>NC_058108.1:13287142-13910714 GCF_914725855.1 Thunnus albacares | reverse complement strand
TCAGGTCATTTGCTAACTTTCCAGAGAGAGAGCTTCTCATTGGCCAATACACACCTCTTTCTCTGGCATTGTCTGTTGTATACTAGCTGCTCGCTTTTTGGGTAATTCAAGATCTGTCAGATCCAGACAAGGGCTGCAGTGCAGGAAAGAAACAACATGGGACAAGATGAGATGTCTAAATGGCAGGTTTGTACTACTTGTGTAGTACCCGAGTGCAGCAGCAAAGCAAAAAAGAACCATTTTCAGCAGTGAGCTCAGCAGTAGCCATTTGCAAAATGTCACTAAACACTTCAGGCTATGGCAAACCCAAATGTCAACAAGAAAATCAGCTATGGCAAGCTGACTCAGATTTAGAGCAGCCAAACAATAGAGGTAACAGCTGAGCGTTTATCACTCTCCAAGCCAGCAACACATCCGATTGGCACAGTGGGTAAACCTGGCTCTGCTGCACATTGCCACAGCCACAGGAACAGAATGGGAGGAGCGAGAGATGGCAAAAAAGAAGAGTGGGAAAGACTGGGAGACAGGAAAGGATAATAAAGTATGTGTTTGATCGCATGAGTCTGATCATGTTTTTATCTGCTCAAAGTAATTTCCTGTGGTAACAATGTTGATGTGGTAAGCAACACACACTTTGTACTTCCCAGTGCCTCATTTGGTATATTGACCTATTGCCAGTTGAGACGGCCTGAAGGGAAATTACAGTATTTGTCAAACTGTCTTATTCTCATATTTTGTCCAACATGACTATCAGTCATGATAACATTTTACTTTATAAAGAGCACAACTCTCCTACGGCTTTGCAAAAAAACATACATTTAACAGAAATCCTCTCAAACACTTCTCTCAGAGTCTGGCCAAAGGTAAGTATGTCACCATAGCAGACAGCACAGCATACTATATCTACTGGGTCAAGTTGCCAGCTGACTTACCTGCTGTTTTCTTGCACCCATGCTAGACCTCTGCTACCTGACCTTTGTTGTGTGAAGCTTTGGGTTTGGTTATTTTGTAAATAGTAAGACATTTCTATGTTTCTCTCCTTGACTGTGCCAGTTCTCTGTGTCATGTGTTGGGAGGGAAAGAGGCGTTTGGCCAGTTAATGGATGAAATAAAGTAAAAATAAGTCTCAGTTCAGGTTAAGGGCTCCATACTAGGTGTGTTCAGCCTCCTCTTAAGCCATCATTATTTGATGTATTTGGCCACTTTGAGGCAGGCCAAAAGCTGTAAACACTACCCTGATATGTTATCTCTCTCTACCCTGACATATTAGCGAGTTGTTACAGCAAGTGTGGTAGCAAACAGCTGCCTGTTTACACATCCAGCAGACATGGAGCAATAAATGTTGTGTTTATGGTCACTTGGTGAATGTCAGTCCAAAATTCTCTCTCCTTTTAACCCTGTTTTGATCTTCACCAACTCCTGAGGGAAATATCTGTCTCTTTAGCTTCTAAACTCTCCACTATGTTTACCAGCTAGTTTCTAACTTTCCAGCGTTTAGTGCTGGACACGTAACATAAAGTGGGTTTATTAAAGCTTTTTCTATGCTGTTGCTGGAAATAAAACTGGAGGAGCACAGAGAAAGAAACAAAGCTGCGACTGATGTGGGCCATAAAACCAGAACAATGAGCTGAAAGATGCTAAAAAGCTGTGTAGAGCTGAGGGGAACTGCAGAGTAGGATCTGCCACTATGAGTAACCCCTTTCACGCTATATATAGTCATTATAATCATGTTAATAAAAAATATCTATTAATGCAACCTGGTTAGGGTCCCAGTTTTAGGCCTGTGCCAAACCCTAATGCATGCCAGGTGGTTGTTTTTTAGCTTTTGCTTTAGCCTGCATATATACTACAGAAGTAGCAGCAAATGTGCGACGATGGTTTGAGTCTGCAAGTTTCTGAATTACAAAAAAAGGAAGATACATGCAGTTTCATCAATGGAAGTGGATCCACTATACTATGCAGTGCCACAACAGCCTCAGGGATTTCCAGGGGGACTACTTTTTGTATTTACTTTCAGTTGTCACAAGTGTTTGAGATGATTTACGTTAGATTGAGGTTGTTTGGAAAGCTGTTGGAAGCATTGGCTAGACATTCTTCTTTCTGGAGTCCATCTCTCTTAAATCTGAGATGGTGAGTAACATGTTATATTGACAGAATCCAGGGTCTAAGGATAGAGAGTGTTGTATGCTGTATATACTGTAAAATGCTTTGAGTTTGTGAATGTTGGGCTATACAAATAAAATGGGTTTGACTTGACTAATGGTCACAATTTCTTTTTAAAGAACACAGGCCCTGAGAGTTGACCCGTGACTTTCTTCAGCAATGCCTGAGTGCTGCCATGTTTAGAGAAATGACCATCCCTGGATCTGTGCATGTCAGTGTCTAAGTATCAGTGTGTTTGTGTGAGTGGGTGCTTGTAAGCTTCTGCCCTCTTGTCCCTCTCCTTTGTTCACCTTCAGCTCCATCACGGGCTGCTCCAGTATCTTGTGCTCCTTTTCGAACCCTCTTGGCCCTGTAGTGTCAGGGCTTTGATTGCTACCGTCGTTCATGGCCTCCATCCCGGCTCACCTCCCTCTCCAGCTTCTCCTACTCCTCAATTTCTCTGGGGATCTGACAGCACTGGAGGTCCTGCTAGAGCTGAATTTGGAAAAACTAAAGAGCGAAAGGGATGAAAAAGATGCCAAGAGCTGGTGTGCTTCAACTTTTGGAGTGCCTGTATATATGCCACTGACAGCCAGTAACATTATCCTGCTGGGACTTTCTACCTTTCTGACTGCATTCTCTCCAAAGCAAAGTATCCTTTATCAATATTCAGCAGTTACTCACATACATTTCCCTTATTGATTGTGAGCATTTCTTTAGCAGAAAGCCCATTGGCTCTTCAACATTCTTTAAAAAGACAGCAAAAGCAAAGTAAAAGCTACTGTAGGTGCAGAGGTATGAGCAGAAAATATGCATGTCTGATTTACCACATATAACATGCAGTTCAAAGGGTTGGCTATGCCAGTGATGTCATGATTAAAACCTACAGCTGAGGACAAAGCGTTCAGTCATATTGCAGTTTTAGAATGTTTTGCCTTTTGTGAAATGTTTGACCTTTAGATTCATCTCTCCACAGATGTCAACAGGTGTCTCTTCTATGCCAACATTTAAATATTTTCAGCATATCATCAAAATAAAATTATGATGTAAATAACAGAGCTTGCTGCATCTAAGCAATCATGTCCTAATGAAAAGATTCTAAGGACTCACCTCTGTATCTAAGCTTATACCGATCATTTCTCCTCAAATGCAGAGAAGACGGGTAATGTTGAGAATAACATGGAATTTGTCCTCCACCTGATCCAAAGTGTCTTTTCCAGGTTTCTGCCTCCTGTGAACTGAGAAATGGAGTCACAAAAAGTCACTGCCAGAATATGTAAAGGCTAATTGTGTAGGAACCGAGAGTTAAATCGCAGGCTTTTAGACTTGGTTCTCGTCCAGATGGAGAAAGAATTTCATGTGAATTCATGCACACCTAAAATTACTACACCAGGAATGTACAGGGGGAGTCACGATTGCAGTCGAATGAAATGTGATGTGCATCATGAAATATTATTCATCTTTCTCTTCAATGCCAGCAACTTAAAAGACAGTTATTTCGCAACCAAATTATATCTGCTGGAATATCTGCGGTAATGTTTATCTTTGAGCCAACTATATTTAGGACTGTGGTAAAACTGTGATTATAGCAAGACTGTGAATGAATAAGGCAACATCCAAAGGAGAAAGAGACTTTTGATTAGATTGTGGATAGAAGGTGGAGCTGGAAATCAAATCCAAACTGTCAGTGGCTTTCTTTGTTTTGTTGTTTATTGTTGATTTACACTAGATGGCAGCTCTGCACAGTTCATGTTCCATGATAAAGCGCTCATTATGCACTTGTGTTTTGCACATGTTTGTAATTTTTAACAGACTGCACCTTATCAGTTTAGTGGAAATGCAGGTAGTCCAAGCAGAGTTGAAGTCACATTTTTAGCTGTTGGATAGCTAGCCATACAGCCCTGCTTATTACTACTTTCTTTTGTGTTATGTCCAGCTTTTTAAATCCGTTACTGATATATATAATAACAAACTCAATTTTTATTAAAAACAGCTTCATATATAAACATGTTTATAGGCCTACTGAACCTTTTCTTTTTTGTTGGTGTTGTTTTGGCAATTTAATAAAGCAAAGCAAGAGAATTATCTCAGCTGTTGTCTGCACTTTGGAGCTGAAGAGGATTACTCAGTCGCCAAAAATTCTGCTGATGAAAAGCCAAAAGCTCCTTTCAGGATGCCACATCCTCATATTTTCGCTTCACTCTGACTCCTCACCTGTATGCCTGGAGCCTGTTGCCTCTTCCGCTTTTGTCGTCTTGTGATGATTGGAGGACGTCTCTAAACGCACAATACTCGTGTCTACGAAAAGGAGGAGGGGGGGGGAAGTGTTTATTTATCTACTTCAGAGGAAATTGTCTCAGCGCCGGCAGCAATCATCAGTCGTATAAACAGAAGTCATTCAAAGCCGCGGTGAATTCCTCTGTCAGCATCTTGTCATGGGCAATAATGTATCGGGGATATCGACGCTGCAAAGAGGACAACAGCAGGGGTTTCAAAGACTTCGAAACTCACAGAAAGGTCAGTTGCCACCATAAATACACGCAAAACACAATTACGCATATCCAGACGCAGAATTTGGCAAAGATTTATAAATGTATGTGGATAAAAATGAGTAGTTTGTAGGATATCCTCAGGTAGAATACTGAACTGAAATACTGTTTTAGAAGAGAGATTAATATGAAAGGTGCTGAAGCCACGTTTTATTCACTTTGTCCTGTTTCTGATGCTGGTGTATCAGTGTGTGGTGGTGCTGAAGAACAGCTCCTCTCAGCGTGGAGGAGGCGGGCCTGTTGCTTATGGAGATTTAAGGTGGTTGTAATGGTTGGTGCATGTAGGTAAGATGTGACCTGTTGCCACTGACTAATTCATCAAAAGGCAAATACACCCCAATAAAAGCATAAATTCTGTGCGGCTAGATAAGAACATTCGTATCATTCTTTTTTTTATTGAACTTTGGTCATCATACAAAAGAAAAAGAACAGGCCTAATCTTAACTTTTTTAATATGTTTTAATTTTCTTATTAAGTATTCTCTGTCTCCTGCCCACAACCCCATGGCCAGATTAACCTGTTAGAGGGCCCTGGGGCAGAAATAATAAAGGAATTAAAATGAGACAGGAATACAGCATTAGGTGATAATGCAGTATCCTTATAGTAGTGTTGTACTTTAATTCTAATCAATTATTCAACCAAAAATAGACAAAAAGCCATATGACACACAGTGAACCTTTTGGGGCCCCTAGGGACATTAGCCAACTTTACCTGGTTATTAATCTAGTAATGCTTAACCGTATCCAGCCCCTCCCCTATACCCACAACCCTGCTCAGAGGGAATGTCCAAAGTCTTCGAACACAAATCAGGAATGTCTGTGTTCCACTTATTGGAATAAAAAAATCTGTCCATAATTGACAACCAAAGTCTCCTTACTAGCTGTTCTAGAGCTTTTGATTTTATCATACAAATATCATCAGAAGATGGAGTTTATCAGTTTGTCCTGGAATTGTAGATTTTACAGAGCACTTTAAAGAGTTCTTGTCCGCATCAACTTAAAATCTGAGCTTCAAAGTTTTAGTCTTTTTTAATGGAAAGTTTAGCGCAAAAATACAGCAGGGTACATTCAGAAGTGCGTGCTGGCAAGTTGTGAGATTATGCTAAACATCTTCAGCTGTTTTCAAAGTTTTCTTCATGGGTTGTGTAGGTTTGTTGGTTTTCTGTGGGAAGAAATTGCTGAGAGTTGGATCCTTAAAGTAAAACATATGGATTTGTGCTGTTGTGAGGAGCACAAGACTGGAAACATATACCTTAAACACAATCCAGTTAATGATCATAGTCATTAGCCACAATGTGAGGATGATATTTTCAATGCATATGTTGTTTGGGATTACTTTGCTGCATGCTAAAAATACATTTATACACAGAGGAAGCAAAATAATGAAGTTGGGCAGGTGTTTATAAATACAAAGCCCAACACAAGTAACAAAATCAGTCCGAGCTCTCCAATCAAAAGTTAAACAATAAAATGTGCTTCGTACAGCCAAATGTAATATCCTCACATACCCACTCTAAAGCTCTTTCCAAGACCCTTTGATCCAAGTCTCATGTGTAATACAATCATGTAAAGTACAAAAAGTCCACCTCCACATCCCGCCGTCCTGATCCCACTGTTACATCTGGATTACAGAGGGGGAAATGAGCCTGGGGGAACAATTTAAAATGGAGCTGTCATCGGGATAATCACCATAAGTACACAGTTTGCCCTTTCACATCCTCTTTCCCTATCTCACCCTCAAACGCACTCTCTTAGCATGCACTGCTATTTTCACATCGCAGGAACACAGCACAGAACAAGTGAGTCAGACGGAGAGGCAAGGCGGTGCATGAGAGAAGAGGCACCATTATTCAGCCAGGTTTCCTTGACGACCACCCATAACATGTGCAACAGTTCCCATGGTGATGGTTTCTAGAGTGCGTTATCAGCGGGAGATGATGGCTGATTGCAATGAGGACGTCACTGGCTGCCGTTCAGTAATGAAAGAGCAGGGATGTGTTTGTGCTGCTCTGCATCCGAGTTTATTATGCTGGCGTTTGGACAGCGTGCAGTGATTGGTTGGATATGGAACAGAGATATCTGCAGACACCCACACACACACACACATCCCCCCAACTCACATCTCAGAGACACACTAATATCTTCAATACAGACATGCATTCATTTGTTTTCAGCAGGGATACATGGCCTTGTCTTAGCTCTGCTGAATCAGCTTTGTGGTGACAACTCCACATATATTGTCAGAGCAAACTTCATCTCATTTCCTAGTTAATACCTGTCATACCTGTCATATGCATGCTGTATGCCAGTGGCCCTTTATTGTAGGAGAACTCAGTTGCAATAATCAATTCTTAGAGTATAGTTCAGCTATAGCGTGGGCGATACTGATAAAATCTTTTCCCCATGATATATTCTTTGGAAATTAAGCTGCTAATAGATTTAAAAAACTGACGGCAAGTGAATATGTTCATTAAATACCTGAATAATTGAGGTATTCAATCATATTGACAATATTGCCATAAAGAAGTCCTACTCATTCATTTGCAACATTGCCCACGGTGGCCTAATACAATCATGGATATTGTGATTCTGAGCTATATAAATAAACCTGACTTTAAAGGACAGCTAGCTCTATGTTAATGTAATATTTAAAGTCCCTCTCCACTCAAAAATATGTTTTTCTTCTTGTTGGATGTTTGAGCTGTGTAGAATGATTCATGTGCAGACTTTGACACTAGAAGGCTGTTTTCACATTCATCTGCTGAAAGTAGGAAAGTAAGTAAAGTAAATCTCATTTAAGGGGACGGGCCTACAAGCATGATTTGTGACATCACAACTAGATTGGAGCCAATCTTGGTCCAATATTCAACTTACACAAGTGTGATGTGGAAACTTGAAGCCTCCAGTGCACAAACACTGAGAATGGACTTTATAGTGAAGTAGGAGATATCTTGTGTCCAGCTGTTAAACTTCTGAAATGAAATATATTTACATATTTATAGATTCTGGAATTTTTAATTAGGGAGAAGGAGGAGATAACATTATATTTAAAAGTGGAAAAAGCATATCAGCCACACATTATTGTTCCGAGCAGATTATTTTTATATGTCTTAATACATGTCTGGAGGGGATCTTTAACATAATTATTACTATAAACATAATCTATGATGGTTGACAAATCTATCATCTATCATCTGATAGTAAATATTAGTGGTGGAAGTTTGAATCTTATGTAAGTCCATGCCATGCCCAAGCCGATGACATATTAAATTATTAATTAATAATTATTAATTTCCGTGATAATTGTGTTGATTCTACTTGTGTATTATTTTTCCAGTAAATATAAAGCATGTAAGATTGAAGTATTTAAATCAATATGTAAATCATCAACACTAAAACGCACATGTCTCACTATCAACCAAACTACAGCAATTAGTCTTGCCAAACTCTGCAGGTAGCAGAATAGTTTCCACGGGCTAATGAGCACTGACACAGGTACATGAAGCTACTAGCTAGCTGGTAAACATTAAGCCCTTTTTCATTGGCACTTGTAGTCACGCAGAGTCAAACCATGCCACGTTGATTTGCATTTCCATTACCATTTTGAATGCACCAAGTTGTGCTGAGTCCTGCCCAAGATGGACCATCTCTGAAGTTGGGTCAAAGCCTGACCCGCCTCGAAGTGGGTTGCAGTGACATCGGAAGGGTTTTGTCATCATTCAGTGACAATTCAGTGACAATGGTAGCTTCCTCTTCTTGGTCCATTTCCTCATCCCACCTCCATTTTTCAAGCAGTAAGCAGTAGATGCCAAGCAAAATGCTAACAACAGCCTGAAAATCCATGATGACAGTTGGCTACCAACAACTGTTGCACAGTGCAGTAGAAAACCACGCTGAAGAATGTGCTGCTAAACATCATCGACTCAAGACAAGGGTGTCATCAGTTGACACACCTTCAAGTGGGCTTACATTCATCAGGTGACCAGAAATGCAACTTCAAATGCATGCTAATGTTGCTGCGTAACTGCTGGATGTGTAAATACGTAATACGTCAACATATCAACAGCTCGATTCAAAAAAATCACTTTGTCACAGCACTCAAGTGAAGTTTTTATCATTGTTTAAGGTTATAATCTGTTAGCTTGGTTCAGCGCAAGGCTGCAGAAGCAGTACTTACCAGCACAGACCTGGTACTTACCCAACTCGAACAAAACTTTTTTTTCAGTTTTTGTTTTCTCTACAGTAAAATATTATCGAATGAACCTGTATTAATCTGTGACGATTCAAGTGCCACTAAGCATAGCTGGTTGTGTAACAAATAGGTAGTGCGACAACGTTTAGACAAGAGTCATCCTCAGTGATCCTGCAACACCAAATGCATTTGAACATAGCGTTCAGTCGCAGCTGCTGACACAAACATAATGTTGGAAAGTACATGCTGCCTTATGCTCACACTAAGCAGACTGACAAGAAACACTGAGACACAAACAGATGAAGAGGACATGTAGTGTGATAATGTGTGTGTCTGTGTGTGTGTGTATTTGTGTGTATCTCCCTGGAAAAACTGAGTGAGTGCAAGACAAAAACAGAGGCAGACATGGGAAATGCAAACACACCATGAACAAGATGTAGTAATGTCTCATGGGTAAACAACAGTTTAGTCTAGCCCATTCCGCCATCTTTTTAGAGATGAACCCCCACCTCACTCATAAAGTCCTGCCTGATTAAGATAATAAATGTGTACAAAGACTGAGCAGGCACGTTCAATTATCCTTGTTAAGTAGGTTATATGAACAGACAATAGTGCTGTATTTATTTCATGAACATTTATCCAAACAAAAAAATTGAGTTACGGCTTGGAAGTTAATTTGATTTCTTGCCCTCAAGGACACTTCAACAGCTGTTGTGGAGAGCAAATCCACTTTTGATGCTTTTGAATGGCAGTGACGTCAAAGTTGTGCAGTTGTTTTTCATCCTGATCATTTCATACGATAGCACCTGTGACAGAACTGAAATCATATCTGTGGAAATTGTTTTGTTGGTCACTGTGGTTTGCTTCATCAAGCCATGCCACAGTCCATTTTCACAGAGACAAGAGTGAGGAGTTAAACAGCCACTCTGAGCTGTACAGCACTGCTTTTATATTACTGACTTGAGCTCAGCCTGTTCTCCTACATGATATTACTGCAAGGGCACCACAAGGGCATGCTGTTACCTCATACACTCTCTCTCTCTCTCTCTCTCTCTCTCTTTCTCTCTCTCTCACACACACACACACACACACACATATACCCACAGATGTAGTGTTTGATTCACATACAGCCATATACTGCATATATGTAGACTACTGGAAATCAATGTGGTCCTAAGCCAAAGATTAATGATTTAAGACTTGTCTGTCAGTAAACTGATGGGTGTGGGTGCAAACTCTAACGTGTGCTGTCTTCCACCTATTTTTCCTCATCACGACTCCCTGTTTCCACATATAACTCAGTTACTATAGTGACAGAGCTGATGTGGATTTGGCTCTTTCTTCTTTTCTGAAATGATAATTGTAACCTGTGATATTGGCTATGCATTCTGCTTAACACTACACTACACTAATCAATAATTTTATGTTAACAATGGATCAAATGATTATGTGTAATATGAAGGGGGTCACTTGTAGTAGATAATCTGTAGGTAATTATCAACCAACTCTGTAGACTCATTGAGCTCAAAGCCTTAGCCTCTTTTAGCACATTGTTTTTGGTTTTCCAGCACACATCTGGAGTGTTTGCACATTATTCCAAATTATCCCCCACTGCTAGCCTTATAGCAGTATCCTTTACTAAGAAGCAAAAAGGTAAAGGTTCCAATACAGCAATATAAAAATACTCCATTACATGTAAAAGTCCTGCATAAAAAAGCCTACTTAAGTAAAAGTATTATCAGCTTAATGTAGTTAAAGTATTGCAGTAAAAGTGGTCCCTCTGACTGATATATTATTATATATGACATCATTAGATTATTAGTACTGAAGCATCAGTGTGTAAGCAGCATGTCACTGTTGTAGCTGCTGGAGGTGGAGCTAGTTTGAACTACTTTATATGCAATTGGATAGTTTAATCCAGTGGTTCCCAACCTAGGGGTCAAGCCCCTCCAAAGGGTCACCAGATAAATCTGAGGGGTCTTGAGATGATTAATGGGAGAGGAAAGAAGAAAAACAAAGTTCTGATACACAAATCTGTTTTCAGTTTCAGTCAAATCAGTTTTTGGACTTTGGACAGCATTTTTGCTTTGTTTTGTGACATATTGGATATTTTTACCTCTTTCGGCATTGAACAGTTATTTGAATGAAACCATGGTTCCACCATTTGGCGGAACTGCTAACAACTCATAGACATCAGAAATGTAACAAGGCACCCCAACTAGACTCTGCTTTTTTGTGAGAGGCAGCAAGCCACAAACATTGGGAACCACTGGCTTAATTGTTAACAATGTGTTGTATTGTATGTTTAGCGTATTTATTTTCCTTTGTGTAAAATCTTAATTTGAAAAGTAACTAGTAACTAAGGCTGTCAAATTAATGTAATGCAGGAAAAAGTTTCCACAGGAATGTAGTGGAGCAGAAGTATAAAGTTACAAAAAATTTGAAAAGTAACTAGTAACTAAGGCTGTCAAATTAATGTAATGCAGGAAAAGGTTTCCACAGGAATGTAGTGGAGCAGAAGTATAAAGTTACAAAAAATGGAGTACCTCAAAATTGTACTTAAGTACAGTACTTAAATGTACTTACTTAGTTTCTGCCACTGCCTTGTAGTCACACAATTCAATATGCAAAATTAGCTACCAAGTGACACCAGATAAAAACAAACTGTATACAGGTTTTGATACTGCTGCTAGTTCCTTCCACCAAGTCATATTGTTGCTGTTACAAATATCTTAAACTCAAAATTACAGCTAGGAGGCAAACGTGAACTTTTTCTGACTTGGCTGCTGGTAATTACGCTCTGAGCAATATGACATAAATGTGACGTTAACCTACTGCATGCTACTTGTCCAGCACTAGCAGGACAAGTAGCATGCAGTTAGCAACTTGATTGTGAACAAATTTAATGTATTTGATGTTGAAATTTGATGTTGGTGCATGGCGAGGAAAACAGAGATAAAAAAGAGCATGACTATTGAACATAAATTTGTTAAGGCCAGAAACACAATTCCAAATTAATGCTAATGTTGCTCTGTGTCTGCTGGA
Organism: Thunnus albacares; assembly: GCF_914725855.1. Taxonomy (NCBI): domain Eukaryota; kingdom Metazoa; phylum Chordata; class Actinopteri; order Scombriformes; family Scombridae; genus Thunnus; species Thunnus albacares. The sequence goes on along the minus strand of NC_058108.1, from coordinate 13,898,787 downwards.
TGTGGAAATAAGCAATTAGCTAATATGTTAACTATAACAACCATATAAGGTGATAATATGTCAATGTTGTATTTACAGTTTGTTCAACATAAAAAAACGAATGAATGCAGCTTTGAGTGAATTGTGGTCAGCAACACCTATTTTATGCACAGATGAAGCCTGTATCGCTTTTTTTGCTAGAGTTTGTGCTAATTAGCAACTATTTAGCGGATGAATGTACCAGAGTTTTGCTTTAATTTAGCAATATGTGCTCAAAAGGGAGCTGCATAAGTAGAACTAACTCTTTGTTTGATCTTTGTTTGACAGTATTTCATGACGAAATTAAAGACACAAACTTTGGGTGAAATTAATCAGCTTTGGTGTTCACACATAACAGGAAACTGGCCCTGTCTGCTGTTAGTCTTGTGAATTTAAAATAGCCTAATCAGAACTTTGTGTACTTAATCTGACTTACTCTGGGGAGTGGTCATTAAATAAAATTATACTGCATTTGTTTCGTAATTAGGGGACCTTAGACCATATTTCAAGTACTGTACAGCTGAGTGGAGTCATAAAAGACACCAATAATATAACCCAGGAAATATTTGGAAAACATTTCAACCATTTTCTACACTTCTTGCTATAACAGTGACTTCTCTGTTTTCTTTGTGTGACAGTGTGACCTCGCTTATGTAACATGGCACCAACAGTGCAGTTGCCTGCTCAGAGTGTTTTCGAACATCTTTAACACCTGCCTAAATAAGAAACACATACAGAGAGGTGATACAGGCACACTGTCACTCCTGGGAGTATTCAAGCACCTCCGGCACTGTAATGCAGCGTTCACACTTTGTAAACATTAGTTCTAAAAAGAAAAGACTGCCTGTGTTTTCCATCCCAGACAGTTGCCTGTGCTAGATGAGCTCATCAGGTTAGACGATGTGTCATACTTATATAAGACAATGCAAAGGCAAGGAGCAATCACAAAATTGTTATTAATGTATTTTGAATAGCTAAAGAGTGCCTCAGTGAGAATGATTATTTTGCTCTTGGATATACAAACACCTGTTATATTATAGTATATTTATGTAAAGTACTGAAAGAATTATTTGTTGAAATTGATACAATTATGCATTCTTTTTCTTAGAAACAGTGGTAATGGTGGTAAATCAATGAAAAATGTACTCATGTAGAGGCTTTATTGTTGCTTTAGTAACACGCTTTGGTTTATTATTTGTCTTCCTGCCATTGCACTATGGTAACCATGACAGAATCATGGCACTTTGTTAATCACACACCTTGTAACTGTTATTCAAGCACACAAATGTATTGACTTCCCCCCTATAAAGACGGGAACATTGGCTGCTTGTACACACAGTGACAGATGTGTGTTTTAATGCTACTTTACATTGATGTGGGGACGAGCTGCTTTCCTTGTGTACTTGGCAGCTCCACAGAGTTTAAATAGGTGGATGTGGAATAATTCATCTTAGCTTGACTCACATATCATGTGCATTCTAAATATGTACAGTTAGTTCTGTATAAACTTGGTGAATCATGGAGATCTCAGAATAGATTGTTTTTCTGAAACAGGAAGCTTTATTTTAATTTTAGGTCAAGGATTCATACAGTACAGTCTTTTGAAAGCAGTGATGACTGCTTTTCATCTCATTGTTTTTCAAAAAGCAGGGTCAAGGTTAATTGTAAACTGCACAGGTCAGCAGCACTGTTTGAGATTGAGATCAGTTCTATAGTGTCTTGATTTTTTGCCCTTGGCACATGGTCCGCATTCAGGTGCAGTGGTGATGTTTTTTGGGAATTGAGCCATAAATGTCAACCTCTTAGTTATGTTTGAAGAACTCTGATGCTATAATGCAAACTCTTTTTGATCTATGAATGTTTATACTTTTTAGAAAGAATCTTTGTGGTGAAATATTTGACATGATAGAAAGAACAACTCTATCAGATAATATGTTAATGCTCAAAACCTCCAAACAGCACTCCATTCAGATGGAATTATCTTCCATGTTCATAAAATGTTAATTTTCCTCCTTTTTGCATCAAATGACTTAAATGATTTGTGTAGTGGAAATATTTTACACATAACATTTCCAATAAATTAATAGTTTTGTGTGGCACTGATAATAGCTTAATTCATGTGAGATCAAATCTTGTTACTCAACTAGGATCAAATGAAATAGAACATAGAGGAATGTTGTGGTGAGCCACTCTGCAGAGTGGAGCCATTGTGGTTGGAAAATGAACTGACTTGGAGAGGCCAAAACATTGTCCTATTGCGACCTAATGCTTAAAATTTCAATAAAGAGTGTTGTTTTTCTTTCCAAGCAGACCACCAGACAAACAGCTTTTTCAATATGGCACCAGATCAAAAGAAGCATATCAACCACACAACTGGGTTTGATTGCACAATTAAAAAAGAGAAGTTGGAATGGGAGTCTGAAATGGGGAAGTAAATGTTGGCAAAATGACAACTCAATCAGGATGTGAAGTGATGCTTTGTGTTTTTGTTGCATGCTAGCCTTGAGAACATTATGACAGGAAGGTGATTATTTTTAAATTATAGAGGGTGAACAACACTTAATTTAAAATATACTTTCTTTTTTGTTTTGTGCTGTAAAAACAATATAATATAGTGACTATAGAGTGATCATTTTAAAGAGGAAAATATGAGTGTACTAATGTAAAAACATCTACACAGCATTTGCAGCTGAACAATTTCCATTATGCGCAAATGCAATTAAGGTTGACATGAAATGAAGTGAGATGAGATGAAATGAAAAATGCCTTTTTAAATCTTTAAGATCACATCAGTGCAAGATCTGTGGCGCCACAGATGCTCGGAAAATGTTCTCTGCTTTTAACTCACCCCTCAATCCACCTCCTCCTCCGCCATCCACTCTGCTCACTGCAGACATGTTCACCTTGTTTTTTTACTGATATGGTCTCCCATCAGTAACCAGTTCTCTGAGCCTGGACTCTCATCCCACTACCTGTCCACTGGACCCAATACCATCCACCCTTCTACAGACCATTCCCCCCACACTTAACCCTACAGTCACACACATCATCAACTCCTCACTTACAACAGGTGTGTTTCCCAATGCATTTAAGAAAGCTCAGGTCACCCCACTACTCAAAAAACCTACACTCAACCCAGCCCAGGTTGAAAACTACAGACCGGTTTCACTCTTGCCCTTCCCATCAAAAATACTGGAGGGCACAGTCTTTAATTAAGTCTCTGAATTCCTTTCTGTGAACAACCTGTATGACCCAAATCACTCTGGCATTAAGTGGGGTCACTCTACCCAGATGGCACTCCTGTTGGTTATGGAATCCTTGCGTTCAGCTAGAGCTGCTGGTCAGTCCTCAGCTATATTGCTGCTAGATCTGTCAGCTGCCTTTGACACAGTTAACCACCAAATCCTCCTCTCCACACTCACTGAGCTTGGTATCTCAGGATCCGCCTTACGCTGGTTCATGTCCTACCTCTAAGGAAGATATTTTAGAGTATCTTGGAGGGGGGAAGTGTCCAAACTGCACAGCTTATCCACAGGGGTTCCTCAAGTGTCAGTGATCGGTCCTCTTCTCTTCTCAATATACACCACCTGACTTGGCATCATAATTTGCTCCCATGGTTTCTCATACAATTGCTAAGCTGATGATACCCAGCTCTTCCTGTCATTCCCACCAGGAGACCACACAGTCTCGGCTAGAATCTCGTCATGCCTTGCCGATATATTGGCATGGATGAAAGAACGCCACCTTCAACTCAACCTTTCTAAGACCGAGCTCCTTGTCATCCCAGCCAGTCCCTCTATACAACAAGAGATTAGCATCCAGCTCAAATCAACCCAACTCATGCTCACAAAGTTTGCCCGAAACTTGGGTGTCATGATCAATGACGAACTAACCTTTAAGTTTCACATAGCCTCAATTGCTTGGTCATGTTGATTTGCCCCGTACAACATCAGGAAGATTAGACCCTTCCTGTCTGAACATGCAGCACAACTCCTGGTACAGGCTCTCGTAATATCACACATTGACTGCTGCAACTCCTTACTGGCAGGCCTCCCTGCATGTACATTCAAACCTCTGCAGATGATCCAGAATATGGCGGCACGTATGGTCTTCAATCGCCCAAAACAGCACATCACCCCACTGTTCATATCCCTCCACTGGCTCCCAGTTCAAAACCCTGACACTTGCTCACAAAACAGCAACTGAAACAGCTCCCACCTACCTGAACTCCCTCATTCAGGTCTACACTCCCTCCTAGTCACTACGCTCTGCTAATGAAAGGCGCCTGGTACCACCACCACAACAGGCTCTAAGTTGCTAGCTAGACTCTTCTCTTCTGTGGTTCCCCAGTGGTGGAACGAGTTGCCAAGCTCTGTTCAATCAGCAGAGCCCCTCTCAGTCTTTAAGAAAAGACTAAAGACCCAGCTCTTCTGCAAACACCTCTGCGTTTGATGACTGAAAGAAAAGTACTTCTATACATTTTATGCACTCTATGCATTGCCTCTGTTGGCATCCACATCAGACAGACTCAAACTTAGCTTTATGACTTTACTCATTTCCCTGCTTGTGTTGTATCAGCTTTCAGATGTACGTTGCTTTGGATAAAAGCGTCTGCTAAATGAAATTGTAAATTGTAATTGCAAATTGTAAACATCCCCGGTCATATTATGCACCTATTTAACAATATTTTCCAAAAACAACAAACCAAAATATCAATTTCTTTGTATTCTTATATCAAAATCCAATCATGTTTTCTTCCACTAAAACAAAATATGACGTGTGCCTACATAGGCTTGAACCAACTGAATTTAGACTAATAATATCATAACATCCACCCATCAATTAATTTTCAACTTTTAGTGGTACAGTGCTAAGATCCATTTTGACACCCTCACATTTCAACATTCAAATCAGTGTCCTCCCAACATTATGTCCTGCCATTCTGCCCTGTTTTACTCAGAAATACATCATGATGCAAAAGTTAGATACTCTCGCAATGTTGTTTCATCTGGACTTAAGGTTACAATTCCTGTTAGCTATTTGTTCAGTCCATGAGGAGAGGAGAATAATTTTAGACCACTGCTCTCAACTGACATTGTTTTCTGCAGAGAAGCAGATAACATTGCTTGATGTAAGTAAATGTTTTTGTTTAACTCTTAACTGGCTAAACTCTTTAGTTTACTCCTAACTGGTTAAATTTACTGATTGTAAACATAGTAAGACTACAAAATCTGGCAAAAAGAGTCACTGTTGGGTAAGGTTTCATCAAATCACAGTTTAGTTTAATATTTTGACAAACTCTTCATTAATGCGATCAATACAATACCAGTTTTTAATGAGTATATAATAATACTGTTAACCTCAATACAATTAGGCTTGCTTGCAATTTAAGAATTTTGGTTGTTTCTTTTCTAAGTTATGACCATCATTTTTATCAAAAATAACATTGGCACCAGAAGCTAAAAAGCTACAAGCTAAAAAGAAGTCAGACAGTCTAAGAAAGGAGACAGAAAACCAGACATTTTAAACAAACTTCCAGGTTAGCCAAATGTATTTAGAAGAGACAAGTGAAGTGATGAGTAGAATTATTACAAATTATTACTAGCTGTCCGTTGTAAACATTCCTCACAGTTTACACTAGAGTAAAGAGTATGGTTCAGACCTGGTCTACATGTAAAGTACCCTGAGATAACTTCTGTTGTGATTTGGCGCTGATTAAATAAAAACTGATTTGAGTTGAATTGAACTTCTTGCTTCAAGTTTGACCTGTTGCAAGGGTATGTGGAAGCATGCAATGACCACATCAGATGACTGTATGTACCACAGCTATTTTTACATTTCAGACATAATGGAGAGCGCATAGGATCATATTTACATCGAATAGCTGGAGTTACATGTAGTCTGTGAATAATCTTATATTGGGTCTCATGGGATTTGTTAGAGCATATAATTTTCTTTGCATACATTAAAATGTTTCACCACATCTCATCATCAAAATGGAACCAAAATCTTTCCCCCAGTATGTTTTACTGTTGATAGTACGGATGTTAACAAACATTTGATCATAAATATAACTTATAACATTCTTCCTTAGAGAAGAAGCTTTCAACAGTATCTTTTCCAAATGATTCATGTACAGACTACTCTTATATATTGGTATGATTGGATGTAACTCCTATATTGCAGATAGTGGAAAAATTGTACTTGAGGAATTAATTCCTAATTTTTGATAAATGATATATAGGACCTGTGTGTAGGATTTAGTGGTATCTAGTGGTGAGGTTGCAGATTGCAACCAACTTAATACTTCCCCTCCCCTTCCAAGCATGTAGGAGAGCCTACGGTGGCCACAAAACTCGCCAAAAAAAGACAAAAGGCCCTCTCTAGAGCCAGTGTTTGGTTTGTCCATTCTGGGCTACTGTAGAAACATTGTGGTGCAACATGGCAGGCTCTGTGGAAGAGGACCCACTCCCTATGTAGATATAAATTCTACACCAATGAAAACACAGTGATTCTTATTTTCATGAGATTATACACTAATTAAAACATACTTATGAATAATATATTCCGTTCTGCTAGATACCACTAAATTCTACATACTGCACCTTTAAGAGTGCAAAAGATCTTGTATTTTAGAAATACAATAACAGGTTGTTATTCCACTTCTTCTCTCCTTATAAAATCTGTGGAGTTTAAGCTGTTTATCTCCGCATCACAGAATGGTACCATTAACACACATGTGTCACTGGGCATAAAATCAGTTAATGTTCTTATCTTTATGGAGCAGGAGTCAGTACATTTGTGTGCTTGGACAACAGCTGCAAGGATTGTGGTTATAAAAGTGCCATTCTATCCTGTTTGGCATGCAGGTAGGAAATCCCCAAAATAGCACCAAAAGTGAGGAACTAAAGTACGTATAAATCTTTTACATAAATACATGTTATTGGTGTGTGAGTCTGTCTTATGTGCTGATAGATGGGAACTCTTTATTCCACTTATAGTGACATTATAAAAAAAAGTTCTCATATGATTTTTGAATGCATTTCCATCAAATCTAAAATGTGACACAAGCTGATTTGCCTTGCACCACCTCTGTGACTGGAAAAGCACAAGCTGCCATTCGAACACACACAGGCACTGCTTTCCAATAATTTTATGAACACTCACAAAGAGGGATCTCCCCTCCAGCCTGCTCTGCTGAGCTGCAATAGTGTTTCTGATGGGATAATCTGTGCGTTGTGCTACAGCCCATGTGAGGAAGGGATTACATATTTATTTGGGGAGTTTTCATCCAGCCTTTACCATCTGTCACCAGTAGTGTAGCCACGGGACATTTACTAGAGCTTTAAAGTGGAGTGATAAGGCAAGAGTGGGTGTGACAGAGATTGTGTATGAGTAAGTGTGCACGAGTTATAGAAAAAGAGGAAGCAAGGATGGGAACTACTGTACTGACTATAGCCTACTTGAGAAACAAGCATATCCATCACAGGTCTGAGCTGTAAAGCCTTAGAGCATAAAACCACTTGCATGTTCACAAGTGCCCACAATCCCCCTTGACAGCTTCTCTGGAGTTATATTCAATAATGTGAAAAGTTCTGGACCTTCCAGTGAAGTCCAGCAGTAGCATCTGAGCCTTTTCCCTTGTTCTCTGTTATAAGAGGGAAGTCTCTCCATAGATCCTCTTTTTACTCCCATGGTGATTAAGAACCAAGTCAGTGCTGATGTCATAATCCCCATCTCAGTCGCTTACATTATAGCTGCAACTTGATGGGTGGTCTGGCTTGCTTGGCTGGGCCTGCTTACCTCGAGAAGGGGTGAGAGGTTCAAAACAACTGAAATAAGGATCACAAAAAAATGTTGTTATGTTAATTTTAAAAGTTGTCAGCCCTTGTAATATTAATTATGTCAAACTCCATTTTTTACCTTTTTATTTTCAGCATTTTTTGAGCAATAGCATTCAATGTATGAATTTAAATTTTATATACAGTATACATATCTAATTAAATTTTCACCCATACACACTGATTCACAGGCAATAATGCGTGCTCATACTATTTATTATTGCATATTGCTAAGAGCAGTAAGACTGAACCAAAACAGTAGTTTGGGGGCGTAAAAACAAAACAAAAAGTTGAAAGGTGCTAAAAGTCTCCATCGAGTTTAGGGAAACCTCAGAGTTGCTGATAATTCTACTTTTCTTGAAGCTGACCTGTTATGCCAGCAACAATGGCTTCCTCTACTCTTAGATTCTCTGGCTTATGATTTATCTTATTATTTTGATTGTGAATTTGTGGTTTCTGATATCTTTTGACTAAATCTGAGTTGCGTGGTCTTGAGGGTGCTTGCCTGATATTAACTTTGATCATCTGACCATGGGCCTGGAACCTGCTGCTGGTTGGCAGTTAGAACATAAAAACTCCTGTCAAAGTCGATCAAATGCATTGCCCGTGTCACAGTATTACCAAACTTGCCAGGCATGGCTCCTGCTTTTTAATCTACTCAGAGGAGGGTTTTTTATTTATGGCTTGTGCTAGGTTGCTACATGAGGCGCCGGACAGGACCCTGAATGATTCAAGAGCTTGACAGGGACCCTGAAACATGCCAGGAATTATAGACTTGAGGCGTCCCAGGATGTCTAGGATCGCCCCTTCCCTGCAGTATGTCTTTGTGATTTTGCAGCTCTTGCAGCATGACTTTTTTTCTTTTTAGCTACAGTTCTTTTCTGGTAGCACACAGCATTTTTTCGGTAAGATCGTCTCCGCACAAAATACTTAAGCAATCACATGTTGTTTGCAAATATTGTTCACACAGTTCACACAACCAGATACATCTCACCAGTGTTTTCTGTTTGCTTTCCCACACAGCCTACATCACAATTGCTAGTGTTATACACAAAGTCCAAGTGATAAGATACAATAGACCTCAAATACCAGAGAACTCTACACTAAGAAAACCCACTTCATTGGTGGCTATATTACTGCAAGTAGTTCTGCCTCTGGTGTCTCTCAATGCAGGATTATTCATCAATAAAATTTTTAGATTTTCAATAAATAACTTTCTCAATCTTTTGCACTATGTTTGCAAGTTTAAGCAAGTGTCTGAACTCTCTCAGCCAGACTTTAACTTCTTTAGCTTGTGTGTCACCCCCAGCTACAGTCAGGGATAAACTCACATATTTACTATATTTACACAGTTGCCAGTTGCTCCATGACTCAATTTTTAATCTGTAACTTTTTCAACAGTCTAACTGAGAGATGTCTGCTGTCGAGACTTTATTCAAGACTTCTCCGACACACGTTTACAGTAATATTTACTTTTCTCTGCTATTGTGGTAGTTTGATGTGAATATACTTTTGTCAAAAAGGTTTTTGCACTCCATTAACACTAAAAGTGTCAGTTGATTCTCATAGTTTTTCTCAGCACCTACACTACTGACATCCTCTCATAGTCAAAAATCTTTGACTCTGAAGTTCAGACAGACTGACCCAACGCTCACTCACTGCTCAGACATGCAACTTGGTTTCTTTTGGGAAGAGCTGCAGGAAAGCAGCAGGAAAATGGAAAGAAAATAATCTCATGTGTCTTATGACTGTCCTAGAAACCGTCTGATTAAATACCACCAGGCTAGAACAGCAAAAACAGAGCATCACACTAGTAGTGTATTTGTTTTATCTTGAAATAAGATAATGAAATAAGATGTTAAATGGCAAGTGCTCCACCTGACTCTCATGTATACTGCTCTTTCCATCTCTAAAATCGTTATTTTTATCCAGTGTCCTTCAAAAAGTTTCTTTGCTTTAACCACCTACCTTTTCTGAACCAGAAATGTATAGTCTCCATATTACATAATCTGCTTTTTTAGAGATAACAATCGATTAACTGTTGATGGATTGTGTCAATTATGCAATTTTCGCTGATCTTTTTCAACACTGAGGTGGATTTCAAGGAACAGCCCTGATGTTAAGAATATTGTGAAGGTATCATCCTGTTTGTGCTGCTCTACATCTTGCATAATGTTTATTATATATGCTCCCCCCAGGGCGTATCATTTAGAAACACAATGTCTCCTTTCATTGCTACACTGATGATGATATAACGTGATGACGTTATTTTTTCTGAAGCCTCTTCTTAAGTGCCTAAGTGATTTAAATGCTGGATGGAGTGACATTTTTAAGATGAATAAAAACTCATTATTTAAGTCTTTCAAAAAACCATGGGTTGTTACAGTCTTAAACTGCATGCCAAAATTACAGTGTGATATTTCAACTCCACCCTCAAATTTGATATAGATGTAAGTGTTGTTTTGAAAAGCGGTTTTGAGAACATTCTTTATGTTCACAGATCATGATGGCGTCTTCTCTTCCCTATTGCATTACCAGATCACTTCTGGCTTCCAAGCAAATCTTATTGTTAGTGTGAGTCACAGCTCTACTAAATTCAAAGTCAACTGTGCTTTATTGTTGGTTCCTCTAAAGATTGTGTTTTAAAGAATCAGTTCACCCATTTACAGTATGAAAAAGCTTTAATTCACTTGCTACTTAGCTATGCAGTTTTGATTTAATATGTCCAGGTTTTTGTGACTTCTGCCTCCTTCCTAATACAATGAAGGTGAATAAAATAGTTTCTAGGGCTCACAGCACTGAAAAATATAATTGAAAAAACATCTACAGCAGAAACGGTGTTCTTATCATGCTGGACATTCCACTGTCAACATTTTTCTTTGGCACTATGTTTCTGTAGAAAGTGCTTGTTTTTGAAAATTTGAAATCTGTTCACATTGAAGTCTGTTGATGATTATCCTGAGTTGTTTCTGGAAAGATGTTTCTTTTGAATTTTTTCAATACTTTTCACCTCTGCTGTATTGGATTGGGGATATCTCATATCTAGACAAGTAAAGCCAAAACTATCTGTATGGATAGATATCACTAAAGGTAAGTGAGAAAATATGTGTTTTGTTTTTTGTTCTTTGACCTTTTAAATCTCACATGTAATATCACAGCAGCTTTTTTTATCATGCAAGAGGTTTGTCTTTTTTAAACCAGACTCATTGGAAAACTCAAAATTAGTAATTCAACCTGTTTTATTTTTCAGGGACTTTTTGATCATTTGAAATCACCTAATTAACCATAGGAAAGCACAGTTACAAAGTGACAGTTCCAGGTTACAAACTAATTTATTTGTATTTGTGATTGCCCAATCAGGTTTTTTCTGGCCCCAGTCTCAATCTGACTCCTTTAATATTGGGTATCTGCCAATACTGAGTCCACGGCAATACTTATATTTACAAAGCAGCAGAAAGATATGCAATGTTGATTTAATATGTATCTGGTACACTGAAATAACACATATTGCCCTCTGACTTTGGCACATATATTTCTTGAGTCACTTAGTTTGTTAATCCAAATACTGAAGGTCCTGCTTCAAAACTATTCAATTGAAAAGCTTCAATTATTAATACAAATGAACATTTAACTGAAATTGAGTTGAAGTTGTTGGAACCACAGAAGCACTCAGGTGTTACAGAGTGGGGCTTTATCCCTCACAAATGATCTTTGGCTGAGTAAAGACACCAGCTAGCAGAGAGCACACAGACGGATGACGATCTGCTGTTGTCAACATTTGTCATTTTAACTGACATATGTGACGGTCAGTACTGTCTAAAAATGAGTAGCTGCTAGTTAAATGTTTTTTACACTGCTATGAGACATCTCTAGTTTTCATCATACACACACAGTATTTACATATCAGATCATGGAAAACAAAATATAATTATCAACCATGTGTTGTTATCAAAGTGTGTCTACAACTACATATTCTCTTTTTTACCTCTTGGAACATGCACCTGGGGTCCCAAAGCAATTAAATTTCATATACCATTACACCACAACTGGTAATGTAATCTGACTGGTGATTGTTACAATTTACGTCATCAGGTAACTTTAATCTTGTGTCATGGATGTCCTTCTAACCCTGTATACAGTACATACTGCAAAGCACACATTTAACAAGTCCTACAGCATATCTAGCACCCTGCTACTCATGACCTCCTGATTCCTCTGTACCCTTAAGCTACAACATCTCAGCTGAATCCTGTGACTCCTCTTTCCTCTTCAGTCTTCCATCCTTTTCTCATGCAGGCTTGGAGCAAAGCAGGAGACATCTCCATGTGTTTTTCTGTGTTGCTGAAGAGAGACTGATGCTCAGGTCTGAGCTGTGGGAACAAGTGGAAAAGATGCCCTAAAAACAGTACCTCAATCTGCTTATCTCTGTTATGGTCCCAAATGAGAAGAGGAACAGATTAGCCCCAGGTAATATCTTTGGTGGCCTCTCCTGTGTCTAATTAAAAAGGATATTGTTTTAGTGAGTACGTATAAAGAAGTGATTGAGGTGTTTTTTATTAGGAGCTCTATGGGACAATCACAACACTTTCAAGAACTCCATTTTCTTTTGATCTCGTTTAAGCTCAGCCCAGCTCCTCAAGGATCTAAACGCAGCATAAAAACCTAGAGAGAGAGGACTAACACAGGTTGTAAATGTGATAAATGAGAGGAAATATAATGTGAGGGCCACATAAATGGATAAAAGAAAGCTCTGGCAATGTGTCTCTGAGTCTGGAAGTATCCTTTTGCCAAACGTGACATGAGCCAGTGGGTGTCAAGAAGGATACAGTGCACTGATTCACAGAGGGCATGATTTGGAAATCCCGGCAGGGCCACTGATTGATGGCGCCTGAAATCCATGCAAACGCATTCATATGTTTCCCCATGCAGCAGCTGTCCCATATTAATCTAATGTAATGAACAATAAACACCCCATCATGATCGGAATTGCAATTTAAAAGTGATCTGTTCTGGGAGGAATTACAACCACATGTACTCCTGCCTGTAGGAGTGGGGAGAGCTACAGGAAACAATGAGTTTCATTGTAAAATCTTTTTTTTTTTTGACACATGTTTTTGTGTGGCGCGGCTCTAGGCATGGCAATGTTGGTCTGTCTGTTGATCCAGAGTAAAATATCTCTTGGATGGGTAGCCATGAAATTCTGTAATGAGATTCATGGTTCGAGAGGATGAATCCTTTACTGATTTTGATGATCCCTTTAATTTTCACCTTGTGCCACAATGAGGTTGACTTTTTTGTTTTCAGTGAAATGTTTTGACAACTATTGGATGGATTGTCATGAAAGTATTGTCAGTTTAGTGATCAGTTGATTTTTGAAGCCAATGTGGAAGTACCTTAAAGTGCAATGCCACTGATGGCTGGTAGATGCTGGCTCCAACTGACTCCCATTAAAAAAGCAACATCTCCTCTGTAGATCCTCTGACAAGTGTGCTGGTGTTCATTTTGGAAATTGTTGCTCAGTTAAAAAGATTTGAAGACTTATAGTAGCTTTGATGTCTGCCGTGTGGGTGTTGATTGACAGCTGTGATTGACAGTTGGCTCACCTGCTGTTCTCCCGCTGAGTTGGACTATTGTCACAATATTTCACTAAGTTTGATGTTACTTGATTATGATACCTGTCCTGTGAGCACAATTTATCTAAAATAGCTAACGTAGATGTTCCCACTAAGCTAATGTTCCCCTCTGTCTGAGGTAGCGGGGCATGTTTCCAGAGCGGGAAAGGCAACACCCTGCACTCCTTATTTGGAAGGTCCTGGTTCCAAACAGAAAAGACATTTATCTTTATTTACAGTCTATGTATACAGACCGTTAAAAAAAAATTTCTTACCCCATGCAATATTTCAACATCTATTTGATGGACTAGTGCAAAGTTTTGTACAGGCATTCATGGTTCTAGATGATATATCATTTCCCCTCCCAGACTTTGAGGTTGAGGTTGACATATACTATGCTGAACATAGTAAACATTATAAATATTAAACATAAAAAATTAGCGTTGTCATTGTGAGCATGTCAGCATGCTGACGTTAGCATTTAGCTCAGATTAACCTTGTGCTTAAGAACAGCCTCACAGAGCTGCTAGCATGGCTGTAGAGTCTTACAATCTGACAATACAGAGAAAATATAGTATACTGTATCAGCACCAGAAAACATATAGACCTTATTTAATTACAAGCTTCACTGATAATTAAAATACTTTCATATTCACAGTGATACCCTACTGAAGCCCATCACTCCGCACCAGCAAATTTTGCTGCAGCATATCAGACATGGAAACGGTATTTTCAGTTCCTAAGCGGCAGAGACAATAAGGCATTTCTTTGCAACAATCCAGCCCAGGGCTGAGTGGGTCTGAGAGATATTAAAGCAGAGTGACAGATCTAATTATCGCCTCCCCACTTCTTCTGCTCTAACTCTGATGAAAAGTACTACATTACAACAGACATCCTATGCCCTCAAACTAACTTTCACCTTTGCTAATAACTAAGAGCGTAGTTATCTGGAATACCTGCTGAGGGCATGTCTCAGAATAGGCAGAAGGGGATTTGCAATAAGGCTGGATTTATGAAAGGAGGAGATCATCATTATTCCAATGCTTGCTGCAGTGAATGTGCAAATGCCCCCTACCTGCTATCTCTCACCTTTCCCCCCTCTCTTTTTCCATGTTTCTCATTTTCTGTTCCTCACATTACATAATGATCCAATGTCACTTCTGCAAAAATCTCTCCCGGTGTCACAGTTTCTCTGTAGTTTCTCCACCTTTCCTCCCTGCCCTGTTTCTGTTTCTGTCTGAGGTTCCACTGTTATTCATATTGCAAATGGCCTTGTGATGGGGCTTTAAAGGCTATGCTGAATAGAAGGTTTTGTTTTCATACACGTGCCGAGCCGCACTCTCAGACAGTACCAACAGTAGGAGACCCACTCTGCTGACCTCCCAGCCGCTCAGCATCTGCTGGCAGATTCCCTTTCACTTCCATACAAATCACTTAGAAAGAGGCAGCAGGCCCCATTCAGCTGGCAGGATGTTATATCGCCCCTGTGGATTTGTACCTCACTCTGCTATTACACCACTTAACTGCTACCTGTTGTGTCTTTTTGTCTCACTGTATAGTTACTGCTCATGGACTTTGTGTTTCACTGGACTAATGGACTCTGTGTGTTTTGTGTGCATACATATGCATCCCTTTGAGATGTATGTAATTCCTTACGCACAGTGGTTGTCGTGGAAACCTCGGTCAGGTTTGGTTTCCAGCTGCTGTCCAAGACTGGAGCATGCTGGGACATGTGGTGATGAGGGGGGGTTAATCATCAGCCACCATCTCAGATCCACAGCCACATGATGGCTACAATTTGGAAATATTGAAATCGTGATGCAATGAACACAAAAATATGTAATCAAATTCACTTTTGCCCTGTCTTTACTGTGTACAAACTGAAGATGAATGCCGGTGGGTGTGGAAAACAACACATGCCAGCAACTGTTCAAATAGATGGTAATTTTGAGTAAGGCTAGTAATATTGATTAAATACAGTGAGCCATTAGCTGTAAAATAATGATGAACATAAGACATAAAATGATGATTCTAACCCCTTTGTTCCTTTTGATTTGTCTAATTTTTTTTTTTTTTTTGTCTCATCCCAATTTGCTTTTATTGTTATCATTTTACCTTTTCACATAAAAGAGTCAGGTATCAGAATCATCCTTACTGGCCAAGTAGTAGCTCTCAACACATTTACATACAGTGTGGAGAACAAATGGAAGATACACATAGATATACACCTGGAACAAAGCTAGACACAGATAAGCAAAAGCAAAGAGATAAGTATTATGTGCAAGAAAGTAGATATGGAAATAGATATATACATATATAAATATTTATAAAACAAGAAATAGACAACAACGTGTTTAAATGCAGGTCATTTTGTAACTGTGAGCTGTGTGTACATGGTAACAAGTAGTGCAGAAGTGTGTGGGAGTGCAAAGAAAGTTGAAATAAATATTGTATGGATAGTGTAATATTTTTTGTAGATAGAGTAGGCAGTTTATGCACAATATATAAGTACATACGTGCATATACACATATGCATACAGTATACACTCATCAATTACTTTATTAGGAACACCTGTGCAATCTTATGCAATCCAATATAATAGCTCTACCATAAATTCTGCTTTTATGAAGCAACATTTTCAGTTTTTGTTGTCAGAAAAGTGATAATTCTACTGTATGTTTATTATTGAGGTCATAGTGGGTGGTGGTGGTGTACTGGAGTGCAAAGCAAAAAGTGTTCCTAATATTTTGTCCGCTCCATTAACATACATGACAATGTCAACATAAACTGAAAATGTATAAGTTTCATAAAATTATTTATTGCAGTGCTGTTGTATTTGATTGCACTAGATTGCACAGGTTTTCATGATAAAGTGCTCGGTGAGTGTATACAGCCTGCTTAGGTTGACCTTTGACGGGAAATGAGTGAGAACTCTTTAGCATTAACAGGTAAGATTTAGTTACAATAAATTCTAATGTAACAGAGATGGATGAAACATCAATAAATTACATTAAACCAACAAGTCCTCAAAACGAAATGACAAAGATCGCTGTCTTGGTTAAAAGAGATTTAGGGTTAGGCTCAGTGTTGACTGTTAGTAGGAAACTGGATGTGAACAGTGGCTTCCAGTGTCTTCCAAACTCTCTAGATTTTGTCGCACAGTCATTATTTACATGAACACAAGAGGCTGCTTGACAGGAAAATGCAAACATACTGTAGTTTGATTTAAGTGCATTTTGTGAAACCTGTTCATGTATTAAAAGCATATGCACTGTCAGAAATCTACATTAATATACAGTATTCATCCAAATATCTGTAGCCTTTATTCTTGTGTAAACACCAGATAACTCTAAAGGGATTGTCTGAAATCTTATGCATCCATGGTTCAGCAAAAGCACACCAAGCCTTGACAGAACAGAGCGGAAAAACATCTGGTGATGATGTTTATGGCATTAGCCAGGGGTATCCCCATAAGCCAAGAAATATGGGTGGAATTAACCACTCACATAAAACATGTAAACTGTCAGAAAGGCAGTATATCAGCTGAAGTATGCACAGTCCCCTCTGATACCAGTTGAACTGCAGCGAACCATGAGCCATCCCACATTATCTGAGTAAGTTATGTAATGCAATTTTATTTACAGGCTGTCAGAGATGAATCTCAATCATGTTGCAGAGAGGACTGCAGGCCAAAGGAGGCTTTCTTCTTAAAAGGTTAAGGCCGACAAAGTGGTGGCTGCATTATTTAAACAGGAAGTAAAGGGTACTGTACAAAGGAAGGATGTTCTAGCAATGCATTTGTGTACTGCACCAACATCAAGCCAAGCGAGGAAGTCCACTTTACTTCAGGCCTTTCCTCTAGTGTGTATCTGCAAGGTTACATGACATGGCTACAGTAAATCCCAAACTGATGTTACTTCCTGAAAGCTGTCTGGCCACTGTCCAGTCAATGCTCTTCTTAGAGCTGTGTCCCTTGCGTGACAAAAAGCTGTTATACCTCAGTGGGATGATGTCATCCCTGGGGACGCTTTTAACTTGACTTGCTGGTGTTACTTTTATCACAACTTTTGTCAGAATGAAAAAACATTTCCTCTTGACTTTCTATGCTGCTACTTATCATCCAAAATGAAATAGTATCTTTTTTTATGAATATAATAGTTTTGTGTCTCACTGAACTGATTTTTTGATACTGGTGTATGCCATCAGGAGGTTAATTTAAGTTTCCGTTGTTTGTGATGCCTGAAAGTAGTCTTGCATTTTCTTAAGTCAACTGGGCTTCTTTAAATCCTGAATCCAGATTTTCTACAATTGTCTGCAGAGGTGATACATGAAACCAAATGTGGTTACGCTGTTTCAGGCTCTCACTGTGCCATGAGCACTTTCCACCAACTGTCTTCACCTCAAATGTGCGCACCATGTGTGTGTCTACAGTGTCTCATTTAGAAAAACCAAACCTTGAGGTTGTGGTCCTGATTTCATTTTGATCAACATCCCAGGCAGGCTGGAGTATTTGTTGTGGTTACTATGGTCGTAATCAATAAAAGTGATGGGGAAATGGGGAACATGTAAATATTATTAGACTATTAGCTGTTTTACACTCATTCAGCCTTCCTGTCCTGTTCACCAAAGAATTTACACCATTTTATACAATAATCATATTTTGAAATGGATGGAGAATCCTAAATACCAATATTGCAGTATACCAACCATAACCTTATCAAACGTTTTCAAATAAATAATAAATATGATAAAAATAATAATAAATAAAAAATATTATTTTAATTAACTAAACTACTGTAGGGCTGCAGCTAATGCTTATTTTCATTATCAATCCTCAAATTATTATTTTTTCTATAAAATATCAGGAATTGTGAAACATGATCATTATCATTTCCCAAAGCAACTTTATCAGATTGCTTATTTTGTCCAACTAATAGTCCAAAATCCAAAGATATTCAGTTTAGTATCATGTATGACAAAGAAAATCAGCAAATCTTCACATTTGAGGAGCTGGAACCAGAGAATGTTTGTTTCTTGAAAAATAAAAATAGTGGCTGGATTATTATTATCTATTATATTATTTCTATCAATCGACTAATCATTCAATTGACTAATCACTTCACCTCTGAACTTAACATGACACACAAGGTGTAGTAAATTCAGTATAATTAATAATTATGTATCCCAAGCTTTCAACCAGTAGACTTTAGTTCATATTCTATTCATTCATATCTAATTACCTCTCCCTGTCCTTTCACAGTGCCATTATCTGAGAGCCTGCAGCTTCAGGCCCAGAGTAAACACACTGGTGTCTGAGAGATTGAGAGCCTGGAGGTCACCATGGATATGTGATGACAGCTCAAGTCAGAGGCCTGACTCTTTAGGGGTCACCCAGTTTGTCTGCCAGGGGCCTGAGGCACATAAGGAAGTATGGGAAGGTGAAAGAGTGAGTGCTGAGAGTAAAGAATGTTACCACTTGCTCTCTGAGGTTCTTGATCCATATTTACCCTCAGACCTCTATCTATTTTATTATTCAACAGCAGTTAAATGTGGAAGAGTAGGATATGTTTCATCAGCTATTTAGCAGCTAAAAGTGTACCAACACATCTTTTTAGTATAATGTCACATTATTATAACCTTTCCTGGTCACTTCCCCACCACATGTTCCATAAATACTCCTTGCCGTGGCAGCTCAGTGCGGCAGTGACAGTGTTAAAGCGCTCAGCCAGAGTCTCCACCTTTTATGTAAATGTAAGTGTGAGTGAGTGGGACCCGAGGCGGAGACAGCGTTCAGTGAATGGGGGGGGGCGGGGGAGGGGGGGAGTTGCCTTCACGGATGTGTCCCTGCGCTCACAAGGAGGAGGTGTGGATCCCTCTCCAGTGTTGTGCATCTATTCGGGGAGAGAGAAGCGATAGGCTACCTTTGAATGCGAACGTGCAATCATGTCACGAGCCCTGTGCTGTGCAACGAGAGCATCTGAATAATCCATACAGGCGATAAGCGTTCTCTAAAGGAATAAAGCAATGGGTGGCCAGATAACACGAAATGCCTTTTACGGTAAGGAATTAATATATTTTGGAAGGAGTGTATATTAATATGTAGGCTGTATTGTTTAGGCCTATATGTCCAGCTTTGTTCATTTGGTGCTAAAGACTAATTTAGGTTTTCATTCACAGACGACTGTTAGCTAGGCAGTGCTGTCAGGTACCACACTGCCACTATAGCCTATTATTCGGTCATAGTTACGTCACTCCGGCAATTAGAATAGTGCTCTCGAGACGCGCCAGCTGTGTTCACATGTATGTCGATTAATGCCACGCAATAAACAGGATGTCACCACCTCCTCGCGCTCTAATGAAGATCTATATCCATATGATAGTGTTTGAAATTGTTTACATTATGTGGGCTCAGCAGCGCGAACATGTCGGTGAAGGATGGAAAGTTGTGGGGTTTCCCTCTGCTCTGTGCTGTGCTGTTGTTTTCCCTCATTAATAAAGAGACATAGTGTGCAGCTGTGCTCTAGGAAATCAATGCATTGATTTCTTATTGCGTTATTCTGTATGGTGACAGTGAGTCATCCATCTCATCTCACATGATGGTGTTTGTTGCTAAAAGCCAAACAGCTAACTGTATTGCAAAATATTATGTGGCTTGGTTTGACTTGGTCTTGAAGTAGGGTAGTGTTGATTTATAACAATTTATCTTATTGTGTGTGGAGTGGGTTTACTGAAGTGCTCCCAGGGACAATTTCATGGCTTTGCTGTCAGTTAATGAACAGTGGAAGTAAACAGTGTAGCTACTGTGTGGACAACTTGTAGGCCAGCTTCAGTCCTTATGTGCTCCCCCATGGTGACAAACAGCAATATTCATCATGATTTTTGTTTTGTTTATTTACAATAAAAGTAGTCCTCTCTTCCTGTTTATTACCGAAAAATAAGAATATAAAGGTAGCAACATAGGAAATAAATGATGCCAATAGTATGATTCTGAACTCACGTCATCTATCTAATAAGTATAACAATAGATTTTATCGTAATTTTAGTGAGCTTATATGGCAGTTAAGCCAAGTTCCTGCTCCTGCAGCCTCTACTGGTTTAGACCACCTGATCATTCTAATTAAAGCCCCAAGATTAATCCAATTAGTGAAAGAGGGACAGACTAAGACAGCAGGAAGAGGAGGCTATAGGTCCTCACTGGGATCAAGGTCAAACACCTCCATTAAATTACTTTATGCGCTGTGTGTATGTTCAGTACACATTATTAATTGATTTATGACCTGATAGCTCACTGTGTAAACATTACCATTAAACAGGTGAGTTTTTCAGTTTACTGTTCATTTGTAAGTGCACAGAAGTAATGCTGATTTCACACTGTATTGACAGACCCAAATCACAAAGCGAAGGCACAATTTTGATCATCATTTAATTGTAACCTGTGTCTGTTTTCACATTTAGGTCCATTTTGGACACGAAGCTGGACTTTTGGGCTAGCATTTTTGCTTTTTAGGTATTTTCCTGATTTGTAGATCAGTTATATGCTCCCATTATTTTCAAGCATGTTTCTTTGACAAGACAAGAATCTGAGCTGTGTCTTTGTTTTTTGACTTGTTTGATAAATGTGCCTGCTCTTTAGTGGGGCAGGTGGAAGTACAAAATACAAAATCAAGGAAGTCTTGCTAAATATTTGTCCTTAAATGGTGCAGACAATCATGGAAAAAAATACTAAGGCACAGATAAGTAGTGTATACTGTGCTTGTGTACATGCATCTTATCCATGTTTGTAAAGCATAAACATGGTAAAGTTATTTTTCCTGTTTACCAACATGGAATAAACTTACGGTAGACTCAAGCTGTTTCCTTGCAGCACTCATCTGATGAAATTGTTTTCCTCAAAATCACCTTGTAAATGAGATTTCACATTTTATAGTTCGCCATTGCAACCGACTGCCAGTCCTTCATGTGGACAAGTTTGGCTATGTTGTTGTTACATTTATTCATTAGTTTCTCTCTATTTTCTTCCACATGCCAGAGGTCCATGATGTAGATATATCCAATCTTTTTAATTTCCTCCTGCTTCACTTGCTGTGTTCTTCAATAGACAATAGTTTTGGTGTTATGCATGCTGGCTCACTGATATGGCTCCTGAGAATTAATGTCATGAGTTCCACCTGTGCTTTAAGCCAAAATTAATGCTTTGTACTGTACCTTGCCTCAGTGGCAGCTTGACCCACACCTGTGAACGCTCTCTTCATTTCCCAGAACTTCTTTTTGAAGAATTCTGTTCCAGGTGTCACATGACATGATGTCGCCATCACTATAATTGTCCAATAATCTAGTCCTACTTAATCTGTTTGAGGAAATAGCATTTTTTACGATGTGCTGGTTATTTTTGGAAAATGATAACCAGCTTTCTGTACATTATTTTGCTTATTACATGACTACTTAGGAAATTATAGATAGATGGATAGATAGATAGATAGATAGATAGATAGATAGATAGATAGATAGATAGATAGATAGATAGATAGATAGATAGATAGATGCTGAGTGATGTAACAGGCATTTCTATGCCCAGCTATGTCTAGCTAAAGGTCTGTTGACAAGTGAATGGAAAGAGAGTGTTAATCCCAATTGGAAGAAGAGAGGGTTAATCTGGATTTAATTTTAAAGTACAAGTGTTGCTATGGCAACGCATGGCCATTGATAGAAAGCATTTGATTGCTCTGACTGCTTGTTTCTGGAACTGAGAAGAGAGAGTAAACTTCAAGAAACCAGAGTGTCATGTTTGAAACTGTCCGGTGATGTTTTCTTCAATACGTTAAGGAAAAGCAGCTGTCAAAGAACTTCATCTTGCTAAACTGAAACTCATTATCCAGAAAAGCATTACTCTAATTATGCACTCACTGTTTACATGTTGGTATGAGAAAGGTATGATTTACTAAGGGACAGATTATCCTTCCTTAAGTTGCACCACTGTAGGCTGTTGTTCTCAGGTGTGAGGCACCAGAGCACATCCAAACAGCGTTTGCTGAGTTGGTTGCATAATTGAGTCTGCCGAGTGTGTGGGAGCTCCACTTCTGTGCTCCCGATTGACTGAAAGTAGGCCAGTGTCTGAGGCTGCACAGGCAGATTTGATAGAGCGTCTGGCTCCATTCAAAGTGAACTGAGTTCAGTATCCAAATGCAAAGTCAAGACTGAGCCGAAGAGATGCAACAGAACAAAGTAAAGTTTCTTCTTGTGTGTGTGTGTGAGTGTGTGTGTGTGTCTATAGACAGCTCTTTCATCCTCATCCTCATGACAGGTCACCTTCAAGGCCTCGCCCACATAATGACTTCCAGCCAGTACTGAATAGCATCTTGCCTGCTTTCAGTCAATACACGCTGCATATCATTACGCCTCTCCACCAGCCTGCTCTCTTTCACTGCCAAAGAAGCATCATTGGATTACATCGCCCTCCACTGTGTGCGGCCTAACGATATTATTACTTATTGATAACTGTTGTGTCATCCTGCTTGTGAGGAGATTACAGTAACAGTAGCAGGCCGTAGTGGATGACGTCAGCCAGACTTCATCATCTCACGCTGTCTCACCTTTGATGAGACAGCAATGTGAATTATTGATAGTGGAGTGTCCATGCAGTGGGGTAAGCAGATAGAGCACTGGAGTATATTCCTCTTGGTTTTAAAGACTCATTTTCTAATATGCACATACATGTATCCATATAGAGGTCAGAGTGGAACATTACAGTAATGTTGAAAGGATTAGATGGTTGATTTACAGAAAAGAGAACAATTTTGATAATCAATTAATTATTTAAGACATTTATTTTAAGGAAAATGGAACATTTGCTGGTTGCAGCCTCTCAGACATGAGGATTTGCTGCTTCTCTCAGTTTTATATGATTGTAAATTGAATATCTTTTGTGCTAGTGGTCAGTCAAAATTTGATGTCATCTTTGACACAGGGAAACTGTGATGGACATTGTTTTTTATATTTCATGGATTAAACAATGAATTAATCAATCAGAAAAAAACATTTAACAGATTATTTGGGATTAAAATGAATACTTATTTGAAGCCCTACATTACAGCAAACAATAGATAATTTAGCCCGGCTCCAGACCTCTGAGTCACCACCAACATCTCTGATTTATTCAGCAAAACAAAAAGGTCTGGTGTTTTTCTCACTGATGACTGTTTCTGCCAGTTACAGAAACAAATCAACCACAGAGCTTTTAAGGCAGGACTAAGCCATACTTACTCAGATGCCAGCTAGATATCTAACTAGCTATATCCATGAAAAATAGTGACAGAAAAATGGCCACAAAAATGGCAACTTCATGGTGATAAGACTCCAGGAAGTAAGAAATAGTCCAGCACATAACCCCTCATAAAACCACAAATGATAGTTTTTCCACTTCAGTTGTTGTACTGATAAAAATAAATGAGATATAACATGCTAAATAGTGAGGTTTATTGGTGGTGGTGAGATTTTGTTACCTTTGACAGAACAGTCAGCTAACAATCAGCTGCTGGTGATAGCTTCATATTTACCATACAGAAATGAGAGCAGTATTAATCTTTTCATGTAATTTTCAGCAAAAAAGTGAATAAGCACATTACCCTGAATGTTTTCCTTTAACTGCTCCTAGCCACCACTATTGCAACTTCTGCGATGGCGGCAAATAACATCGACTGGACAGAGTCATCACTCGCTGCTGACTAGTTAGGGCAAACACACAGTTTTGAATTACAGGATCACCTGATGCAGCTCTGACTGTTGTCATTATGTAAACCCCCCACCATGCTGCATTACCATGGGCACGAGCCATCTTATCATTGCATTAACACTGAACCAGCGGATTTGTCCTGATGTTGCCTAGCAGCACGTCAAGCCCTCTGGTTACTACAAACAAAATGAATGATCCGTAATGAGTTCCTGGTACCTGTGTGTCCAGGTAGGATAGCAGCTACAGTTACTGTCACTGCCACAGAAGTAGTCTCCCTGTCATTGAGCCGTGTGCAGCCTATTAGGTTTCACGCTCTCGGCCTGTGTCTGGCATGTAGAAACGCACATGCAAGGAACTTTGGAGATGAGTAAGATCAGGAAATATAATACCCTGTGAACTTCACTGTGAAAGGCGGTGTACATAAGATGTGGGCTTCTGCCAGTGCATATAGCACATAAAGCCATTTTGCCTCAGCTGTATTTTCAAGCATCTCAAATGATAATGTGTGTGATTAATCGCGGCTATTACTGAATGATTCATTTCACAGTTTGTGTTACATCAGGCTGAAATGCCATTTTGTCATGAGTCAGTGGGATTGAATACATCATCCAGACACTGCTATGTAAACATCATTAAGATGTTGTTTGTCATTGCCCTCTAGGCTTGTTGCCAGTGTTATAAATGACATTGTCAACGGATCTACTGAGAGCAAAATCAAATAAGGAACTTCTGGAAGAGTAACATTTTACACAAGTAACGTTTTGTTAAAGACTTACTGTATGCTTTTATCTGTCCCGTATCAGTGCTGACTGCAGTTATTCTAAAGCTACAATGATTAGCTGATTAATCGATTAGTTGCCAATTCATCGAGGAAAATAAGCATGTCAAGCATAACATTTGTGTCTTTTAGACCATACTTCTTGATTTGAAACAGTGCAAAACATGTTTTCTTAATAGTTAATTTTGGAGATGGATTAAAAGCACAGGGGTACATTAAGAATAATTAACTGTAATAGGTAAAATAATAAGCTTCACTGGAAATGTAAATATGTAAGAACTTGAAATATGTAGGAACTTCTCATGTTCCAAAATGACTTAAAGACTGAATATTAGAAGGTATCACAGATCCACACAGTTTGTGTTTGTGTATGTGCCTGCTCGAAAGTCTCCTAGGATAAGTGTTAAGCTGGGCTTTTCATAGCAACAAGTACAGGGAGTGGGTTGGTATGTGGGCTACCTGTGCTTGATAAGCACTGATAGGCTGTTGTGACTGAATGCTACAGACTCATCATGTTTCTATGGTGCTAAAATTAGATATAATGGTTATATATGGTAGGGATCTGGGTAAATGGTATCTGTAATTACTAGTTAAGGTTTGTTTCAGCCTACCTAGGAGACACATGGGTGGGGTATACCACTTAGAACAATATATAAAGTTTAAATCACCGCAGAAAAGGATTCTTTACATACTGTTATTTCAATATAATTTACCTGTATATGAATCAGTATATACCTCCAAACTGGGGATTTGGTATTCTTTTATACAGTAACTCACCAAAGTCTGGAAATGTTACTTGAATTGACAAGTTGCAGACCTTTTGGCACACAATGCAAAAGTACTAAGCATTAATTATTTTCAAATAATATTCAATCTAATTTCATATAGTATAATACGGCTTAACTGTTACCTTTTATTAGAATATTTAATTTTAGAATAGCTTTTACAGTTGCTCCCTGGGACCAGGGAGTAATTTCCCTACCAGATACTGAGCAAATATTTGAATAGTATTCACCCACCTATAAAATTCTATTTGCATGGTAAACCACTTAGCTGATGTTTGGTGAGTAACGACAATACAGTTCAACAGATAAAACACACACACACCCGAACACACTCACACAGCTCACCTCTCACTCACCGTCACCAGCCAAATGAAATGGTGAGAGATTAGCTTACTGCTCCACAGAGATGTTCACCAGTCTATGACAGGTATTAGCCGCGCACAAGCCCGTGTATTGTGATGAGGGATTGGAGCTGTCATGTGTGTGTTGTTATTAGTGGGATAAAGACCTCCACTTCGGGGCAAAGGAATACAAGCTTTTCACCCTGTTTGTTCATAATAAGACATCCTTGACCTTTGACAAAATGGCTCCTGTGAGGCTGTTAAAACTGCTTTTTTCCAGATAACACACGCATAAAGCTGTGTGCACAAACAGAGGTTTATAAGAGGGAGTTGTCAGATTGATGTTAGGAGCCATTTTCAAGCCGTTTACATCAAGGGGTCACATCTCAGGCTCTGTGTACATGAGCCTACACTTCAGGATTTGTGTTACTGAGGTAATTGGAGGACTGAGACCAGCCATTAGCCTTGAGGCTGCCTTTCTCTGTCTAATAACTTAAAACTACAACATGGGATTTCAGAGCACTCACTGAATCTTAAACAGTAGAACAACTATGTGGGAGAATAGCTTTCTGACACATGAAAAGACTATTTTGCTCAAATTTCTACAAAGTAAATAGAAAGCTTTACTTGTATTTTTGCAGTTATATACTCCTAGGCCATGATCAGACAGACGGAAGCCCTCAGGCAAAACACCATGTGATAGTGTTGGCGTGTTGCTACGGAGTACCTGTGAGAAGATAAAATACAAACCAGGAAGTCCAATTTGAAGGCTTGTCAGTTTATACTGCTCTCACGCAGGAGGTAACCACTCTAGAAAGTTATCATAAAGCAGTCAGTTTTTCTCCATCTTAATGCTTGTGCACAATGCTACAGACAAGTCTTCTACCTGGTGTGTTTGCTTGAAAGAATTAAATTGGCCAACATGGCCCTGCCCTTATATGAATTGCTCCCTCCAACAATTTCAGAGTAGAAAATAATGATCAAAACAGTCAACATTCTTCAGGCTTCAACAAAACAACTTTTCTCTCATTCTGGGTTGTCTTAAATTCAATGTCCAACAAAAAAATTGTAAGTTAAAGTAAGAGGAGTGGTGATGAGTCGGTGACAAGAAATCATAACTGAAATGCTAATGCTTCAGTAAGGTCTTACATGTGAGCATATCATGTGCACAGAACACTTAAAGGAAAAGTTTGACATTTTGGGAAGTAATGGCTTTCTTGACAAAAAATTAGATGAAAGTTTGATACCACTTTCATGTCTGTATGGAAAATATGAAGCTACAGCCAGAGGCCATTTAGCTTAGTTTAGCATTAAGATTGGAAACAGGGGGGAAAAGGTAGCTTGGTTCTGTCCAGCGGTAAGTTAGCTTCATATTTACCATACAGATATGAGTGGTATTGCTCTACTCATCTAACTCTCTGCAAGAAAATGCAATGTCAAACTATTTCTTTAACAATCTGAGTATAGTGTGTGCCCATTCACTTTTAGAGTGTTCATTAATAAACAAAAATCACACCTGCTCAATTGAAATTGGATTTGTTCACACAGACATGAGAAGATAGTTTTTTCAATTTTTTTTTTTTTTTTGGATATTTGTGTCAAATCTGCGTTGTTTCACTTTGGAAGGCGATGACCAATGAAAGCCAAGATTAGATGTTTAAAATTGTTTCTGGTGTGACTAAGGTTACTGAAAGTGTAATGGGACCACACACTTTCTCTTCCACACATTAACAGGAGGGGTCAAATTGTCAACAAAGACAGTTGAAGACACTTAAATACCTAACTAATGCAGTGTAGCTGCTCAGTGGTCAATTTAATTGTTACAGTGTATGAATCATGATATACTTCAATTGAGTGGAGAAACAAAAACCTGCAAAGTTGTTGAGTCACTAAGGATGTATTCTTTGTCTAGATATTTGGTTAAGTGAAAGATTAAACCATCTATCAGAATGATGCGGTTTTAATTAACATATTTTTTACCATATACACTGATCTTTGTTTTAATGGACTTCCAGAAAAAGGACACATGAGAGGAGTGGCAAAAATCTAGAACCTGCTATAAATATCATTTCTGTTGTATCCTAGTTGATAGCTGCAGAGTGAAAGAGTGCACCGATCAAGACCTTTAGATACAAGGGGTTGCTAAGGAACATGAATTCACACTTAGCCTGTTTCCCTCTACAGCAGCTGCGCCTCTTTAGAGCCCGGTAATGCATTCAGCTCAATCTGCCTTGGACCATGTGCGCCACATTCAGCAACTGCTCTCCTGTGGCTCTGTCTGAGACAAAAGGCCACAATGATGCTCTTAGGTTGGGGCCATATTGAACAGTAGACACGCTTGCAGGATGAAAAACGGGAAGGGTCATTACTAGATAAACACAGACGAAAGGGAAAAGAGGGAGACAAAGAAAGAGAGAGAACACAAAGCGTTCTACGACTAGCAGCATGGTCTTATCGGGGCTCCACAGGACATCTGCTGCTGGTACTGTATTCACTTTCATCTGCTTGTTACATGAATGAGTGTAGGATCCATTAAAATCACACAGTCCTCTGTGGTCCAAAGCACCATAAACCAAATATTAACTAAAGGTTTATCTTGACATTTTCAATTCTAGTCATTTATTTTTTAGATCAGATAGCAACCATAAAGTGGAATTAAATTTCAATATTCCAACAGAAAACTACTCTCTAAAACACTGTAATACTGTTAGAACAGCCAGCATATTGTACTTTTCATCCTGTTGATTGAAGGAGTCCTTTTTCTTATTACCGTAGATAGATGGTGTTGAATGTTTCCAGGATATCTGTGTGGAGTTTGATTGGAAAAAAATATCTACTAACTGAAGCATCAGTTTTTGCTGATTATTACCTTGATGTGGCTTTCAGATTTGAAGAAATGGGCTTTCTCTCTAGCCAGTAATGTAAGGCAGACATACCAATTTCTCCACTGACAGGAGCCTGAATAGTCTATAATACAACACAGCTGTGCTGCAAGACAGGTAGTGCTATGAGTCAGGAATGGGACTCCATATCTAGCATTATTGCTCCCTGGATGCAAAAAGTCTTTAAGCATTGGCATCTTACTCATGTATAAGTAAGAGAAGACGAATTCGGAGAAGGTGAGCACACCAAAAAAATAAACCACAAATACTGCAACCTCTGGAAATCATTTAGCATCCCAGAATAATATAACATATTGAAGGAATATCAGATGGCAGAATTTTTAGGATTCCTTGCTGAAGCCAAGGGTTCAGCCTCAGAATACTAATTAGCAATTTTAATCTGGCACTTACCAGCTCTGGAGAATCTATGAAGTTGCTCCAGTACAGTTTCTAGTAGCTGCTCAAGTACTGTGGTCATACCCCCTCAGACACTCTCTCCCTGCCTCATTCAAAAACATTTACTCTCCATGCATCTAATTATCAAGTCAGTCAAGCCTTCCTCTGCAAGTCTTCTTGACTCTTGGCGAGCAGCCATAGACCTTGTTGGGTTTTGGGATAAATCACATGACAGAGTCTCATATGTAATATTAATTCATTTTATGAACTGATGGAATTATTTGGCTCAAAATCACCCAAAGAAATGAATTATGCATGAATGTGAATTACTCCTTCTTTAGTATTAATCTCAGTTTTAAATTAGCAAAATAATGGATCACGTTATTAGTATGTATGGGTTATGAAGTATGTTGCAACCGCATAGTAGTATCAGCTTCTGCTAGACTTGTGGTGACAGATACCCAAACAAATGGCTCACAGCATACATGGACCATCTCAGCTCATTCACTGGCTTTCAAAAAGTCTGTTTTTCTGGGAACCATGCAGTTTGTGAGTAACCAAAGAGCATAATTTCTGCTTTGGACATGTGTTGCAAACTTGACCCGCATTGAGATTTGCTATTCACCCTGCAGGGCCCAGTGTGATTATCGCTGATTAGCTTATTACTCAAGTGCTCACAAATAATCAACAAAGACCCAAATACAAGAATTCAGAAATCTTAGATTGTGCAGTAATATCTGATTCTTTTTTTTTTCATCAAATTCAAAACAAAAACATCAGACACTAATTATAGTGACTAAACCTAACCTCCTGTTCCTAATTAGGAAATTTTTGTTTCGCAGTGAAGATCATCTCTCTTTTTGTCTCTTTTTGTTTCAGACTCCCTCGGTGGCCCATTCCCGTCCACGTCACACCGATGTCACCACAAACCCAAGAGGTGCCTGCCTATCCAGTATGGCAGTGTTGGTGGGGCCCTTCCCATCAGCCCACTTCTTTTCCATCCTAATGCGAAGGGTTCCCAAATTGTCATGGACCTCGCTCAGAAGACAGTCAAGAGGCAGGCCAGTTTCTGCAACGCTATCACCTTCAGCAACAGGCCCATAGCCCTGTATGAGCAAGTCCGCCTCAAGGTAATTTTTTTTCAGGGTGGAGCACTTGAGCTCCCCAAACTCTGGGAGCTTTATAACTGTAAAAACTAATGTTGAGTCCCAGGACATAGACTCAACTACACTGTCCACATTGGAATGAAAACCATTTACAATCAATTATGGTGTGAAAGTAGGGATTACAGGGGTTATTTACAGAGATCACAGATTGAAGCTTTACACAACCTCTTGTCAGATGGCAGCATTATAAATGCAATAAAACCACATTTGTTTCCCTTCTCCCCAGATTACTAAAAAACAGTGCTGCTGGAGTGGGGCTCTGCGTCTGGGCTTCACCTGCAAAGACCCCTGCAGGATAAACCCAGACAACCTGCCCAAGTATGCCTGCCCCGACCTGGTTTCCCAGAGCGGCTTCTGGGCTAAGGCCCTGCCTGAGGAGTTTGCTAACGAAGGCAACGTTATCGCCTTTTGGGTTGACAAGAAGGGCCGTGTTTTCTACCGCATAAATGAGTCCAGTCCCATGTTGTTCTTCAGTGGAGTCCGCACAGCTGAACCCCTCTGGGCCCTCATTGATGTTTACGGTCTGACCCGTGGAGTGCAGCTGCTAGGTAAGATGGTTATAGAAGCATAAGATGCAGAGCTGAATTACCAACTGGGCAAAGCAAGCAACTGCCTCGGGGACCCAAACCCTTAGGGGCCCCAAAGGCCCCATGTTCCCTGTGCGGCAATCAGTTTGTGGTAATTTGATTAGAGGACCTAAAAACACTCACAGCGTGCCAGCTTGACTCAAGTCATTGCTTGATGTGACTGCCCCCAAAACAATGGAAAAATGCCATAATGTTAGTGGAGTGGAGCAGTGAACTTGTGTGCTGTGTGTGGAGCAGATGAACATATAAAGAAATCTATCAGGAGCCGATGTCAGCTAGGCCTGAAAGTAGAAAAAACTGTTGGAAACCAAGCGTTCAGAGCAGTCTGAAGCTGGTGCTTTTTGCTCACAGGGATTACTGCAACATACATTTACCTCATTATTTCTCACGTCGGCCACTTTTAACATCTACATCCGGCATTGTAACATTATATATATGACTGAAAATAAGGAAAAGCATAATAGTTCCCCTTTAACTTATTAATATAATGAATGAAATTGAAAGGGATTTCAAGCAATAGTATATAATAGTGTATATAATAGAATAAAACAGGGTTATGTACTGGACTATTCCCTGGCAAGCAAGTCATTGCTCCTGGCCAAGAAATAGTCAGGATACATAACCTTCCATAAAACCACAACTTGTTCTTACACTGTAGTTATTGGACAGATCAAACAAACAACATATACAAGTTAATTAGTGAGCTTAAGAGGTGCTGGCAGGCAGATTTTGGACAGAGCTGGGATAGCTATTTCCTCCTGTTTCCATTCCTTATGCTAAACTAAGCTAACTGGCTGCTGGCTGTAGCTTCACATTTAACATAAAGACATGAGAGTGATAACAATCTTGTCATCTAACTCTCAGCAGAACAGCGAAATAATCAAATTTCCCAAAATGTGGAACTATTCCTTCAAGAAGACATTTGAAGCTAATCTTGAGGTCATATCTTGTAGAGGGGCACTGTGTCAAGATTTACTGTTAATATCTTTACTGTTTCATGTTATATTATGCTTACATGTTGAATTCTGTTAACTTAATTTGTATTTAGCAACTATATCAAACTAAGTTTGGGAAATATAAGGGGCTCAGCAGGGGCCCAACAGGCCCACTGGTGTGTTAATCCAGCTCTGCAAAGGTGTATTTGTAGAGCATAGCAACATGGTGTGCTTGCCTATATGAACCTCTGTTGAAGCACTCTGCCAAGAACCAACTAACCTTCAAAAGTCCATGAAAAAAAGTTGTTTTCAGTTTGATTAAGTTTGATGGCCATATTGGGTTCATGCATTCTGCACAATCTTCTATCAAAGCATTCACAATTGTTAGGCTACTCTCTATTGTTACTTCGTTATTCACTATTATTTCTTTAATGGGTTTTTTGAAAGTGATGAGATGACCTCAGATTTTGGTGCTTTCACTTTCCACATTTCTGTATATGACAAACCAGATTTTTGTGTCCTTGTGTTTACCGTAAACAGGTGTTTTCTAGAGGTTAACCTCCCTGTCCCTGTTTACAGCAAAGCCTTCCATGAAGCAATGGAATCACAATGAACAAAGGCTATCTTTATCTAACCAATATTTGGCCCCATGTTTACACAAATACAGAGCAGAGGGGAAAAACATGCTGTTGAGCATTATCAAGGTATGCTAGGTAGCTTAGCATACATACCACAAAGGCATAGCACAGGGTAGTATGGCCCAGGCTTTGATGTGAGAGAATGTATACACATATTTTTTTCCCCTGGAGATTCACTGCCGTCATCCTCTCAGCTGTTAAAAATAGACCAGGGGTCACATGTCCCGTAGATAGCACATTTGATTGTAATTGTGTGCTGTGTTGATTGACACTGCAGTCTCTAGGCGGGTGGGGGTGGGATGTTTAGTGTCTTGAGTATGAGATGGCCCATATTTTATGTTTCCCCTCTCTGTGTTTTCCCCTTTTCTTAATGACAAGAGGCACTTATTGGTCATATTTCAAAGTCTGGTTGCCATATTCAACATACTCTGTCTTAATAAATTACTGTTTGCAGAGAGGGAAAAAAACAATGGCCCTATCAGATAAAGGGAAATGCAGAAAATGGTTCAAATATCAAACTGCAGAGGCCCACTCCATTCTACCACCCCAAGGTTTGGTCTGATTGAAGTCTCTGTAATGCATCTTTTCAAGAGATGTCTAGCTCCTTTGAAACACTGCTCTAAGCACCATTTCAATCAAAAACTGGGCTTCTCCTTAGCCCTGCTTACGTCATTTCTACTGTCTTCTTACCATCAGGCCATACGCAGGGCTGCCTACAGAGCAGAGGCTCCTGTTCCTCAGGGGGCCAGCTGATTGACACCTAACCCCCACAAACAGAGGCCTGTTCAGAGGGGTGGAACACTACTGAAGGTTGAGATAGAAATATATCATCTAGACTTGACACGGCCCTTTGTGACGCTCAATGGCCAATTCTGTCAACTCTGTGCATCACATTTCTGTGCGCAACGCTCCATGAACCTTTCCCCATCCATGGATAAGCCCTTAGGCTTTCACATCTGAGGCCTTTCCCTTGCTTTCACTCCTTATTTTATCTGGCATTTGAGAAGCTGCTGTGTTGGTTTTTTCATTCTTGGATTCTCAATTTAGTGACAACAGATGTAGCAATAAAAGGGGTAATGATGCTGCCTTTTTCACTTTAATGTAGATCTTTTGTCACATTCTCACTGAAAATCTCCACTTCTCCCTAACCTGCACCTCTGTTTCTTTGCTGCTGCAATGACCAAATTTAGCCCTTAGGATCAATAACATTTTTTATTTTCACATTTCAGTATTAGTAAGTAGCGAGTGAGATTATTCATTGTGCCTCCTTGGAAATACTATAATCCTTGCTATAGAAAGATTGAATTAAAATTCTATAGTGGATTAAGTCTCTAGCGCAAAGACAGTTTGTACAGCTTGAGTATGTAGCCCTATCGTAATGTAAATTAGCAGGAGGCCTCTGGCATTGTCTGTAGTGTCTCCATTCAGCTGGGATACACACTAACACACACAAACATGCACACACCTTCAAAAGCAGCTTCCACTGCCAATTCAAATCAGCCATTCTACCTGTCTTCATATCCTTTTATATACTACTGCTTCCAGCTGCTGCATTATGTTTCTCATTTCATGTCACCCATTTTATTTCATGGGTCCTGTATATTTACTGTACTCACTGTCAGTGTATATTTGGATTAGGTTTTTTTATGAACACCTAGTCCTTTGGTTTATCATGACTAATGGTTAGAAAAGTGGAAGGCAGGTCTTGTCACAGGAGCTCACAGGTTGTTATTCTGCCACTCTCAGTGGCACACATTTGAACACAGTGTAAAAGCTTGAACACCTCAAAGCTGTATTAGTTGATTTTATGGCCACTTGGGGGCAGAGGAAACAAGCTGTAAACACAATATTTTATCACTGATTAAGTTGATATGGTGAGCTTGTTAGCATTCAGTTGCCAA
Organism: Thunnus albacares; assembly: GCF_914725855.1. NCBI lineage: Eukaryota > Metazoa > Chordata > Actinopteri > Scombriformes > Scombridae > Thunnus > Thunnus albacares. Next base: position 13,864,177 of record NC_058108.1, on the reverse strand, counting down.
TTTACACATCCAACAGGCAATTAGCATTCAATTGAAGTCATGTTTGCGTCCACCTGATGAATGTAATCAATAATAACTCTCCTTTTAACTTTGGTTTTGGTCATCTCCAACTCCCAAGAGAAATATCTGACTTTTTAGCCTCTAAATGCTCCACTACGTTGACCAGCTAGTTGCTAACTGTGTCCGTTGTTTGGTGCGGAGCAGGTAGTGTTAAGTGGGTTTATCAGAACTGCCTGCTTTAGCTGGGGGCAAGGCTGATGAGAGCGAGTGAATCAAAACAGTAGAAGTGTGAGCGGGAAAACCAAAACAATTGACTGAAATACACTAAAATGTTCCTTGGAGTTAAGGAGAACTGCTTGTAATAATAGATAATTATCTATTCTTCATCACTATGAGCGACACCATTCACATTACACATTCATTCATTATTTATCTTCACCTCCAACATCAAATTTTGCACAAAATATAAGCTGAAATAACAAACAATAACAGAATACTAAACATAAAAATCACTCATTAAGTTCAAATGGTCAAATTATTTGGTCTCCATACATTTTCTTGAACAAACAGTTGCACAACATTTGAAATAATTTTCCAGATAATTCTGAAGTTTGAATCCACTCACAAAAATACACATATTCTTTAATGTAGTACGTCTATATGAAGCGGAAACCTCCGAGATTGAAAAATGAAGCCAACTCTGAAGTGCTAAAAACTGCAGTTCCTCAAATGGCCACTTGAGGTTAGCTCCAAAAGTGAGTCAGTCCCCATAGACCCTCATGTTAAAATGTTGAACCTTACAGCAGAAATAAACATGTTTATAGCCCAGTACAAAAAATGGTTTTGGTCTCTATTGCTAATTTTCCCTTTCGTGACAACTGTATGGGGGGTGATTTTTTTATAACTAACCTGTTTAAATTTTATGAAGCCTTAAAGTTATGCATAATTTAGGACGTGGCCACTTTGAATGACAAGTCGCTAGCTGCTAGGTGGCTTGTTTCAGCAACCAGGCTTCATTCACCCCACCTCAGCTCCACCTCTCTGCCCATTTTGGATCAGCCAGGATGCATTAGTCAGGAGGCCAGGCACTGCCAAGATGGCGATAGCCGGAGCCGCCCACTTTGAGCTTCAAAACCGCTCTTCAGAAACCAATGGGTGACGTCACTGTGGCTACGTTCATATTTTTTACAGTCTGTGGTGTACACTGTTCGTTAAAATTAAATTTCTGTCTGTAATCATCATCACCTGATCCTAACAGAAATAACCTCTGCAAATTTTCAAGCATCAGTCTGCTTTTAGCTCTCAGTTTTTTAGTTCATCTAAATCCTTCAGTTTTATTACCCTTGTCTACACAGTCACCAAAATATGGTAATACGTAAGAAAACATAAACCAATTGTTAATATAAAAATATTGGTTGGTGCAGCTTTAATCAGACTGACTGTATATTGAGCATTTAAAATCAGGTAATAACAGCTGAACATGAAAGACCCCTTTAACTCCCGTTTCAGTCATGTGATCTATCTTTAATTTAGAAATATTTATCACAGCCACTTTAATTTTTAACATTTCTTCGCACATTTTCAGAGTGCCATTTTGGGAGCATCTTGCATGTGCCTTTGTGTCTTGAGATGTATCATCTGTTCAGCATCCCCAGGCTGTTCTGAGGTCAGCACAGAAGTAAAGAGCAAAAGATGACCTTGGGCGACATTTTCAACTCCTTTGATGTAGAAAGATCGAAATAGGAGCTGTATCATGTGATAATCCGCCCTGCAGGAATCACCACAGGGATGCATCATACATGACAGGAACAAGGGGGGCAGGGCTGCTTTCGTGGTTTCAAACCTCTGCAAGCATGATGACAGCAATTCAAGATTTTCCCCTCCCACCTTCCACCAAACTAATTAAGCTGAGATGTAAAAAATGATGGGACGGCTACAGTAACTCTTGCTATACCACAAACATTTGCATATTTTTATGCAAATTGTGTAGGTGAGATGCACGAGTGCATAGAGACACACTGAATTCTTTCTGCTGCTGTCTGCTTTGCTGTGATAAAGCTTGCCTTCGTACCAAATATAACCATGAACATATCCGCATTTTTATGCTTCTGCTACAGAGAAAAGGTGTCAGATACGGTGACGTCTCCCCTTAGGCGCCTGAGGTAACAGGTGATTGACAGCACCTGGCCTTGAACTGGGCAAAAACAATATTGCAGAGGTTTAGCAGGGTAATTTTGGGGGCAGACTGGGGCAAGCTGTCCCCATAGGCTTGAAATCCAACAAGCCAGAAAGTATATACCCATGTCGTGCTTCCTAGCTGTCACTCTCATATGTACACACACATACACAGACATGCACACAGCAGGACTTTACTTGACATCAGGAAAGAGGTTGAGTAACTGAGTAATTCCAGCTGTTGTAAAGCCAGCAGGACTCAGATTGTATGAGTCAGTCACAGTGGAGCTTTAATCAAGAGGGGCCCTCTGTGGGACTTCCCTGAAGGACAAGAGAATAAAGTCTGATTGCAAAGCCTTGAGGCTGCTAACACCTTTCAACCAGGCTGACTCAAGGAAGGAGTTGGCCAATCTCGCTGTCACCCCGAAAAAGCAAAACAGTTAATTTAGTTCATACAAAACATAGTGTCCTGGTGAAAACACTAAGGAGCTTCTGATATCTATGGTGCTATGAGAGATTGTCCTCAGGTGATGGATTGAATTACACGGTAGCTCTTGACCAGAGAATGGGGTCCAATTGTGCCTTTGGGAAGCAACATCATTTGTTGTCACTCCAAATGATTGACAGAGCAGCAATAGTAATGAAAGAAAATCAGCCATTTTCAACAAATCAAGCAGAAAGTATAATACAGGTTTCTTACAAGCTTGATCTGATACTCAAAGCTGCACACTAAAAGCTCCTCTTTCCGTAATGTGTCCTTTGTATATATGATACCACAATCTCCTCGCCTCTTTTATGTAACCACACATTGTTTATTTTGCAGGACAAATGACAAGTGATTGCAAAAATGTGCTTTTGTGTAAAGATGACAGATGTGGGCTAGGTGAACGGAAAACCAATCCTGGAACCGAAGAGCTTCAGTGAGAGTAAAACAATGTGTGAAGGTTTGATGGATGAAGGCGCGACAGGTCTGACTCTTTGTTTACGTCTGTCACATGATGTGACAGAAAAGCTAGCTTATCTCCCTGACAGCGCATCAGCTTGCGTCGCGGGGTCATCCCATTTGAACCTTTCGCAGCATGTCAGTGTTTGCAAGGCTAAAATGAAGGATGCCATCTCTGATAGAAATGGTACCCCTCGTGTGTTCTCATGTAGCTTTCCAGCTGGTTTGGTTGAAGGCAGGTGGAGGACTGGCTTCTACACCTACACATGCTCTGACATTTTCTTTCAGAGCATTTTATGGGTGTAGGAAATGGTGATAAAGTGCATTTTTTTTGTTAAAATAAAAAGCAGGCCTTGTCTGGCAGCATTCAGAGCTTAATATGTTTAACCCTGGTGCTGATAAATGTAAGTTTCCTCCAGTTGAACAACTCAGTAATAAGGACAAGTAAAGGGGGGAATGTCAAACACTATTATACTGTATACTGTACATGGGCTTTTTGTAGCAAGCAATATTACAACACTCCCTTTACAAACCCTCACTCAGACTTGATTATTATGCGTGATTTGCAACTCAATCAGAACCGGCTGTAGAGCATTATCGTATTAACGTATTAATGACATATGACATTTGGATTAAACCAGTTGGTCTGGTGTTGGCTCACATGTAACTGTGGTGTTAGCCCTGGCCTGCAGGTGTAAAGTAAGATAAAAGTGGAGTGTGTGAATGACGAGAGACAAGAAAGGGAAATTAATTAATACAACCTTCATCAGTGGTATAATTTAGTTTGCTTTTCCCTTCCCACATCAGTTGAGAATGTTTTCTTTTGCCCACAGCCACACAGAGACTTATTACCATGAAAAACTTACTGAACATCTAATGACAATGAGTAGAATTTAGCAAGGGATGAGATGAGACAAATTTTAGACTGAACCCTAATTATGAAAGTCAAAAACTGTTCAGAGAAACAAACACATTTTAAATGTTACAGGATTGTAGAATTAAAAAATATAGCAGATTTTTCTTGGGGAATGATATAATTAAGATTTGAAAACTTAAATAACCCCGAAAGAACTTGAAATACTTCTGCAATACCTCTGTTTTTGCACTTTTGGTCACTGACTGTGCTTTGGCTCTCTCTGTACTATGCTCTGGCTCCACTCCGAGGACTCCAGTAACATGAAGTCATCTGGACTGACAGAAGTCTATTAGAAACGTTTGTTGTGTTATCCAACTCAGAGAGAGAGACAGACCAAGGTTACCCTACTTCTGGGAGAAACCGATGACTTTCAGTGAAATGATGATTTGATTATTGCGAGCACTTGACTGGCACTGGTGTTTGACTTGGCTGGACTGATCCTCCGAGTTAATAACAGCTCTTCACAAATCCTGATGCTTCAAACAGACCCTCCAACAAAAAATACACAAGGCAGAAAAGATGGTGTAAATCTGACTTTTTTTTTTTACTTGTTTAGGAAATGTAATGGCTTTAGTGTTGTAAAGACCTCTAAACATCAAGCAAGGAAAATTTAACGATGTTGTGTTTCTTGGCATAAGTGTACTACATATAATTGATGATGGTTGTTGGTCAGAGAGCTCAAAAGGCTAAGAAGAATAAACTGAATTTGTATGATTTGGCATTTAGACTCAGTTTTAAATTACTGTACCTTGGCTGGATATTCCAGTACGCTCATTTCCTCTTCAAAGACACAGATTAAAAGATAACTTAATCAGTAGTGAGAAATTCAACAGGGGGTAAACTAGAGGTAACTTGTCAAGATTGATGTGGAGTTTCCAGTGCGCTAAAGAAGTTATTTACCCATAGTTCAATGCATGATGTCCAGTGAAGATCCTGTGAATCTGCTCGCCCTCTGAAGCATCGCCAGGGGATTTAACACCATATTTATTGTACCCTGCTTATACACTTTTAGACTGAGACAGAATGACAACAGGAGTCACAGGGTTTATGAATGTTCTTTTATGACACAGTTCAAGCAAGTGGGTGACTGTCAGTGTGCCTGATCACGAATACGATTCTAAAATTAGGCAGCCATGTTTGTCATGTGCTGTGATTATAATCTTATTAAAAGGAAAATTCAATTTCATTATATTCTTTTTTTTAGCCATCAATAATAATATTGTAATCAACAGGTTAATTGATGAGATCTGGGAATGGCAGTAACATTAACAACAATTTCAATTGTGCAAGAAAAATGAGCAGCCAGAGGACCAGACAGCTTTTATAAACCCCAGGTTAGATGAGGGCGAAGGATAAAATTATTGCCTAAACTGTCCATTGTTTAGGGATGGAAACTGATAAGATTTAATTTCTACCAATGTCATTATCGATTCTGCTTATCGGTCCAATTCTTTATCAATTCCTTTATTGATTCCTGACAAATTTTCTGCGTGGAAAAAAGGCCCACACAGGTTTTCAGCTTCAACGCAAATTGATTTATTATCTCTGAATCTGAACACATTTTAGAAACAGAGTAGAAAAAAGGCATGTATGTGACTCAGGTGTGCAAAAGCTCCACTGTTTAACCACTGTTGAATTTGGAACCGGTTCGAACTTTGTGCAGCATTTTATTTTCATTTTCTTAGTCAAAGAAAAAATCTGCCTGCCTGCGTGGCGCTACTGTTGTTATAACATTGGATATTTACCTTCGGTAATGGACACGTTGCTCGGTTGGGAAACAGTAGTGCTTGTGTGCAGAGTGTCAAATACATGGAATTCCTGGAATTTAAGCCCATGTTGCTGGAAAGATGTTTCAGCTGGTGTTTCCACCCTTACTTGAAATTATCATTTTACAGACATTGCAACTAGCACTGTTGTCATCTATCTTCGTGAAATGAAGCCACGCTTTGGACCGTTTCTTCTTCTCCAACATGACTCCTTTTTGCAAGTTTCCAGCAGCGTAGACAAATGAGTTTGATGTCATTGTTTTTCAATGTGCAACTGTCAGAAAAACATGCCAGCATCAATAAACGGAATTGATAAGCTTGGAGGCATACGATTCCAATGTATCTGACATTTTGGAACCGGTTCTCAGCTGGAACCAGTTCTTGATTCCCATCCCTACCATTATGAATGTTCGGTTTACAGACCCACTTCCTGGTTCAGCTTTGATCCACTGAATATTACAGAAATTTCTGTTATGCATACATTTGGTTTTATCTCCAAATAAATTATTCCCAGAACTCAGCAATTACTTTGATGCTTGTGATGTCATTATAACTGATAGAAATGATGGCCAAAGGCAGGAAAATAAAACCAAGGTTGTAATAAACTGGAATTATGCTTTAAAACTGTATTAATTGAGGTTGGTTTTGCCACTGGTGGGCAGTGCAGCCAGCTGTAACTACAACATTGACATATCAAGTACTTGCAGTGAACAAGTTACCAAACAGTTGCCCATTTACACATCCATCATACAGTGGAGCAACTTAGTGTTCATTTGGAGTCATTCTTGTGTCCACCTGACAAATGTCCAATATTCCTTTTCATATAGCCATGATTTGGTTTTTAACAATTCCTTTCTGGCACTATCCAGTTCTTTAGTTGCTAAATGCACCATGTTCACCAGCTAGTTGCCAGTTTTGTGTGTTTGCTGTGGTGCTGGACAGGTAGCACACAGTGGGTATATCAGAGCTGAAAACAGCTTCCCGCTGCGGCTACAAAAAGCTAAATGAGAGTGGTGAGAGTGAACAGAAACAGCAAAGTTGCTGGCTGTGAAATCAAAACATTGAGCTGAAATACACCAAACTGCTTTGTAGAGCTGAGCAAACTGCAAAGTCAGGTGATAGTTCTCTGTGGGTTTCATCAGTATAAGCAGTGTTTCCCCTAGGTTGAGTGGTTTGGCCTGGTGGCCGGGCGGGGGGGGGGGGGGGATTAGCTGGCAGCTACACATTCCTCCATTTTCTATTTATCTGTTTAGCATCGTCAGGCTAGGCTAACCTTTTGTTGCTAACTTTGGAGCTATCCACTTCACTTTTCCAGCAGTTGGGGAAACAACAGTGACTTTTCTTGGTCTTGACAAGCTGCAGCATTTATTAAATGACACACTGTAGTCTGTACTGTAAGTTACAGTCACTGCCAGACTGACAACTTATTGCTAACCTTTTCCTCTGTTCCGCTCGCATTCACCATTATTTTTCTGATGCTCGCTCTCTCGCTTAACCACTCACTCGCTTAGGCTCTGCCCTATTCCTTAAAAGGAGTTACACTACCTGCAGTTTCCCAGACAATGACACAGACGTTGACTCGCGTTTCGAGACAGCACTGTTCAGAGGCTCCCAAACGCTATTGATTTGTGAATGAATGGATGTTTGGCGTTATTTTTGACATTTAAAAAAATATTTTTTGGCCTGGCAGGGGTTCTCGTTGGCCTGGGGGCCCTTTTATTGCACGCAGTTTCATGACCCATTGTTATTATATACACTGTATATTGTTTAGTGCAGCTTTAAGAGCTGAACCAGTTTTGTGTAAACATGCATGGTAGTGAAAGGGTGTATGTGCATGTGTCAGTCTTCTTCCAGTAATAAATAATAAGCCTTATATCAGCCTTTCTCCATGCTTGAGCACAGGAATAAAACAGGGGGGCTTTAATGTAAGTACCTTATGATGGAGGTTATTAACACTGAGGTCCTGGCATGCTGATTGGCAGAGAAGGGGTGGCACATGCTTAATTCTGCCGATGACCTAAGGGACAGAGCTTTTGTGACTTACCGGGCGTTTTGCCTGGCTCTTTGTTATGGCCATGTGTCGCCCTGGGAGCCTGCTGCTCTTTCCAAAAGCCCCGGGTTCAAAGCCGCCCAGCTCGATCAGGGACTGAGGATTGGGCCAACGCCAGGGACATCCCAAACACATCTAGCACAAAGACCCTTCTGACTCCATACTTCTCTTGCACCCCTCCCCCACTCCCCACCCCCCACCACCACCACCTCCCTCACTCTCTCAGTCGTTTTATATCTCTGTCTCTCACTTGCTTGGCCGGCCAGTCCACATTTCTTAATCCCCGGGTCGGTCACTGAACTTTACGCTGCCTCTTTCTCCCTCAAAGACCCTGTGTTTTCTCCCTCACTCAGTGCTATATCTGTTCATACCAAAATCTCCCTGGATATCCATCTCTACCGTCTTCCTTCTTAGCTGATCCCAGCTGAAGCGTTTCCTTTACATCTACTCTCCTCATGTCCTCTTGTATCCTCATTTCCTCTCCTCTCCCCTTCAAATCTCTCTGAGATCTCTGTTTTCATTTTCTCTTCCTAGTTCCAGCTCTCTCTTCACCTTTGCTGACATCAGATGAAACCCTCCGGAGACTATGGATAAAGATAAGCCCTGTGAGATAGATTGTGTGCGTGAGAGAGAGTAAATCTCCAGCCCCAGCCCCCACCCCTCTTCAACACTGGCTCAAACCCCTGGCACGTTCCGTCTGCTCAGGCTAGCAAAGCCACTAAGCCAGCCTCTCCCTCTATCCACCTCCCCATGCACAGCATTAGCTAACCTGCTTTGCGGCTATTCCCTAATCAAAAACATTTACAGCGTGAGCCAAAGCCTGTGGGCCAAAATAGACACGCTGCCATTCTCCCTCCATCACCCACCACCCTTGTCCATGTATTTGCGATGGATTAGCCCAACAGGTGCTTAATTATTCTAATCAAAAAACACTCTGAAAAAAAAGCCACGCCAAATGGGTTTCAATTTTGAAAATGTCCAATGAAAGAGCTGACCCATAACTCTCACGCTCCCCTGCATGAATTAATAAATGGTTCAGCCCAACAGGTGCTACATTTGGTTTTAAATTCAATCAAAAGTGAAGAATCAGGTGATGAATCGCCCCCTTCCTCAACCCCTCCAGGCTTACAGTGTCAGCAGCTGCATCTTCCATGGCCCCATTACAGTGCCTTCCTACAAGAGAGAGGAGCAAGTACACACACACGCACACACACCCTGTTTAATGCTGCTTTCAAAGTGCAAAATTCTGGCCTCAGCCAATGGAAGAGAGCATCTGTGAGTGGTGGATTTGAAAGGGACCAATAGGACAAAGGGATTGTATCAGCTAAAAACGCAGGTGCACCACGATTAGCGGGCAGCAGCTGGTGAGGTCACAAACGGACGCAGATATACACATGATGAGTACACAAACACACCACAGGCTTTTTCAAATGCACAGTAAATGTTCTGCTGTCCTTTCAGCCCTCTCTCCATCCCCCAAGCTAACAACAAGCATGAGGAGCGCATACAGTACAGCAGCGCGACTTTCCTGCCTCGGTCTCACTACCCTTTGATGAGTAAAGCAAAGAGAAGAATACATGGCACACAAGCCAATATGGTCTTGAAATGACTACTCTTTGAAAAGGGAGATAGGAAGAGGAAGAGGGAGAGGATATAAAAAGGAACATAAACCTTTGGAGAAGCTTTTGAAAATAGCTGATAAAAAACTATATTTTTTAGAGGAATCAATTTACCATGTGTATGAGTTTGTGTTCACACATTCTGTGTTTGAGTTAGAGTCGGGGTGACACACACAGAGCGAGATGATTTGCGGCTCTTTGGAAAGCCTCCTCCGAATCCCTTCAACATAAATCCAGCATTGTCACAGGCAGCCATCCCTCCCTTCCTGGCTTTACCTCTCTGCTCTGTTCTCTCTCCATCCACTGTTATCCCCCGAGACATTTCATCATCCTCTCCGCAGCTCCAGTCTTCCTGCATGTCCTAGAGGCCTTGCAACAATGTCTGTCCCAACGTAATCCAATTTAGGATGGCGTGATGGGCAGCAGAGAAATGGCCGCAGAAATGGCAGAAGAATATTGATGTCATCCAAATCCCCCAATAATTTGGGAGTGAGTGGGCTGCCATTACAATATGTTTCTGGTTGAGCAGTTAGCATATCTACTACTCACTCTGTGGCCAAAACAGAGACCTTCCCTTATCATCAAACTTTGAGGCTTGAGTCACATTAATGTTTCTCTACTTCATTAAAGGTCTCCCTTCAGCAAATGGTTTTCTGCGTGAGGAAATGACAGAAAATCTAGAAATGGCAGATTGAGCTGTGCAATTACAGTTTAACAGCCATACGTTTGTCAGACTCTGTTCATTTACAGCCTGTCTTCTTAAGTTCTTACCAGGGTTTCTTGGAGGCTGCGAGTCCATCAGGGGGAATTGATAGCAGAGGAAATAGATGAAATCCGAGCTGGCATGCTAGTCGTCTTCAGCTAGCCTCAGGGACTCACAGTTAACTGCTACACACTTCTGAGCAGAGAGGTGTTTAATGGTTGATTAGCAGTCTCTGGGAGCTGCCCTGTGGACCAAAGGCACTGTCCTCTTTATTTTATGCCTCTCTGAAAAATCAATTACCGCAATTACAGGGCCTTCGTTCCATTAAACATTAATCACAAAGCTGGGTGCTCTGGGTTAGGAGCTAACATTAATTGACAGCTGACATGACTTTGAGGGAGCTGCGATACCATCTCAGCTTTACAGTGCACAAGGGCTCATCAGACAGCATTTCAGTGATGATGCATAAAATCCGACGCATCACTCACAGCGGATCAAACACTGAAGAGATCTCTGTTGTCTCCAGTTAAGCTTAACACTTAAGTGGTGTCAGCCACTGTCTTTGTAGATGACTAAAGAATAGTTCTGTACTCTTTGGTGAATTTTATTTCATAGACATAGTTTTAGACCATGACTGTGGAGCTGAAATTGAATTCTGTTTGGGTACTAATCAAAATATGTCTTAGCACCAAGTATCGAAAACCCTCAAACAGTTGTGAAGTGGTAAAAGCTTCTAGTACAGGACATATTTTTCAACACTCTAAATTCCCATTTCTCATTTTATTTTAATAATATCCTCAATGTTCCTCACCATCCAAAAGTAACCAAGAATCTGAAAGTGAACTGATATAGGCTGCTGATTGTATTATGAGGTCTCTACAAAGCATAATCTTTAACTTCTTAACACTGTTAGCACCTCTCAGAACAGAATTTTAAGCTCTGTACCTGGAAGAGTTCTTACACAAATCCAGTTTAGGAGACTTCTCTCCTGACATTTTAATGCACAAAACCTTGTAATTTTGACCAGCTGTCATTGCAGAAAATCAATATGACTTTCTTTACACTCTGGTTTTGGTTTTTGTACCGACAGAATACACATTTCAAACTGTTCCTGTTTCAGCCAGCAATATGTCAGCTTCTTTAGGGCGGTTATAAATCTATCTTCCTTTGGCGTGTGCCTCCATTTGTGGGAGGGCATCATAAGAGGCTTGGCTGGTCTGTTTTCACTGCAGCAGTTTACAGTTAGTGGCGAGCAGCCTGTCCCACAGCCCTGGTAATTGAGGCTAAGAGGTTTATCTGGAGTCAGGCTCTCAGGTCCTGGTCAGATAGAGGCGCCCGAAGCTGACCAAGACTGGAGAGACTCTCCAGAGACAGTCAGTGGCTGGTCGCAGTCTTTCATCCTCCATCTGCCCCTCCAGCCTCTTTTTTCTCGCAATTTCTCTCCTCCACTCTTCACTTTGACTGAGGAGGGTCTCTCAGTATCTTCATAACCTCCTCTGGGGGAAGGAGGGAAGGGTCATCATCTCTATCTGTCTCTTGCTTCCTCTGTCTTGCAGTCCTTTAAATACACATCACACACAAACACAGACACACCATTCTCACCCAAAGTCTGTGTAACAGGGGTTTCAGGGCACCAGGCTAATTTTACCTCCACCGCCAGGCCAGGAGGGGGAGGTGGGAGAGAGAGAGGGAAGGGGCACACATTTAGAGGTGTCATTTTGAGCAACCATGTCAGGGCGTTGGATGAGACTGTAAGCAACCTTATCAGAGGTGGAGTAATGCATGTGTGTATTTGTGTGCATGTGACCACTACTCTTGCTATTAGAGACATATTGGCAGATATAAATGGCTCTCTGTAGAGTGATACTGTACTATGGATTGTAAGGAATGTAACCAACACACACATAGACATCCATGCTTGTAGTCAATTTAGTTTCTTTCAAAGTAATTTGTTCTTCGTTAATTGACAGTCTTTAAAAAAAAAAAGGATGATTAAGCTTTGCACAGATACTGGAGCAACCAACTACTTAATTTTTTTTTATCTTAAACCACTTTTTCTGACACTCTCATTTGCTACTGCGTCAAGTAATTAGAGCCTTACACTGCATACATGTTGTGCAACTGAAGTTAAATTGCTCTCTCTTTTTTATCATTATCTTGTTGTCAGACTAGCTGCAGATTCAGCCCTTCTTAGAACTGTTCGTTCACAATCGGGATTCAGCTGACTACAAACTTCATCGCCACAGTTCCTCGGGCAAATTGCTAATCAAAGCAAAACACAGTAAGACTGCTATTAACTGCTCTTCTCTCTCCGTCTCATTCCCACTTCCTTTTCTCTCCCTCCCTTTCCAGAGAGTGAGATTGTTCCTCCCGACTGCCTGCGTCCACGCTCTTTCACCACAGTGCGCTCCTCCTCCCTGCGGCGTGAAGCGGACGACTCCCGCCTGTCCGTCAGCCTGTGTGACCTCAACCTGCAGCAAGAGGACAGAGGCCCCAACCACAATCACTCCCATCGCCACACCCTCCACCTGGCCTCAGCCTCCTCCTCCTCCACTTGCCCCATCCCCCAGAACTCCCTCAACTCCCAGCAGTCCTCTCTCCTGCCGTCCGCCCTGGAGAGTGACCTCCACTTCCACCAGCTGCGCGGTGCCCACATTAAGACTCTAGACGAGCAGACGGTAGCGCGCTCAGAGCATGCACGTGAGGAGCGCACGCTGGTCTTTACCAACCGACCTCTACGCACTGGAGAGACTGTGTTCATCAAAGTTACAAAGTCCAGCCCTGCACGCTCGGGCTCCTTGTCCTACGGTGTGACGTCCTGTGACCCGGCGGTGCTGCGCCCCAGCGACCTGCCCTATAATCCTGAGGCTCTGGTGGACAGGAAGGAGTTTTGGGCCGTGTGTCGGGTGCCGACACCTCTCCAAAGCAGTGACATCCTGGGCTTCTTGGTCAACCAGGAAGGAGAGGTCATCCTCAGCCACAATGGCACCAATGTGGGCATGCAGGTGTGTGTGGACAACTCACGCCCACTCTGGATGTTCTTTGGTCTGCATGGGGCTGTGACTCAGCTGAGGATTCTGGGTAAGTAAGCACCATATGCCATCACATTAGATAATCAGAGGTAGACAAAATAATGTGAAAACCATATGAAAGAGGGGGTATTTGCACTTCCACACAGTTGGGGGTCTCACAAGAGACTAATTTTTAGAGAAATGAAGAAGAAATATCCTGACTTTAAGTTTGGAGTATGGGTGAAACTCCAAAAACACTGGATCCCACACTTCCCATAATGCAGCTGGAGAGTGTCTTTGGTAAATATCTGCACCCTTTAAAACTCAACCCTTGTTTGTTTCAGGCTTTCTTTTAAAATTGTCTCACACCCAAACCTGATGACATCATCAGCATTATTTTCTTAGACTTGTGGTCTTCCAGAGCCGCAGAAGATATTATACAACTGTTTTCACAGGCTGAGTAGCACTCCTCATGATGGGTAACCAACCTTAATGTTTAATATTTGCCTTTGCCTCCTTTAATCTGAAGTAACTCAGGCTGCATTCAGAGCACTGTGTCAGAAAAGCAACCTGCTCATTGATTTCACAGTGACTGGATGAAAAAAAAGGTGAATGTGGCTCAACTTTTGTAATCATCCAGCAAGGAAAACACCTTCATTCTACAGTTTACCTCGCATTCGTGAATAGAGGCGGAAGATGAAATTATCATCACCAAGAAAACTTTCCAGGGTTGTAAAATCCTATTTCCTATTTCAGTGTTGTGGTGTCTGATTAGCCCTCAAATTAATCAATAATTCAAACTGGATTTCCTGGATCGTATTTATCTTCTCACTGGTACTTTTAGCAGGACGCCCACATCAGCACAGCCCCTTGTGAACTCAGTGCTATTGTCGTTCTAAATGCAACCCTCCAATCATGCAACACAGGCAGGTCAGATCAGGTTGAACAACACTGCAATACAGCACTTAGATACTGTATGAAAGTTGTATATTTCAGAGCAGATTTAGAAAAACGAAGACCAAAAAAAAAGAGAGAAATCAATCACTAAGTCAGGTGAAACAGTCAAAAAAAATCATGGTAACCAATGCCAGACACAGATAACTAGGCAGACAAATAGGGATATGATGGACATAACAAGCAACTTAATGTGACCATATGTTCCAGTGCAGTCTTTGCAACGGTTGTTAAGTTGACTAAAACTCACACTTCATTAAGTGTGAACATTATCCTATCTACCACATGTAAGTGTTCTAAGTGGAGTAATGAGCAGTCTTTGTTCTTCGACCACATGCTTTATCTTGTGAAAAATCTCTCTTGAAAGAGTAATTTATGGTGGAAATAACCACCCTTTTAGCTCAGTGATGTGTCCAAGGTCAGGAACTTACAGATCAGGATATTGATCTTCATTTGGCTGGCACACCACTGGTGAGAACTCCGAGATCCATGCTTAATTCACTTACTCCCTGGGGGTGAAATCTATTTGCGCTAAGTGTTGAATGCTCTGACAGTACGCCAATTCAGCCACACCACGTCTCCCACTTTTGAAAATTACAGCCAAGGGTCATGACCAGCACCAAAAGGTCAAGAGTCAGGGGGGAGCACCTTGTTAAGTTGTTTATCACAATATGTACAACAGATGTCGTGAGGCAGGAAGCGTCCATATACAGTCATAGGGTTACCAAGAAAAGAAGAAGCTCTATCACAACCCGGGAAGATGAAAAACAGGAAGCAAGCGAGCAGAGGTGGAGAGAGGCTGCAGGAGGGAGGGCTGTGACCTGCACACAGCAGGGACGACATGATGTCTCAGCAGGGTGGACACTTTGCCTGCCAGTGGTGTGCAAGGACACCTGAAGTTTGTTTATCCTCTCTAAATGCTGATAATGACAAGGGAGTGTGAAAGGTGTGTGACAGTTTAGGCCCGGCACTTCATTTCATCCTGCCAAGCATATTGCCTTACCGCGAGGTGCAGGCAGCTGTGGGGGGTGGGAAGGGCGCACTCAAGAGTATGAAAAGTGGAAGACAGTTCTGTAACAGTTCATGAATGCCATTCTGGATGACATTTATTCCCACTTCTGCCAAAGAAAATCTGTGAAATCCTATTTAAACTACAGCACCAAACACATTTACACACATGCATATAAGACATTACTGTAATTATGATGTATCAGTTTTTATTGTATATATTCATCCAATTATAGCAGAGGGTTCACATTAAAAAAGTAGCACCTCTGTCAGGTGTATAATGCAGATTAGTGTATGCAGCAGTGGAGGTGGCTCACTGCTCTTAACGCAGCAGTTAAGAGGCCCAGCAGCCCAAACAATACCGGCCTTTCAAAGGTGTCGTAAGTCTTTGTCTGTGGAGGAAGAGGCATTTAAAAATATATCCTGCTTTTCTTCCAGTGACAGCAGCGGAAAAGGAAGGAGAGGTTAAAAGATGTTACAGGGGGGCAGCCTTCGCTTTAACAAGACATGCAAGAGAGAGAAATTGAATATAAGTCTTAAAGCTTTCTCTCATCAAAAACCTTAAAATATGTTATAATAATTCCCCTAAATAACCTCTGCATGTTTAACTACGGGCCCACTATGTTCACTGTGGGCTAATGTTGTCTTAATGTTAGCTTGACCCACTTAACATCATTTGACAGCAAAGTAACCATGACAGTCATGTCAATATAAATCACAGTGAGCTTCAATACAGCTCTGATGTGTTGAGAGGATCAATTCAGGAAATGCTGAAATAGCAGCAATTTAGTTGTCATGTACTTTGTTTCTCCCCTCCACCTTCAGTTCATTTTGGTAGATAATTGTGCTCATGTTTCCCATTGCACAAAAGCACAGTCTTGATGTTACAGTAAGCAGTGTTATCACCCAGAGACATCACCTACTTTACCATTAAATTCAATTTTGTCTTGACAACTGTGCAAAGCAGACCACCTGGTTTCTCTATGTGCATTTCTAACAATAATTTACTGAAAACCAGAGAGCCCTGGCAGCACAACAAAACAGGAACAGCAGAACAATGAAACAAGTCTGAGGCACCTCTCCTTATCAGCTCAAATCTTGGAATTTCCACTCAGGTGTGAATCATCTTTACATTCCAGCTGCTTTGAATTAGGAAGCATCTCTTATCGCACTGTTGCAACACTTGATCTATTGCTTTGTGTTGACTGGAGACCAATTTAGCTTTCAGTCAGGCTGAGTTTGATGCCTTCTGCTCGGAGTGAGAGATGTTAACTTGAAAGCTTGGCTCCCCCAGTGGACTCCGGCTCTTCAGGACGGCAAGATAAAGCATCAGTCATCACAGAGGACTCTCACTTCAAACAAAGCAGGAAGTAATGGACCTTTCTAATAGGACCAGGCATACTCAAACAGAAACATGGTAGCTCCAGTCAGCCAAGAGAGCTTGGACAGGGAAATGACACTGTAGATGAAATCAATACTGCATTAGTTGCAGTGGTAGTACTTACTCCCTGTTTTAAATCAAAGAAAGGTATTGCAAACAATCTACATTCATCTGTCTCAGTATCAGAACATACACCATATTTGGTCACAATTATTTAGAAACAGATTCTGAAGAAGACTAAAAGTTAATAGGGGATCTGTGAGGCCGTCATGCTTGTTGAAGGGAGTAAAAATGAAGAAGCTAATAGATTGTTACTAACATTTGTGCAAAAATGTATTTTCTTCTGAATGTGGAGCCAGTTTGAGGAATGGCCATGTTGTTATCTGAATCAAAAGGGGCCGTCCTGTGTACAGTGTTCATTTTGTGACATCTTAGCATGTCAGGCTCAGCTCTACTATGTCTAGTATGTACTATAAACACATCAACTTTAATAAGTCTATGAAGTAACTACTTTGTCAGCCTCAGCTATGCTTTGGCTTAGCTTTGCTTTGAGCTGAATGCTTATTTATTATTGCTATATAGCATAAGCATGTTATCATGCAAGTTAACCATTTTATGTCAACATTCTAACTTTTAGCATGTAACATTAATTATGTTATCATGTTAAAATTCATACTGTTAGCATGGCAACATGCTATTTTTAAAGGAGAAGGCAGGCAATTTTCTATATTTTTCTTATTGTCAGCAAATCTTAAGTCCATGATCCAACTTACAAGTTATATCGTATTCCTTTGTGCTGTAGGCCTCCGTTGTTGTCCAAAAGCTATTAAAAACACATCAATGAGCCACACCGTTGCACTGGATGATATGTTCCTTTGCAACAGAGGGTTTCGGTACGTAGTTTGTTTAGAAACGGTTCCAAAAACATATAAAAGCTATCCCATTTTTAGTCTCTGGAAAGTAGTTCTGTGTAAGAGCATGTGCAGGAATGCTGTTCTGTTTACAGACCTCTGTTGTGCTACATTTAACAACCTTTTGACTTTATACTACATTGTACTTTTTTAAGGAATTTGCCAATCATATCTTTTACGCATGTTTATGCAACTAATATTAGCAGTAACCAGTGTTGGGAAGATCACTTTTGAAAGGTTACAGATTACTAAAATAAATAAATATGTAATGTAACTATTTTAAGTGCTTAATCAAAGTAATGTAACTAATTACATTTGATTATTTTTTTTGATTACTTACATGATCAGCTGGTCGCAGGCATGGCAGACTCAGGATGCTTAAGGCAATGCGGATTGATTTGATTGACAGACAAGAGGCAGTGCAAATTCATACAAGAGAACCAATCAAAAACAATGCTCAATATTTGAGTACATACTATCAAATGAATGGAGCCTGTCTAGCAATAGAGACAGCTCCTTGTAAGCCATCCTACCCTTTATGGTGTTGCACTCAAATTTGTCCCAACAGCTTTGCTGACCCACGTTGTCTGGAAATTAGCATGGCAAAAAGATGCAAAGCAACAGAATGAATGTTATACTCTACATATAAGCTTTTTAACAACAAGAATATATTCAGATGTAACCCCTTTGTAATCACCAACATTTTGATTAGTAACTAATTTAATTGCATATTTTTTCTCAGTAATTGTAATGGATTACAATTACATTTATTTTGTAATATAATTACATAACACAGTTACATGTAACATGTAGTTACTCCCCAACACCAGCAGTAACAAGCACAGTAACTTACTGGAGTCTTGTTGTTGTAGTGAGGTTTCCAGTGAACCAGCAGGGATACCAGGAAGTTGCTGCATCCGGCAAAGAAAAAGTCCAACACATGTCAACAAGTCCCTGTCAACAAGTACTACAAATTAAACAACCACATAGGTCGTTTGTACCTGCACTCCAGAATGAGCCATTGGAGCATTTTCAGTGTAATATGCCGCATGACAAAACAACAACTTGTCATTTTATGTTTTTGTACAGATAAAACAAACAAGACATTAAGTGTTAATTAGTGAACTTTGGATGTGCTGGTATTAGGATTTTGTCACATTTGAACAGAGTCAGGATATCTGTTGTCAACTGTTACCAGCTAAGCTAACCAGCTGCTGGCTGCAGATACATATTTACCGTACAGACATGAAAGTAGTGTCAATCTTCTCATCTGAGTGTTTGACTGACAGATGGACTGACTGACCAGCTGCCCTCCCTTGAGACACACCAGTGGCAGGACTAAAACATATCCAGTATGTGGGTGGATTAGTCTGATATACATACAAACTGACAGAATCTATGTTTTTTTTAAGATCTTCATGCCAAAACCTATCACCTACAGTTTCAGCTGCCGGTATACACCAACTTACAGACTGCATGTCACCACAGTATTTTTCTGTATTGTCCAAATATCTCTTATTAATGTGATTATATCAAACAAAGCTCTAAACAGAACAGCTGAGAGTTGAACTTTGAGAGAGAGATATTGAGGAGACCTTGTGCCTTGTGGCGTGGAAATAGGACACCCATCCAGTGACCCACTTCGCATGTATTATAGATTCCATTAAAATGTCAGCGCGCTCATGCTCAAGTGAGGCGTCTTACCACCCACATCCTCATACACTGCAGCTGCCATGCTCCTCTCTCCTCCTCTTCTCATCTTCTGTCATGTCAGCCAGTCTCTTCTCTCCTTTTCAATTTTTGTTGTTGTCCTCATTATTTTGGTAATTTTTGCACTCCTTATCTTGTTCTCTGTATCCCTTCAATTATCACACATGTTCACGCTCACTGTGGTGTCTGACACACAAACATACAGTATATACTGACATTCACACACATACACACACCACAGTCATCTGTAATAAAGTATAAAGGGCAGCATACAATCACATGATCGTATCATTGTGTGCTATTCTAACAATTGCCTATTCTTTCTTATGTGCATGCTCCACTTAACTTTCTCTCAGTCTATGTGTCCACAGAATTGTAACTGATTATTTTGTTACATATTGATTAAAACAGTGGGCTTGTACCGATATTTAATTTCTTTTATAGTGCAGGAAAACAGTGGCTGTCCTTACAGAAGAGACTACTGAACTGTCAGTTGTTGAATTTGTCAATGATGTTCTTTCATTTGTTACTGCAGTAGTTTTTGAGCAGATGCTGCAAGCTGAGCACTTGTTTCTTTTATTAGAAAACCTAGAATATACTGGAAAGGACCTTTGGTCATAAGCTCCCACAATTTATCCACAATGGATGAACACTGCATACATGCATACTGCACACATATATATGTGTGTTTATACACATGTACAAACGCACACACTACACATGATAAAGAGACAAATCACTCAGGGATGTATGACTGTGTCCTCCCTCCAAACAGCTCTTTTTTTCTCTCTGATAATATCTCCACCACAGACAAAGAGACTATTAACATTTATGCAGCAGGGTAAGCCATGACCTTAAACTACTACCCTCTGAGCTGCTTTCCTTTCATCTGATCTAAACTCATACAAAAAACATAGCTTGAGTGCACATCTTGTCTTGATGGTGCCTCAGTTTGCCTCTGCAATTAAATTAACGGCCACCCATTTGGAAACAGTCTGTTTGAGGATAGCTTTTCACCGAGAAAATGTTAACATAAACTATTTGCAAGGGTCCTTTCCCTCTCTTCTTCTTTCTTCTTTTCTACTCCCTTCTATTGCTCTTTCTCCTGTAAACACGTCTGAAGAGTTTTTATTTGAACCCCCTCCCTCCTCTCAGGTTGGATTCTAAAATGTGACCAAAAGCTGTGACTCTCACAAGAAGGCTGTCAAGGGTGATCCTTACACACACAAACACATGCTGGCACACTCGCACTTAAGCCCCCAACTCTCGTCCTGCACCCTTCACCCCCAACCCCACCCACCTCCCTCATCACATACTCCGCATACCTCCCATGCTTTAAAGGAAGAGGCTCGCTCCATAGATGTACTCATATGTGCTAAAGACGGATTGATGGATGGTTGGATGATTAGATGGATGGAAGAGGATAGCAGTAGAGAGAGATGTGGACACAGAGCAGCAGCCTGCCTCTCACAGCTGTTCACACAGGTCGCTTTAATCTAGTAGTGAACAGGCGGGATCAGGGATGGGCACCACAGATCCTGCCTCAGCTGCCCTTGATGGGAGGTGCCCGCCTGCCAGGGGGATTAACAGGGGGAGATGGGCAGAGGGAGGGAGGGAGGGACACAGAGAGAAAGAGGATTCCGTCCCACAGGGGAACCACTCGTGCTACAAGGCCTGAGGGTGAGTAATCCGATAAAAGGTGAAACATGATGAGTGCAGCAGCACCTTGTAGGGTTGGCACAGTAGTTTACTGATCAACACTCACCTCACAGCATTATGGTTTTGTTGTCAGCCTATCTAACCCTCCAGGTCAGTCATATTTATTAGGATGAGAAAAAAGGAGTCAAACAGTCAAAGTGTCCATTGTAAACATCCACCACAGTTTACAGCCAGGCTTCCTGGTTTATCTCTGACCTGCCTTACTTGCCATAATTGCGCCCATTCATGGTTTTCCTAAGTAATAACAGATTATTTGCGACAATATAGGTGCACTCACTTCTGGTTTTACCTCCAAATAAAGTAGTAGGCAGGAGTTACTTTTGTGAATACAATGTTATCAAATCTGATATGAAAGTAAAACACAAGTTTTAACACTCAAGTTTTCCTTTAAGCTATAAACATGATACTAAGACAATGGGCCCTATTTTAACTGCGCAAGTGCAACGACAAGCTCAAGGTGGTAGGTGTTAGGCACACGGACAGTCTGGGCGTTTCTATGTGCTGCTGCTATTTTGGTTCATGTCTGTGCAGCAGTGCAACGTGCAAAAGGGCTGGGTGAAGGTGAATATAGATCAGCGGGTGTGGTGATTATTAAATACTCTCTCAGTCAGTCACATCACTGCTCTCATAGCTCTGGAACAGCTGTGCCAATCACAGTTACACGTGATAAGGACGGCTCAGCAAACAGAGAGCTTTTCTTCAGGAAATGTCTGGATGGTTCAGAGCGTCACAACATGAACACACATCACCACAAATCTGCACCCAAAGACAGATGGAGTAGTTTTTCCATAAGTTAGTTACTATAATAGAAGTTTAAAAAAATAAAGAAATTGATTTGGTGAAACAGTTTATATCATTATATCAGTCCGATGCTATTTCAGCAATAATTCTAATATATCTCACTTTGTACATGGTCACATAGTTTAGTAATTAAAGTTACACAACAGCATTTGCGCCGCAATATGTTTCAAGGATAAGACATGAGACGCTACTCTTGTTAAAAAAAAGAGTTGGAAAAAAGTGGCTGATGAGATACTAACATGACGTCTCCTTCATAAAAAAACAGAATATCAAGTTATAAGCAACCAGTCTGATGTGTTTAGAGGTGTGTATGGTTATACTGCAGCAGCCTGGTGTCATCAGGTGATTTAATGAAGGTAAACACAGTGAACAGCTGTGCGTAACGGCACTGCGCTCTGGCGCAGCTCTTCTCAGAGGCTGCAGATTTATCAACATATCAACATGCCTTCAGATCCTGCAGGGATTTAATGAACTGAGTTTCTTCATACAGCTTTCATACAGTTTAAAGCAGCTATGGACAGCAGATACAGTAAGAATCACCCACATTCATTTATAGATCAATGCAGACTGATTTACTGACTTTCCTGCTTTAACAACATTAAACGTTATTTTCTGTGCTGATTTTGGTTGGAGAGTGTTTAATTGAAATAAATTAATCATATTTAAAGCATTAATCCGTTGTTGCAACACGTCTACAGCAAGTATTTAGTATGATCTTGTTGATAAAATCACCAAAGCATCAGCGGATTGACATTGCACCACAAGACTAGACGTGGTTCTGAGATGTCTGAGATGTTTTTAGCGCTATGTCCAGGACCGAACTTCAACCAAAATACAACAACTGTCTTTGCACTGCTTCATTTGAATGAACCTCCCACCTGTCTGCACCTCTCCCCCCACCTGTGCACTGTATGGTCTGCGCTGGTCACCAAAATACCAAACAGACGCACAAAGTGAGTTTCAAGGTCAGGAAAAACACCAAACAGTTGGAGCATTGCTTGCTCTGGTCATTGCACATCCACGAAAATACGGCCCATTGTTTTGTCTCGCCAAGTTGCCAGGAGGGTTTAAAATTGTCCAAGACAGGCGAGTTGATGACAATACATTGTGTTTTTCTTTGATGAAGTAGCAATCTGTCAGTGGTGTTTCCCTGTCTTATGCCCAGTGTATGCTTGCACTTGTGGCTGTTGTCTCGTATCTATACATAGACAGCGTATATCTCAGTGGGTAGAGCATCTCACACTCACTGCCTGGATAAGGAGTGTCATTCTGTCTGGGGCCTCCCTTTCTAAAAATGTATTCACTCACAGTGCTCAAAATGACCCCTTACATCATTTTAAGCACTGTACATACAGTACAAATCACACACACATATACACATCGAGGTACCAAGGGGCTTGGCGGCACCAGGTCAACCCCCGGTATGCAAACAAAAGAGATTCTTTGACGACCCCCCGTGACCCTCACCCACCCCAACATGCCATTTCAAACAGATCCTGATATAGAGTCATGAGCAGCAGTGACATGATTACACACCAGCAGTGACAAACACACTAGTGCAGTTTATGACCTCCCAGTTATGGGACCGTTTCTCTAAATTCTAATGAGCCATTATTGTCTGGGCCCTACACTGAAACATGCCTCTGTCTGTTGCCTTGGGCATCAGTTGGATTGATCAGACTGCTGGTACAGATGGCAACTGATGCAGGCTGGCAGACTGCTGGGACATTCGTTAGTGTGGGGCTGTCATCATGATGTTACTGGTCAGTGTTGACAGTGACTCTGCCACACCAGATGACTCTGGTTTCACATTTTTTCCTGTCAGCTGTCCAGGAGAACAGACACACCATGAAATGTCCTCAGTTAGAGTCATCACAGTGGAGTGATGGTTTTAAAAAACACACCCTGAAATAGGATGGTTAAATATCTAATGTGCACACAGCAGCTGATTTCTGATGCAGTTGTTAGTGTGCTATTTCTTGACAGCAAGCTACAGGGAAGGTAATTAAAGTAATCTGCATTTGCGTTGAGAAGCAGCAAAGCATTTGATGGGAATTCTATGTGGATGATTACATGCTTGCTCTGCAAGACAGCTAATTTGCATCTTAATTTATTGAGTATTTTTATGTCTCTCCAATACCTATTATGGTAAACTATTAAAGTTATTTTAAATTACAGATACCATAAGATTAGTGTGACATCGCCTGTGGGAAACACTTGCTTATATTTTTTATATATTTATGAAACACCAAGTATTGCATATCCCTGCTGATACTGCCTTTTTGGGGTAATTTTGGGCAGTTTACGGCCACTTGGGGGGAATGGAACAAGCTGATAACATATTTGATGTTAGCTCCCTGTAAAGCTGCTATGACTAATATGTTAGTAAATTTCTTTCACATCCAACAGAAACTGAGCAACTTTAGCATTCATTTGTTTCTGGTCATCTGACAAATTTAGGTCCAATATTCACTTTTCTTTCAGCTCCGTTTTGGTTTCCACCAACTGCTCAACTTTTCTTCACAAGCTAGTCGCTGACTTTTTCTCTCTGCTGTTTTGGTGCACAGCAGGTAACATACAATAGGTTTACCAGAGCTTTTTTTTTTTTTACTGAAAACAGCTACCTGTTGCGTCTGGAAATTAATCTGATGAAAGCTGATTTTTTTTACAGCAAAAACAATGCACTTAAAGAGGCTAAAAGGCTCTGTAGAACTGCAGTTATTGCATTTTTTAGTTATTGCACTGTGAGTTTGTCACTAAAAGCAACCACATTTCACATAATCATTTGATCAAATGTTCAGGGCAGTTTCTCGACATCTCTCCATCATAAAACTTTGTTTATACTTTATTTTATAATATTTTTATCTTTTACTGTTTATTCCAACCTCATCTGTCAATCAATATGTTCACATGCACACTAGTTCTTGTTATGTCTTATCATGGTTTCATGTTCAAGATATGATATGGAACTTAACCTGACTATTATAGTAATAGATATGATATGATATAGATGATATACAGCTGAATACAGTGGGTCTGCATCAAGAAAATATAACTTGCTTGGCTTCCGTTAATTTTGTAGAATGTCCTATAGTATTGTATATAATATCCATTTTGACAGACACTAAGTTAATCTAAGCAGTAACCAGATATTGAAATTTTCAACAATCTGCAGCTCTGTAGCAGTTTGGTTCAACTGTAAAATGTCACTGGAACAGACACAAAACAGCTGCTCTGCTTGCATTGTCCACAACTGGAGCTGTCATAAAACTGAGAGTGATGTTTTCATATATTTTGTGACTCAGTGGGTCACTTGCTCTCAACACTGTCAGAGTTCTATCGGAGCATAGTTGGCTCATTTAAAGCCTATACCTATTAATCAAAATGCTTGGGTTTCAGCTCAGGGCGTCCTTATATTCCTTCTAATCTCAGGGTGTAATTCTTTATCATTTTTGTTAGACCTACTGACTAACTGGTTACTGACTGGAGTTGACCTGCACACATATTATTCATATCCTGGTTATGAGTCTTAGTAAAAAAGGATTGAGAAAATAAGTTTGCAGGGCCTTTAAGGTCTCATGTTCAACTTGTGTGATATTAATGACTTTGAGTCCAGTTTGTCGTGACAATCACACGGGAGCCTCTAAAAGCCTGACCCCTCTTTCTAGGCATTATTGGCATTCCAACATGTGTTCCCTAAACCTGTCCTTGGAATTCCTATTTGTTTCCCCGGCCATCATGTAAAGACAAGACGTGAAAAGAATGGAGGACACCTACTCTCTTTTCAAATACTCTTTTCTAAAAGAGTAGAGAGAGAAGAGCTCTCCTCTTCAGTGATGAATATGTGCACGCTTCCAAAATGACTGTACTATCACAAATTGGAGTGCTCTCTCTGCGCTCTCATGACTATAAATGTAACGCCTGGAAAGTGAAAAAGGAATTGAGGAAATCTACTCTAGTTCATTGTCTGCACTGCTGCAGGCCAAAGAAGAAACATAAGATAAAAGAAAAGGTGAAAAAAAGAACAGTCCTCCATGAGAAGACCTATTTGCTGTAATGTCTGGTGCTCTTTTATCTCTGATGCTGTGCTTTAACCATTAAAAGTCATTTTTAAGAGAATGGATTGGATTTTTAATTCATATTTGGTCCACAGTATTCTAGACCAAGGCAGCTTCCTCGTCTTTGCTATTTAATTTAAACTTCTTACTTTTTACACCAGAACATTTATTGTATCTGGCTACCGAAGTAATTCTAGTTCTGACATAAATATCTAATCCCCATCCTTTTTATCTGCTCTGACTAGGCTCCACTCATCTCGGGGATCCACGGGCCACGTCAAACCCCAGTTCGCCCTCCTCCTCGCCACACACCCCCAGTGCCCTGGGCAGCGGCAGCTCTGATCCGGTCCTGAACGGAGGCCTGTGCTCCGCCGCTTACTGCAGCTCAGCAGGGGGTAGGTACACCCAGATAGGGAGCTACCACTATGGAAGCAGAGAATCAATCACCCCACAGGGGATTGAGTGGAAGCCATTATGGGATAGTGAGCAGATGTCATCCTGCAGTAGTTAGAAACAATGGCCAGCACTTCATGGTCCCACCGCTGCTGCATGTGTAGCTGGATGTAGGAAAATGTTTGGCACATGTTATGTCACATAGGGCTGTTATGTAACTGGGCCTGTTGCAACAAGGTGTCTTTTGAGAATTTGCAAAACATAAATCTGATACAAACTTCCTGACTGAAATGCCTTTTCCTTTCAGCTCGATGTCATTTTCATATTAGCCAATTTCTTGCTGGGAGGAGGGTATTTTGTACCTTTTAAATGTACTGACATTGTCCGAGAAATGTAATGAAATTTACTGAAAATGATATTTGTGGAACCAGTTACTCGCAAATGACTATCCTTTGTGCCAACATTATTTTCAATTGATATATTAGCTGACCGCAATGTTAGCTAGCAGCAGTTAACTTTTTGAAAAGCACAGAAATATGTTGATTTAACTGTTGTTATTTGTGTAAGTTAATTTACAACAACCTGCATAGCTGCATCAATCACATCCATGCTTCTTGCCACTTAAGTTGGTATTTTTCTGTCGGATGTAGTTAGGTGGTCACCATGTAGAAAGCTTACAGAACTCAGACTGGTCAATTGTTTCCTCAGCCGAAGAAACAGCATCAACAAGCACAACATAGTATCTCTACTCCTGGTTAGAGAGTAATTTATTGGAAAATATATCTTACAGTAGCTGAGATAAAGACCATTTTTCTCTACCATTTCATTTCAAGTGCATCTACCTGTGATATCAAGTTTTTGCTACTTTACTTTTCCCATTTTTCCTTATTTAACATATATATATATATATATATTTTTTTTTTTTTTTTTTTTTTTTTTTTTTTTTAATTTTACAACAGGAACAACCCCAAATTCACCAGTCAGCCTCCCGAAGTCACCTACGTTCCCATCAGGCAGTGGGCCTTGGTCTGACGAGTGCTCCATCTGTTACGAGAACATGGTGGACACAGTCATCTACGCCTGTGGACACATGTGTCTCTGCTACACCTGTGGCCTCAAACTCAAGAAAATGTCCAACGCCTGCTGTCCCATCTGCAGAAGGCAGATCAAAGACATCATCAAGACCTACCGGAGCACGTAAGGGGACCACAGCAAACAGGCGGCCTCCCTATGAACAGCAAAATCCCAGAGTCAAATCCCAAAGTCAGGGAAAGAGATGTCTAAATTCAAGGAATATTCCTCTGGTACTTTGATTTGGTATTTTCGTAGAATTATTGTCGGTTGACCTTTTCCGAAGCTGGTACCGCTTCATTGGGATGGTCTCTTTCACTTTAGAGTTGCTGTCAGAGCCAACCTGCGGAGGCAGCACTTGAAGTGACAATGAGAACTTAATTCTTGCCAGAGGTGTTTGCTCTCTCCTGGGATCTTGGAAGACTTTGAAGGAGAGGGAAAAACTGAACCAATTCGAAAATGATTTCATTTGTTGAGCCATGTTGTACAGTCACCCATTTGCACCGAAGCAAATGAGTCACTTTGGGGCTGAATGTCTCAGTAATAACTTTTTTAGAGGATGACTGAAGCTCTGAAAAATGACGTGTATTTCTGACTTAACCAGTCAAAAAAGCACACCCACAACAGGTAAATATCTCAGTATGTCACAACTTGTGTCTGTGTGTTACTGAGCTGCACTGCGTTGGAAACGAGAAGTCAGCCTGGCGTCGCAAAGATGAAGTGATGGATCTCTGTTATCGTCGTGGTGATTATCAGTGAGTGATGTATTTAGAGATGCAAGTCGGTGAGTATATTAAGTAGGATTGTAACACCTCTTGTACTCGTATAATCTAATGTACCTTTATGGTAGTTCTATTGCAAATGTTGGTGGTAGCTATATTGTTGTGCTAGCTAGCTGCTTGCTCTGCAATGTGGTATGTTGCACTGAAATCTGCATCATCCTCTCAGAAATGCCCCATTACTGACAGAGAGGATGAAGACATTCATTGGTTAAAACAATCAAACCTGCATCCAGCAGACTCAGCAGCTCAGAATTCTTGAAAGGAAACAGGAAGTGTTTAAAAAAAAACAACAGTTATTTGGATTCTCCTCAGGGCCAGCCAGCAATGTTTTTTTTAAGAAGATGTGAACTATTTTCCCAAACTCTACCTATAACCATGCCTAATACACTGTGAGTGCTCATGACAAATTGACAGGTCCTCAAAAATAGCTCCCATAACAACATATAAAGTCAAAGGATTGTTGCCATGGTATCAGAAGCCACCACAGATACAACACAGCCTCCTGCCTTAACCCACAGAAGGTTCATTTGTTACATGCCAATGTATCATATTCTGTGCTTTCTGCCGCTCTCCAAAAAAAAAACAAAAAAAACCCTGGCAAATTACCAAATAATGCTGTTGTGTGACACAAATCGTCACAAAATGTTCACTCAGAGGAGAAAAAGCACACAAAATTCAAAATTATTTTTGTAAATCTATGACATTTCTGATATTTAACTATTAAAATGTTTCATAACCTTTGTGACGAGCTTTTCACCAGCAGCAAAGATCCTTTACAGAAATCAGTTCAGGGGCAGGGGTATAAAAAGCTCGTATTTTGAATATCTATATGATTCCTATTTCATTACAATATGCCCTGATATCCCCCCAAATTTCACCTACGATTACAATGACTCAACAATAGCTTATTACAAGAGATACATAAGTTGAGAGGCGGTTTTTTAAATGACATTGTTCTTCATTTTGTAGATAATCAACAAACTGGGCTCAAACCTATGCTGCTGCTATGGTATTTGCCAGCTGTCCTTTACCGGCAAATGCTGACAGTGATGTTTCACACATCCATCCTCCCACATTACAGTTTGATTACGCTACTGCTTGAAGTGTTAACTCACATTGAATGTTAATTTATGTATTTAGAGAGATTAATGATTTTTATCAGTGTGCTTGAATTGAAAAAGAAAACAAAGAAAAAAAGTTTTGTCTGTTTTTTTTGTTTGTTTTTTTAAGTTTGTTTGGATTGATGATTATGATTCTAATATTTGCTTTCTTGTTTATCCAAAACCATGATAATCTAAATTTATTCTTGTTTTCTAATAGACAACTTAAGTCAGAATATAGAGGTTTTCTTGTACCTTGCAGCAATAAGAGATATTGCAGTACACAATCAAAACCTGATTGCTTTGGGGTGCAAGATATAAACTCTTGGTTTTATTACAATCCCTGAATTTCAGGCGTTCTTTTTGTGTAATTTATCTTCTTGTGTGTAAGCCTATGTTAGGGAGCCCTACTACCCACTTCTGTATTTATAGCGCTTATCATTATAGTCTGAAAGCCATCACTGTATGTGTATGGTGATGATAAATGTCACTTTATAAAGCTACTGATTGTAATCTTGTAAATGTTTAGGCCAGCGTTGCTCTCTGAGATTCAACCATGGCATGTTTTATTTTGTGCAGACACTCCGACCAAATCTCAAAATCTTTTTTTTTCTTTTTTAAAATAGATTGTAAAAATGTAATTCCCTTGGTGCAAAACCTTGTATTCAGGTGTTTTTTGTTTTTTTTTAACATTTACATTCATCAATTTTTGGACCACACCAAACATACTAAATCACCGTTCATACTAAGCTAAATAATTGGCTGAAGATTTTCATCTGTTAATTTTATATGCTCCTTTGAACGGACACCATGCCATTTCAATTTTTTGTCTTTTTATTTTTGCATCCAGGATACTCCACAGGCTCCTTGAATGTTATTGATCCTGTAATGTGCTATTTATTTGTCCATCACTGATGTGTGGACTTATTCCTCTGATTCTGCTTTTCTTGTGTGTTTGCTTTCTTCTACATTGCCACTATACCGATATGACTCCTCTGTGTCTGGCCAATCACACAGCAGCACACGTAGAGATTCTTTCTGTAGATCTTACTACTTTTTGTCATGCATGAGTTATCTGTTCACCCCGCGTGAACATCGGGACCAACAGTAGATGAGCATCGGAGTGGAACGCTGTTAGTGTTCATGTAGACTGGAAACAGTGTGTAATGCTAGAAATACTATATAGCGCTCTGTTTGGCTGTTGTGACACAGCAGCTGAAGTACTTTGCAAACCTGTATTTTCTTTCTTTTTGATTTGAAATTATGTGAGCTGTTCAGTGTGAGTCGGATGACTGTGGTTAATAAACTTTCCAGATGTGTTTGAGCAAACATTTCTGTCTCATATTTGAAATAAGAGAAAGGAAAGAGAATATAATACTAAACCACATTTGTAGGTTGTGTACCTTAAAGCTGCATTAGTCTTTTTGGCCACTTGGAGGCAGCAAAACAAGCTGTAAACAAAACGGTCATAAAGTTGTTATAGCTGTTATACTTGTTATGTGCAAACCATTAATTTCTCTAATTACACCTCCAACAGACACAGAGCAACACTGACATTCATTCAAGTCATGTTTCTGGCCACTTGATGAATTTAAGTCCAATATTCACTCTCCGTTTAGCTCTGTTTGGTCTCCTCCAACTCCCTCTTTAGCTTAAATGCTTCAGAATGTTCACTTACTTTGCGAAGGTAGTGTACAGTTTATCAGATTTTTTTTTGCAGACAGGAAAACCCACAAAATGAGCTAAAAGAGGCTAAAAGCCCTGTAGCGCTAAGGGGAACTCCAGAGTTAGATGACAGTTACATCACATTACACATCATCATTTCATCCATTAATAACATAAAAATATTGATTAATGCAGCTTTAACTGAAGGTTGTCCATTTATTTTTAAGTCCTAACATCAACCAATAAGGTTTGTGCAATGATTCACTGCAAATTGCCTGTCACTGAAGTGGTCATTAAGTGCAATTGTAGCTAACAAGGTCCAGCTGGAACTAATCAAGTTATCTTTAAAACCATCAATTTAAAGATCAGGTCACTGCAAAAAAAGAATGAAAAAAAATACTGATGGGCTTCTGGTGTTGTTGCACACATGACACTGTGGCGACTGTTGCAAAACTGCTACCAATTTACATTCCTTTAGGTTCCATACTCTTTCGTCAGTGCTGGTGTAATACTGGACTTCTCAAATAAAGTGTTTGTGTGCATC
Organism: Thunnus albacares; assembly: GCF_914725855.1. NCBI lineage: Eukaryota > Metazoa > Chordata > Actinopteri > Scombriformes > Scombridae > Thunnus > Thunnus albacares. The sequence continues at coordinate 13,832,897 of NC_058108.1, read as the reverse complement.
TGACCTTTGACACTGAGACTTAAAGAAACTGAAATGTGAGTTAGCCTATGACACAGATGTAGCCAGCCATGCCCTTTGAGGTCCGGGTGAAACACAATGCTAAGTCATCTGGGGGCCCCGGCCCCCCGTTACATCATGTGCCACAGCCTCTGTCTCAGCCACAGCTGCTGGGGGGCTTCACGGTGACAGGTAGGGGAGAGGGGATCAAGATTACTGGAAATACTCAACAGTACTACTTTATCAACCTTCTTTAAAACTGCTGCTACTAAAATGACTGCATTAGAATGAAGCACCTCATCCAGACATCTCTTGAGAGCTCCTCCATAATCTCATGAAAACCATAATCCAGACGAGGATATCCAACACTGGTCATTGTTCAACTGAACATCACTTCAGAGTTAAAATCCAATATCATTAGTATGCTGTTTGAAAACCTAAAAGGACCAATCATAATAGAATTTAATCTCAAGACTCAATGTCAGCGTACATATTGAGTTTGTAATGTGCAGGTCTATTCATATGAAAATTTCTTCCTATTAGCACTGATGCAGTCAGGAGGAGAGCTGCAACCAAGGCTGGTTCAAGAGAGCCATCTAGTGGAGATAAGGTAGTATGGAAGCCTGTATGTTAAATATGTAAGAGGTTTTATTCAAAAATGTTAGTGTTGTCTAAAAACATTGCAACTACCTCTTTCAGAAAAAATCTAAACTAGTAAATTGGGTCCACTTTTTTAGAAGCTTTAGAACTGCATCTCATGGTCTTCCTCTGTAGATGGAGTTTATACAACTGTCATCACAAATACAAAAAGAACAAAGGCCATCTTTAAACAGAGGTCATGTTTGCCCCACATATGACTACCTGTTATTACATGACCAAATGCTATATTTAAGCCATTATCCCCATGATAACACCTGTTGGAGAACGCTGTGAGAAGTGTCTGAAAGTCCCAAAGAAAGCTAATAAGTGGACCTTTTAAAAAAATCAAACTACTGTTTTTAAGGACAAGAACAAACTTTCATGCTCAGCTATAATAACACAATGTCGCACATAGTGACAAACCCACAGAGAATTATTAACCAACTCATTTACCTTAAGGTCTACAGAAAATTTTAGCATCTCGCTTTTACAGCTCCAACTTTACTGTTTTAGTTCAGTCTCACCGCTCTTATCCTTTTTTCCAGCAGCAGGCAGCCATTTCAGTGAAAAAACTCACAATAGACAAAGTTAGCAACTAGCTGGAGAATATAGTGAAGTATTTACCAGCTAAAGAACCAGGTAGTTTTCTCAAGTGGTGGATATCAGGACAGAGCCAAGAGAGTGAATATTAAACTTTACTTAAAGGACCAGTGTGTAGGATTTAGTGGCATCTAGTGGTGAGATCGCAGATTGCAACCAACTGAATACCCCCCCCCCTCCTCCCAAGTGTGTAGAAGAACCAACGGTGGCTGTGAAACTTGTGAAAAATGCGAAAGGCCCACTCTAGAGCCAGTGTTTGGTTTGTCCATTCTGGGCTACTGTAGAAACATGGCAGTGGGTCCTCTATGGAAGAGGACCCACTCCCTATTTACATATAAAGGGCTCATTCCTTAACGATAACGAAAGGTAACAAAAACATGACTCTTATTTCCAGGTGATTATACACTAATGAAAAGATACGTGTGAATATTATATTCCATTTCTGCCAAGTCTGTTCTGCTAGACACTACTTAATTCTACACACTGCACCTTTAATACTAAACAGAAACATGACTCCAAATGAATACTAGTGTTGCTCCGTGTCTGCTGGATGTCTAAATAGGCAATTGTTAGCTAACACCTTCGCCTGAATATCTTTATATTATGATATGTTAGTGTTAGTATACAAGTAGAAATGTTCAATATTTATGAATTGCAACTGATAAAATCAGCTATAGTTATTTATATATTGAGGGAAATCTGGAAATGTTTATACAGTACACATGGTATTTCTTGTTTCCATATTTTGTATTTCTGTCTCAGAAAAGCATGAATGATAGCACGACCTGCGGAAACCTGAAAAGCTAAAAGGTGAAGATTTGTGGTCCTGCTTGGGGACTGAAGGGTATTCATATATTTTATGTTCCTTTCGACATAAGTGATACATCTCTCCACACAGGTTTGGATACAGGAGAGCAAAAATTCTTGTCTCTCCTCTTTAGTGGAGGAATGGGGCTCCGAGAGCTCGTTCGTCTTCATTCATCGCTCTCAACCTCCTCACACTTTTCTCTCATAACTCATGCCTCCCTATTTATAACCAGCTACATTGTTCTGCTCTTCCACATCTAAACTCACTTAATCTGGCCCGAACAATGAGGTGAATAAAGATAAATGTCTCAATCTGTAATATTACTGTCAAATACTATCTAGATATATCATAGACAGGAAGGGTTTGCAGCTCTTTATCTGCTTTAGAACATGTGACTGGAAGTGTGAGACAAATAAAAAGGAGCCGGTTTAAAACAACAAAGATAATACATTTAATATTGTTTCTCTTTTTTGGGCAATGCGAGATACAATGTAAACATGTACAAGATACAAAAAAAAGGAACAAGACTCGTCAAAATGAAACGGTAGATAAGAAAATGTCCTGTTTTCAAAAGGAATGCACATGTGCAGAATGTTTCCAATCAGAAAGGAATTTGGACAGTATTTTCTTCCTTTGTATTCATCCTTATGTACTAGTGTACAGTGTGAAGATGTTTTGAACAGATTGGTTTGTGTCACTATGTAAGATGTTGTCTGATCAGTCATCACTGGATGATTCACTGACATGTACCGTGGAATAAAGCCTCCTTAGCTTCCTCATGGCATATCTTTTGAAAACAAGGAGTTTGCAAGAGTTCAACACAATTTGCATAACAATGGTAGCCTATTAAAAAAGAAAATTATAAGAGAGAAAAAAAAGTAAGAATAGCACCTCCTTTGGTCCAACGCCAGGCCTGTAGTTGTTATTGTATTTTTTCATGTGGTTGACATGCTGGTAACGGATTCTTTTTGAAGATGGCGTTATCAGAATTTACACATCAAGAGTTTGATGGCATCGGGCTTCCAAGTTTTTTTGGCACACTGCTCTCCACAGCAGGGTGGTGACAAATTCTGTTCTATAAATGCAACACTGAGGCTAAACAGGCTCCACCTTACAATGAATCTACCTCAGCTGTCACTCAACATCAATCACTTTGACAGCTCGCCTCCACCACAAAAACTATGGCTGAGTGAGCTCCAACCAGCACCAGAGGCAGAAGGCAGTCACAATATCCTTGATTAGGAAGCTGTTAGTGCTGGAATATCATCAGACTGGCTAAGGTTAATTAAGACACACTGTTGTGCTAATTAGAAACGGGGATTCAAACAGAGACAAAGAAAAGAGCAACAGAGACACAGCAGCGTGCCTGGTTCCTCGACACAGCCTCTTTTCTGGAGCTCAGAGACAGCTCCCACTGATGCCTGCTGCGATTCTGTGAGGAAGTTTTCAGAATGACATAAATAATCAGTATTTCCTGATTCGAAGGCTGGGGATTTTGTTTTCTTTTTCTTTTTTTGTATCCAACTGCTTGAGAAAAAGCCCCGCAGCTTCACTTGTTCTTTTATTTCTTCTCTCACATTTAAACAACTAGATATTGATTAAAAACCTACAAAATCATCCCCCTAAATACCTCCAACCTGCTACCACACACTTACTGAAACTTTCTTATCAAACCTACCCCTCCTTCTATCAAACAACTCCCTTTATTAACTCAGCAATCCCTCCATTGCAGAGCTGGGTGCTGTTGACTTTTGATTCCATTTCAACACACTTTTTAAAATTTCTTTCCATTATAAATTAAAGCTTGTTTCATTAGACGGGAATAAACCCCTCAACTCATGTTACACTTTCAACAACATTCAATTATTTTCTCAACAAACACACAAAGGAATAAGAGATAACTGACAAGGACTACACCATTTGAAGCCCTTTTTGGTCTTATTCCAAAAAAGTTTTTTTGTAATTCAGCACCCAGCTCAACTCTCAACACCCTCAGGGCTACATCTGAAGACACTGACAGTAAAAGCTAAAATCAGATGTAAGATCAGTTGTAAAGTTATTCTATAGACAGAGAATGAGGCTGAGAGGAGCTACTGTAGTGTGAACTCGTTTGTCTCTCTCTGACTTACAGTTTCTTGCGAGCAGCTTCAGACACTTCAAGTGCTGCAATTAAAACATTGTTTGGAGTAATGAGATTTCACAGCTCAGGTTCGGGAGCCGAGTGCTCATTAGGACTGAAGGTGGGTAGAAGAGTTTGATAAAACGGGCTCCCTGTTGGAAGGAATCAGTTTTCATGGTGATGGTTTTTAAGAGCACAGAACAGTACCCACTAACCTTTCATCTCCTCTCAAAGCACGGCTCCTCTCATCTCGTCTCCTCCAATCCACTATCTGATCCATCTTGTGTCTCCCTGCATCCTACTCTCACAAATCTCCTCCTTGACCTCTAACTTCTCTTCTCCAGAGTGCACCTACAAACAATCCATCTCATCATGCAAAACACACACAAATACTCCCCCAAACCCTCCTAAATATCTCAATCATTCTGCAGCGGGAACAGACTACTCGGCCATGTCGAGGAAGAAGAGAGATGGATATATAGGCGCTTTTGGACCAAACAGTTCTGGGGACTCCCTGAGAGGAACTACCCTCTGGGGAGCTCCCCCAAGATCTACATACCTTCAAAGGTATTTTTTTTTTCTTGTTTGCATTTGCACCGCCAATAGGAATGCTGAAGTAACGGAAACCAGCCGGCGATTGGTAGCAACGTTACTTCTGCGTGAGATACAACAACAACAAAATCATGCTGTATTTCCTCCATCACGTTGTATTTCCTCCATCGCATATAGGCTCAATAAAGCCTGGACTTCATTGTCAGTCCATTTGTCCATGTTTTGTTCCATTTTTTGGGGCTAACATTAGGAGCTGTTATTTACGTGACTAATATTTTACACAGGTTTTTAAAAATGGTTGTTGCCAGTGCTGCATTGGCTCATGTGTTCGACCAATCAACATACACTTACATCACTAAAGGTTTCTCTTGTGCTGGGAGAGTACCTACCATGGTAGGAGCTAAAAAAGTCCCTTAAAACAGCGGCCTAAGAACTATGATCATTCCCGGATCTTCCAGTGCGGAAACAATAAAAAGGGGGTAGTTCCTCCAACAGTTCTTAGAACTATAAAAAAGTTCCTCTGGTCCGAAAGCGCCTCATGTGGCAAGGGGAGAAAAGAAGAGAACTGGGGAGTAGAAAGGTTGTGTAGCCAGGAGTTATATGCTATGGCAGCAGCAGCTAGTGTTTGGGATTACAGAGTTTAAGGTGCTTCACGCCTGAGAGGTTGCCTGGCCATTTGTTAAAATAAAAAGAGAGCGGGGAGGGACACAGGGTAGAAGTGTAGCGGAGCTGTCTCACCTGGCTGGCCTTCGGGAATATGTCGAGAAACTCATATATTTCCTCTGGCTTGAATGACTATTCCTCATCATAGAGTGTGTGCTGGTATGTGCACACAAACTCCATTGCGCAGGTGGAAAGCAAAAATACTGCCTCCACCAATTCCATTTCCATTCTGCCGTGTGGATGCACACAGGTTCAAGAGCAGTGTAGCTGAGACAGGCTGAACTGGTGGGCCATGATTGAAAAAGGAAACTGTAACTTAAAGGGCAATTCTGTTTTGTTTTGGGTTTATTTTTAACATGGTTCTTATTCTCATAATTGTGATCTGGGGTGGTGAGTGCTAACTTAGCACTTAGCTAACTACACAACCTGCTAACTTAGCACTCACCACCTCAGTTATAGAGATTTGGGAAACACAATTCCAGCAAAACAACATGTATCTGGACAAGCCGAGAGAGCCTACTAAAACTTTCCAAATAAACTTTAGTTTTACATAAATCATTTAAATACTTGTCTCTGAGTCTGACTGAAATTAGCTCCCTGGATTAGCTTTTGTACTTCAAGGGCAACATGCCGCCTAAAAAGCATACCCCGGTTTGTTTACATGTAAGTCACTCTTGATTAAGCATGAGTTCATGCTAGAGAAGTAGTAGCAAACAAGAGAAGATTTGTTGAAATTCACTTTGGTGGCTGACTATAATTATTCAAATCAAGTGAGGAGCTAAATCAAATGGAGACAAACAATGGAGGCAAATGCGGGATGTCAGCAAGAGTACCATGCCGTAAGACAGCATAACGTAGGAAAATGGAGCTTTAACCCCCTCTATAAAGATGTCAAAGCTTCTCAGGACTTATTTGTAGTATGTGTTTACCTCTGTTGAAATACAATAATGCTATAAATGAAACAATAAGAAAAGTTAGTTTGTTAGTTAGCTAACCAAACAGCTAGCTTGGTTAGCCAGCTGGTTGGAGCTTCAGCACATGCTTGCCCTTGCTATATGTTGTTTTGCTGCAGTCACGTGTCAAACCTTTACAAAGGAGGTGATGAGTACCACATTAGCATGACCAGTAGTCAGAAACTAGAAGTCACAATCATGAGAATGTGAACCAAGTTGAGAAATATCATAATTTTCCTTTAAGGTGGAGTTTAACTACAAACTATCCAAACAAAATGCACACAAGCCCTCCCTGACAAGACAGAGAACTCTGTGTGTTGTACATACAGGGAGTCTTTAGCACAATGACGTATTCACCTGCAGCTCACACCAATAAGGCCTGCCTGGGGCTCAGGAAAAAAAAAAGGTTTCTCTATTTTTGGCGTACATCCTGGAAGTTGAAGGATTGAACTGATATGGCCTGAAGGAGCGTTCATCTCCCCGGTCTCTTGTTTACTGCCGACACTCTCCTGTTGACGTTTCCTTGCCCGCCGTCACAAATGGTTCCAAATGTCACCTTTTGCTGTGGTGATTCGTGAGGAAAAAGTCTGACTTGGTTTGACAACAGTGGGATAAATGTCAAGAGAGGCATCCACGTAGGTGGAGAGAGGACACACTCCGGAGGGAAAACAAAAAGAAAACAACAACACAAAAACAAGAAACTATCAAAATTCCATTCAGGCACGAATGTGACAGCTCAGAGCAGGGCTGCTGAGGCCCCTGATGATGGGCCCAAGGCTCTCCATCTGTGAAGAAGACCCAGATGGCTGTAATGTCAGTACAGAATGGGTCAGTGGGTTTATGCCATGCCATTCATAAATCACTGTCCACTGTTGATCCGGGGCAGGAGGAGGAGAGATTCTCATGTTGGTTAGTATAAAAGTCCATCACGTTAGGAGATAATGAGGTGTCACATATGACTGCTTTGGTCCAATGACTGTGGTTCATAGTTTTCTGATGCTTTTAGGACCTTTCACATCTGCTCTTTTAGACGGACTGAAATATGACACGCTTGAAATGATGGTAGAAGCTCATGACTGGCAGTTTGATCAGGGATATCTACTCCCAACAGATGTAATGGCATTGTTTATGTTTTGCTAGACCTGCAATATTTTTCCTCTTGTTGAAGCATGTTGCATTTTTTTCTATTGCACATTTCCTCGTGGGTACAGAATTTGACAAAAAGGGCAAAATTAGGTAATAAGAAAAAAGGGAAAAGCATGAATAAAGATAGATGCAACACAGCTAAATAATAGGCTTGACACAAAATGATTCCCTTGCAATTTCAGCCAAGTAAATTTAGCTCAATCAAACAAAGCAACATACAATAATAATATGTGCTGAAGCGAAATGTTAAAGAGTGATTCAACACATTTACATAATGCCTTCGTCTGGATGGGAAGGGGGGGGGGGGGGGGGGGTGTGGCCTTACAGCAAGTATCAGCATCCTAATTGTTTAATTTTCATTAATGTTAACGTAACATATTAAAAATTGTATCTATTAAAATAAATGCGTATACCTCATATTCTCATCAACTAAATTTTTTTGTTGTTGTTTTTGACAGCTGAGTCTGCATTTTGCATATTAAGCTGACTGAAGTCCAATTTGTGTAACAATAATAATCTGTATAATGACATACAGTCATATTTTGAAGGGGGAATAAGCTGATTGTCAAACCATAATAAAATATATAACTAATCATAATAAATATACTTAAAATCAGGCATTATGTAAAGCACAATAAAGATGAAGGAAGTGCCCATGATTTGCTAAAGTTGCAGCACACAGCATAGAGAAAAAAAGAAACGTTTTAAATTTTCACAAATAAATTATTGCCCAATACAAAACATGCGCTACAAAAATATTTTTAGCTGCACTGAGATTTTAAAAAATGAAGAAAAAAAAAAACATCAAATTTCTGTACAGTTTTTGGGCAGACTCACTGACCAGCAGTGCATTTCTTATTGCACTGAGGTAGGATGGCTGGTAAGCCTTGTGGATGGAATAAATAATCACATAATCATGTCGTAGTACCTTTTAACATCCACAAGAGGTCTCTGTTCCTCCAATTCTACTCAAAGAGACTTTGGTATGTTTATTGTCACTAAGAGAACTCTTGTATTAAAGAGTTAAATTTCTCATTTGAGGTGAGCAAAGAAAGAATTGAGAAATTAAATAATACCAAAAAACAATACCATAAATAATATGCTGGGTATTTACTGCATCTTTACATTAATGCACAATAAAAACAGTTTTAAAGTGCACTAATTCACAAAACAGAACCACTTCATTCCTCATTATTGTCACTGTGCGATCACAGACAATTTAACAAACAAAAAAAAGTCAAATATGATTTTGCTAAAATAGATAACTGCGATCTAGCAGGTACTGTACTTTGTTTAATAATATGATACTGTCCAGCAGAAACATAATGAAAAGTTAAGTGTTCAGTCTCCTATGGAGAGCTCACACTGTTCATTAGAAAATGTATTTCAGCAGTCTTGAACATCAGCCATTTGAATCTTGAAAATTGAAAATGAGCTCTGAATATTTCACTTCTGCATTTTTGGAGTTATTTCTAACTTGTTTTCTACCTCAATTTTTAGATGATTGCTACATTTTATTTATATGATCTTTGTTTTATATTAAATCCCACCTAACTATAAAAAGATGTAAAGAAATATCTAAACAACTTTCAAATAAGATAACAACTCAGTTATCTTACCTTAAATTTAACGGTGTAACTAATACTGCACAGCAATATCTAATGTTAAAATTTGCTTCTTGCTTCAATGGATCTGTAGTTGTTATAAAATGTCTCAAGTGATTCCAGGTATTGATAGGAAAAGGTTTTTTTTCAGTTCAGAAACCTCGTTTTAGGCATTTTGTTGAATACACTGCATTACTTGTACCATAAATAAATAGTAAAATATCAAAAAACAGCCAATGAATGATATTCCTCTTTGGTTTGATCACATTTTGGGCTATGCAAGTATGTCCCTGGGATTCAATTATTTCACCGCATTTCCAGTACTTATTTAATACATCTCCGCAACAGCGGTATTATTATATGAATACAAAACAAAATATATACAAAATCAATTGTTCCTGGAAATAAAAACACTACAGTATACCTAAACATTTGTAAACTAATTGTTTCCAACTTTTGAGTTATTCAGCTACCCAAATAAGGTGGTTTTGTTCTGGAGAGCACTCAAGTTATAAGTTGTTTCTTTGATTTTCCAGAAAAATAAAATATCTGACTGGTATTTTCAAGCTTCACAGGTTATATCATGTATTTGTTATCCCAGATATCTGAGATCAAAAACATGAATATTAATGTTTTCTGTGGGGCTCTGAGAGGACGAATTACAAAAACACTATGCCAATTTATGAAACCTGAGCACCTACAGTATATTTTGCCAATGTCACTTCAGATGGTACAAGACATGAGCCAGGAGCTTTCACTTTTCCAATTCTTGGCTGTCGGTGGAAAATAGATGTCACAAGAAAGCAGAAATAATTCTCTAAGGAAGACTTGCATCAACACAAGACATTATAACATGAACAATGAAACTAAACAAAACCACTAATAAAGAGATTTAAATGTTGGTTTGTTTTCTTGATGACTGTGGCTTAAGATGAGTAAATTCTCTGGTGACTTGAGTCCCTTAAATCTCTATTTTTCTATCTTCTTTAACTGTGTATTGGATCAATTCCAAATCGAAACTTTCCATTTTGTTTGCACTCTATAGTAGAGCACTTAATTGGTTATGGAAATACTCTTGGTGGTGTTCATAGGCCTATGGCACATTTAAAAGATTTGGTTGATTTAATGTTTTGCCATCCACCATTTAGGATTTCCATTTAGGTGATCAAATACAAAAGGCACTTATTGGCCATCATAGTCAGTGATGGGCAGGAATAAGCAAAGCCATTACCCTGCTCAACTTCTGTATTACATGATGCAACACCTCTTTTAGAGGTTATCATACCATTTCATATCTCAAAGACATTGTCCTTCGTAAATGTGGTCAATCCCACATTTGTCTCTCATTCCCAGGCAAAATACTTAAAATCTTTACACTCCTCTTTGTATACATTTTAGTAAACCAGCACTAAAAGTGTCCTTCCTTATCAGATTAAAACATCTTTCTTTTCACACACAGTCTTTTCATAAATGTACATTTTCAAGGACATATTGCTTATGGGAGATTGTGGGTAACATTCTTAAGGAGTGATGCCACCCATGTCCTTGGAGACATCAAAAAGGGGAGCTATGGTGAAGGGTAGGGGAAAGATGTAGATTGGTTTTATTTTTTCCGCTCTAGGTAGTTGGATGGGACCCAGCCCTTGCGGGGAAGCAGGCTGTCCTGCACCTGGCAGTACCACCATCCATTGGGGTTTCTCTCCAAGACCTCTAGACAGGTGCCCTCAGTAAAACCCATAGTCTCCTCATCGCCACGATAGTCAGCAATGGACACGTACACATCCCTGCCAAGGTTGTTGTGGATCAGTTGGTTCTTCTCTATGGGCTTGGGCCGGACTGTGGACACAGGGATACCATTGCGTTGACTAACTCTAAGAGCGTCCTGGACATTGCTTGTGCTGAATCCACTTCCTGAGGACCCCAGGCTAGAGTGCTCAGCAGGCCTTGTCTGACTTTCAACAACCACATGTGGCCGCACGGTGCTGAAGGAGGCATTTCGACGGACACCAAGAGTGGCAGAACCAGAACCGTAGTGATCACTCCTGCCAAGTGAGTCATTTCGCCTAAGGGACCCTGTCATGTAATGTGTGTCCTTAGCTGGCTGTGTTGTGGTCACAAATACAGACTGAGGCCTCACTGCCACCTGGCGTACCCCATTCCTCATCCGTACACCTCCATTAACCATCCCAGATGGCTTTGAGAAGCCACCAGGAGGCTTGGAAGGAATCGGTGGAGTGTTCCTCCTCAAGCCTTGATGCTGTGTGGTCAGACTCTGAATATTGATGTTATTGAGGGCCAAAACATGCTGCTCGTTTTTCTCCAAGCTATTGGACTTACTTCCACTACTCCCATGTCCGTCTGATTCTAAACCACCAGCATCACCCACTTGTCTGACAGGTTCCAGGTAATATGAGGGAGCCCAGCCCTCCTCAGAACCCCAACGGATGTACCACCAACCGCTTTCCTGCTTCTCCAGAACCTCGACCTCAACCCCAGCTGGAAAGCTGACTTCGGAGTCCTGGGCCTTCTTGTAGGCATCAAGGGAGCGGTAGATACTGGGGCCTTCCAAATCGGAGTCACCACGGCTCCCTTTAGAGTAAACAGAGGAGAGATCGGAAGTACTGCGCGAACACATTGAGTCCTCTGACGAGATAACAGAGGCTGTTTCAGAGTCGTCCCCACGAGAAGGTTTGAGGCCATGTCGAAACTGACCTGTGGGCCTCAGCTGGCGTCTCAGAGAACTGATGTCCATCCTCTCAGGACTCTGGGGCTCTGATTTGGTCAGGAGTGGTTTAGGTCTCACAGAGGGCTTGGGCCTGGTAGAGGGGCTCTGACCTATTCTCTGCTCCACATCCCGGCTAAAGCCTGAGCCTTTCTTGGGGCCTCTGTTCAGTTCATCTGATGATGAGTGGGGACTGTTGTCTTGGGACCTGAGGCTGATATCTATGTGCCTGCCCAAAGTCTGGCTTCGCCGATTCATCTCTGGCGTCATGGTTTTCATGGGTCTACCGGCTAAAGGTGAAGATCCAGAGGGTTTGCGCGGGACTGTAGAGGAATGATAGCTCCTTGGGGAGTTGGGCTCACTGGAACCTTTGGCTTTGGTTCCTTCAATGCCACTGCTTGGCCTAAAACCATCGTTCTCATAGATACACTCCTCTTTAGCAACCTCTTCTACAGATCTAAAGGAGGTCCTTCGATGGCTAAAAACTGGAGATGCCTTGCAGACAGGAGGAGAGGCTTTGCTGGAAGGAGGGGAACTGCGGTACTTGTTGCTGACTACACTGCTGATCTTCACATCCAGGGAGCGCTCATCCTTCAGAGAATCTGTGTCCGATTCACCTTCACATCCAATTGCAGGAACATCATATTCGGGTTCTTCGTACACAGGTCTGCTGGGTGACTCTGAGACTTTGGAGGCAGAGTTAGGGGGAGGGGGAGCCTCCTCAGAGTCTTGTTTTTTGACAGGTGGAGCTGGGGGTGGGACTTTGGGTCGGGTCAGGGTACTGGTTCGACGGCTGAGGTTGGGCTTCTTGCGTTTGTCGATGTAGGAACAGGGGGCCCAGCCCTCCATCTCTCCAATCTGCACGTACCACCAGCCTCCGGGGTTCTTCTCTATCACCTGCACAACAAAAGGAAGATAAAAACTATTTAAGGGAATATTTTTCATTTATATTTGTCAAACACTAGAATGGGTTATGGTTAGGGGGTTAGATGATTGGACAATCAAAGACGTGCTGTTCTTACATGTGCTATACATCTACTTGCACAAACGTTAATGACAAAAGTAAACACACTATACAGAATTGTCAGCTCAACATAGCTTAGAAATAAAACCCTGAAGGAATTTATGTCATCTTCATCTTATGCTCTCCGTAGAGCAAATTCTGTCTACATCATCGTATTCCAACACAAATATCAAGGTCGTATCTCTATTGCCTCAGCTTTCCTGTCTATCTGGGGAGCACTCAGTTGACATACATATTCAATGAGCCCTGACTGTCTTCATCTCAGTGACAACAATGTGGCTCTGGCCTCTTACATCAGCCTTTTGTCCTCCACGGAAACTGATGCCATCAGAGATCGAGGACTGGAAATCTGCTATAGTGTAATACTCTGCTTCCACAGCAGGGGGCTCTGGTGGTTTGGGTAACTGGAATCCCTGTACAGCAAAGGGGGAGAGATGTGAGCAGCTGACATATCTAGCCATCATTATATTCTATCTGACAATGACTTTAGAACGAATAGGAATAAAAACTAAACAGTCAATCATTTCAAGATAAGATTTATGACTGCATATTATTATAATATATACATATCACAGTATGTGTAATATTTAAAGTGATCGATTCAGATTATCAAAAACATAGAGGAGCTAATTAATAGTCTTTTTCTTTTCTGTTGTTAGGAAGTAGTAGTTTGTGAAAATATCTTACCAAGTTGGTGTCTCTTCTTGGTGGAGGTTTTTGTCTCAGATTTGGAGACCCTGATAAACAAAGAAACATCTCATTAAATTGTCTTTGCAATGTACTCAACCTTCATCCAACAGGAACACAAGCTAGTAAACATAAACCGTTCTTAGTATGTGAGTAAAATGGAAATCCACACACCAAACATTTTAAAATCCCATGTTAAGTTAGTGTGACAGACATGTTTTTAGATTACACCAACAGAAATGGCATCCATCAGGCTTACCTATTGCATCAAAGCCTATACAAAAGGAAAATGACAATCTTAATTTCTCATACACACACTACAAATCCTCCTCCACTCAGGTTCAATGCATTTACTGATTTATTCACAGATACAGAAGGCTTGTCTCCTAAAAAACCACAAATACCCACCAATTTCCACTCTATGCGGTGCCACGCGTGCAACAGCTGGGGACCCCGGCTCACCTCTCCCTTTATTTTCATTTAGGGCAGCACTCGCTGCTATTCCCAGACATGGACTGTTGGTGTCACGGCCTGCACTCAGCCTCCTGCCCGTTTCAGCATTGATTTCAGAGTTATAGGGCATGGGCAAGCTGATTTCACTCTTGGAGATGTGGCGCTCCGGTGTGGTGCTACCCTCGCCGTCTGTCTGGATGTCCTTCTCGCTGACTGACTTCTTTTGCAACAGGTTGCTGATCTCCATGATGTTGCCAATGATCTCCACAGGGCCCGTCAAGGTCTTCTTGCGGGGGGAAAAGTCCTCTTTCACTTTTTTCAAGTAGGAGGCAGGGGCCCAGCCCTCTTTCCCTAAATGTCTGGGGGAAGAATACAGAATAAATAAATACAGTCCCCATAGTAGCCATTTAATTGTAGTGAGACCATTTTTTGAAACTTGACCTCAGTATAAAATGACGTATTGTGACCTCTGGGATAATCACAGTCTCATGAAAATTTACAACCACATCCTAGAGACCTAGGGCATTCAGAGGATGTATGGCTTTCCTAGGTACATTGACAATATGAGGGTTTCTGAGCAATTTCCAGAACAAAAAGTGCTCAAAAAATCGCTGAAAAATGCAATTCTTTCAGAAATCTTACAGAAATCTTTGTCAAAAGTTTTTGATGACAAATCATAGCATGGATTTTTCTATGGTGTTCCTCAAGGTCTTGGTGTCTTAATGAGATATTTTGGAGGGATTTTTGACCATTTTTATCAGTTCTCGAGTGGTCAAAATTGCACCAAATCTGTATAACAAATGGTATCAACCCAAAATTGCTGCAACAACTTGTGAGACATGAGCATGGGAATGGCCATCATATACTTCATAACGTTCCAAGTACTTATACATACAATGCTGAGCTGCATCACAAATTAATATTCACATTCCCAGCTTTCAGATGATGTATACCACTTCTATGACACATACTGTTGACCTGCTACCTCCCTAAAGATCCCCTGTCTCCCCCTAAAAAATGGGTCTGTGGTAAAGGGGGGGGGGGGGGGGGGGGGGTTGGAAGAGGTTAAAAAAAGACACAATTTTAATTCTAGTAATGTAGGGGTAGCCAAAGGCTTGTAAACAGCCTACATAATATATGCAAAAAGAGACTGCTTCTCCACATTTCAACATTCATTGTTATGCGAAAGGAGTCATTTTAGAGTGCTTTGTGAAACAATAGGTAATGTTCTTACTTTTAAGTAACTGCTTCCCTGTTGCATGATTCCAACTGCAACCACAAGGAGTCTCCATAACTAAAAAAGCAGCATGCAGCACTGAGAGCAGCATGACTAAGATGTACATCTGGAGGATTATTTCTTATTGGACAACATGCTCTAAGATGACTCGTTGTGCATTGCAATGAGGGCTGAGCAGTGAACAAGCTGTTTGAAGAAGCAGTTTGTGAATACATATTAGCCATATACCACACATATCACACCAGCACACTCGCTACACGCAAGCACTGTTTGTTACAGGGACTCTGTGTGTATGTTTGTGTTGTATATAAGCACGCACACTCTTAACATATATTTGTATGTGTATGTGAGATGCCACAAGGCAGCATGTGATAGTAATCAGCTGTGCAGTGGAGCTCCACTCCAATGCTCTCTGGGATACAAGGAAACAAACAACTGGCAGGAAATACACACTGGCTGAATAAACAACACACACACACCGTATGTGTACACACGCAGACATACACATACAGATTAGGTATCCTGGGCAGGACACCCAGTTGATCTGTGGAGAGCGCCATATGTTAATGGTTTCTCCTCAATACCATTACGCAAATGAGAGCTGCAGGAGACCATTGCCTTGATCACAGCACTAAGCAATGACGACTACCAGAAATCTCATTGCTCTCTGAGGACTCGTTCCTTTTGAGATTGGATGACAATAAACATTTTCGATTGATTGTCTTACAGTTGTTGAAGTTCTCTTAGCTGACGCACAATTTACTCATGATGGGAGGCGGTTCTCACCTGATGTACCACCAGCCCTCCAGGTTTTTTTGGATGACCTCCACGGTGACCCCTTTCTCAAAGCTGACCTCATCCTTTCCTTGACTGGTGTACGGCTGTATCGTCACATATTTCTCCTCTGGAGGTGAAGAGAGGTAAAGGAACGAAGGAAGAGAGAGGAAAAGGAACAAAGTGAGTGAAATGTTATCATTTAACAGTCTTACATTAAGGGGTTAAACCACTGTGTAGTTTAAGTCTTCTCAGAGGGCCTTATGAGGAGGAAAAAAATGGGGAGGGTGACCTACTTAAAATGCTCTGACTATTTCCATACCAACACAAACACAACCCTCTCCCCCCTTGTCCTACACAATAATAACATACGGCTCCCTCTACAGGCTGAACCTACTGTTTCCTATCCATGCTATCTGGACTCTGATACAGTATTTGTTCTCTCTCCATAGGGAGATTCCTGTTCTAGCAGTAGGCCTACATTAGGGCCTCCCTCAAGAGATAAGATATTTGGACCAACATCTCTCTACTCAGATCCCTATTTGACCGCCACTCCTCTCTCACGCTCTTCTAGGCTTCCAAGACCCTGTAGGGAAGGAAATCTTACAATGGGCTTAGTGGGGAGCAGTATAAGGTTAGGAGATTTATAGACAACAAGGCAAAAGAAGAGAAAAGAGCAGGGGCAAAAGTCTGGCAGATTGCTGGACATCACATTGTTTTTCAGTGGCTAATGAGTTATTATGATATGCAGAGGAAGAAAGGTCACCTAAATATGTAATATGATGACCTCAGTGACAGAAAAGGGTATAAGAAACTAAATATGTATTGAATAAATGAGAGTAATAAATGAATAAATGACAGACAGTAGAGAATACGACCTTAGATGGCTGAGGGGAATCTCAGACGTACCTATGTGTGTGCGTATTCATCTGAATGCATGCTTTTAATAGGTGGGGTATGTCCAGACAGTAGGGATTCATATTCCTCTCCTGCCTGTCATTTCAGAGCAGCTGAGGTCAATAATGTGGAGCAGAGTGGAATGTCTGGCACTGAACTCAGGCATGTTGTGTGTGTGAACGTGTAGAGGTTGGGGTGAGTACTTGCAGATG
This sequence comes from Thunnus albacares, assembly GCF_914725855.1. Lineage (NCBI taxonomy): Eukaryota > Metazoa > Chordata > Actinopteri > Scombriformes > Scombridae > Thunnus > Thunnus albacares. The sequence goes on along the minus strand of NC_058108.1, from coordinate 13,815,810 downwards.
GACAGGGAATAACAACTGGGGTGGTTTACAGAGCAATCTGGAACATCTACCTGAATGTATGTGCTTGTTATGTGTGTGTTGATGTACTACAAACAAAATCTTTCACACTGCTTGTAACTTTGTGTGTGTGTGTGTGTGTATGTGTTGTGGATTATCATGTCATCACAGTTATAACTTTTAATTCCCCCAAGGATTGGAATGAAAGATGAAAGATTAAATTAATCACATCTATTAATTACATTTGTGTGTGTCTTTCATGAGCTGTACATGTGCCTCAGTGTCCATCTCTATTTGTGTGTGTTGGTGCTGGCGTCACACCGCAGGAACAGAACAGTGAGTTGAGTGGGCGGTCAGCAGAACTCTATAAATCAGATTAGGGACCTGCTGTAAGTGATAGCATTCTCTGAAAGCACAGATGACTGCCAGCAGGGTGAAGGGAGGACGGCTCGTATTGAATCTCGGAGTGCAAGACGCCTCCCCTGCCGAGTACCTGACGAGGTTCACCGTCAATAGCCAATCAACACCCCAAGAGAGGTCAAGACACGCTGACCTGGCTTTGTGTCAGAGCACAGGAGAGTCAACAAAGAGATGTTTGGTAATTTAATTAGAGTCCTGAGCATGCCCTTGTTTTACTGTCAAGATCTGTGGATCATGTCTTCATCTTCGTTATGATGCGTCACATAAAAGGCAAAGAAATCTGTCAGCAAACAGGCAAGAGAGTATACGACTGCTTGCCTCCATTAGCAAATTACACCCTCCAAACACATAAATCCTACATGATTGGTCTTTGTTTTTGTTCTTTGCCAGTGCTACTAAATCAAACTGTATATCAAGTGTCTGTGCAGAGCTGTAAAACCTCATTCACCCGTTTCTTATCGCTTACTCAGCAATGCATTATCAGGCAGGGACAGTGGTGCCTCCACTCACAAAGCAGAGATGGGGAACAGGGATGGTAAGAGAGTTGGGAGGATAAGGATGTCAGAAAGGTGGGACAAATACTAGCTGCAAATACTTCTTATTTTCTTAAATGCACAAGAACATTTGAGAGAACACGTTTATTTATGAATGTGTTCTACACTTTCTCGTACTTGTCTTAACTTTCTGCTTATCATATTATTCCTCATTGTAAACCCAAAGCCAGCAGTTCAACACAAAATCAAACCACTACCTACACATAGAGTAGTGGTATTTGATCCAGGTCTGGCTAAAGCAGAGTTGAACTGAGTTGAGGCAGAGACAGACAGTGTACACTAATTGGGCAGCATGTCGACAGACAGTGATGTAGTTACAAATTGAAGAGAGGTGGTGAATGAATAAGTTAAAATCTAGAAAAACTGAGTTTGACATGACTCCAGTCAGCAGGAGCTGTAGCTTTCATGATGAGGCTATTTTCTATGGTGGAAAAAGAGCTACTGGTCCAGGAGCCATTAGCTTGTTTGCAGTGAAGCCAATGACACTCACTGCCATGTGAAACTCCTCTGTCCTCAGTTTTCCTCAAGTCCTCTGTAACCTTACATGTGGCTTTATCAATATGATGCAATTCTTACAACCAATAAATCATAACAGTCACACAGCAATGCTTCAAATTCTCTATCTAAGTTAAACCAAGGCTGTCTTACTGAATATGTTAGGCAGCAATATACTACAAGAAGAGGTCTGACAAAACTAAGAACTCCAACGCCTGCAGGGTACGGCATTGTCAATCCAATCAACCTTCATATTTTTGGACCAACTGAGAGCCAGTGGTGAACAAATCTGGATAACCAGTGATGTATTTCATATACAGTACAGCTGCCTCTGATTTCAGATCACATGCCTTTCAACTGAAAACATAAAAGCATATGCATCAAACTGTGTATGTGCAGATTAGGCTAAAGGTTTCTGGATTTGATCCCCAGTATTTCACGTTTGGTTGCCTGTAATGAAATCAGTAATGCATTAGTTATAATGTCTTACTAATGGGCAAAGAGAGCAACTGGAAGCACGTCTGGTCTGCATGTTTGCCCTGACATGATGAGAGAGACATTTGCATGGCCAGATTAACTTGTCAGTGGACCCTGGGGTAAAAATGAGCTGTTGGTCCCCCATTACCCCCCTGCTCCTCCCACTCTCAGTCTAGTTTGTAAAGGTTCTCGAATGGTGGTCCCAGATCTGATATGTGGTAATATGCAACATATAAGCACAAAACTTTCTTATGATGAGCTTCAGATTTTGAAATCCCATTTCATGTCAGTTAATTCTGTGCTTCAGTGGTGCAATTTTCAGTTAAATCAGCAAAAACCAGTTGATACACAGTAAACCTAGAGTTTAGCTGCCCAGCCCTAAAATTCTGGGGCTGGGCAGCTGCCTACCTTTGAGGAAAGTGATATGTTTCTAAATGTAAGTGTGTGAGTGTACAGAAATGTGGCTTAAAAAACAAAGAGCCATCACACAAGATAGTGTACAAAACAAAATGAAATAGTACCGAGACAGTAAAAAGCTAGGTGTCTAAAAAAGTAAGTGGTCTATGGTGGAATTTAAGAACATGGCCTCCAAAAGTGTTTCATGCCCTCATTCTCTGGTGGCGACAGCTAGCCGGGTGACTCATCTATGCGCTATAGAGGTCTGTGTGATTAAAACCAGTCTGCAGATTGGGCTGCTGTCCCACTTTCACACTTCCTACTGGCTCATTCAGGCCAGGCTTCACTGTTCGGTGAGACATATCCAATCAGGTAACACTCCTGACCAGCTATATGATTCCTATGAGTCCATGATTGATGGTATACTGTAAACAGTAATCCTCTAATATTTCTACTTTAGTCATTTCGACTTGTGAGTAGAATGTTGTAGGTTTCAATCCCTAAATCAGCTGTGAAGTAAAGTAAATGAATCCCTGTCTCTTAACTGCTACCACTATATTCTGCCTAACAAAACCAGAGGATTAACAACATGAGTGCAGTATGTCAGCATGTGTGTAACTTACCCTGTATCAACTGCCTCAAGCTGTTATATAGAATAGAATATTCCCTGTATGTTAGCATGTGTGTTTTTAGGAGAAGCAGGGGCCCGAGCTGTTTTTACACCAAAATATTTCTGTCCTGTACAGTATAAGTCACTTAGCGCTGTCTGGACTAGAAGCACACACCATTTGACCTGAGTTTGCCATGCATTCAATCTCCTCTGAGAATTACTAATCTATGTCTTGTTGCCTGCTGGACTGGGGGAAGGTGGTAACACAAGCCAGTCCAGCCAGGCTATATTATGATAATGGGAAACAATGAGTGTTTTTAAAGGTTTTACGGAGGCTGCGCAGGTCCATGAACAGCTTCCATAAACAAAGTAAAACTACAAGGCGTCTGTTAGAAGCCCTGACTAATCCTGGAACCAGACAAGTGCATAGCTGACAGTCTGAGAAAAATTTGGATTAGAAAGTGACGACTCACACCAAAGAAAGGTGGCTGTGTTTTTTCAGACACGCTCATGTCTCTCTTTCAGCATTAAAAAAATAATGATTCAACAAAACCGCCGGTAACATGCGGAATACAAAAATTAAAAGTGTGTAAGAATATTTTCATGTTGTGTGTTTTGTTTTGTTTTTTCAGAATTAAGAAGAAGAAGAATTAAGAACAGCATTTTAAACCTAAGAGAGCTTGTTTTAATTGAGCAGCAGTCCTGCTATACAATCATTTCACAGAGCTCAGTGGCCGTCAAGGTTGTTGTATCTGTAATGTGGAAGCTGAAGAGCCTTAATCATACAAATCTGTTTGATGCAGTCCAATTATTTTATTGTTTGGTGTGAGATGAAGAGCGTTCCAAGTTTGATGGAGTGAGATTTGAAATTTTACTGTCAGAGCTGACTCATGGCCACCCAATATGCTGCTCCCGCTAGATACTTGAAGCCAGTTGTTGTTGGCAGTCTAATGAGGATGTAAATGAGGTTGTTTACCATGTGGCCACATAATATGTGGAACTACATGAGGAAGGGGCCACTGAAAGGGCTCAGCGGTTGTGCTGTACATTTGTTTCTATAGTGTGTGGGGAGGGTGTGTACGGTATATGTGTTTCAAATGAAGACTCAAAGTCTTCATCAGTGGATGGAATTGGCTCAGGTGTTATTATGTGACCTTATGTTAGGTTCTTCGTACGCTAATTCTGTCTTGAAAAATGCAACAATTCTGGAACGGTATGTAAAAGGCACTAACAAATGATTATTATGTTGTTATAATAACATACATCAGAACAATTGTTCTCAATCTTCAGATAAAACTTCTTCAAATTAACTGTCTATTTTAAACTAGAAACATTTTATCCAGGGCTGCCATCTCACACGCATTGACCATGAGACTCATGCAACTGACACTTTTTACATGCTCTCACACCACACGTCCATTTTCTTACAAAGTGAAAAACAAATTCATAACTGATAACGTTGGGGCACAAAGAGAGGACACTGAGAGCACAGGTACAGATAAGACAGAGCAGCACAGCACAACAGCAGCACTGTGCAGCAGTGAGTTGTTCAACGAGAAATATACACAAATCTCTTATATTGTATTTTATTCCCATGCATGCTGCTCAGAGTAATCTCAGTCAGTGGCTCTTCTGGCAGCAGTACAGCGTCTCTCCCTCTCCCAGTAAGGTCTGCGCCATGCACACGCAGGCAGGAGTGAGCGTGAGTTACTATGGTTACAGGACGCTCTGTGTCTCTGCCACTCTGAAACTATCTTGTGAGTCCCAAAAATAGGTTTTTAGGTTAGTTGTGAGGCCATTTCATTCATTCAGATTGTTTCTACTTTGTTGCAATTGTTAGACTTTGAAGATGCCTTGTGAGGATTGAGAATATCAACCCTCAGGTTTAACACTGTTTAACCAGGTTTAATTATCCAAATCATATTGTGATGTGTTGTAAGACTATTTCATTTCTATAAATTGTTTGTCCTTGTTTGGCCTTGAAGATGGCCTAGTAGCCTGCGACCTTTTACCATATTACGGTACACAATGTTTTTTATATAAATATAATTTCAAATATGAAATAGCCATTCTTCTGATAATCTTTCTTATAATAATTATTTGTTTTCATAGCAACCTCAATCTTAAAAAGAAAACATCTTATGAAAAAGGTGCTGGTTCATAAGGCCAGAGAGAGGTCGAGTGGGTCAATTAACCATGCTCATTTTATCATGAATTAAAACAAATACTACTAAAGTATCCTCCTGCCGCCCCCAAATCTCACAGATCTCACTCCAAGCTGAAGTCAAAACTTGGCAGCCCTGTTTTATCATTAGGTGTGCAAACATTTTATTCTGGCAAACTGTTAGCTTACCACAGCTAATTGAGTTTTATTAAAATGTGCAACATTTCTGCAAAGTATATAAAGGGCCCTAACAAAAGATTAATTTGTATCAGAGAATAACTGCTATGAATCTTCCATCAAAATTTCCTCAAATGAGAGGTGTATTTTAAGCTCGCACGCACGCACACGCCTGTCAATTTAGAATGATTCTGATTCACTAACATACACACAGTGGTAAGAACCAAATTGGCCGGTGTGCACGTGTCATGAATCCTATGGTAATTTTGCGCACTTATTTTCTACGCCAAGTAAGAACGTTTCTATGCACATATTAGTAAATGAGGCCCATTATCTTTTGTCGACAGAGGACTAAGGAAACAATGATTTGATCATCATGCCAATGAAGCATTTATATACTGAATTAAAAGAGAAAGAAAGATGGAGAGAGACGGAATAAGATACAGTGTGTGTTTGTACAACTGAAAGTGTTTTGAATGCATTTGTTGTAATTGTATACTATGTTGACAATTGTGTATTATGTGTCCACGTCCATGTACGTATGTATACATTTACTCTCACTGTGTATTCTGTGTGTGAGTGTGTGTGTATCAGCTGTTTCCATGTTCACCTCTGCTCTGCTGGCGGTTGACTATACCCCCGAGAGTCCAGCGGCGGTCCAGCCTCTTCAGATGGGCCTTGCGTCTCTTAGTAACTGATGAGGATGAGGAGCAACCAAAAGGGAAAACAAAGAAACAAGCATGGAGTTAGTATAGGAAGCATGAATTAGCAAAATTAACAAAGGTAAAAAAAGCTGTTGTTGTTAGAACAGAGAAGTTTTCCAAGGGATGATGTCAAATAAACAACTTCTTACTATGAAGCCAGTAGATCATATCTTGCAAGGGTAACAAGAATTTTAGCCAAGTACAGTAAATGTTAAAAAGTTAGCTGCTGTCCCATAAAAACATCCAAACCTTTATTGACATTTCTTCACTGTTTAAGTAAACTGTGAGTTCAGAACTTTTAATTACTGAAAAGTGTGTATAGTCACTGTGTAAACGTAGAAAGAAGCAAAAAACAAAATGGCATATGTGAGATTAACTTGAGGAGAGGGTTAGAGGGAGCACCATCCTGGTTCACAGGCACACAGGGTTCCCCAGACAGAACGGGCAGAATTGGCTGCCCGATTGTATTTTGACCCATTCTATTTATCATTCGGAAATAACACTGTGTCTTTGTGTTTCTGTGGACAGTGTTACCTCGCTGAGTTGCAGTGGTGAGACAGAGACATGATGGGAATTTTGTAGTAAAAAAAGACTGTAACTTTGTAAGACACCCACTTGACTTGACTAACTCAGAGAGCTGAAGCCTCATGTTAGCCTCAGCTGAACTGAAGAATGCACTTTTGCATTGAAAGAGGACTGTGGATTGTGTCCCTTATATCTTACATTGGATGTATCAAGATATATATAAAATCCAAACATCCAATACAACAACCCTGCAATAAGTCCTACATTTAGCTTCAGAGGTGTTAATTTAACTCACGTTTAACCCTATTCATATATTTAAACCCCAACATCATCATGAATGTGAAACATGCGGACAATGGTCATCAGCAAATCTTTCAATTTTAATATCTGCGCACATACTGTATCATAAGTCAGCTAGTCAGAGAGCATCTTGTTCCAGTGTATTGACTGTATATGAATATGGACAATGCATCTCCACTTCCTACTGCAACAGATTTATGACCTATACTGCAGCCAGCCACCAGGGGACAATCTGTAGTTTTGGATTCGCTTTTGGGGAACTGTCATGACGTCCATATTTATATACAGTCAATGATCCAGTGTTTGGTTTCACTCTGATAGGAAGGTAAGAAGACAGCTACTGTGGAACTATCATGATAAACATCTATGTAAGCACTGAAAACAATAATATTATAATTATTATTTTAATGGTGGTGACATTTTAGTGTCAACAGTGTTGACAGTGTTGGGAGTACCACTGCACATGTAAAACAGACTGTGTAAAGCCTTTTGTGGCTCCAGAGGAAGCTACGTGAAATTTGATCAATTGCCTAGAGTGATGTCACTTGAGTCAGCGTCAGTTGGGGCTGAAAACTACAAGTTTGAAAAGTTGACTTAGAAAGAACGGAGGTTATCAGACCTTTGTACCCTGTTCCTCATCTCTACTTGACGTTTGCAGTTTGAGGCTACATTAGACACAACTAGCATAACACACTCAAATCTTCAACCAAACCATCTGCAGCCAAGTTGCATTGTGGGTAATGTGGGCATTATGTTTTGACAAGGAAGAAGAGTGTGTGGAGTAAAAAAAGATGATATCTCTGGTTCTGCTGAGTTGATTTTGTTAATTTTTTTAGACTGTCTATCATGAGTCCAACAATGTTATAGGAGTGCAATGCTACATCAGCAGAGTGCTCTTTTAATTGACTTTCATGACACCAACATGATGAAAACTGACATGAGATGATGATGATAACATTACTACATTCTCCACTCATGAGTTTAGATCATCTGATTGACTAGGAAGAAATTAAAGAGGTCTACATCCAGTGTCTCTATGGGACTGTACACAATCTGTAGCTGATGTGTGCTGAACTCTCAACCTCTTTCACTCCTTGTTAGTTAAAAGCCTGTATGATAAAGCAGCAGTCATAACATGATGGGTCATTTTCCTATCTTCATGCATTCTGTGAGGCCACATGAAGAGCAAACACATTAATTAGGGGAAGGAAAGATGGAAACAGCATTTGTCTTCTATCTGTCTTTCTACTGTGCTAATCTAATTCTCTGCCACTCAGTTTCTCCATCTTCTGTCTGTTCATTCGCTTCCTCTCTTCACCTTCTTATCTCTCCATCGTTCCTTCGGCTTGACATCCGTCCTCTCTCCCTTTGTGTGCTTCTGCTACTTGTCATTTCCTCTCCATTTTGATTCCCCTCCACTCTCTGCCTTTCATTCATCCCACTGAGCACCACCCTACTGCTGTTGACCTCCTAATTGAAATATCAGCTATGGGAAGGCACAAAGGGAAATGTTATTTCGAGGTAATTTCACCAGGGCCAGGCTGTGCCTGTCTGTTCCTCACCAGCGAGCTGAGCTGTCAGTGGAATTAGGTTACAGACCACGCAGAGATAATGAGATGTAAGAAACGACAGGAAGCAGGAAGAGGGAGATCAGGAATAAGAAGTGACGATGTGTGCAAACACAAAGACACCAGGTCTAATGGGAAAATGAGGGCCGCTGACAGGGGATGGGGATGGGTGGAGGGGGAGAGTGTGTGTACTTGTGTGTAGCTGTGAGCTCAGGCACTTACTAATAAATTGGTTAAGAGAGAAAGAAGACAGTAAGAAAGTCAAATGTGATGCAACCCACAGGCTTCAAGGAAAATTCAGGTTTATTGCAACTTATTGTGGTGGTTTTGGCATAATTCCTACCAAAAATAAGACAATTTTAATTGCCTTATTGTATCTGCGTTAGTAGTAACCCTGTTGGGCTTTGTTGTAGCAAAGTTTCTGTATTCCAAGATCTCAGCAACTAAGGCCCTTAGTTGCCTTAGACCATATCAGAAATAAGCAGCCAAAAATGCTGGTTATTTCAATAAAGTTCTGCACCATGAAAGGAAGAGATGACAGGTAGACAGTTCAAGCTCTGCATTTGAGAAAAGCTACTCTGACATCAGCTGTGCCTGTTATGGCAGGTAAATTAGCTTGTGTCAGTGGACAGGGGAGAGACTAGCCCAGACCCACTGTCAGAGGGCTCTGTAGCCTCGACCTGCTCAGATGAATCTAGTCTACACTCATAAAATCCACAAAAGGCTGTGATAAACCAACAGCTGTTTCAGTTTTTTATCATATAAATAGTTAAACAACTTGCTGCCATGCCATGTATGTTATTTCATTTATTATCCCTCAAAAGATGGAACTGAATGTAGTTGTTTGATATCCTACTGCACACAAAATTCAACTTTTGTATATCTGAACAATGAAGAAATACAAAAGAAAACAAGAAGGCCAAACCCTAAAAACATTGAATCCATCAGTTTGTTATTTTATCACTTGGATACACAATTGTAAGAGACTTCACAATTACAGGCACTGGCATTATCTATTAAGGCTGTGTCAGTGTGTGTGAGGGGGAAGAAATCCATGAAAGGAATGAGAACAGCAAATAACAATGACAGTGTCAGCTGTGCACGAGCTGTCATCATTTTAGCAAAGTGTGTTTTTGTGTGTGTGTGTGTGTGTGTGTGTGTGTCTCTCACAGAATGTGCACAGTTCAATGAAGCACAGAGGCTGGCATGTCTTAATGAGAAACAGAAAATGTTTGTCGGATAATCCAGTGGCACACTACAGAACAATTAACTATTGCCCCATCCTTGTTTCATTACCAAACACTACTGCAGATAGAGAACTGTGTGCATCTGTGCATGCACCAAAGAGTTTCATAAGCATCTCTGTGCATGCGTGTGTGCATACTTGTGTGTTTGCACGTTATTTATCTCTATTGGATTTCCCTTGGTCTAAAAGCAGAAAGGGGCTTATGACAGTGATGAAATGCTCCATCCCGGCATTCAGACTAAACATTAAGGAGGAAAGGGTCACAAAAAAATGAGGCTCCTGCAAGAGTTGCAGCCTCCCGGGGGAGTTGAAAGGAATTTTCTGTGGTGCCAAAATATTGCAAACCCTTTGGCTGCGGTCTGGTACCATTTCACCATGGTGTTGCGACTGTGGTCTTCAAGGTTCCTAATGTGTGACTGGAAGTGTGTAAGTGTATGTGCTTGTGTGTTTAGTAGTAAGCTCTCTATGTTGCTTTCAGTCTTAGATTGAGATGTGAACAAAGAAAAAAACGGCCACAAAAACCATTATTGAGAAATCATGGCCTGTTCCACGCAGACATTTCTCAAATAACAACAGCCAGGATGACGTTTATGTCTTTCTGTGTTTTATGAATCTAATAATGTTTTGTTTGTGTGTGTCTGGGTTAACCTTCTCCAGTCCTGGAAGTGCCCAGATCCAAGTCGTCTCTAGTTCCATTCTGGGAGTCCAGGTATGTGGCCGGCACCCAGCCCTGCTCCTCTGCTGTGCTGACAAACCACCAACCTAGAGAGAAACATAGATGAAAGAGAGATGGAAAAAGACAGAGATGAACATATTAGTTCTGCTAACAATCATTAAGGCCTTCAGGATGGCAGGGTGGATCGTTCCCACATGATGATTTACACCAAACAATGGAAATTACACGTCATTGTTGCCTATCATTCAACTGTAGCACAATTTAGTATGACTGCATTTGAGCCAGCAATGGCACTATGGTGCATTCAGCATGGGTATGAAAGGTAACGTTGGGCTTGTCTGTATCAGAATGACAGACAGATCTGAGGCAGAGTCATGGCGGTTGGAGGTTTCACCTACTTGGAAAGCTGTCTTCATTACTAAACCAGACACTGAAAGAGACGGAGGACACTGGAGAGAGGACAGTTGGAGTGGAGCTTGAAACAAAACAGATCAACACAGGTTCAGAAAGCACTTGTTCTGTTTAAGATGAATCTGGTGAGACCAGTAGGTGCTTTCAGTGATTAAATCACTGCTGCTGCCCAGGCCAGACCTCCCAAACATCCTCAAACTTCAATGGCTCAAAGTTCGACAAATCAAGGTTAAAGTATAAAAAAGGGAAAATAATGCTAGCCAATAATGCTAGATTAAGCACAGTGGTGTTTTGAATGAAAAGCTAATGATAAGATGCTTACAATGACAATGTTAACATGCTGATGTTTACTATGTTCACCATCTTAGTTCAGCATGTTAAATGGTAAATGGACTGTACTTGTATAGTCTTCCAACCACTCAAAGTGCTTTTTACACTATGAGTTACATTCACCCATTCACACACATTCATACGCTGAATGGGTACAGGGGCTACCATGCAAGGTCCCAACCTGCCCATCAGACAGACTCTAATCATTTACACACATTCACACACTGGACTGTAAGAGCCAGGAATTGAAGCACCGATCTTCCGATTAGTGGACAACCCGTTCTACCTCCTGAGCCACAGCTGCCCCTGTTGTAGCATGTTGTAGCCCAAATGTAGCATGCTAACATTTTCTAATTAGCACTTAACACAAAGTACAGCTGAGGTTGCCATAGTTTTGCAGGTATTTGGTCATAAAGTATTTTGACCCAATGATGGTGCTACAGAATAGTCAGGGAATCATCAAAGTAAGTAAGATTATATGGGATTATATGGGAAATATGAACGTCTGTACCAAATTTTGTGCCTATCCATTGAGCAGATGGAGATAAATTTCACCTGCTGGTGGCGCCCAATGAAAAGTCAGGAAAACACCAAAGTCTTCAGGATTCATTCTCTGGGGACCCTGAATATCTGTGCAAAATGGCGACTCATCAAATAGTTGCAACATCGCAGTCTGGATCAAAGTGGTGAACCAACCATCATACATCACGCCTGACCAACATTGCCCTAGAACTGCCCTGTGGGGCAAAAAATGGCTGGGAGAAGTGCAACTTAGTTACCATGTTGACTTGCTGCAATTACAGATTTCCAAGGTATTCTCAAAGTACAGTGTTCATAAAAGACACATTATTGCTTTATAAAACAACCAAAGAGCTCCCCCAAGTAGTTTGGGCCCTTGCTGGAATGTGTACATTTTCCATGTTTATCCTTTGTTTCTTTACCCAAATCTGACTAATCTTGTGTCTGTAGGGAGTCTGATGGAGCTGGAAAGGTTCAGGAATTGATTGAATATCATGGTCTAATGTCATAGTGTTGCTATGCATTTTAATTAAACTTTACTTTTTTCATTCATAGCCTGACCAAAGTTGTAGAGAGATCATGTACTGAGTACTACTGACTAATGAAAAGTTTGTGGTCACATCCATGCTATTCTGTTACAGTGCTCACAGCGCTAACTTGAAACAAATACAAAAACACATCACTTTGGATGGCAACCAAAACCAAAAGAACCGAGAGGCAAGTCATTTTACATCGATCATGTTTTGACAACCAGTGTGTGTCATTCTGTAGTGAATAATGCCTTTACAAAATTCAGAGGTGTGCCGAGTAGTTTGGGATCATACTGTATCTGGTGCTGAAAAAAGCTGAGCATGTCACTTGTGTTCATGTGGGGAGATGTGGCTTCATTAGTGTAGTTGCTCAGACCTCTGGCTAGAAGCCACTGAATGACACATTCTTCCAATATATACAGTACAAGTTGGCATGATGGCTCACCCTGACCAGCAAAAGAGTGAGATTATGAATCACAGCACTTACTTTTTACTGCATAAGGTTTCTATTGACAACAACAGCATGAAAGAACATTTTAAGAGGGCACTGTAGCTCCACTAAAAAAGTGAGTGGTTCAATGCCTTTATTGTGGGCACTTCACAGTTACTGTGTGCTATGCTTTTGCTACACACAGACTAACTGTCACAACCATTCCAGGGAATTAAACTGGCAACCAGCTGGTCCTTTTGTAGGCCAGTGTGATTGAATGTGTAAGTACAGTAGAAGTGACAGAATAAGAGAGATTGGTGGGGATAGACAGAAAAGTAGAACAAAAAAGGCAACAAACTTCTTTTTCATTTCTCCAAAATGAGTCCAACAATTAGGTCATCAGAGTGCTCCAATGTATTTACAGCCATATGGCTCAGCTCTCTAGTGTGGTTGGAGAAGCCTGGGTGAATCAACCCATCACGCCCTTTTTTATTACCCGGCATGACACCAATCACGTTAACACATATTATGAATGATGTGGAAAATATGCCGGTAACATAAAGCAGTATCTCAGGGAAAATAACAGTAATGGTAACAAGGAGAAAATGTGTTCCTACTGTATAAAGCAGCCACAGTATAAGTTATCACTGTATATGTACGGCCTCAAAGAATACAGAATGCTATTTTCAGACAGCTGCATGACATAGCAGCCCCATAGCCAAAAGGCTACTTGTATCAGCTGTTTCTAAGTAAATAGTCAAGCAACATTTATTTCAAGGCAATGTCAATTTCCATCTATTGATAAACAATACTTGAACAATATTTTTGATCGCTGTTGAGAGGCCATGTTACCATATTCATGTTATTAGCAGGATAATCCAGTCTGAGCAGTGATGTTAATTTCCCCTCATTTCAGGCTGAGGGATTATTTTTTGATAACTGCACAGCCTCTTGTAGATTACACATATTTTACATATTTAGACATACAGCTAATGATTATTTTGATTATTGAATAATTGATTAATTAGTGAAAAACGCCTATCATAAGTTGTCCAAAACCAAAAGATATTCAATTAACAATGAAACAGAGAAAAAAACTAAGAAACTGAAAACACAGAAAAAAGTCAATCTTCATATTTGAGGAGTGGGACCAGTATGTAATTGGCAGTTTTTTGCTTGACAAATGACTTAATTGAATAATTGCTTATTAAAGTTATTGTTGATTAATTTTATGTTGATCAACTTATTAATTAAATGACTAATTGTTTCAATAATACGTATATTCAAACGTTATTTTGGTGCAATGTTTGACGTGGGGTAAACTTTCTCACCATTCACCAAAAAAAAAGTTAGTTTGATCAGTTGGCTGCAAACTATCCGTTGAAGAAGACGATGAGATGGGGATAAAAGCTCCATAAAAAGATAAGTGGACTGAATTTTTTTTTTCACAAACTATTGCTCAAAGGTCAAGAAATAACATAAATGCTCAATTTCTCTCATGTAAATTTTCTGGACACCAGAATAAAAATTTATTTGCATAATGCGTGAAAATCAAAAATATCAACCTACTCTCTTTTTACAGGTAATTTACAGATAGTTTACAGGTAATTCAAACATATCTAAGGAGCATTTGCAGCTACAGTAGCACTACAGAAAGCTGAATGCTCCTCCTAGAAAAGTAGCATTGAGCTTCATTAATGTCAGACTATAACAACAACAACTAAACTAACAGGCATTAAAATATTGCTGGGTTGACACTTGACAGACCACAGTAGAGGAGCTTGCCCACCCCCCCTGCATGTGACCTCTTCCCTCCTTATACGCATGTAAGCAAAATCAGGCCTGAGCCCCCCTGAATTGACAGTTTATTTGCAGCATAAAAACACACACAAAATCATAGTGAAATACTGTCTAAATTTCACCACGGCGGGTCATGTCTCGCAGTCAACACAGGAGTTAATTCAACCTGAGGGCCTACAGACACATGGGGGCTATGCACAGTAGCTACAGTGTAGCCCATCCTGCCTGAACTTCCTCACAATCACACTAGTTTTCTGTAGACGCTCTGTACTCGCCTGCTTTCGGACTCCTGCAGAGACGTTACAGCACAGTCTGGCTTCAAGAGAGGTCAGTGTAGTTCATTTTGGATCTGTCAGGATCCATTTAGGACCCCTGTTGGTCATGACTAGAGAAGGTATTGGTTTCATAAGAAATTATATTTGACATCCCAATAGTTATACTGTACTAATTAAATCTTACACCATAGCTCCTGGTTTGTGAAGCCCAGTGTTATAATGAACAGTGCTTGCCATAGTTGAGAGCTGTAAAGTCAGGAGGGGCTGTCAAACTTTGGTATCTAGAAGGTCTAAAGGTTAGAGAGGCAGACTATGACCATACAATGGCTTTAAACTGTGTCAATAAGAATTTATTTCTTTTGTGTCTGTGTGTGTGTTCATATATGAACTGTAGCAGTCTTGTGGGCATCAGACTGCACTTTGAAAACTACTAGTTAAGAGTTTATGTTTTGATTCCTGGAGCTTCCAATCTACTTTCTGTTTTGCTGTAGTGTGAAAGGTCCGCCCAGCAGTAAGAATAGCTGGGACCATATGAAACACATTAGGGCTTTCATAGGCTGATTCATTGCAACTACTCAAAAAGCTAGAGCAGAATTGGAGCCACCTGCATGCAGGAGAGCACTACATCTGCACAGAGATAAATGCAGGAGCTCTTCCTCTCTTCAGCCCACCTGGTACTTGGTGGAAAAACAGAACAATAAATCTGTGCTGATAGAGGCTTGAGGTGACTGTTAGCCATCAACAGTGGCAAGTGTGAACTTCCCAGCTGCAGCATATTTCATCCTACCTTCAGTAGCTAAAACTGATAGGAGTGTGTGTGTTGTACAGAGACTGAGAGACTGTCCTAACAATATTGTTAATGAGTCACTATCTAAAATTTGATAGTTAAGACGTTAAAAAGTGAACATAAGACAAAAGATATGGAGAGTGTAAGAGACAGGACAGCAACTCT
This sequence comes from Thunnus albacares, assembly GCF_914725855.1. Classification (NCBI taxonomy): domain Eukaryota; kingdom Metazoa; phylum Chordata; class Actinopteri; order Scombriformes; family Scombridae; genus Thunnus; species Thunnus albacares. The sequence continues at coordinate 13,800,254 of NC_058108.1, read as the reverse complement.
ACTACATGTTTTTTAAAGGAATCCTAAAGTGGTGGGAGTTCAACACCCGCTAATTTAGAGACATGCATAATCATACTTAACCATGCACAAACTCTAAATCAGGAATGATGTGATTTCATCTGTTTGTGCTGATTAAAATCACAGCTGCGGTACTGACCACAATGAAGACATTGTGGAAAGTTATGATTGATGCCAGAATGATCATGGTTTCAGAAGTCCAAATGTGGAGAATTAAAAGCATGAATGGCTTTCTCCAGACCACTAAATAGTAAAAATTGGATCTGTACTTAGAGTTGTACTTGATTGAAGAAAGACAGACTACATGACTCTTTTTAGCCTTATGTTAATCAAAGCTGTCATCAGAATAAAAGATTATTCAATAGGTGTTTCGGAGGAATACGAAAACTACTTCTGATATTTCATTTCACTTCAGGAGATGCAGAGGTAGATGTAATATGTATTTTGGGTGTAGAAGGATATACAGTACTAGTTGGTACACAGCATAAAACAATTTGCAAGGAATTTTGTGTGAAGAAAAATGAACAATATCACTTGGCCACCCCAAAGTTGGCAGATCATTTTGGGTTCTCTATCTTCTTCACATTTGCACACAGAAACAAAAAATCCCTAAAGTCACAAACAGTTGAGCAGTCTCTCCATATTATTCACACACGCCAAGCTTCAGGCTCCATCGTGTGCACACATGGTAGTGCGAGGCAAGGTTTTTGACAGGACCCAGTTCCCCTATAAATCCAGCTCTGGAGAAAGTGAGCACAGTAAAAGCAGATAAATGAGGACCAGAAAAATTGCTGGCCCCCCTCAAATCTACACATACACTCCACTCTCGCAGAGGGTAGAATAGACTGTAGGCAAAAGGGGAAAGAAAACAACGTGGAGATGCAGATGCTGATATAAAAAACAGAGACAGATACAGTGAAAGAGATAGGAAAGCACTCAATCTCTCAGTGTAATAGCCAGTTGGCAGCATGGCAAACCTGGGCCCTGAGAGAAGTGGGCTGACCCTCATATGTGTGAAGCCCATGGACAGACTACAGTTTTCACAGAAAATCTGTCCGGTAGAAAGAGATCTGGGCCAAAGATTGGCAGAAGATTGGAGAAGAATTACTCTGAGTCAATTAAAGCAAAGCATAACTTGGCTCAGCATATGCATGGAATGATGCATAAACTGACCAGTGAAGTTGAGTGAGGGCATGTATATACTCACTTGCAAGGAGAATGACTATGGACAGTAACAGATATTTCTATGATATTTTTGTTCTGTTAGTGGAAAGGCCTAATGGCTTGAGCTTGAACCATATTAGCTTGTACAATGTATCATCAGAAGACACTGTCAAAGAGGTGCAAGACGTGACAATTGTTCAAAGAGGATACTGAAAACAAATGGAACCTGGCAACGTTTTGCACAGTGCAATGCGATGTCGTCTAGCAACACATTGTAATGGCCAATCAAATATGTGCAAGTGCACTTTCCTAGTAGATTACTTTGCATCAAGTGATCATCGAGAAAAGGGATAGTGTAACTGTCATTGTAGAACTTTTTAAAGCTGTAAATCCTTCCTCACAGGATTATTAACCTCTGTGCACTGTTTTGGCATCTGGTAAGCCTTCAAACTCATGGATCTACAACTCAAACAGGCATTCTTGGGTTGTATTTCATTGTCTTACATGAAGCAACATGCCACAGCCAACACAGCCTGTTTTTTAACGCAGTGCTGTTTAGTTAGTCTTATCTCGCAGTAAGAATGGTGATGTGACTTGGTCACTCAGTGTGCTGCTTCATTTGTCTGTCTCTTCATTGGTCGAGACTAAGATATCTCAAGAACTACCAGCCAAATTCTCAAGAAATAAGACATTCATACTCATAAAACCCAATGTTTCTTGTGAAAACAGGGCATAAGGCCAATATTTATACTCAAAAGTATTAAAACTCATAGCTTTTAAAATAAGTTTTAGAGGCAGATTGTCACAGCATTTACTGAGTACATTCATGTTCCTCAGAGGATCAACACTTTCAATTTGGGACACTCCATGAGCTTCCCTCTACCATTACTTGAACTTAACACGCTGCACACAAAGTATCTCTTTATGTGACAGGTACATTGTTCTGACCTTTGCTAAGCACATTCATGCTCCCAAGAGGATATACCCTTGCATTTACATGGTTACAAGAAAGACAAAATTGCTGGTATTTTGTTCATTCTGCACAGCACTTTTAAAGTGAAGAATGTAAAAAGTATCCGCTAGGAACTGATTACAATGCCTTTTTGTGTAAGTAAAAATACAGACAGTACATATATATACCTTGGAGATGAAAGAAATCTTGAACTGTTGCTCTCTAGACTTCCAACATATGATCGAAAAGTGAACCCTTTATGATAATCATGTTTATCATGGACTCTGATGAGGCTTAAAAAAATCCAGTGTACCTTGGAGGCTGTTGAAGTTGTGATCAGGGACCTCCTTATATAACAGCAAACATATCACTTTTTCTCTGAGACATGACACATAACTACACATGTACGTGCACATGGCCTGACATGTAAAAACAAGAGTCACACTGGCCAAAGCCAGTTGGTGGGGTGGGTGGTTTAGGCAGCAGTGGCAGCTGTGAAAATGAAGCAGCACAGAACAGAGACAAATAAAAGGTGTCCAGGTAATGACGTGCATACTGTGGAGCCATCTGTACATACAGCAGAACAGAGGGGTAGACTGTTGTTTTAACGGGTCGAAATCATCATACCTTGTTATTGGTGGCTGTGTCCACTCTGTGTGTGTGTGTTTGAGTCACACTGATGAGCAAAACAATCCCAGAGCTCTGTGAGTCCTCTCAACTTCAACCAGAGCTATATTGCTTGGAGTTCAATAGGATGAGAACATGAGTGCTCACTTCCCGTAACAGTAGGTGTCAGGTCTTTATTAATGTCCAGGCATTTGGTGAAGTGGAACCTGACCTACTTCTTTACCTAAAGCAAACACTAGGATAGAAGCAGTCCAACAATCGTGTTTCTTCTTCTCAATTGATTTACATGCTCCCGCTAGTTTGTCTGACATAACAGACCCAACCGAGCTTGTTTTGGAGGATTTATGAGGCGCTCAACAACTAATGACTAATATTCAGAAAGGTTGTGCAGCAACACCTGCTGCCTCCCACACTTGTACACACATGCACAGCACAAAATATGAATATGTAAGACAGTGGAAGGGCTGTAATTAGCATTTCTTATAGCGTTGAGCTCTAATTGGAGTTTTTAGCTACACCATGTCTTGGCAGGCAATAATTGCCTGCTATCTCCCACAGAGGGAAAGTGGAGGTCACAGTGAGCACAGTAAATGAGCAGAGTGTGCTTATTATTGACCGTCATAAGCCTGGCCCCTTGGGAGAGGTTTGGAGGAATGGGAGATGCATGAAGTGATGTGAGATCTGAAAAGAGAGGACGATACAAATAAGACAGAGGTGGGAAAGAGAGCAAGACAGTGAGGGGCAGAAACAGATTAAAAGAGCGGTGTGGGGCAAGACAGAAAAAAACAAAGGAGGGAGAGCCAGCAGATGTTTGGCTGGGGCTTAAAAGCCGTAGTATTCCATGCTAATTCCCTGTCCAAAAACAACAACGCACACTTTGCCTTTGGTTTCTCATTTTGGGAACGTCAATGTGGTCATCAGACAGTTTTGACAATGATGTCTGTTAGACACAGGACCCACAAGGTGACTGTCATACTTGTTTCCCCCCTTTAAGCTTCTAATTAGGAACAGATCCCTTGGAAAGCAGCGAGTACTGGAACGCAGTGCTGCTTTTCAGAGCAACGTACTGAATTGCCTGCTTATCTTTCTGCAGAGTAAGCAGAAGGGGAGATTCAAAGAATATGCTTAAAATAGCAGCACAACAATTGTTACTGCCTGTAACCAGCTGTGAAATCAGCCACTGTTTTCACTAACATGAACTGTACCAGCTTCATTAATGGGATTAGATTGCAACTTTCTTCTGACCTAGATCATCATCTAAAAATATGCTTTTGGTCCATCCAGTAAATGCGCTAAAGATGAAAATGTTAGTGACTGAACCACATTCCAACTAAGAACCAGGCACAATCCCCAGCAATTACATCTGTATTTTAACTCTATTTAACCAGCTATAAAGCCTTAAAACAGTACAGCCATGTAAATTGGTTGTGTCAAAAGAAATCCTTTACTTTGATACTCCACATAAAGTCCATAGAGTAGCGAAGTTGGAAAAGTTATTTCAAGTTCTCAAGGTTCATTAAGTGAATGTCTCATTCATTTCCTGCAGTGACAAGAATTGTATTGGCATGAGACTCTCCTGGCTGAATCATCACTGCAAAAGATAAGAAACTTGTGTTAGAAAATACCTGGTCTTTTGATTAAAAAAAGTTAAACATCCTAGTCTCTGTACATTAAAACTTGAGAGAAGTCAACTGTGTCTTCCTATCAGCTTTTTGTAAGATAAATACAACAAATCCTGTTTCCTGCACTGCGAATGGTGAGCTGAAGCTAAATATGACTGATAATAATTCAGTGGTTAAAATAAATTCACTTTTAGACTTCTTACTTCTTAAGACTTCTTCCTCAATGTACATTTCATGTTTAGTCATAGCTTGATTGCTATAACTATTTCAGTATTTATAAATGAGCAGCCTTAACTATATTATCCAGGGGCTTCCCATGGGAGTAACATAAAAGTTATCATGATGACTTATAAATGTCAACTTATAGGTAAAAATACTTGAAAAATTGCACCTCCACCCACTTCACTACTCTCTGAGCGTGAGAAGTTTGAATGCACTAAAACTGCTGTGAAAACTTGTCACTGTTCCAATGCACTTAAACTGCTGTGAATCCAAGCTGACCACAACCTCCGTTCACCATGAAGAAGGAACCAAACTTTTATTACAGCCACCTTTCAAACCTACAAAGGGTGAGCGTTCTGTTCTCAAAACATCCATTTTTGTGTGGAGTATCACTTTAAGACACTTCAAAGCTTGTCTCAGAGTTAAAAATAGGGTATATGAGGGGGCACCCAACCCCTTTCATGCTGTTTCTTCCTAGAAAGTCAGAGCCAATTTCAAGGTTCTGGTCTTTATTGACACTGTAAGATGGAGGCATTACATCCCAGTTTGAAGCTCACGTTACCTGGTTGTAGTTTTCATAAAACTAGGGTCTTGTTACTGAGGTACACTTGTTACAAGTGAAAGTGGATAGCCAGCGGTGGGGCTTTCAATAACCAGTGTTGACTAAACATCACGCTCAGCGGGGTAAGGCTAAATCCCTGCATTGATCCTCCATATGGTGTATGTCTCTGTGTTAGCCTGTGCTACAACCCTGTAGCTAAGACTGCTAACACTATCATCATGCTCATTAAAGACAAAAGACTTTTTCTTAACACAGACAGGAGATCTACAGCAGCCTATCTTGAAGAATCTGTTCACATCTCTTTGCTATGCTTACTGAAATATGCTGTTTTGTACCTGAGCCCCTGCAGGCAACTCTTTGGTCAGCTTTAAGTACAGTCTCCTCCAAGCCTCTGCTATCCCCAGATTTTCTGAGCTCAGCTCTAAGAATGAAATGACTGAAGCAGTTTAGTGCTTTTTTACTGCCTGAGGGCGAAGCTAGCTAACACAGCTACAATAGGATGTTGTGAGAATGATACTAGGCCATCTCTTGGCTCAAGACATAGCACCCTGATTGATGCTGGCTGTCTGTTTTATAGCCTGAAGGAAATGCTAATGCTTGCCTCCAGTCTCCCATGTGAATCATGTCAAAAACAGCCTTCCCTGGTCCAGAGCATTCTTTAAGCTATCCCTCATTACACCTTAATTAAAGACGTAGGCTACATTTGACATCCTAAGCTAGCTTCTTTGCAAAACTTTTTAAAGCTCCCTCCAAACAAGGGAAGAGAAAGAAAGTGTGAGAGAGTGGTGGTCAAGTGAGCTTAGAGAGCGAACTGGCAAGAACAAAGCTGTGAACCAGAGTAATAAAACGTTATTTTCTGATTGTTTCACAGTGGTTATGTTCTACAGCACAAATAAACACACCCACTCTCTGCTCTGCATGTGTGTGTGTCGGTCAAACAGACACACCCACAGCAGAGGAGCAGCACACAGCAGCTCTCTGCACACAACAGAGGAGGGAGATGGAGAAACAGGGGAAACACTGAATCATGTAAAAACACAGTAACCTGGTCACTATGCTACAAGTCCAGACCTCATACCCTATGCATTGTTATTAGCTGGAGGCTACACACCCACTGCCCAAAGGTTGACACCCAGAGGCATCCCAAACATAGCAAAATCATAGGAAAACAAAATACAAGCACAGGACAGGGTCTTTGCAGATACATACATCTGTATGAGTCCATACATTGTTTTTTAGTAAAATCCTCAAGGGTAGTGGTGTGTTGGTAATTATAGAAAAACTGAATTCATCAATGCTGGGATACAGAGTATTTTCTTAATTTTCCAGCAACTACTGCCGACAAAAGCTACAATTATTTCATAGCCTTAAGGTAAGACTTACCCTAAGCTAACTGGAGCTTGTAGTGCAAATGGCCTACTACAATGCAAGGCTCTGACATAAAGTTTTAGCTCAAGGCTTTCTGGTTATGAAACTGGTCTGCACAGGAAACAGTCTCGAGCCAGACCAAGTAAAACACTGAGGACAAACGTTTGGAAAGGTGTTGTGGGTTAGATTGAGTGCTGCCAGCCTCACCAGATCCCCTGGGTACTGGGAGAGGTGTGGTGGGAAAATGTTGCCAAAACTCTTGGCATTGACTCTTCCTCAAACAGCAGTTTACCTGCTGACAAAAATGACACGTACAGTAACTGATTTATTTTCCATGTAGCAATTATGGCTGAAGTCCACAAAAACATAACTATTATCATTTTCCAAAGTAGAGAATTAGTTTAATATGGCAACACAGCAGGAGGTGGTGGACTGTATGCTAGGTGTAGAGTCAAGTCCGGTGAGGGGTAGGCAAATCTGTCTAATCTCTTTAAATCAACTGTGACAAAATGCCCCTGAAACCTGGCAGCAAGGCGGGCCAAGATATTTGGGCAAATGGCTTCTCCGGCTGGTGTTGTGGCTTGGGCGGCACACTAACCCAAAGGATCCTGTTTGTAGTTTAAAGTGAAGGTCCTCCTGGCAGATCCATTAGTCTCGGCTGATGAAACAAGGAAAAAGGGGGTATTATCCCCCCTCCTCTGTCAAAGACTAAAGTAGTTTCTTAAATTTACCATTCATTGTCTTATGTGATATCAGATATCAAAAAAGAAAACATCTGTTGGATCACAACTCATGAGTGTTCTTCAAACATTAATGGACATTACAGATTTGTGAAGTAATTGTTTGGGTTTTTGTGCCTTTATCAGGTAGCAGACAGTAGAGAGCTAAAAGAAAATGAAGGGAAAAAATAGGTATGACATGCAGCAAACATACCTTACTGAACTCAAACTGGGGACATTGCAAATACAAGGTCAAAGTTTTAGACCCCAAGGTCACCTGAACACCTAAAAGTTACCAAATTTAATATAAATACATGTATCCAAGTGCACCACTTACTGTCAGTGCTCACTCTGTTTGCAAGATTAGTTAATCCTGGCAGTAGAGGTCCTGAGCTTGAACAGAAGCATAAATTATTATTTGACACCAGATCCAAAAGAGATCCAAGGGTAGTCAGACCTGATCCAAACAGATCCAACGATAATTAGACCTGACCTTAGACCTCGCAGCTGTAGACTTTTCTGTTTGCCGCTGCCTTTCATTAAACCACATTAAGGGTTAATATTCTACACTGCACTGTTACTTTTATTCTCTTGTTTTATCTGTCTTATTCCCTTTTTAGCTTCTTTTTTATTTCCAAATTTAACACTTTTTAATTGTTTTCATATGTCTTTTTACATGTGTTGCTTTTATATTCTGTTTTAATGCCTTTTATGCTCTATGTAAAGCAGTTTGAATTGCCTTGTTGTTGAAATGTGCTATACAAATAAACTTGCCATGCCTTGCCTTGCCTTGCCTTGCCTGATTAGGCCTAATTACGCCTAATTACGCCTGAAAATATGGACAACCTGTAGACTGACAAGACATAGTAATTGCTTTTTCTATATAATGCATAAAATTGACCATAACAGGACAAATCTAGATTTTATCCGGTGAACTGTCAATCACAGAAAATAAAATAAATATGCATTCAAAAAGCTTTCGCCCCATCTGGCTCTCCAAGAGGGATCTCAAAATTCTCATCAAGTACTATGTGACACAGTTCTGTGACTTTTGAACTCCTTCACATCGCTGCCTCCCCTTAGTCTGAAACACAATATCATTTAACTGGTCACATTATGCAGATTTATTTTCTCCAGCTGGGACATTCCTCTCACCAGACACTCTATGGTTCCCATGTCCGAGGAGGAACCAGAGGGAGAAAACCAGGACAGTGTCCCAGATGAGGCCCCTGCTCCTCTCTGAGGGACGATTCCAGCCTGTCCAACCCCCACTCCCTGGGTGCTTCATAAATCTTTACTTTACTAAATAGCAACTCCTAAATTGTAAGATGCTTGTGCAACAATACGTAGACACAGAATTCCCACACACACACAGGGGGATAACCACCCACGCATATCCATCCACATATCCAGCAACCCCTTGGTCTCACACAGTGCTTATGATTTAACCAGTTTTCATGATGATATTGGGTCTTGTTGACACAGTACAGTGAAACAGCTGGGACTAGACTCGCAAGGCCAATAACTTCTCACAACAACAACATCCGACTCCAGAGCTGAACCCATAATTATATCAGGTTAAGCCTGCAGACACTGGTTGGAATATTCTGTGCTAGGAATAGGGAACAGTGTATTAATGCATGATACCGTCTGTGCTCAATATGTGGATTACAGAAAAATGCATTTAAAAAAAAAAGCAGGTAAAACATTGGTTTCAGCACTGCCTGAAGAAGATTAAAAGATATTATGGTACTCCAATGACACATGGTGACTAGATGCTAAAGAAAATAATCTCTAACTAACGGCTGGACTGTCAGTGTCTCTGCATTGAAAACTTCAAAGGAAATAAGCACGCGCAGACCAGGAGGCTACAGTAAAGCCTTGAAAGCGGGAAGGGGGTTGTGGGATATTATACGAGTTCTCAGATGTGTTTGTCTTGGCATCGGCTTCCAGCGATGTCATCATCGTCGTCGTCATGGCAGTTGCTCCACTTCTTTGGCCTAGTAAATGACGACAGCACTAACATCCAGTTCTTGGGCAAGAGTTCCTCAGAGTTCAGAATTTGCAGTTGATGCCTGTAAGTGCTTCAATTGATGTTCAATGTTAACATTCAGAATGGAGCTCTCAAATGTGTCTGGCGAGCAGATGCTGTGAGGCCGGATATAAAGAAATGGGATCACTGGAGAAAATTACTGCACGCCTAGGCACACTTATGAATATTCATTAAACAAAAACATTCAATGATGTATGCACCTAACTCCAAAGAGATTCTGGCAATCAAAGTTGCATGAGTAAAATGAATTTCCTCTCAAGTCAAGAGTTAACGGGAACACTTGACATTTCAAAATCTCACAAGCCGGAAATTAAGACATTCACATCCTTGAAGTCATTCTTGAGAAGACATCAACTTCTTTGAGTACAAGTTTGACCAAAAGCCACATCACACAAGAGATCGCTTCCCATGCATCTGCTTTGCTCTGTCAAAACTTCATTCCACAATTATCTCATTTATGCTGAGTGGGTGATGGGTAGTGCGATAAAATGCTATTTGACTCATACTCAGAGATGTAGAAATGACAAGCCGGTTTGACGCTAAAACTGACTAATTAAGGCACATAATCACTCAAAGATGTGCTAGCACAAACACTGAATTCACATGTGTAATCAGTGTATAGATAAGAACGGAAGGAATGACGGGACATGGTGTGTTTGTGCCAAACTTTCTGCTGAGTTCTCCTGAGTTGTGCAAGCTGCTGGCTGTCAGTGTATGGAAAATGAGAGCCAGCTCTGGGACTGCTTAACAGTGCTAAAAAAAGTGCTACATCTCTAGGTGATGAAAACACTACCAGTGTTCAAATATTGTCACTATAATTCTCTGCATGCATAGTACATATGACTTTATTTTCTTCGTTTGCAGCCCAATTCAACCAATCAAATAATCTCTTTTAGAAGGCTGGACAATTATTTTTGAATTTACTTGACATTCTTGTTTTAAAAGTCAAGAGACTGGCCTCTAGCTGTAATACTGCAATACTGCCTTCCATCCTCACACCCACAACACACACACATATATATATACACACACACACACACACACACACACACACACACACACACACACACACACACACACACACCGCTGCCAGCCAAACAGCACCTCCAGGTGGTGCCAAGCCCCAGCTAGGAGATTGGGAGACGAGAGGAGAGACTGACAGAGAGCGGAGCAGCGGGAGGAAGGCTGGAGGGGGGGGGGGACTCTTGTGGACAAAGGAGTTAGAGAAAGAGAGAGTAAACTGAGGAGAGGAAAGAGAGAGAGGTGCTGAGTGAAAATGCTTCTCTGTGTATATGAGGAGTTTGTTTATGCTACTAATGTGTACTCAGAGGGAGAGAGATACAAACAGGAAGAAACAAACAAAATGTCAGGCAGTTCTGAAAACATGCCATTTTAAGAAATCCACTACTTTTCAAAACAACATGTGTTAATAATAATGTTCTGTTATGGATCAAAACCTACATTCTTATGTGTGCAGATGGTGGTCAGAGTTCAACACACAGAAACTTGGCATATAAACAAAGACATAAAAAAAGAAACACTCACCACTTTCACTCTTCTCGATCACGTCCACCGTCTCGCCAGCCTTGAGACTGATCTCCGAGTTCTCCTGCCTCTCGTAGTTGGCCACCGCCACGTACTGCTCCAGCACCATAGGTTCCAAATTGTCAATCCCTGAGGGGAAGAAACAGGCTGTCAGCCACCTGCCTGCCGTGGCACCCCGCGAACGCCCGCTGCAACCAACTACACCACTGCTGCTGTGCACCCGGTGCGCTGCCATCGGCCGACCCCCGCACCCCGCCGCCGCTGTTCCTCCCTGAATCAGAACGCAAGCTCACGACTTGGCTGCATAGTCCCAAACTTCTGGCCATATAGCTGAGGAGACCCCCGGCCCACAGTGAAGGACTGAGGAGCATCGGAAGGGATCAAAACAAAAAAAGGGGACGTGTAGAATTTGTTTGTAGGGGCTGCATTTCGCGCCTAAAGTAGATCCATGACCTGAAGCAAACTTTAAGGAAAAGATAGAGGGGGTAAAAGAAAGGAGGAGAACTACAGGAGCTGCTGACGGTTTAAGGGGAAGACGGGGGAGCGAATGAGTGGAAGAATGGTGAAGTTTCCCTGTGGAAAATCAACAGTGCGGTTGAGAGGAAAGGCCTCCCCTCCACTGCCTTTGGGAGCCAGCCGTTGGACAGGGAGTCAGGAAGGGGGGGTGAACACACCAATCATGGTAGTCGGCACTGCTGGCCTTAAATAGAAACATATGAGTGGACTAGAGGAGAGAGAGCGAGAGAGAGAGAGAGAAACAGGGCAGGAGGCTGAGTCCATGTTTATGTGAAACAAAAGAAGAAAGCATTTCAGTTGGGTTAGGCCACTCTGTTTTCTCTCTCTCCTTCTCTCTCTCTGATGTTTTAACCTTTTCAATGCCAGCAGTCCTTTCATTCACCAAGTTCATATCTGATCGAATTGCAGACATGCTTATTTGCTTGTTTGGCCACAGAGAGATGGTCCAAGCAGATTCAGAGGGAGTCTTCAGCAGATTACGATTCACATCCTGTTGTGTTCTCTGTTGTTTAAGTATGTCTGTATCAGTGATGTGGTCAGGGACAGAAAAAGTCAGGGATGAAACGGTAATATAGCAATAATGAAAAAAAAAAAAAAAGTCCTGCAGTTTGTTTCAAAGTGTGTTTGTTAAAAGTGTGAATCCACCTTTAAATATAATTCATGACATGAGGCAGGTCAGAGAGGTGTGACCCAAAGCTGACAACAAATTATTAACTGATTGCAGCCTATTCAGTAAATTGAACATTGATATCAGACAGTTTTGCAAAAAGCTTTAATCCTGCAACTCAATGATGATATTATTGAACATCCAATGACAACAGTTTTCTTAATTACTCTTACTACATCCATGCATGACAGCTACCGTATAGTTAGGGCATGGTTAAGTTTTGGCAATTAAAAGGTGGTTAAGGACAAGATTATCATCAATCTTAAATTAAAGACTGTTAGAGCTGCATTGATTAGTCAATTAATCAATTACTTGGTTAGCAGAAAATTAATTGGAAACTATTTTGATAACTGATTAGTCCATTAAGTCATTTTCCATGCTAAAATGTGAAAACTTTGGCAGTTCCAGCTTCTCAAATCAGAGAATTGGCTGCTTTTCCTTGTCTTGAATCATAGAAAATTTCAATAAACCAAGCCCTAACCCTGATGTTTTACAGACAATTGATTAATTCATTAATTGTTTAAATAATTGGCAGATTAATCAATTAGTCTGAGTCACGATGTGAATCCAGTCGGCTTGTGCCAATTGGCAATCGGATCATATATGAAGGATCATGAAGGGACGAGTGTTTTTTCCTTGCCAAGGCTATCGTCAGAACCAAAAAAGGAGAAATGAGCTGCGGTAGCACATGGAGAGGGAAGAGACCAAGTTTTTAATTGAAATATGGTCCAACAACGTTATAAAATGTAAACTGGGAAAAACTAAAAATGCTGACACTTCCAGGTATTTTCAGAGAGGATGAGAGAGAGAGGATGTGAGCAGACAGGATGAAGATAAAGAAACTGTATAATAATATAATATAGTGGCAATACAATGAATCTGTTAATTAATTTTTCTCTATTTAATCAACCGGCGATAGAAGGCTACCCACTGAAATGACAACACTCCGACGTCAGACGCACGCCTGTCTACAAACCAATCAATGTCAGGTATAGGGAGATGCAGCCCACGTAGGTGATGACGACAGGACGTAGGTATGTCATGTAACGTTCTTCTGGCATCGGGCAAGGCGATTTCACAGGGTGACGATAAGATGATCAGACTATAGACAACATCACCAATCTTTAGAATCGAGGTTTCTAGACAAAACAAGAACATGGTGACACTCCCATCCACTAGCTGGACCCCAAAAACCTTTAAGGATAGGTTCTCATTTTTGCCTCACTTGCCAAGACTGGTAGATGAAAAAATCCACCGGCCAAAATAATAAATTGCCTTTTTGTGTCACATATACATTTGTTTCAGTATTTTTCATTGAAATAATAAGATATTATGTTGAAGTAATATTTCCAAAAAAATAACCTAATAAACATGCATTATCAAAGCATGTTAGTACAGTCCAGTATTTTATATTTATCAATGTGGTACACAATGTTGTATGAAGAGATTTTGTTTTTGGTATAATAAAGACAGATTTCATGATGCCAAAATGAGCAACAAAAATATTAGTTACAAAAAACTCAATATGCAAGACAGTTTGTATATATTACAGGTGAATCAGGGGAGTTAGCCAACAAAAACAAACATCTGCAGGGGTTAAAGTTCTCTGTCACTACGACAGATTGCTGTTATTTGGGTTGAGAGAGAGAGAAAGAGAGGTCACTTCCAGTTCATTCTCTATTTTGTTTGTGGACTTGGATGTTGTGTTACAGTGTGTGTGCGTGTGACACAGACCAGCGTCGAATATCTAAACACAGAGAATCGCTGAACTTGGAGGTTTTCAAGTTGTATGAAATTTGCACCTTCAATAATTATGGTCATTTTTTTGTCTGCTCAAAGGCACTTGTCTTTGTTGTTCTTAACTTGTACTGACACTTTGATAGTTCTAATGGAAGGAAACAACATATCTGTGTCTTTCCTCAGCAATGTCTCAATTACAGTTAAACGTTTCAAAGAACATTTGCTAAATGTTCACCAGATGGGCAAAGCTGTGATTGTATTTGTGTTAAAATGTCTGTTTATTTCTGCAGGAAAAAAAATTATCTTTGCTGAGATGTTTATTTGCAGAAGAGACTTTGATTCCAGTTCTTCTTTCTTGACTCATCATTTTTAAACACCAAAAGTTGAATGGGGTCACAGCCAGCCATCTGAAGCCATGTGGAAGTGTAATGTTAATGTAAAGAACCTGGCTTGACACCTCATTTAAGTCTAAGCTGCTTCACCACATGCAGACCACATTCTGGCCCTCATGGCTCTGTGCCCAGCTGATGTGTTGGCCAAGCAGGTCTGCAGAGATGGATGGATAGATTGCAGAGGGAGAGAGGCTGAATATGACCAGATGGATGGAAGGAGAGGCTGGTGACAGTGCATGCAAAGCAGGTGTCAAGAGAAAGCTAAAGTGTGAAAAGAAATAAACTGAAAAACCAAAAGGGATGCAGCTGGCACGTCTCTCTCTCACACGAGCACAGTAGTGCATGCATATTAACATGTTGACGTAGACACACAAGGCTACCTGAGGCCTCTTTCCTCGGGCTGTCTGTAAAGCCGTACATCCATACTGCAGACATAGAGAAGGAAAGAGAGAAGCAGAGGAAGATTATTCAGTTTGACAGCATGCAGAAAGCAACAGTATGGCAGAGCACACCTTTATCACACCCACTGAAGACAGAGATAGAGTCCTGCAAATTTAGTTTGGGCCTTCTCATCTTGGAATGATACTCAAGAGATGGAAGGCACAAACTCCAAGTCAAAGAGCACAAGCCTGTGTTCTTAATTCCAGTGTTTTCTTCATGCTGAAGTGAATAAATTGCATCTGATGGCACGAAAAAATCCAAAGTAATTGGCCAATGTTGTGGTGCTGTATATCACCAACACCCCATTCTTAATCCGTTACTCAATCCCTCTCTCACTCAGACTGCAAGATACTCGCTCCACCCTTCCCATGATCCCATTTCCTCCATCTCTTCATATCTTTCTATATTTCTTCCATCCCTATGTCTGGACATCCTGGAATACCTGAGATAGGCGTCATCTACTTCTGAAGTGATTCCTTACTCCCCACCTCCATTCTTCAAAAAACATCTCAGCCTCCAACAAGGAAATTAAACGCCATGCATCAGAGAAGACAGGGACAGAGGAGGTGATGACCAAGAGTGGAATGCTGATTATTAAGCAGGAAAGCCCTGATCTAAAAGCATGATTTAAGATTTTCAGACCAAAAGAATCACTTTAGTGTATGGACCTGTCATCTCTTCCTGGAAGTGACCCAGCATTAGGGCTGCCGGTCTCCTAGAGAAACAGGCCATAACAATATTAAGGAACTGTAACCAGGATTGGGGCCGGGCAGGCTACTGACAATAAGCAGATATGTCCTCTAAAAATACTATAAGCAATGTCCATCCTCATGTATGCTTGTTTTTTGTCTTGTGTAGTTTTCTTCAAGTAATAATACTTCACATTTCAAAGCAACTGTTGTCTGAAATTATGAAAGAGCATTGTTTTAAGAAGAATTCAACTTTATTTCATGTATGGAAATCAGTGACAATGTCTCAGCCCACTAGCACTTAAATGTAAGAGAAATAAGAGCAGGAGCTTAAATGTCTGCAGATGTATATGGACTTTTGTAGTATAAACAAGCCAAATGGGAAGTTCTCTTTCAAATAAGTTTCAAACTGAATGCCCCAGAAGCAGCCAGGCTAAATACACAAAAACTACCTCATCTCAAAATATTTATTTGTAAAATACTGTAGAATTTAAGAACCCATTAATGCTGCAGCTGCAGAGTAGCATTAAACTAAAAGTAATTACATGAAAAAAGGGTCAATTTCAAGAAAATTAAGTGTCATGCAACGCTCTATTTCACTGTCACCCCCAGATATACAGTATTCACCCTCACATCATACTCTAACGCCATTTATTTTCTGTAATATGTGGAGCAGCGAAGGTTCATACCATAGCAGTGAATTTTAGTAGATTTTGTGTGCTGACTGAAAATGTGTCCATAGCGCTGCATATGGAAAAGTGTCAAGTAATCAAAGTTGGCATTGAATGCTTGGTAAGATTCTTAGGCTTGTGAACTTATTCTTGGATCATATATTTTCTGATTTAAATTGTGAAACATTTCTAACTTTAGACTTTAGCAGTTTGACATTATTTGTAGGATTAAAGCAGGCTGTATTTAGGCACAATGGTGCTTTGAGCCAAATGCTAACTTAGCATTCTAACATGCTCACAATGACAATGCTAACGTGTTAATGTTTACCAAATACAGCATAATGTACACCATGTTCACCATCTTAGTATGGCAATGAAAACAGCTGAGGCTGAAGGAAATGTCATTAGCTTTGCAGGTGTATTTGGTAGGAAACCAAAATATTCGACAAAGTAAAGTTTTGACCTGATGATGGTGCTAGAAGAGAGAGGTCAGAACATCATGAATTCATTAGGATTCATCCTCTGAGGATCATGAATGAGTGTATAAAATCTCATGGCAATCTGGCATCCAGTGATTGTTGAGATATTACAGTCTGGAAGTGGAGGACCGTTTGACATGTCCATTCCTAGAGCCACACTTCTAGCAAAGCTTTAAATTCCTCAAACTAGGGTATCAAAAAAGTCATGTTTTGGTATGAGTATTGAGGTATTATATTAACACCAGTATTTACAAATGACTTTGCAAATGAGGAAAAAGCCAGCTTTCCTAAAATATATAAATATCTTAAATGGTAACAAAAAGCCTTTTGGTCAACTTTTATTTTATTTTGTTTAACTCCAGGTTCTTTTTGCCTTTGCTTTTTTTTGGTTTATGCACTGAGAACACATGTATCATTCTGAACAAATATCTTCTTTTTTTCTCCCCAGATTATTGCTCTTGTTCCATTATTGCCCACTTCAAAATATCACAATGACATCTTTACTAAGTGTAACTGAATGTTGTCTACAACAACTTTTCTCTGCACCTACCATGAGCCTTAACTAAACACATCTATGTACTGTACAGTACATAATAATATCGACACAGTCAAACAGATGTGGTTGAGGCGTATACATAATATTACTGATAAGTTTTGTTTTCACTCAAATTGAACATTTATAGCCTTTAACAAGCACATCTCGTTGTATCCCTCTAGGGTCTTTGCAAACATTCAAAACCCATTTTTAACCTCAAAGTACAGCTGTTCCCTAAATAATCAAATACGCTTTTTTTATAGTTCATGAGCAGAATGTTGTACTGGATCCTGGTGAGTGCTGCCCCTGTTGCGAAGCCGACAGCTCCTCTCCTTTGACTCACGTGAGATAATAAAAGCCAAATCCCCTCTCGCTATCCACCAGAGCCTCAGGAGCTTTGGTGGATTGATGTTGGCCCCAAAGGGAGGGATATGGGCTGGTCCCAGGTCAGCCAGGGTCAAATCCCACTCACTAACGCCCTACCGTGATTATTACCCACCCGGCTGCTCTCAATGTAGTGCTCAACATCTGACTGATATTAACTCTCCCCCACCGACCATACAAATACACACACATAGATGCTTAATTCCTTTCAGGTTGGGTGATGACGCCACAAACCAGCAGAGCCCAGTGTTTTCTCTGTCCCTTTGCTGCTGTGGGTAATTTTCCTAGAATTCTGCCCCCAAACGTCTGCATTACCCTGCAATTAAGGGCCTAGGGACAGTGAAAAATGGATGAAAAAAAATCTCTGAAGTCCTTGTTTCTAGGTTTGGATTGGAGGGCCTTATTAGCCATCTATCTTGTTTTTCTGTCGACTTAGTAGATTGTGTTTTGAATGAAAAGCTCCTGTTGCTGACATCACCACACATCCCCCACCCTGACAAACCACAGTCCACTAATAGGCTTAAAACTGTGGCCTAACGACTACAAAGAGTAGAGCATCTGTCCAGACTTTACAGCAAAGTGTCTATATGGCCTTTCTAATAGGATATCTCATAAACTAATTGATGCAGAAACCTTGAAGATACGCTCTCCGATTTTGTTACAAATGTTCTCAAATCCCACAAACTTCTTCCAGCTCGGTGTTGATGTTTTGAAAACTAACTGTGAGTTGCATTGAGTCTCTACTAAGCCTTGGTTGTTCCTTAAAGTTAATAATTCAAGTCGTAAATCGCTAAATTGTGCTCTCAAGCTTTCCCCCCCCAACATTCTTTCATGTGAATGGTAGCAAAACACCTTCACCATGTTTAGTCAAGGGATGTTTAAGTGATGTCAAAGATAACACTACATTGTGTTTAACAGCCCAAACTTGACATATTTTCATATCTCAGAGCAAATTAAAAAACAAAAATATATATAGATGTATTAAATATAGGCGAATCAGAGCAATGAAGGTGAAAGCTTAATGCTATCAATTTTAGGGAATTAGCAGTTTGAAAGAATGTTGTTTAATTCAAGAAGTGCACAAATAACTAATCTGAGGAAACAATCTAAGTAATTTAAAGGTGCAGCATGTAGTATTTAGTGGCATCTAGCGGAATGGACTTGGCAGAAATGGAATATAATATTCATAAGTATGTTTTCATTAGTGTATAATCACCTGAAAATAAGAATCATTGTGTTTTCATTACCTTAGAATGAGCCTTTATATCTATATAGGGAGCAGGTCCTCTTCCATGGAGCCCACCATGTTTCTACAGTAGCCAAGAACAGACAAACTAAACACGTTTTCAAGGGGACCTTTCACATTTTTCGTGAGATTCGCAGCCACTGTAGGTTCTCCTACATGCATGGAAGGGGAGGGGGGGGGGGGGCGATATCAGTTATCTGCAACCTAACCCCTAGATGCAGCCAAAGGGTGCATCATAAATAATGAAAGTGTGGAAATTTGTCACATCATACAAATATTTAGTGTCTATTTTTGATGAGCATCTCAAATTTGACACAGAGAATATTGTGAAGCGGGGGCAACAGGGAATTCACCTTCTCCGCAAACTAAATTCCTTTTCTGTCAGGCCTGTCAACCTTTGTCGTTTTTATCATTCTTTTATTGAGAGTCTTCTAAGTTTTTCTTTTATCTGCTGGTTTCACAGCCTCACAGTAAAGGATAGAAACAGCCTGAACAGCAATGTTAAAATCTGTTCTAAAATCATCGGAGTTAAATAAAGAGACCTGAATTCTTTCTGCAATCAACAAATCCTCCGGAAAGCAACAAGTATTTTGGCTTCTTCTGGACATGTTCTTGCAAGTGAATTTTCTGTTACCATCAGGGTGTCGTTATGTTTTACCTGCTTGCAAAACTAACCCCCATTTAAAATTGTTTATCCCCTCTGCAATCCAACTTTTAAATGCTACGTAGGTTCGATCTGATCTTTTATTGTGTTTATCGAGTTTATTTATCATTTACAGATCTCGTTTCCACATTTTAGCTCCTTGGTGTATTTATTTGTTTGTATGTTGTTGTATGTTACTGTGTTTTTTTTTCTGTATACAACAAACTGCCCGTAACTAACTGCCCCTTGTGGGATTAATAAAGTTGTTTTGAGTTCGAGTTAAATCCTACACACCACTCCTTTAAGAGCACAAATAAGTGTTTTGAGGGAGCGCTTTGCAATTTGAGGGCACAAATGACTGACTGTAGCTAAAGATTTGTTAGAGTCTACAGCCACTCTAGCAGCTCTCTGAGGCTGTACTTATGCTGTCAACATGCTAACATGCTCACAATGACAATGTCAACACCCTGAAGTTTAATAGATATAATGTTGATGGTTAATCATTATTTCCTTATTTCACCATGTTAGTATGCTAACATTTTCTAATAAGCGCTGAACAGTACGGCTGAGTCTGATGGGAAAGTCATTCGTTTTGTAGGTATTTGGTCATAACTAATTAAACATTTAATATGATGATGCTACTAGGGAAGCAGTCAGGGATCACCAAAGTCATAACAATGGATATCTGAACTATTTTTGTCACCCACATAGTTGTGTCAAATGAAAATCAGGGGTCTGACCAAAGTCATTAAGATTCATCTGGGAACCAAGAATGTCTGAACCAAATTTCACAATAATTAATATCTGTTGAGACCGAAATGGTGAAAAGAAAGATAAACAGTGTAAGAAAAAAGGACCAGAGACGTCTGTCAGTCCAAACTTCTAATTAAACGGTTTAATCTGGGTGGAGTACATTTATGCGATATTAAGAATCAACATAATGTACTTTCTGTGTACTTTTAAATATTTAATCTCAGAGCCTTCTCTATAAAAAAAAGAAGATTCTTACCTTATAAATAGGTAAACAAAGTCAATTATAGAAAAGTCAGACTGAACCTCCAACCTTATGCAGACAGTTAGCTATAGCTGCTGCTATCACACAGTAAGACACACAGACAGGAGCTTAAATGATAGAACCTTGTCACCTGACACCAAGACAAAGGCAACCAATGACAAATTACAGCTAACCAGTATTGATCCAACACTTGTGAAAAAGCACAGCCGCCGAGAGTGACACCAACGCTAACAATGTCAAACCACAGACAGAAGCGAACCAGTATTGATACGATGTTTAGCAGGAAGGAGAACGAAACCAGCGACAAAACAATGTATCCCTGACTGTGACACAAATGTTTGCAGTGACAAATAACATCTGAGGTGCAAACAGAGGGGGCAGGCGGAGTGACGGCTGACTGGCTCTCTGCGTTAGACACTAACAATGACAGACTCCCAGCTGGAAGAGTGACACAGTGTGGGTGCTCGCTTCAGGGTGAGGTCAAATCACATCACAGGCTACATCTGTTCCACAGAGAGCGCTGTCACTTCTGGGCTGAACAAACTCTCTTCTTCCTGTTCTCTCGCTCTGTGCTTCACTCTTTACTCTGACTCATCTCGCTCACTAGTTTTTTTTTTTGTTTTAAACACCACCTCCTTCAGATTTAATGGAGAGGAGCTGCTGAGATACAACACACATGCTCAATGCCGTCACTCCCCGGGGAATAACTCATGCTGCTCTGTGATATTGAGATTGCTAAGCCTCGTGGCTAAAAAGCTGGAAAAGACAATTATCTTTTTTTTTCTGCCTAAATCAATACTCATTTTACTGTATCTTCAACATTGGTGTTAAATGTGTGCTGGCATTATTATTGTTGTAATTAAGTGCTCAATGTGATGTTAAATGTGCAAATGTCAACACAGAGAACTGTTTTATTCTTATGGGTTCTTATATAGAGGCAGGAAATGAAGGGTGTAAATGTCATATAAATGTGTCTATTGACAGAAGAGGTCCTGATGGTACAAACAACAGCCTGGTCCTAACATCCTAATTAGCACTGACAGCTTAACAGATATGTGCACACACACAAACTACCCCCCTGTCCACTAAACCTACACTTGTAAAAACACAATCACACATATAAACATGCGGATGAAGACACAACCCTCCTCCCTCCTCCGAGTAAATAGGACTGGCCATTCCAACCTCAGTCTGCAATCATATCCACTGTGCCACGTAAACAAACTAGCGCCTGACTGACAACCTCAGCCTCTCTAGCCCAAACAGCACCCTCCTCCTTTCCCGCTGAATCTGGCCCTCACATGGAGGAATACGAGCTCCATCTGCACTCTGCGAGCAGGGGAGGAGCACAGAGTCGTGACCCCAGAAACTCTCTGGACCTGACCCTACTTTTAAAAAAACATGTCTGACATCTATGCCCCCCATTAACACAAGGTAAGATGAATCAGTGTTTGGATTCTATTGAGATGAACTGAAAAAAAAAAGTAATTTAATCTATTGGGTGAACTGATCCCAATTTTTTTTAACTGCACAGGGTTCAACATTACTAATGGCCCAATGGCCCAGGGACAGTAACAGTTTATGCAGGGCAAATTGATTGGCCAGGGCCCGTGATAGCCAATCAAAGTAATGGGTAAGTCCCTTGTAAAAAACAAACAGTAACCCAGCCACAGAGAAGCACCAGCAGCATGTCACAGAATGCATGGCAGAGAAGCCTTGTGGGCAGCTCAAGCCTCAGCCCAGTGGAGGAAGAGGTAGCTCACATGCCTGCTAACGTTAGCCTGCCCACTCTGGGGGATAACAAAAAATATAGTTGGTGTATGTAACATAACCGACACTATATGGTCACCTCAGCTTGTGTTATTTTCTGTTGCTGTATCAGCTGTGAGAGCTACTGTACTATGCACATAATAGCAATTTAATTGCTGTGTGTAGCTCTGTGTAGCTTTCTGCTTTCTGCTCTGAATAACTCCATCGAATTTTGGAAAGTAACGGCGCTTTTTGTCCCCAGCTCATATACACTCAGCTAGATTTAACCTTTTCTTATTACCTATACCTACCTATTCTTGCATTACCTTATCTGTCTGTGTTGCCACTGGACAGCGAGCTGTGAGGCTGTTTGAAAACACTTGTGCTAAAAACACAAGTTTTTAGCTCATGTCAAGCCCGTTGTTTTTGTCCCTCTATTGTTTTTTCAAACACAATGTCTCTGCCTTAGTGCATTTCAAATGCTTTTTACAGTATTGACAGATTTACTGAAATGTAATTCCTTGTTGATGCAGTTATAACAAGCAGCAACCTCCAGGGCCGAAAAATGAAGCCAGCACGGAAATGCCAAAAACTGCAGTTCCTCGAATGGCCACTTGAGGCTGACTCCAAAAGCGAGTCATTCCCCATAGACCGCCATGTTAAAATGCCCAACTTTACAGCAGAAATAAACATGTTTACAGCCTGGTATGAAAAGCAGTTTTGGTCTTTATAGGCAATTTCCCTGCTCATGACAACTGTAAGGGGGTGAATTTTTATATAACTCACCCATTAATTTTATTAAGGCTTAAGTTATGCATAATTAAGGGATTGACAGAGTACAGCCGTAGCCTTCGCTATTTCAGTGTGTTTTCAGTTCATGAAAATTAATTGTAACATTTTGGTGGCCTTAAAAATTCTTCTTCATTTACTGATCCAATATGTGCCTAATTTTATATTTTGCACATTTGTGTAAATGGTAAATGGACTGTACTTGTATAGCACCTTTCTAGTCTTCCGACCACTCAAAGCGCTTTTTACACTACGAATCACATTCACCCATTCACACACATTCATACACTGAATGGGTACAGGGGCTACCATGCAAGGTCCCAACCTGCCCATCAGAGAAAGCTAACCATTCACACACATTCATACACTGATGGCACAGCCATCAGGAGCAATTTGGGGTTAAGTGTCTGCCCAAGGACACATCGGCATGTGGACTGGAGGAGCTGGGAATCGAACCGCCGATCTTCCGATTAGTGGATGACCTGCTCTACCTCCTGAGCCACAGCTGTTGTAAAATATAAACATTGCATATCCATAACTTAAGGAAAACAACTAAATCTAAAGGGAACTTCACCGTTGTACATATTATGTATACAATGAATAAATCCCCAAAATAATGGAAAAAAAGTTATTTTAATATTTTTGGCTGCTGGGCCAGTGAAAATATACAGTAAAACTCTGATCTACTGGCCAAGTGGGCCAGTGGGGAAAAAATGGAACAGAAATGGAAATGGAACAAAACATTGGACTCTGCTGCAGCTCCAATATGTGATGCAAATCATCATGCCACTACATGTGAAACGGCCTGCAACAGAGATTACTTGTAACAAATGACCCTGGAAGGACTTGAACCAGAAACACTGCAGTAACATGGCGTGCATATCGGACTGCTCATCCACCAAGACATACCACTTCACTTCAATAGCACTTCAGTAATCTCTTTTACTGATCTAATATTGCACAATAGTCAATACAGTTTACATTTGCTTTTCAAAACACCCTCTGTTTCTTGAGAAAAATAGTCTAGTGCTGAGGAGGCATGATGCATTTAACATCTCCAGCAACAACAACAATTTCTTTAGAAGAAATCAGCAGGGTAGCTGTTGAAATAAGTAGTAAAAAAGATCACTGCTCCCAATTAAGAGTGGTTGGGAAATAGTTTTCTTTCTGAGAATTGGATGAGAAGATTGATATCAACCTCACGTCTGTGCATGAGCCAGCTTGAGCCAGATGGGGTCAAGATATATTTAGCCTAGCTTAGCATAGAGACAGCTAACCTGGCTCTGTCTAAACTTCAAAACTATACCTAACAACTCCTAAAAAGCTCACTAAGAAACAAGTTGTCCCTCATCTGCCTAATCCATACACAGATATCTAAAAACAACAGTCTGTGGTTTTAGAGGGAGTTCAATCTTTTGTGACAAACAGTAGTTACCTGTCCAGCCAGCATTCTGTGCAGCACTTCTGGCTACAGCAAGGGTCAACAGATACGGTCTATGAGCACACAATTTGGTTTTGGGCTCTCTACCGGTACAATGATACCAAACCTGACAACCTCATTGTAATGTCAAGACTCTGGGAGAGTCCCTGCACCTGGATGTTGTTTGTTCAATACAGCATGCAACTCCAAAAGTCACAAATTGTAATTTTTAGATTACTGTTTACAACATATACAGATTAAACAAGCATGTAAATGAGTGATGGTTGTAGGTACCGCTAGGCAAGGTTTTTTTTAACTTTGAACAGAGCCAAGCTAGCTAGTATTTCCTATAAAATTGAACTATTCCTTTAAACTTCAAAAAGGACAGCAATATCAAATATATATAGAAAGTATAGAGAAGTATATAGAGGAGATGCCACAGTACTGGAGTCGGCACACAGTTTGAAGAACAGTGAAAAGTGAAAGGAAAAAGATTGATCTCTGTACTTACAATTATGATTATATGGTAGCAAATGAAAAGGAGCAACCACAACTAGTGTATATTCTATTTTCTGTGAATAGTGAAACTTTTTGTAACAGTCATCACCACTGAATGTATATAAAAAACACTGACATATCTGGGGTATGAAAAATTTAGATATGGATCTTAATGTTCATATGCTGTAAGTGATTTCAAGCTCTTCATATTAAACTACCTACAGGAGAAATAAAGTGCAGAGAGCATATCACTGAGAGAATGTGACACCTTCCCTTAATTAAGGGAACAGACCTGATTCAGTTTCCAGAGCACAGACACACTGCAGATGTTATGTAACTGTCTAAAGGTCTAAAAATAGACATTCAGACAACCTCTTGACACACAGACTGACTTCATGTCACTTGAGGTCGTAGCATCACTGGGTCAGTGGAATGGCCTCCAACCAGGCAACAGCCCAAAGATTTAGGTTGGCTGACAAAAAGGGTATGAAAGCCTACTGTTGCAAAGCATAATGTGACACACTAAGGGGATGTAGAAAAAAAAAAAAAACACAAGCCTGCTTATCTGCAGAAGCAATCAGCTTCCAAGAAATCAAATCACTTTGAGGAATGTGGATGTAATTGAATTGGTAGTGAGCTCTCTCTGGGGCTACAACAAACCGATTCGTTGCAGGGTGGTTGTAGAGTTCCTGTGCTTTTAGTCCAAAAATAAAACACTATCGTTTTCAAGAGTGGTTTACTTGGAGGAGATGAGATGACATGAACTTACGATGCAACATATGAACTATTGTTTTTGCATCGCTGTACGCCTAGTCATTACAAAGCTATCTCAGGATATTTCCATTCACAAACACATGCTTTAAGCTACTCAAATATCAAGACAAAGTAGACTTTAATGGCATCTCTAGCAATAGTCATATTCTCCATTAACCACAAACTATTTCCTGCATTTTGTCTTCAATAAGTCATAAGAGGTATGACTGATATTTCCCAACATTACCTCACTCTACCTTGCCTTAAACACACAGGGATTCCAAGATGCATATATATTAGCGACTCACATGTACCAATGCTTTCTGTAAGCAGCTATACTGTAGCTAATACCCTCTAAGAGCCATACATTTGCTAAGACGGCTAATGAGGCTAAAAATCCTTGACAGTAAAGAATGGATGAATAGTCTTATAGTCAAACAAGCCAGTTGTTCTGTGTTTCATTGGCCTGTGTCACGGAATTCACATGTTTGACAGAGTGGAACAAGTCCAGGATCTTTCAATGATTGGATGATACTATTTCCTCTACTGAATTGCATGTGTGTCATCCAAAGGAAGTATTACAGCTTTTGTTTACCTCTTGAAACCCAAGAAATTCACCATACAAAAGACCTTCTGTTATTGAATTATTAAGAATACTAGACACAGAAGGGGAATGCTCTGGGCCTTCAAGGTATTCAGTGAAGGCCTAAGAAAAAATATTGAAAGAATATTTGTACTCCTAATAATTATTTTTATTCACTGGAATAATAATAATAATTCCTAGATCATTGTTAGGAGCATCACCACTTTCTGTATCCGTTGTTTCAACTTTAAATCCCTCTAGCCTTTCATATAGGGTTATGGTTGTAATTTGTAGTCGTATAGTGTGCAAGTAAATTAATTCTCCACTTCACACATATCTATTTTTAGGGGCAAATGAGAGTGAAATACTCACACTGTAGAGCCCAGTGACAGTACACATTTCAATCAAACTTTGACCAAATCATGTGGGTGAAAAGTGCTTACTTTTCTAAAAATAGACGATGAAATATAGAAAATTAATTTGTTTTACACACAAACTCATCAAGACTTTTCAATTTACTAATTGAAATTCATGTGATCGGGCTCAAAACTTGCACAGTTTTGATGACACAGCCTTAAATGACAAACATCATCTGAGAAATTTTCAAGGTGTGCTCTACAGTTGATATACAGCGACATGTTCACTTAATGGGTGTTTTCTAGCACCATATAGTGGACTCAGGAAATGATATTTAACTTCTTCATGCAATGTTAGATAACAGTGAAAAACTAAAGTTACACGTCTTTGTCCAGCAAGTACTCGTAACAATGTACAATTAAACGTACGCTACTTAGAAGTGCAATCAAACTGGCTGAATAGCGCCCCCCACGAAATTGCAGCAAAGCAGCCCCAGCAGCAGGTATGATAATGGACAAAGGAAGTGATGTTTATCTCCTTCTTGCACTGTCTGAAAACAGCCCGTGTCTGAAGACATCTGCATGCCCGTGACAGAAACCCTTCAACTGCGCCGCAGCCCGACGTGCGCAAAGGCACAAGGGCCCGTTCAATGCCGCTTGCAGCTTTAATTTTTTAAAATTATTTTTATTCACTGAAATAATAATAATAATTTCTAGATCATTGTTAGAAGCCTGGACTAATATTTCTTGGCAAACAGTGGGTTAATATAACAGGACAGGAAATGAACCAATCACAATTTTTCTTCTGATGGTATCTGGGTGAATCAGCGACTCCTCCCTGCCAGGACCCTCAGTAGCTGTAACTAATGCCTGTGTAATTCAAGTCAATGTGGGTATGAATTTGATTTTGACAGTTGTCTTAGCCAATCATATTTTGTTGAGTTGTAGGCGGGACAATATTCTGACATCTTCCGGGCATTCGCGAATACCCACAAAGTAGTCAGTGAGTGAGCGAGGGAAAAAAGAGACGACAGAACAACAATGAATGTTAACTCACTAACCCATTTCTCTGCTGAATGGGGGCAAAAATTGGACAAGAACACTGCAACATATTTGGTTGAAGATATTTCTGAAAATATGTGCTAACTCCAAACTTTCCATGATAGCTTCACTTGCCATAAGGAGGCAGAAAGTTGTTGATGATTGCTTCATGGGCACAGGTTGCTGGTTGTTAACTGGTCTCACTGTGAGCTTTATCAATCTGGGGGCATTTATTTTCATAGTTAAAACTTCTGATTTTAGCTTGACTTTTATTCTATTTGGTGTCTTAACTTTTGCTGTGTTTGAATTTATGCTGGGTATTGCAGTGTCCAGGCACAGAAGTCAGTATGAAATGTATAAATTTGTCATCACTTTCATATAACCAGCCTTTAGTCAAGTAACATTTCAGTGAAAAATAAACAAATTCGTTTTTTTTATCATTTTTATCATTTGATAATCACAGTTTTCTTTGGAAGTTGTAAGAAGTATACTATAAGCCTACAATTTGCATCTCTAGTTTTATTGCCATGGACATGACATAGCAATAATGGTTTCATTCAGGCTAGTGAAAAATGGCTGAGCATAGCTTACAAAGAGCTTGTGCCTTTTCCCATTTCACCTCAGGAGGTGTTGGCTGGTCAGTATGAGACATTTGATACGTGCATGTAACTGTTTGTATGGCATTGCTGCCTTTACTTCTGGCAGAGAGATATTAAATCTACATTGAAATTCAAGTACGTCTAAGCCCAAACAAACAAAAACATTGGATTAGCATTGGATCCATCTTTAGTTGTTGAACAGTAGCTAATGAGTATTCTAGATGTTTTACTTTTATTCCAGCTAAACAAATAAATGAAATAAGTCAATGCAATTTGCTTGTTTCATTTATTTTCACAAAATAAAATGGGCTTAGCCATTTACATGTCATATTTAAATTTAGTGAGGTCATGATGGTTTTCCAGAATCACCTTTGTGTGTTGTGATGCCAGTTAGGGCAAAGAAACCTTTAATATGCTGAACTTCCATGTGACAGGGCTCTGGCTATTATTTTTATTGCTATATTTGTTTTTTTATTTCCACATGTGGTCCTATTGAAGGTCCAGGGTCACAGTTCGCCACTGCTAGACATGTCATAGAAAAAGCTCTGCCTTGGACTTCAGCTGGAGGCAAAGAATCCTTTTAAATGTCCCGACTGCCACAACAGAGAATAACGCTTTCCCGACAAGATGTGCGTTAATGACTATTTTGACATCCCAAGGAACTAGCAGGAAATTCTCAAACCCCACCCTGGGCTGCAAATAAATTAACCACCTGAAGGAGAGAGCTTGACAGCTTTTTGAACCCACCCCAATACACAGCTGACAGTAAGTCAGCGTCCCGCAGCAGGACAAGTACACAAACCACACACTGACATCACATGGATAACAGAGAAGTCACACAGAGGGTTTCAGAGTCATCCGTCACAAAGCATAACGTCCCCCCTTAGATCTTAAGGAGCGGTTTTATTAAGAGCAACAAGTTGAGGCAGTGAGGAGGGTGAAGTTAGCTTTAGGGAAGGATAGTGAAGAAAAACAGGTGACTTACCCGACTTGCGCTTGGAGCCATAGTCCCTGAGGGAAAAGCAACACAAGAGGGACATGGTTAGTGACAGAAGATGCCGCTCAGTCAACAACAAAGCATACAGTCACCGCTTATGGATCCTGGTACTCCCAAGCAGCAAAAACTGGCAACTGCACTCACGCATTAATGCGTGCATGCAATCGGCTTTAGCACGCTAACAAATGCATGTGTTGAGGGAGAAAGAGAGAAAGACAGAGAGCGAAGGATGGAGAGAGAGGGAGGGATGACTTTGGCCAGCTGCCCGTACTCCCTGCAACAGACACAAATTAGTCATGTGACTCCAAAGCGGCACCACCATCCTCTTCCTATACTCCTTCTCTTCCTCCCTCCCTCCCTTTTGCCCCGTCAGAGAAGTCAACCTCTCTCCACATTTGAAAGAAGGAGGATCAGTTTAAGATGCCTTGCTTAATGGATTGTAATGGGATTATGCCACAAGGCTAAGCTATACATGGAGGAGGGGTTGGGGCAAAAGAGCATGTGTGAGGTTTGTTGTGCTGATTGTGTCTGCCCTTGTCAATAGTGACTCTCGGACTCAGGCAGCGTGGCGATTGGTTTAAGAGAGATAGACGGAGCTGCTAGAGATCAGGTAGAGACAGAATGTGCTATTTATAGAAATGCAGACCTGACAACCTGTCCATCGTCACTCTGCATTCTCCCTCCGTTTCTTCCTTCATCCTCCTGTTCTTTTTCTCTCTTGCTACTTCAAAATCAATTTGTCCTTCCAGTTTTCCCAAGGGCTAATCAAAACCCTCATCTCAACTCAAATTTAGCTTCGTCATCCCACTGCAGTACAGTTGAAAATCAGACACAGGGTGAGTAATGAAACTGAAGCCAAATGATTGTGTAGCGAAGATGTGAATACCACTAAAACCTGCAGTCCCATGTGAAATACTCACTCACATTTAAAAATATCTCCACCATATAGGCACTAATATCAACCCCCAGACAGCATCAAGGGATATAGAGACCAGAAGGTGAAGTGGTTTGTGGATGACTGATTACAACATGACTCTCGTTTCAAGAGGAGCACCAGATTGCAGCTGATAGCTGTCGGTACATCTCTGTATAGCAGAGGGATGTGTGTGAGGTATGTAGGTGTATGTAGGCATGATTGAGTGGATGTAAAGTCAGTGAATGATGCCCACCAGTGGGCCTTGTCTGTAAATGATCCTGGTTGTTCCCCTAAGATTCAGAGCATCCTTGATTGGGACAGTTGACCCGGCTGGCCCCTGTGAAACAGCCCATTTCATTAATGAGCGACCTCTCATCTTGTCAGTTATGATGCAGAGCAAATAGGCCCGTAATATTACACTGCAGTGCCAGAAGAGCAGAAAACTGCTCAGGACAGCATGGTCGGCAGTCAGGGTAGTGCCCTTTCTCTGCATGAGGTTAATGAAAACCTCCTCTTGGATCTCACTGCAGCTGCACTCAAGCTAATAAAGGGACATGCCGGTGCGTATGCTGACAGTTCAGCAGTCCAAATGAACACACAGAAACACATGTGCTCGAAAGTGAGAGGGCAGGCAGACAAGATATCACATGCATGAACACAAGCCATGTTTCATTTGCAATACAACAGCTCAGGCTTCTTTAGTGTCACTATTCTTGTCCTCGCTCTCTTTATCTCTTTCCCTTCATCCATCCCCGTGTGATCTGATGTATCTATCTGTGACTGGCTACAGCAGATGAATGAAGCCTTTATACCGATCTCTCCACCAAGATCCCTGTGTGCTAGCAACCAGAATATGCTTCATTGTCATCAAAGTGGGACAGAGAGAGAGCAGGACTTGACCCCTCGCCTCATCCCATCCATCTCAAGCCATGCTGGACAACGACTTTAAATGAGTTGTACTAAAAGTATCTAGATGTGTTTCGATGGAAAGTATGCTGTGGACAGACTGAGCCTCAGAGTTGGCAAGATATTTGCCAGGATGTTTGCCCTTTTCGCTCTAGGCTTGCCACAGTGGGATTACAGATGCTGATATCCTCTGTTCGAATACAAGGGAATGGTTTATATTTCCAGGGAATGTTAACTGCTGTGTTCACATTTCCATTTGCCCAATACTCTTCTCTTACCAAACGATTGCTAGCTGCAATGCATTGTCAAACATATGCAAGACCACTCAACATTTGTTTGGTTTCTACTGTCAAAAAGTATTATATAAGAATGTTAGGAATTACCATAAATCTAACACAAAGCAACTCTTACTTTCATGCCAAAACACAAATACTTATTTTAGATGCTGGAGGTCTAATTTTGAAGCATAACACAATGGTTCTTGGGTCAGAAAAGCCTCCCATAACCAGAAAACTCTATTCTATTTAATTTGTTTCATTCCTCAATATAAAAAATAATACTGTGCATTGTAGCCTTCATCCTTTTGTCCTGGTTGACTCCATCTAAAACTTCACAGGGCAGCAGATATTCAGGTAAGCTGGTCAAGAGGCCTCTGACACAGCCTTTACAGCTGCTAGTAGACTCAGCAGCTAAGACCATTTGTCCCTTTATAAACCTGGCTGTCTGGTTTACTAACACCAAAAAGGCAAAAGTTGTATGTTTGTTTTTTCAACGTTACAGAAGTGGTACAGAATCTGGTAAAGAGTTCAGCAACCTGACAGTAAACCTGACAGTGTTGCCCACTGATAAGCGGGAAGAGAGACAGAGAGTAGCCAATGTGTTGTATTAGCCTAGTGAGCTAGCGGTCAGTAATGGATGAAATAAAGCAAAAGGTTGCAAAAATTGAACTTTATTTTGACCTTGTTGTGACAATAGATAAAAATCTCCAACCTTCCTTTACAACTCTCTCTCTTAGACAGCATTGCGATTGTGTCTCTACAAAGTTCTGTTCTGGATTATACCAGTTTGGACTGTTGATTCAGATGGGAAAGATGTTTTGAGTTTACCAACCATGTGGCTCATATTGGGAAAAGTCAAAGTTGATCTACTAGCCAGCAAGGCAGATAATTCATTATTTTGAGATGCTATAGTCCTATATGGTGGTGGTTGACTTCGATTTGTTTATTGTGACCAAACCTATGGCTAATCAGATACTAGAAGTTATAATGTTATATGTTTTGTGCTGGTGGGCCACCATGTCGTGACCTATTTACATTGTCATTACATTGTCAGATTTGTTATTTTTTTATGTGTGAGAAAGCCTTTCCAAAGCAAGCGTATGACTTTGTTTTTGAAGAAGAAGTAACAAAAATAAAGCCTTTGTCCTAGGTTGGGTTCTGGTCTCAAATTCAGCAATACCAGACGGGTCTCAGTTTTAGGCCTATGCAGAACTCTAAAAATGGAAAAGCCTGCTCAGAGTGACCTTAATATGTAAAATGATTGCCCCTCCGTCAGCCAAACTGCAATTGTACTTTAATATGCATGCCAGATGCCTGCTGGGTTAATTGAACAAGCTAACGGTAAATGATCTACGCAGAGTGACAATACAATAGGTGTAAGTGTGGGACCTGGAAACTGCTGGTTGTAACTTATCAAGGAGGTGAGGACAGGGGCCAATGAATGAGTTTTGTTTGGTGGAAAACAGCAGCAGCATGAAAAGTACTTTGCTGTAGCCAACTCCCAGAGAGCCTGTTAAGCTATTCATGCTGTGCATGGTTTGAAAGGCAAACACGACCTCGAAGCTCTATAAACAAGTCCCAATCAGGAGAAAGGCAGAGGCGTAAGCAGTTTCTGGTCCAGCTGTAGATGTCTGCACAAATCACTCAGTCTTGAGGTGCAGGCCTAAACTGAAGCTGAGATGTATTTGATTCCATAGGGTTAATTCTTCTTGATAAATGATCAGATGCAGTCACAAAAGGTACAGCTGCTGAAGCCTTTTGTTAATCCTAACGCATAGAATGACTACTGATTGGATCAATAGCATGTTTGTTTCACTGTTGTCATGGAGAGCAGGTCAAAGTAAAGGTTAGATTGTATCACATGTAAGTGGTTGTTGGCATTAAACATTCACAAAGGGCTTTAGAAAAACGTGACTGCATGACATCCAAGCATTAGCCTACTAACACAGCCCAGAGAGAAGGTTTTAGTAAACACAAAGGCACATTAGCCATGCTAGCAACTAGCAGCTAATTAGCATCAAAATTAACCTAGATTTGAGCAAGAGGAGATGTAATTTCTGTAACAAAGTTAAGGCAAAGAAAGATGTTTAGCTTGTAAGCTAAGCAGCTAACATTCAACATTACATTATCACATGCCAGTGGGAGTGCAGCTGGCTGTTTTTGGCTTTATTTTTAGAGGTATGGTTTTGGAGGCATCTGCAAAGCATTAGGGCACAAATGAGGGGCAGAGTGGGGCAAAATACAGAGGGAAGGTGGGAGGAGGTGGGAGGATGAAGAGGGAGTGCAGAAACACGGGGTCCAGACTCTATCCAGTGACCCGAGTCCCTGAGGCTGAAAACAAACTCTTCCCTTGAGAACTGAGCAACCAGCTCCGGCTGCCAGTTCTTTCCCTACATCTCCTAGAGATATGGAAAGGAGGAAGCAAGGGGTGAAAGGCGACATACAGAATACATACTGCAGTGGTGGAGAAAGGGGTGTTTTATGTGGCTAGGTGGAATCTGAAGGACATTTTTTGCAGCCAGTAAAGAAAAAATTGTGATTCTTGTGACAGTATGTATTTGCTGAAAAAGCACAAAGATGTTTATAAGTATACTCTACAATGCATGAAGAAAATAGATTTGCTGTTAGAGAAGTAAGACATTCATCAGTACCATCCAATTCAAGATCTGGTGAACTACCAACAGTCCAGGTATCTGCAGCAATGCTACAAACATTGATAAATTGACATTAAAGTAAAAAAAATATATATATACCTCAGACAGAGGAGTACTTTTTTTTGCAAATCAGAAATAAAGTGAAGAAGTATTTGTGCTGACAAATTATTACATGACAGGTCTTGATGTTGACTATTCATGTAAAAACAAAGGAAATTAAAAATGGATGTTATTTTGACAACTCAGTCTAAAGGCTGTACTAAGTGACGTGTGTGTACGAAGCTGTCAGACATAGTAAAGAAGGCATGCATATCCTGAGCAAAAACATCAACAGATGGGCCTGTTGCATACATAAACACACACACACACACGTACACATGTTTCGTCACACTTTTCATCACATACTGACATTTCGTCACAGTGTATTCACGGACCACAGTTCCATGAAGAAGGGGCACTTCCATGTACGTCTTATCAGTTCCAGAGCTCCAAACTCTAGACATTGATTGTCAAGTCAAAACAGATGTGAGTGGGTATCCTGAGGTAGACCATGTGGTGTAAGGGTCAGACAAGTCAGCTCAGTGGTCAACTGACTACATGAATGTTCTGAACTGTTTGTCTACAGCACACTTAGGAATCTGTGTATTCCAGCATATTCTTCAAATTTACACAATTACATACATTTAGACAATGAGTAAATCCTGTCTTTCATACTGTCTAGATTCACCTATTCCACTCCCATATGTCTACAGCACATAGGAGTGCTGCTGAACTAGGATAAAATTGGATTTTAAGTCTGAACAAAATGAGGTTGTTAGCAATATTAAGCCTCTTGAAGAAAATCACTGACCCTGATTAAATGGTACACAATTCTGTTCCTATCCACATACAGAAATGTGTTGTGTTGTGTTTTCACACATATCCCTTTTGTAAAGTGAAATTGCTTAGATCTGCTTGGATGGGAAACATCTCTACAAAGAATTTTGAGAGACCCATCTTCTTGAAAAAAGAAAAGCCATGAACATTACAAATATTTAATAGTGCAAAATGATGATAAAAACTAATTACTTCGCTTCTGAAGGATTTAGAGACACCAACATGAGTAGTATTAATAATATTATCAATATCAGTTTTGTTCTGTAGACAATTGTAATGTTTTTTTTGACTATATTCTTTATATAAATGTCTTTCAGTGGCTTAAAATTATGAATGGAACACTGGTCTATGTCCATGAAAGCAATGGATTTATTCATTAAGAGTATATGAGTGGGTTGGTAGATAAAAGGCTAATCAATGTGTTTACAAGTATTAGCATAATGGCTGCAAGTTAATGACTCTCAATGGCCCCCTGCTAGGCCAGCCTGCAAGACCGGTAAATAAATACTTCCTTAGATTATTGCCTTAGTCTCTCTCTCTCTCTCTAACTCCCTCCCTTCCTCCCTCCCTCAGCTTGTCGCTGCACCTCACATCCCAGTTCATCCCTAAGCATTGCCAAATCCAGACCTTAGCCCTAACCTTCCCATCCATAGGCCCACCTCCTCTAAGCCCCTCAGGAGCCCCAAATTCCCCCTTAGCCTTCCCCTATCTGTTAGTCCTCATGGCCGTGACAAGGCTAAAGCCCATTGTGGGCATTAACGCTCCAGATGGGGTTCAAAGAATCAATTAACCTCCACACTATGCTGTACACATAAGTGCAAACACACTTCTTGTACATACAGAGGCACATACAGGTTTCAGATAAGAAAAAGAAATTGCAGATGAATGTTTACATATTACTTTTGTCTTAGCCAATTACAAAATTAACTTAAATATAAGTGAGCAGTTGAAAAATGTACCTGCACCCTACCTCAAAGGTGCAGGGAAAAGCATTTTGTAACATAGAGGAAGATGAAGACGCGATAATCATTTAAATGTAGTGTCGTTTCTTAGTGTTGCATTCGTTTGTACACACAAAAAGGGGCAGAAGTAGTTGCATGAAGAATGAAAAGACAGAGCTTGAGTTTAGGTTCAAATCCTGGATACACTTTCTCACCTCCAAACACCTGGCCAATTGCTGCATAAAATGGTTGTGAATGTTGGATTGTCAGTTTAGAAAATTCCAAAAATTGTCGGATGTGGCCCCCAATTCCAATATCCAAATCATGTGGGGGGTTTCAGACACTGCATGATGATCCAAAAGCACTTTGTTTGAAGCATACTGACCTCTTAAACCTACATGCAGATCCTTATACATATACTAACGTACTGTTCAGCTCTTGATGACATCACTGGGTAATTGAGATAGGTGAATGTAGCCTTTCTCAAACAGTACTGACAAATGTAAGTGGTTTGTAAAGGCACGTCAACATATAATACGTACAAAAAGATAAAGGTTTTAAATGGTTTTTAAAAGTGAAATATAGGCCTTTTGTCAATATCAGTGACAGAAGTGGACACACTTATGCTCCCGTACTCCACCTCTACTACGCAACACAAACACATTATCACCCACTTATTCCTAATTAGCCCAAAAACACCAAATCTGTCTTCATCCCATCACCAGGGACGACCCCGCTACTTAAGCAATCTCCTGTCGAGAGCCCAAAAGCTGACCAATCACACAAGTTCACAACTTATCCTGGTAATAATCTGATAATCTTACAGCATCTCTCTCCTCGAGGCACAAGCCAAGGTCGATCCCTATTGTTATTCATGGCGAGGGTTGTGAGGGGGCATGATGAATGATGATAACATCACCCGTATCTAACAGTACGGTAGCCTATGGGGGGGCAGTGGCCACTATTTTCATCACGGCTGAAATGCGGTATGTGCATATTAATGGAGAAATTTGTCAATGTTATGGTCTGCAGAGGAAAGATAATGCCATTTAGGCTGATAGTTATATGATTGCCTACCACAGGCCCAGACAGATAAAACAAATCACGGCCCACATGCCGTGCAAATTGACTCAATAAAAATGCAAGATGCCAGAAAAAATGCTAAGAGAAGAAAAAAAACTGTGTCTCACAAAAAGAGACAAGACGGGGAGGAGGGGGGTGGGGAGGGGGGAGAAGGGGGGCTGTCTAGTAAGCTTTGGAGAGGCGAGAAATTCCATCCAGTGGAAATAC
The DNA here is from genome assembly GCF_914725855.1 of Thunnus albacares. Lineage (NCBI taxonomy): Eukaryota > Metazoa > Chordata > Actinopteri > Scombriformes > Scombridae > Thunnus > Thunnus albacares. The sequence goes on along the minus strand of NC_058108.1, from coordinate 13,763,338 downwards.
ATCTCACACAGGAAGAGAGAGGGGCCAAAATGGTCATAAATACAGTAAGAAAGAGAGAAAAAGAGACAGAGAAAAGCCTGAGTATGTGACCAGACAGTGGATATTTTTATAGAGGAAGGGAAGCCCTGGGGAGAGGGACAAGAGATCGCACCAGTGGATGAGGTGGATACAGCAGCTGAGGGTAAACTGAGAGAAAGCCTGAACTCCATTTGTATCTGTTTGTATTGTGAAGTACGCCACCATGTGGAGACTTATTACAGAATGACATAAGAGCTCATGTAGCTGGGCGGAAAACTGTGATTGCTTATATTTCTGTCTTTAGTTTGATACAGATATTCCTACCTTTTTTCCTTGAGGCTCTTTAAAGGATAGGATTCACATTTTTTTCAAGTCTGTCTTTAAACAACACTCACGTGACGATATGCACACTGAAAGAGTTATTGGTTGCTGTAACTGGCTTTGAAAGATAGTGACTCCAATGTAAAAGACAGGGTACAAACATACTGTGCTAAAGTATGAGGCTTCAGCAGTCTGAGTTACCCAAATCAAGTGGGAATGTTCCAAAGTTACAGTCTTTTTACTATGAAATTCCCTTTTTGGGTGTACCCGAAGAGCCAAAACTACAGTCTTTCAAAAGAAAGAAGCTAAGATTAGAGGAAAGTCTAAAAAAATACACATAGTGGAGCTTTTTTTAATTTATTTTACACCATGCAGTTATCATCCTGTGACCCCTTAGTTTCATCTCGCGACCTCTTTTAGGGGCCCCATCCCATAGATTGAGAACCACTGATCTAGATAGAATGAAGGGTTCCCTTGTGTGTGAATGTGCCTTAAACATCTATAAAGTGGAGGGCCCTGGTAACTGAATGGTCACAGTGCATGCCATTCAACTGCAACCTCCCTGGTTCAACTCCAGCTTGGGACCCTTATTGCATGTCTCTCTCTCTCCCCTTGTTTCCCGTCTGCTTCTCCACCATCAGCTCTCCATTAAAGGCAAAAAATGCCCAAAAATATATCTTCAAAAAAAAAAACAAAACTCTACAAGCTGTTTAAATGTGTGCACAGTGACTACATGTTTTGACACATGTCATGTCTTGACAAATGTCCTAACACTTTTTATGATCAAGTCTGTTCTTTCATGTCAGACTCGTGTGCCCCAGGAGAGAAATATCCATGTTTTTGTAGTTTTTATTCTGCAGGACATTTGAACGCATCAAAAGGCAAACAAAAAGACCAGGGATCCGGCTGAAGGTACATTTAAAATACATCAAACATCAAGGGCACTTGGCTTCAAAAAGGACCAAAGTGATTGCACAAGAGTGACATCAGCTTGGAGTCCCACTTCCCCCTGAGCTGTAGGACTTCTCTCTGCAGACAGGGGTCGGTATCACTCAAACATGGGCAGAGAGAAGAGGAAACTGTGGCTGCTGAAGGGATCTGTGTGCTTTTCTGCGATTTGATTGGCATGGGATTGAGTCCTGTGCTGCTCTGCGAGGCACGTGACTCCTTTTTCTAATCAGATCACAGTCAGAAAATTCAATATTACATTCCAGGGTAGGAGACGGCTGGCTGTTGTCAAAGCATGACTCCTTTAATAAGATTTTATGGACAGAGTATAAAAAAATAAGAGTTCAATCTGGTCATAAAAATTTCTCTGAGGTCAGAAAGTACACATCTTTTCACCTAAACGCCAATATATCCTTGTATATTGCTAATTTTCAAGTCAGTGCACTGTTGGCCTTGCACTCCCCTGTTTTTGACCTCCTCACCTCCCTAGGGATCCACTTCCTCCTCCTCTCCTTCCTCCTTCTCCAGGAAGTGATGAAGTGGACACATTTCATCACCCTGGTAGCTACAGCTGTCCCGGCCTGCTCTATTCATCACGCTCATGTACAGTCTGGCCCTCCCAAAGCTATTACTGTAGCAGGCCGAGCCCCCCTACACACCCCACCTCGACAACACCCTGTGAGTAAGTATGTGAGAGTACAAGTGAGTCAGACGCCGCATCTGGTGGGTGGGTGAATGAGTGCATCCATGTAAGATGGTGAGAGAAAAAAATAGCACCGAAATAACCTGACAACAACAAACAAAACCGCACACAACAGCTCAACTGCACAGCTGCAACACCGAGGGAGACCAATTTAGTCCTCTTTCTCTTTGGGTATGAACACAAACAAAACCTTTTTGAACTATAACTGCGTGAAACGTACAACTGCTCTCTTTGAGATGGATCGATAAATGCTAACACATGAGTGCACATACATGCATACACACACACACACACGCACACACAAAACCTCCCAAAGGCCGCATGCCCAACTGACCACTCCTCAAAACTCTGACACGCTTTAAGTGTTTAACCCCATCCGCACCATGCTGTACACTCCTCGTGTTGTGCTGTGTGGCCTCCAGTGAGTGCTATTGATCCTTATTGTGAAAGGAATGGAGTGGCTTATCCATTAAGGTTGAGTGAGTCTGTCGCCTGTCTCCTTCTAGCAGCAGACAGAGTGGAACGGACAGATGACTGGGAGGAGAAAGAAGGAGGTGGGAGACCGGAGGAGGGAAGGAGCAGAGAGGAAGAGATGCTTCAAAGCTGCTGGATAATAGAGAGGAGAGGATGTGTACAAGGTGAGAAGAGAAAGGAAAAAGTCAGGAGAGAGAAAGGAGAGAAATTGAAGGAGGCAGTAGCAGAGGAGAGGATGCAGGTTTACAGAAGGAAGATTCTCATATTCTGTTACTTATTCAAATTGCAGGTAACACAATCAAGTCACCAAAATCCATTCATTTCTTACGGAGTTGAACAATCCGGCAAAGTAGACAGTCAAGACAATGAGAATACTTAGCCACAGCTGGACTTTTTACACTTACTAGCAATTTTCCACACTTTCTTGCTCTGCTTGCAGGAACTGAAAGTGGATGAGAATTTGATGTCATTCCACTGCTTTCTAATTAGCACTTGCCAGCAAATGATGTTGACTCATCAAAATGATGCTCCATTATGTGGGGTAAGAGGAAAAGCTTTGATAAAGGACAGACTTTGACTGTTTAGAATATTCAGATATTATCAGCATCTGTTGGCAGCATGTCATACATTTTTAACAAGCAGCTAGAGCTACATTGTCTGCTGTGTGAAATCATTTCAATTTGGATAAGGAAAGCGGAGCATCAAGCACTTTTAATGTCTGAAAAGTCTTTCCAAAAAGGGGGGTAGTGACAGCTACTTTCAACAAAAGGAAAATTATGAAAAGACACTACTTTTAGGGGAATCGTGACCTCATCTCGTCTTCATCACACTGTCTTTTCACTCTCTGGTGAGTGTTTCTGATTTGTGCGCCCAATTTATGATCTACAATTTTTGCATTGAAAATTGTTTGCATTGATATTTTCAGAAAAACAAATTGAGGCAGTGATTAAAGCTATTTTGATTAAAAAGCGAAGCTGTGATTAAGGCTATTTTTTCTTTAAAGGTACCCTGTGGAGTTTTCATGTCAACGCAGAGTAAAAGTGGCTGTATAGTCCTTCAGACATGCTTGTCGGACGGTGGAAAAGCCCATTAAAATCCCTCCCCTCACACCTTCCAACAAGCAAGGGACTGTGCACGGCCATTTCTGTAAACGGACAAGCCAACATTCTCACCCACTTCAGGCAGTGATTGGCCAGCTGTGTGGACTTGAGACAGGAATCAGGGTTTCAACTTCTCTCTCTAGCTCTCTGTTTTCATGGCCAACTATATCTGTCACTTTTCATGTGGAGAGAGAGGAGGAGAGACTGTCTGAAAATATGCGCCGTTATCGCCATACTTAAAACAACATTGCATCTCTCCTCTGCTCCGCTCTACTCTCTGTGTCATGGATGTATAAAGAGCTGCGAGTGTGGGCGTGTTTATTTGTGCTTTAGAACGTAACCGCCATGAAACGATCAGAAAATAATGTTTTATTTATCTGATTCACGGCTTTGTTCTCGCCAATGTCGCTGGATCTTCTCAGTCACTCTCTAGATCACTTGACCACCACTTCTCTAGTATACTTTTAATGTTTACATTCAGTGTTGTGTTAATCCTTGGCGTATTGCTAGGTTTCTTGGTGCGTTACTGCCACCAATTGTAAATCAGTGGAATACATTGGCTTGTGCAGTTGTGATACAAAAATCTGTCAACTATAGAATTTTGTCACCACTGTGTGTACATACATGTGCATCCTAAAGGTTGTGCTAGTGGAGCACAAGATGCAAACATAATGGGGACCCACTCATCAAAATATTAGCACCACTAGTGGTCAAAAACTTCACAGTGTGCCTTTAATGCAAGATATTCCATTGAAAATTTTGCAGCTGTATAATGTAGGGATCAAAATTAAATAACTCCTTTGGAGGTTAAAATACGTGATCTCTACACACACACACACACACACACACACACACACACACACACACACACACACACACACACACACACACACACACAAAGCTCTACTTACAGTTTTACACATAAAACACATAAGGAGAGAACAGGACATATTAAGGAAGAAGTCAATATCAGATCACTTGGATGTAATAGATGATCTAACAGGACACACATGCACACACACACACACACACACAAACACCATGATGGATTAATATTATTCTCCAGCAGTCCATCCGTCTCAAGGTTTCAAATCACTTTTCTTCCCCCACAGCACTTATGCACACATGTGTGCTTGAACATTAAGAAACCCACACACGACTATAACACACACTTTCTAATTATGGCTTTAAATCAATGGCCAATCTCATTCTTGAACACATTCCCCCATGATTCATTTTCATTAAGCAGATGCATTATGGGTAAGGAATGAAGGCAACCGATCCAATTTAGCCCTGACACAAGTCGAGTCCTCTGGATCATGACATCTTACTAACCATTAACTGAGCTTTTTTCTTTTTTTTTTTTTTTTTTTTTTTTTTTAAACAGAGAGCGGGCACTTCACCCCCCTGAGTATTTTCTCCTTTTATTGAGACGGAGTGAAAGCCTGCAGGGATACAGTGAAGCCAGAAAAAAGTTCTGCTCCAGTCGGCTCCATGTCATCTGAAGGCGACTGGGGTACAGTGCTTCCTGAGGATGAGGTCTCCACGACTACTCCATCTGTGGCTTCAAATTACAACTGCTACGTTGCTTTAAGGTGGAGAACAGCTTTAGTGTATTCTTTGTGTCTTTTTATGATTTAGTTAGAAAAGCACTTGACAAATATGAGCATCAGGAATGAGAATTTGTCATTTTAAGTGTAGTGAATAATAGTGGAAGACAACTGACTGTTACTAGCATGTCAGAGGATTTTTGCCTTCTCTCACCTGATTATGTCTACAATATGCTCCTTAATGCTACAGTTTGTTTCTAGTCCTTTGCACAACATGCGTTTGTGGAAGACTGCATGATGTGATTGGTCAGGATTCAGTGCATAGTGTCAAACTTATAGTCTTCACCCTAAGCAATGCTGCCTCAAGTTCACCTCTAAATATGTTGTTTATTTTCAACTGAAGCATTTGCAATTAATGCAAAGTTAATTTGGTCTCTTCAGAACTCTGTTACTTGTCTCATGTTGTTGTGAAAACTCATATCAATGTGCCAGATTTGTCACTATTTTGCACTCAACCTAATATGACCTAATGGTTTTGCAGTATTTCTAATTGCAATGGTGTAAGAAAAAACATATTCATTAGGCAGAACAACGCCTTTCATATATAAATATACAAAGCATTTTATTATTACTGATGCATTAAAGTGTAAATTTCTTTAATACTGCAGCTTGTCAAGATGGTTCTAGTTGTATCTACTTTACATATTTCTGTGCATATTAGTCTACATTTATAGCAGACCTGTATCTATTCCCATTTATTTTGATGTCTCTCAAGTTGCAAGTTAAAAGTTGCCTCTTTTAAAAAATCCTCAAATTTGTGTTTAATTTCTAAAATTTTAGAATTAGCTTTCCAGATGTTACTTTTTGAACTTGTAGAGAAAATGCACTTATTTGATAAATTCCTCTCCTTATAACATCCTACTGCAGTTCGATTGTAGCAGTTTTTAAAGTTGTAGTTTGGTTCTTCTGGATTAAAAGTGCTACTTAATTCAAGTGCAGCTAGTCTGAGGGAGTGGGTTCGGATATCTGGTATAGCACTTGAAATGTTTTCCTCCAATTCATCCAAACACAAGTTCTTCGTATCCCTTGGTGACAAATGATTTGATGGTGCTCCTGTGTGGAGTTCCTCAAGGGTCAATCCTTGGACCTGTCTTATTCGGTGGCTGTGCCTCTTTTCATTTTCATGTAGTGATCCCTCAACATCCTGAACTTCTGTGTAAACATCAGTGTAATTTCAGTGGATGAAAATAAAGTGCATAAAATGAGCGTGTGCACTACTGTGTGTGTCACAGATGGGGGCTAACAGACTGAATAGTGAGAGCAGCGTGTGCACACATTATTGATGCTCTACATATATAGTTTCATCTCCCACAACTCCTGACAACAAGATTAATGCAATTTCTTTATACACCAAAATACACTGGCATATACAAGACAGAGAGAAGGAGAAAGAAAAGAGAAAATGATGTTCATAGAGAGAAAGAATAAAAGGATTGGAAGAGATGAAGGGTGTATGTCAAATGCCCGGCAGAAAGACAGTGAAAGAGGGATGTGAATGGAGCAAGATGGAGAGCTATATGGACAGCGAGGAAATGAAAGCTGTTGATCAAAGAATGATTGCATGGCGGTGGGGTTTTGTAACCTTGAGCTGTCGCATCAATTAAACGTACTTGAATTTATGAGGCTGAGTTAGATACAAAGAATTAAGATGGGGGAGGAAGATGGGGAGAGATATGTGCTGAAAAACACCGGCAGGCAGAGGTCACTAAATCCTGCCCGGCTCGCTTCTTTCCTCTCATTCAAGAGACAGAGGCGAGAACAAAACTCTAAACTACAGATGAGAGAGGAGAGGAGAGGAGAGGGGAGGAGAGGAGAGGAGAGGAGAAAGGCAGAGAAAAGTAATTAAAATACAAAAAAAAAAGACATAGCCTGGGTCAAACAAGAGTATCGGTTGCAGCACCCCGGGTGCAGCTATCTTGGTGCATACAGGAACGCATTACAAATGAACAGTGCGATACTGGCATTTGAGGTTTGGAGAGGAGAGTGTGTTCTCTAATTAAAAACTACCCAAAGGGGCTATCTCCTGCTATGAAACAAGTCATTCTCCTCCTCCCGCGCTCACAACTCACAACTCCTCTCTCTCTGCCGCCGCCCCCTCCCCCCCAACCCCTTCGCCTGGCCAGGCCTAGCATGGTAGGAGGTTTTAACGAACTCGGAGAGAAAAAGCTGATTTGGGAATAGACTAGAAAGTGAGAACAGAAAGAGAGTTACTGAGCTTAGCTGCTGTACAATCATGCAGCATTTTTTGGAGGCTCAACATGACACAATGACATGTGAAAGATGCTGAAATTCATGAGATGATGCGCAGGTGCATAGGTGTGGGTGCTGCAAGTTTGCGTGTATTTGTGTGTGCTTTCATAAGCCTGTATAACCTAATCTAGGTCATAGGCAGAGGTAAACAAGCCTCCATTACTGCAGTGGCATCTCACACATTAGTGCTGCTGTATTTGTAAAGGATTTCACCTTTTAACCACTTTTGCACAGCTTTTGACAAGAAACAAAACGGAATCCTGTCAAACCTTGCTACATGTTGAAATATATCAAAATGCTGTTGAAACAATGTTTATAGATAGATATCTAAAATACTTTTCAACCAAATGGATTCCAATTTTGTTAAACACCTAGAAGTCTTTTCACCTGCAAATCACCAAAATGTACTTCCTAAGCACTGCTGCTACCAGCTGCTCAAACACAAAACGTCCCCTTTGGAAAAGATTCAAAGCAAAATCCACTAGCCTCTGCTCCATGAAGTCCTTTTCATTTAAATGCATCTCCATGAAATCCATACAATTCACCAGACTTCTTGCACCTTTTCTGGTCGCTTCTACCAATTCATGTTTTAGAGTTTTAATGAATTGTATATTTCTTCTGATTAAGATGCACAAAATCATGGATTTCAGGTTTGTTTGTTTATAATCACAAGCTAGCAAATCCTGAAAAATAATGCCGGCTAGGTCTAAAGGGTGTGATAAAGAGAGTATTGAATTGAGCATTGGTGCATTTTATTGCTCTTGAATTTAACCTTTTCATTTGTAAGAGGAAGATCATTTCCTCTTACAAAAGAAAAAAAAGAAAGAAAGTTGTGTAGGCTCACTTTAATTACAAGAAGGCACTCTCATTTCCACCTTGTGGAGGTCAGATAAAGGTGGTATCATTCATTTTATTTTTCTCCCAATGCTGATGTCAAAACCAATTTCAGTCTAGTGTTTTGAGACTGAGTAACACCCAAATTTACATTGGCTTATCCGTCAGAGGGGGCAGCTGCAATCAAGCCAGCATCCATACTTTCAGAGCCGGTGAAGATGCATTCAGTTCTACTGTGCCACCACAGTAATAACAGTCTCACTAGACAGTGCCAGGTATAAACTTTTTCAAAGTGTGTCCAAACTTTTGACTGATACTGTATATATGTGTGTAGTGTTTGTGTGAATGTACAGCATGTGACACTCACTCCACTGGGGGGTTGATGTCCTCAGTTTTCGTCTCAAAGAAGCGCAGCACCTCCTCGCTCTGAGAAATCTGAGGGGGGAGTCGCACCAGCGCCTAGACAGAGACAGAGTGGGAACTTAAAAAGATAACAGACTTTGATGAAATAAGTCATCCTTATTACTTGAATATATCATTATGTGAATGTCTAACTTCCAGGTATCTTAAAGCTGCACTCATAAATACTTTTGTACTCTCTACTCAGTTTTTTAGCCTCTTTCAGCTCATTGTTTTGGTTTTCCAGTTGCCCACAACTCTGTTCTAATCAAAACCATTTCACCTGTCAAAAAAAGCTCTGAAACCTATGATGCACTACCTGTGACATCTATTAAGACATATAAAAATATTCTGCTTGAAACAATAATGTGTGTCTGATATGGTTTTTCCGCAAAAAGGATAATTACCATGTTAAAATCCTTAAAATGATATCTACTCCTTTTCCTTCATTAAAAATTCCAGAATCTATGAATATGCAAATATATTTTATTTCAGAAGTTTAACTGCTGGACACAAGGTCTCCCCCTTCACTGTTAAGTCCATTCTCAGTGTTTGTGCATTGGAGGCTCATCATACTTGTGTAAGTTGAATATTGGACCACGATTGGTTCTGAATAAGCTGTGATGTCACAAATCAAGCTTGTAGGTCCACCCCTTAAGATTGGATTTTCAATGAACACAGAGAAACTGTCCACTCTCAGCAGGTGAATGTGAAAACAGCCTTCTAGTGTCAAACTCTGCACATCCATCATTCTACACAGCGAAGCTCCAACATCCAACGGTAGGAACAAGAAGAAACATATTTTTGAGTGGAGGGGGACTTGGTTTTATTCTTGGTTGTATTCGCATTGGGAATTGTATGATGCCCACTATGCTAATTAAGGTAAATCAAACAAATGTACAGGTTTTTGGGAGAATAATTGCTCCTTTGTGTGTATAATTTGTTTAATATCTGCCATGTAATAATTAATCACATAAAATAGGTTTTTCACACCTTTTCAGCCATCCTCCCTCCACAGTGCTCTCCCTGTATGTTCATTGACAAAGCCACACTACGGTCAAAGACCGTATCAGACCGGATCATATGTCTGACTAACCATCTATATTTGATGATCTGGCCGGCTCCCACCAAAGGCATAGCTCATGTACGGGGGTGCCGGACCATGAAGCTATGCAATGACATATGTATAGTGTAGGCCTTTCATTTAAATTTGCACAGTCCCAGCTACCTTCATATTTCATTCATCAGATGCTATATTATAGAAAGAGCCTTGTGGTTGTGATTGAAGAGGCCATATCTCACTGGGTGCCCACAGCTGGCTGGACGCAGCATCCCACGATCTCTAGAGAGCAGATCCTTTGAGGATGCTGGGTAATTACTTTTCCTCTCTGTTGTTTTCCTCCTTAACAGGATGTAGGAAGTAAACAGTGCGGCACACTCCGGTGCTGGGCAAAAAAAACAGGCTTGCTAAAGCAACTGTAAACACTAGAGCGCTTCAGGATATTTGGGTAATGAGGAAGCCAGTTCTCTCTTAATAAGGCTTTGCTCGTGTTGAGCTAAGGATCAGGTTCATTTCAGATTTGGTTTTTTAAATTCTTTCGGTCCCAATTACTGAGCTGTTACTATGACTAACCTTTTCTAATGCAGGCCAATGATACTGCTCCCTAATTGTGTGTATAGGGAAAAAATCTCAAGAGCCCAAATCTGGTGTAATGTACCCACTCTCTACTGCTAATGTGGCTATGTGCCAAGAGGAAGGAAGGAAAAGGGGAGGGCATGATGGAGGAAAGGATCTAAATATGGGATACATTTTAAAAAACGAATAAGAAGAGGAACAGGAAGGAACATTAGGCAAGTCTCAAACGACAAAAGGCCATCACTCTCACAGTTTCTTCTGTCTTTTGGAGAAAGGGCATGGTAATTTGGAGAACTTCTTTCTTTCCTAGTGAGATGTGCATTAAATGATGGGATGCGCTTGTTAGTGAGTGAGACTTTGAAATAAAGCGATGTAAAGTCTGTTTCATGTAGTGCAGTGACTGAGAAGTTTCGTGCACAACTACGTCGCCCCACTTTACTGACTGTAGCACACGTGCAAATAAATAACCCTTCATCTGTAGTAACAAAAGATCATAACATCTCCCCACCGAGAGAAGTCCTTCATAGACTCGGAAAAGTGCAGCAGAATAGCACTGATAAGTTGTTCATTGTGAACACTCTCTGTAAATTTTTCAATGTCTACAACTGTATCTGCGCCACATGTCCCATGTCTAAAGCATGTGAGAGGACAGTATAGGCCGTGACCTTTGACCCCTCACAGGCTGGGGACATTCTCCAGAGTCAGATGGGGAACTGAAGGATGTTTACAATAAGGCCTCTTTACCCTGCAGTAGTCGTCGATGAAACGCAGCCGCTTCATGGCCACGTCTCGAACATGACTCCTCCGGAACAGGATTTTGCCTGCAGAGGAGGAGTAGAAGAATGAAAAAAAAAAATTAAATTGGAGGAGAGTGAGAAGATGAAAGAAAACAGAAAAAAGGTGTGATGATAAATAGAAAGGAGGAGGCAGAAAAGAGTAAATATTACACACATGCACATACAGCTCACCCCAAAACACAGCAAATTTATGCTGATTTTGCAGAGCAGCCAGTGCAGACTGCTGCATGTAATACCCCAGCCCACCAGGAGATGTCAGTAATACATGACAGTGATCCTTCATGGCCAAAGCACTCTCAGTCCCACACTCAAGGCTCCAGCTGTCCCCCTATGGATTTCATGACCTCAACCTGTGACATGACTTTCTAAATAACAAATAGGATTTGTGCACACATGGGTCTCACATTTTAGCCCTCCTCTCATCTCACTCATAGTGAACACTAAAGTCACAGACCCCATCCCCCACAATCATGCTATGTGCCCTGCATCCTGTTAGAGAAGTGTAAAATAATGAGCGATTATTGCATAATCATCTCTTCTGGAGGCACTATTTAGAGAGATGTACTTGTGCAAAAATAATAATTTTACATACGATACATACAAAATGGTTTCCAAAATATTCATTTTTAACGACCATCAGGGCTTCCAGACAAACACAAGTCTGCATTATATCACCCATGCTCCATTATTAGCACATTAGCATCACTGCTCCTCACTACTACTACTGCACACTTCTCTCTTTTGACTAAAGATGTAGAGTAGAATCAAAGTCAGACAGGGCGGAAACATTTGGCTGAAAGAGACGGCTCAATCGCTCGGTTTAAAGGTCAACTTATGGGAAGCGGTGCTTACGACATCCACTGACCAATTTGCTGTGGGAACCTTAAATATTGTCCTGCAGTTTGTTGTAGCCTGTAAGAGTCATGCAACAAGGGCAGAGGACTTTATCCTGAAACAAACATCCTCAAACAGATAGTCAATATTGTTTGCATTGGGCCACTGGCTTCATAGAAAAGAGGTAGGTGGAAGTTTGGTTGGATTCCAAATTGGTTTTGTTTGTAAGTGTGTGTCAACAAGAGAAAAAGATTCACAGAAGGAGGAGGGCTTGAGGGGAGACAGAAAGCATTTACAGTTGATGCTCGGGACCATGTGCTGGCCGCGTGGGCTTAAACAGAGAGTTTACCAAAATAAACTAAACAGCATTTTAGCATTTCATTCCCTCAACACAAATTCATCTACAGAAATCAACATGACAAACATACAGGTGTACACAGAGACCCATAACAAAAAGAGAGAGAGAGACACACACACACACACACATCAGTATGATTAGCAGAATAACTGTCAGCTCTTCTGCCCCGGACACTGAACTGCCACAAACACCATCATCGATCACTGCCACTGCTCTGTAGGTCGCCATGAGCCTGAATGTCAGACGACGACTTACAGCAGGAGAGACGAGCATGCATGGCATGACTCCAGTCAATACCAGGACACGCACACACACATACCCATGTAATAAAACACATGCATAACCATGACCTTAGTTAGAATCCCATTCAACCTAAATGAATCAAAAACTGTCTCACCACCCAAAAATGGTCAGACATACAGGCATGCACAGTTAAGATGTGAAAGTCACAGATAGCGCCTTGTCAGCAGTACTACGGTGACACATACATCTATACATCATACATACACACACATGCACACACATGCAGCACAGGCAGGCATCAGTAACCAGCTCATATTGACGCCCTCCGAGTGCCAGTCATACATTATTAATATGGAAGCCTGTTCAGATAACTGGAGCTCAGGGGCAGGCTATTACCTGGGAGAAACGGGATGATCCTCTTCTTTGGGTCTTTCTGCCCTCCCTCAATTGGGAACTTGTCAAGTATCTGCATCTATGGTAGCAAGAGGAGAAAAAGACAGTTTTAGTGTTATACTGTAGCATTTTGGGAAAGAAAGTTACCTGCTTTGTTTCCAAGAGTGAGATAAGAAGTTTGTAGCAATCTCATGCCTTTGTGTTAAGTATAGAGCTAAAGCCAAGAGGCAATCAGCTTAGTTCAGCATGAGCACAGCTAGCCTGGCTCACTACAAAGGTAAAAAAATATGCCTACCAGCACTTCTAAAGTTCACATTACATAAATATGCTAATAATATGTTATTTGTTTAATGCGTACACAAAGGGAAATATAAAGCAACAATTTGTTGTTAATTTTTTGTTAGTTACCACCTGTAACAATTTCTTTAACTTTGGCGGGAGCCAGGCTAGCTGTTTCCTTCTGCTTCCAGTTTGTAGCTAAGCTAAATGCCTCCAGGCTTCAGAACCATACTTAACGTACAGACATGAGAGTGGTATCGATCTTTTCATCTGATTCTCTGCAAGAAAGAGAAGGTGTTTTTCCCATAATGTTGAAATATTCATTTCAAACGTAGAAATAAAAAGCGTGACATTGTGGTTTAACAAGCTGGTAGCCTACGGTTTGGAGGCAGACTATTTACTGACCATCGACAGCTAGCTTAGTCTCAGCACAGTCCTCAGAGTAAAGCCACAGGGTTTACACAAGCTCCAACTCTGAACAAAACCATGTGATAACAGAACGTAGGCTTTCAAGTGGCTAGGTACTCAGCTAAGAGGACACAAAATATAAATAAAACAACTTAGCAGTTAAGAGAGGCACACTTCTTCTCACTTGGAAGAGACTTGCCACCTCCCCTCACCTAGTTAGCTTGGTGCTATCACGTCCTGGACCAGTCTATCCACTGAATGCACAAAGACGAAATTGATACATACCCCCTTTCAAAGACAGCAAACATGCCATGTATTTTTTCTTTCTGTCTAACATATTCCAGTTGGTTTAACAAACAAAGGAGCTTTGGCAAAGGAGGCTTGACTTTTTATTTTGACTAGGAGACATCAGGTAACATATTTTCCATTCAGAGTGGATGTGCAGCATTTTGGGGGTGAGCCCCTTCATATCCGCTTAATCCCAGACCGTCATGACTATATCACACATATTCTGAAAATCAAAGCCTGTCAACATGTCTTTGGTCCCAAGGGCACAGAGCAGCGGTGGCACAGTGAGCTGCTGGGGTTTGCGGGAGTCAAACAAGCTCCGATTTATTCATAAAGCATGGCAACACGAACATGGTGGGAGGAGAAGTGCTGACACTGGTGCTGGAGGTACAGGCATGAAGAGAGAGAGAATGAGGGAGGATGGAGAGAAACAGAGAAACTGAGAGAAGGTAGAATCAAAGCAGGGAAAGAGGCACAGAGAGAAAGAGAGAGATGCAGCAGAGGTCAGGGGGTGGAGATGAGTGTGTCAGCCCTATTGTGTTTACCCAGTTTCACCCTTCAAATAAATCATTCAAGAGAGGGATTAGAGAGAAAGTAAAAGCAAAGCAGAGAGACACAGACGTACTGTACAGCACTGCAGCAAACAGTTTCCGACAGTAATCAGAGATGGAGAGAAGGTGAAGAAGAGCGTGAATGCATGCTTTTGTATGTATGTGTGTGTGTGTGTGTGTGTGCAGAATGCATGCGTAGGGGGATGGAAGGGTTTCTGAAGTCCAGTAGGAAATATAATTTAAAAGGAGAAGAGAAGAGAAGAAAAGAGAGGAGAAGAGCAGATACGTCAGTTGTGTTTATATCTGATGGTCAAGGGCTGTAAAATTAAAAACACGGGCTCTAAGTGAACAAACAGCCTATAGGGGACCAGTATATGTGGAGACATCTACACACACACACATTGTCCCCTTGAGACACATCCGACCCGGATCCAGTTCTCTCTGTCCATCTGTCAATACACTTCCATGTTGTCATTGAACTCTTGTCTTTCTTTTACCAGGTTCCACTTGGTCAGAGAGTTAGAGGACACCAGGAAAGAGAGAGTCAATGCTACAAACCTCATGATCCAGATCTATTGTCTGTATCTTACCCCATCCCCACTCCCCCCTTGTTGTATTCTCTGCATTTTATCAAATGTTTCTCTAAAGCTGCTGGGTTACTGCATCCATACTATAACTTCTACTAATGCGACATTTGCAGCAGACCGAGCTGTTTGGACCCCCCACCGATGCTGCTAGGCACAAAAAAAAAATGCTGCTGAATCTCCAACCCGCTCTGAGAGACACACACAGGCATGGATGGATAATGGACCAGTTAGCAGAGGAGCGGGTGCTGAATTTGCAAGCCAAAGTTTAAAATGAGACTGTACCTTTTTTTTTCCTGCTGTCTTAACAAAAGTGAATGATGAGGTGGAATGTGAGGTTAGGAAAAGCCAAAGAGTGTGCTTAGTGTGTAAGAAGCATATATGTGTCTGTGTGTTTGTGGGAGTGCAGGTGCAAGAGCTGAAAAGGACAGACGCACCTCCAAGGCCTGACATGTCAGCTCACAGCCCATGTCATCTTTACTCAGCTGACTTTTTCATCGGCTTCCTTTTTCCTGGAGTTCACAGGGTTTCCTCATTCAACGATTTGAGCGAGTCCAGCCCTCCCCCTCACCCCTTTTCCTGTGTTTCTTATAAAAGTATTGCTCCAGCCCGGACTGGCCCACTTGGATCAAGGTCAACTCATTATTAAGCTCGCTCCAAAATGCACGCTTTCCTGTCGCTGCTGACAGATTCCTGGCAAGAGCAAGCGTGCTCACATCCCGCCAGGAATTGTGGGATCACAGAGAGAGAAAATGGTGAGAACAGGTGGGCCGATGGGGATCAGGTGACGGAGGCTGTAACACAACTGCTCTTTTACATGCATGGATACATACTGTACACTTTATAGGAAGCACACAGCACTTGTGTCTTGCTTCCTTAACTTGTGACCTGACGCACACAATTATAGTCCAGATGGTAATATACCATTCCTAAGATCGGGCCAGAGAAAGAAAAGAAATATATAATGAAAAATAAAAAATAAAACACTCATGCCAAACCATTGCTCCACTTCCCAGACTTCACTTCACTGTCTCCTTGGTAACCAGCACAGAGAGAGTGTGAAGAAGAGTTGTGAAGGGACGTGATTGGATGATGCTGTGCAGTTCTGGACCACTGGTGTAAATGTTGGGAGTCAGGTAAAAAAAAGAAAAAAAAGCAAGAGCATGATGATGTAATATTTACTCTACTGTCAAATTCATACTTTACCTTTCCTGCAATGCTCTTGCACATTATGCCTTCTTAGTATTTTTGTTTGCTTTTTCTTTTAACATTTCATTTAAGATGATTCAAATTCATAATCTAAAAACTGTTAATGTAAGATTGCAAGGGTCAAATAGTAATTCATAAAAGGAAGTAAAATCGCTCTTCTTTTGTGTGAATGACCGATACTAATTGACTCAACTACTAATTGACTCTAAAATCATTTAGACATGTAGTAATCATTAATCTGATCATAGTCAAGGGTCTAAGGTAGTGGTCTTTACATTTCGGACTTGACGCACCACTTACAGCTGATCCCACTGGGCACCTTTGTGTCGCATTCTGGCTGCCACTCGGCTGCTGGAGCTGATCGTGGCCACAATGCTTGTGATCCCACCAGACGTGCCGCAGCACATTTTAGAAACGTCCCAGAAGCGGCTCTCCACTCCACTCCGCTAAACATACGTGCCTAGTTTATTTTTGACAGAAGCCATGTGAAGCTGCACAGAACAGATCGAGCCAGGCAGCAAGTCAGAAACAGGAGCAGCATAGAGAATCTGGTCAATTTTCAAAATAAAACACCTTGTGCAGACTCCCCATCGTATATCACATCACTACATCAACATTATGTTAGAACAGGTCGCACCAGGCCAGAAGTCAACTGGTCAGAGGATATTTATCACCATGGACAACGAGGGGTTCATTTTGGAAGTGTAAAATCACAAGATTTTATATGACACCACTGCTGCCATGACTGCCCCGGTCCCTGGCTTCCTCTCCAGGTACAAAGGTGGCTCTCTTCTTTCTGGCACTCCCAGTGGGGTATGACGCTGTGCGGAGGATGGAACAAAACTGCATTGCAGCCAGAACGCATCACAGCTGTGCCTGGTGGAATCAAGGCATTAATCAGTAAGTCCGCTCAGATCCATTCAGGTATTGACAAAAACCTGAGATCCGTGGCAATAAAAAATGACCCTATATGACCCAGTTAGACTTAATATGATCTGGACTCAACCTGTCTTGAAAGGAACCAAGTAGACCCCTGAAGAACTCTAGACTTGGGCAATTGCAACTAAAAATAGTCTATTTTCAATCTGTTGGCAAATTTTCAGATTAATCAATTACTTCTTTGGTTTATAAAAAGTCAGAGCAACAGTCCACAACCCAAAGGTATTCACTTTATAATGATGTAAAACAAAGAAAAGCAGCAAATCTTCAAAAGCGGGAACCAGAAAACAGCATTTTGCTTCACAAATGACTTCAATTCTCTTTTCTCTAGATGTAAACCTATTCTGAATAGACCAAGCCATCAAGATACAATGCTCATTTCCAAAATGAAACATTAATTAACATCACATCCATTTGAGGAAGAATGTTTCTCTCTTGAAACTACAATATACAGTAAGTACAGTATACTTGAACAGAGCCTTTGGGCACAGACAGAGGAACAACTGACAACAGGGCCAGTGTTGGATAGTGCTCAGAATGACACTAACAGCAGCTCCTTCTTCATCTCATGCACATGTGCTAAGAATAGAGCCACCATATAAGGAACGGCGAGAGTCAGTTGGCATAAACTTCAGGGATGCCATACTGTTATTGTGCAGTGGATTGATGCCTCACTTCCTGTTGGTGGTCATGTGACGACGAGGGTTTACCCTGGGCTTAGCAGTAGTGGAACAGAATGGAATGGAAATAAACACACACATTCAACCTCTGGAACAACTCATGACCGGCATGACAAGACAGCCATGTGATCTTCGCGCCATTTCCACAGCAACGTGGTGATAGTGAGCGAGGCCACAGACTCAGCATGCTTGTTCTCACCGGTCTCAGGGCATGATATGATAAGGTCAATGCTCTTGCTGTTCCGCTCATTTCAGTGAGCAAACATACAATTAATGATAAAGTCTGCGATTATCCTGTCTCCATGATGTAAACATGTTGTTTCCTCTCACTTTTACACCCGAAATCAATCAAACCCCTTTTTCTTTTGAGGGAATACAGGTTCCAAGAAGGACAATTAGCTCAAATTTTTGACATGTGAGGAGATGCCAGAAATCAATCTAGACCAACCTTTACTTCAAAGTACAGCCTCAGTTCCTAGAGACAGAAGGATAGAAACTAATGGAGCACATGAATCACAAGTCTGAACATGCATTAGCGCCCGGCAGTATTCAGTTTCAGAGAGACAGATGTCTGAGATGGGCTTGAGGGGGGACGGCGTTCCTTTCCAGCTACAATCACTCACAGTTGTGCCTCTAAATATAAACTGGCACCCTGGCACCAGATCTGGACAAATCACTGCCCATGACTGGCACATTATATTAGGATGGAACATGATATCCTGGTATCCTGCATGCTTTTATGCCGTGAATGAATAAAATGTGAATGGCTGAATGAATGTGGGAGTGACGCGGGGGTTGGATTTGTCTAAAAAATTTGAGCTCCGTTCTAGAGATGTCAACACTGCGGGTGTTATTCCCCATGTGGAAACTCAGGCTCCCCTTAGTTTCAATGAGACAACAGGTGCAGAGATGTGGTAAGTTCTGTCTGTCTGCAGTCCCTCATTCGTCACCCCCCCCAATCTCAACCTGTAGAGCCTGCTGTGGCCTTTGGAGCAAGGATTGGGGATGGGCTTTAACTGGGAGAGACCCTTCATGGGATCCTGTTTTCTCCAGGGGCTGAATCCCAGTTTGTCAAAACCTGGTGGCATCTGTAGCCATATGGGTGATAAGAATTGGACAGGTTTGTATTACGGTGATAGGAACACCTCCTTTCAGAGTTGTAGTGAAGACGGTTGGGGTTGTTTGATTGTTTTTCACACAATTATTTTCATTATTGATTAATGTAACAATTATTTTATGACAAATCAAACCATTTAATCTACAAATTGCATGAAAAAGGCTCAATACAATTCCCCTGAATCCAAAGTGAGTTGGACATGCTCTTCAAATTGTTTTTTTTGTCCAACCAACAATCCAAAACCGCCCAAGAATTTAATTTACAAAGATATGAAACAAAGAAAAGCAGACTTCACATTTGAGAAACTGTGAACCAGAAAATGTTTTGCTTGATAAATGAAAATTGCTTCACTCATTAAATACATGGCCTTTGCTGTATGATGTAGCACCTCTGCTTGTTTTCCCTGAAGCCAAATATGCCTGATATTGTACAACGTTATTATTCTGAAATTAAGGGAGGTGCTCTTTATTTCAGGCAAGGCAGGTCACCTCCACTATGATGCTACAGGAAAACCTTGAATTTATTTCTTCATTATTTAATGGGCTAATCTTTTCAGCATCATTATTTTTTATTACCAATTTGATATTACACTTCTATCTTTAGGATAAGAGTGAGAAATGACAGTGGAAGGTGTTGATTAATGATTTTCTGAGAAACTGCATAATCCAATTTCATCCAAGCGCTCACACTAAAACAAATTAAAGACTTGTGAGCCAGTTTGCCAGTTGTATGAACTGTGTTAACACTGTGCTTAAGCAAAACATCGCCTGCTGGAGGAGAACCATGGCAATGAAATGCAGAGATTTCAAACCACTGAAACAATCCCTACATATCTCTGTCTCTCCATCTCCAGGTTCAGCAGGGGCAGTGGTGGTGAAGTTCAGACAACCGGGTGCTTTACGCACATACAGTCGTTAAAAATACATTAATCAAAGAGATAAAACAGCATAAGCTGTGAGAAAACCTTGAAGACACAACTAAGTCCAGTGTGCAAACATGGGTAAAAGAGAATGTGAAAGGCGCAGGCGTTTGCTTTTCACCTCACATACTGTAATTTACTGGCATTAGGCCAGAGATGACTATTTATTTTTAGTTCAAAGTAAATTGCAGTATTGAAGGGATGAGAAACAAGAACAGGGTCAACCACGATTAATTTAAACAAAGAATCAGTTGGTTCATTCTATTTGCCCTTCATTTGTGCCCAAAGTTTAACCTCCCTTAACATTTAATGGACGCACCAGCTAAATGTTCCAGTGGCATTTTCAGGCCATTTACCACCTCAGCTGCTTGGGTGAGTTCTGCCTGAGCGAGCAAACAACAGTTTCACTTTCCAGAGCAGCCACAACCTAAATCTGTGGAAAAGAACAGTGTCGGCTTACACATGGACTGCTTTACTTTGGGTTAAGTATGTAGGCCAGCCAACTTACAGTTCACGAAAAGCAAAGGCAGAGAGGAAGGGCTCTCACCTGTGCCAGGGTTCAGCACCAACAGTGTAGCAAAGGACCTAATTTAGCCATGCTGACAGTCTCAACAGTTTCCATATTGACAGCCAGGACAAACCTTGGGCAGTGTGGACAAACCAAAACCTCTCCCAGGAGGGGTGAATTGGATGGCAATGCCCTCCCTGTGCATGTGTAAGTTGGTACTCCATGCACTCCACGGCCCACATTTATAGGGGTGTGGATGGGAAATGAGAAGTGAGGTTTGGAATATAACCACGAGTGGGCTGAGAGATTTGAGGAAAAAATGAAAGAGAAAGACAAAAAAAAATATATTTGAAAGAAACTGAATTTGCTTTAGCTGCTTTTTCTTGACATGTTACGTTATTAAATGACAAGAAAACTAGGTGAAGGTTAAAAGCTCTGTAGTTTGAAAGACCAGGGTTGTGTCCAAAATCACTCCCTTGCTCACTCATTCACTACTCCCTATACTGTCTAATAGACACTCAATAAAGACCAGTAAATTGAGATTTAGAACACCATGAATCATCACCATTTTTTAATCATCACTCACAGGTGTAGTGTCACACAACTGTAACTTTCATATCCATAAAATATTCTGGGTCATGTTCTAAAGGTAAGAAAACTGCATTCAAAATCCCTTAGACATTTGTAATAATGCAAATACCTAAAAATCTAGCCTTGGTACCTTGGTGTATCAACAGTATTTTGTGTGTTTCACTCCATACGTTTAGATGAGGGTGGTATTATTATCTCTTAACAAACACTATTTCACAACCCAACAGAAGAGTCCATGAAGAGTGGAGGGGCCACAATTAGTTCAGACATGTCTGTAACAGGACAGAGAGGACAGAATGCTCACAGCTAAAAAGTTGAAAAAATTATTTTAAAATCGATTATTGGTGAACATAATGGATACTGACTAAACCAAGTTACAATGACAGAAGTACCCACGCTGCTATGCTGGCTAATTTTCATGAGTCGTTGTGGTTGGAGTTCGAGTTGTTGTGGTTTTGTATACTCACAAAGTAATTATTGCTTAAGGTTTCAGTGGTGCCAATTCAAGCACCAATTTGTCCTAAAATATAGGTTAGACAGTAAACTCCAGGAGCAGGCTTCATTTTTTCAGAAATACTGATGAAAGAAATGCTGAAGGAGAGATTTAATCGAGTTACAAAAGCGTAACAAGGGTAGCCTCGACATGACCTCAGGGCTTCAGATCTCTATAGTGAATTTACAGTCACAATTTTAACACTCACTTAATGTTATTTGAGTGTCAGACAGTAAATATAGTACACAATATAGTTCAGTTCAGTTCAGTTCTCCCTATTCCCTAGATTTGTCCTAATTTCCCAATTTTCCTGGAAGAATATGACTGGAATTTATCTCATCGGTAGAAAGGCAGCCACACTACACAGAATCCCTGCCCCAAAAACATTTTTCACAATAAACACTTGACTCAGAAAAGCAAACCAAAACTCAGAAATGCTGCATCTGTGATGTCAGATGTACATTCCCTTGCATTTCACATTTTAGCTATTTTTCATATTTTATAGTGATAATACTTTTGGGTTCCTCTTATTTTTGTTTTTTTTTTATTTAGACAAAATTGATTCCATATGAATCATCCCCTAGAGACCAACTTTCCAACTGTAAATGGTATTGCTTGCTGAAGGGTTTTAATTTAAGGGTCTTTTATTTCCTTTACATCTCCCCCTGTGTCTTATAGTATAAAACATAATCAGGCTGAGATGGAGAGACACCAATAGAGGAAAATTGGATCATCAAATAATAGCCTGAATAACCAGAATAGACACAAGTAATACCGTTCACACATACACATGCGCACACATGACCGAAAATACACTAACAAGTAGAACACATGCATGCAAAGCAGCCTTCATAGAAACCCATGACAGAAACCTCTGTAGCCTGTAGCTCTGTAAGCTAATGCACTTGACCCGGGGAACGTGCAGGTCATGGCAGATTAGTCAGGGAAAACCACCTCAGAAGAGACCAGAGGGGGTGTTGAAGAGGGGGTGAGGGTGGGAGACAGGGAAGGGTTTCTGAAGAGAGACAGAGACAGATGGAGGAGAGGAGAGAGATATGCAAGCAGCGGGGGAGAGAGATAGGGTTAGAAGTTGTAGGAATGAGATATGAACGAAGCGGGTGCAGCAGTGGGAAGATGTGAGCCGGGTGTACAAAGGGAAGCAAAGACAAATAGGAAAAAAGACAGCAGAACTAGAGGAGATAGACACCTGGGTTTCAGTTTGAATTCTAGTGGGAACTCTCATCTCTTATCGCAGCATGTCTCTATCTCAGTTTCGTCTTTTTCTCTTTCTCTACCTGACCAGTTGGAATTAAAAGCCTGCCTCCCATGTGTCGTGTCTGGCCTGCTATTTACCCAATCACTGTTCATTAACTTACAGACAGAGGAGCGAGGCAGTGCATTGGCTGAACTGTGAGTGACCATTGCCACCGATACTGCAGATAAGCAGAGGTAGTCTATGGATTTCAGTCCTGGATTCTGCACTATCAGCAAAGAACCTGAAAGGAAGTTTGTTTTAACCTGTTTGGAATGCCAGACAGGTGGGGTATGGGCATCTGAAGAGCAAATGATAGTGTCAGGATAAACTTTCAAATACATTCTTGGGATTACCTTTTGTACATTTATTGTATCAAGTGTTCAGAAACAATGAACAAAAATGGTAGCACTTGATAAAAATTATGTCTTTGATGGACAATTACTTAAAAAAAAAAAAAATTGCATTTGGACGTGGCCGGATGTCTGTATGTGCATGCAATAAATGACAAATTAATGTTATTATTGTTGATATGACATATGTTATATTCAGCTATTTCTACTGTATAGGAGAGAACAATGTAATAAGAACATATAAAGCATTCTCTTGGCTTGCCCTTCACACCTGAGGATGACAAATGATTGAATTCACTCCATACAGTTTGATATTCCTTTTATCACATGTTGCTGATAACATTTGTCCTTGAGTCACTCAGCAGTGCAAGTTGGTCTGTGCTCAACAATATCGGGACATTCAGAAAACATAACCCTGCCATTTCTGAACAAAGATATGCAGCAGAAGTACAAAATAAATACTGTGCAATTTATCAAGTGGCGAACAAAGGCTTAGCTGGAAATGTAATGAAAAAGAAGAAACCTTGAGCAACCTCTCTGTTCAAGGCTCAGCATGAGACAGAGCTCCCATAGATTTCTAGGAGCACAAAGCGCTCGAAAGTTTTCATTGACTCTGCTCCCCATCCCATTCGGGTGGAGAAGACCTTGAGCTGTACGGAAACATGAGGGCTATCCAACCGAGGACAGAGAAGAGAGAGAGAAAGAAAACGAGACAGAGACAGATAGAGAGCAATGGTGAAAGTCTGTCAGCTGCCACATACATCTCCAGATAGCGTGCAGCAAAGTAATCAGAGGAAGCAAACAGAGGGAGTGGGGAGAGGCTTTATACATATATTTTCTATGTAATCAAATATGGTAATCGCCACTAATCCAGATACAGGACAAGAAGAATCAGAGATGGATGTAAGAGGAGAAGTATATAGAGACATACAGAACTATACAGTAAAAAAATACATGCTTAAACATGCAGTGAATTTCTTCATGAACTTTCTGATTCTTGCTCTCTGCTCATGCCCTTACTTGCAGAGGCTGTCAGTCATTGGGAGGGCCTCTCTACCTCGACACAAGCCAAGAGAGGAACACTACCTCCCCTCTTCTCCACACACTTAAAGGGGCCATATTTTGAAAAACTCACTTTTTCAGTGTTTGTGCATATATATTTGGGTCTCTGATGTGCCTACTAACACACAAACTGTGGAATAAAACCACCCAGTCAGTTTGGGGAGGGCTGGCTTGCTCTGAACTCGTGTGATTCAACAAGCCATTCATTTGGTTTAATGCCCCCTCTTACATCACTTGGGGCTTCATTGAGATTGTGCCCGCCCCTGCATCTTTGTTTCTCCACCCAGGATTTCCAGACAAGGGTAGCCATTTTTATTTTCACAAGCGACCAGACCGGTAGCAAACATAATAGGTCTAAGCTAAGAGCTAAATATGCAAAATGCTCTGTTGTTGGCTGTAAAGACCGGCACCAATTACTACATCAGCCCCCAGCTGACATGCTGTGAGTGATTTTCCATTACGCAGCACAGCAAAGTAAAATAGGTTGTTTACCTGTTGGAGGTGTGCAGGTCGTCTGCAGCTCTTCATCAAACATCATCATCACTGTGGCCGTTTCTGCTTGTACTATTCCTCCCTGCATTATTTCTAAATGATCTGCTGAAAAAAGAGCTCTAAATATCTCCATATCTTGTTGTCTCAATCTGATTTTATTTAAGAATAGTGCCGCTAACAAAGCACCACTAATTCTGTGGTGAATATGTTTAATTTCCTATAAATTCTTCACAATAAAAGTCTCCCGTCATTTAGTCATTTAAATATTTTAATATGAAGCAGCAAAAGCAGGAAATGTCGGGTTTTCATCAGGATTAACTTAACACAACTCTGATGCAGCTGCCCCTCACTAGGCTTCGTGAAGATGCCCAATCAGAACATAGTGAGCTCATCGGGAGGGGGGTCTTAAAGAGACAGGAGCTAAGACTGCTTGTTAAGAGACAGAAGCTGCACTGAGGGGCTTCATGAAGGGCCAGTATAAGATAATTAAGGGTACAAAATTAACTTTTTTGCCCACCGGCCAAATGGCTAATGAATGTTCAAATTTTATTAGCCACTCAATAACAGATTACCATTTTTTGGCTGGTGAGTAAAGTAAATATACCACCCATTTGTATATATTACCAGCATTTGGCTGGTGTCTGGTGCTAATTTTGTGCCCTGCTGTGAATCATACAAAGAGTTGGAAATAAGCATAATAGGTCCCCTTTAAAGAGACCACCCTAAACACTACATATGGGATCAGTGTAGCAAAGGCCTGAACTTCTAGCGTAAGAGTGATCACTGTATCTACTACAACCCACCGTAGCTATGACCCATGCTGTTTTTAATGTTGACTGCTTATTATGTTGGTGATCTACAACCTGAAATCAAGTCTACATCTTCTCTCAGTGTAAATAATCATGAATAGAAGACTATTAGATTGAGATGTGCTTTTGGGCCAAATAATAGACAAATCTGCATTAATTATGGGTGTCAATGTCAGACAAACATCTTCTTCAGGTGGTTCAAATGTGATTGGCTAATTAGATTTGTCACCAGGAGATGCTGCATTTTTTTCTTGGCACAATGCATAGCGTTGTTGACTGCATTGCATGAAATAAGCCATAGACGAGCCTAACTGGAGTACATCCATGGGAATACATCCTTTCTTTTCTGCATAGCAAATTTAAAACTTACAGTCATCTGAAAATGTCTGCTAAATGACTTAACTGGAAAAAAAAATTCTCCAAGAGCCTAACTTTACCTTCACTAATTTTGTTACAAGGACATTCAAAAAACGTGTCAGACATTTGGCAGAAAGTTAGATATTTATAGCCATTTTTGGTGCTTATCTAGGACACTTTTTTGACTTTTTCTTAAAAGTTTGCACTTTTTGTTTTGCACAAATTTTTGCCATTTTTTCTTTAACTATTGCCCAAAATCTGGTGCATTGTCTTGTCTTTTAATGTAGATCCAAATCTAGATGAAGATTCAAAATTTGTTTACACTATTAAATTAACAAATTGAATATTAGTATTGAGATTAGTGATTTGTTTGGCATCCACTTTGGTTTTGCAAGCAACTCCAAAATATGATCTATCAACACTTATCTTCTATAGTTCACAATGCTGTATTTAGCAAGTACGGTTTCATTCATTTCAATTAAAAACTCCTAACTAAGCTAGGCTTACTTGCTAAACCACTCTCTAGTTTTAAGCTATTTTTCCAGATTTCCTGTTTGCGTCTTCCCATGCAGAAATTCCATTTACCTATCTTCCATTCCATCCCTCCTGTTAATTGTCTACCTGCTGTCTCTCTTTGATCCCCTGAATGTGGCCCAGTCACCTCCCAGTCACACTGGTGAATTTTCTGAGGCATGGAAATGTCCCACAAATGGCTGAACTGTGCTCATTCATCCTAAATTTAGCCCACTCTCCTGATCCCTTCACCACGGCTGTGGGAAACTCTGCATACTTTCCCCCCTCTGCTCCCAGTCCAGCGAGGACCGATCCTGGGCCTTCCTGTCAAGTGCCCGATTATAACTCACAGAACAGGTCTTGTGTTTGGCATGTAGGTGTCCTTCCTCTGCCTCTCAGCAGGGGCTAAAAAGTATGTTTCCCGCTCTTTCCTCTCTTTCACACACACCCATAAATAAAATAAAACAGCCCTTTATCCTCAAACCGAAACAATGGGCTCCCTCATTCAGTTGAGTTACAGTATGTCCACAGAACACCTCAAGGACAAAGAGGCTGAGTTAGTGGCCTGGCTATTCAGCAATTTATCCTCGAGGATGGCATACCGATAATGCCTTGTGGTCTAGACATATGTTTCCACCAAACAACCCACTTAGAGGTTAGAGATTCCCAATTCAGTGACCTTCCTTTTAAGCGCTTTGACCACAGCTACCGTATAATTTGCTGCTATGAATATAAGCTGCTGTTTGCCGAAAGCCTGCTGCTAGCATCTGTAAAGCTATTTCCAAAAAGATTGAATATCAACCTTGAGACTGCATATATTTGAGCAAAACAGACTAATATAGTGTGTTGGATCTTCAATGGTACTCTGAACACTGAAAAAGGGAAGTTAGAGAAATGTAGCGATGAAATCTTCTCAAACTAAATATTCAATTACTGTAGGAAGGCTCGTACGAGTGCAGACTTGGAAAAAGAAAAGAGGGGTTTACTGTGTGCATGCATGCAGAGAGAATACAAACCAAAGGCCCTCGTAAAAAGAATGAGTCAGAGCGTGTCTTTATTTCCACACCGCAGATTTAAACATACTAACTTCGCTCTGGGCACAAGGACATGGTCGATCACCCATCCCACTCCTCAGAGTTTGTTGAAACATGCTTATAAATCCCTCTTTGATATAAGTGACCCTGACGAAACCCACAATATATTTTATTTCTTCCATCTGCATCATCAGTGTTGTCAGCATCAAAAGCCTGAATCTTAATCATTATCGCCACTAGTATTGCCGTCATTCTCATTATCATCATCGCTTTCATATCTTTCATCACTGTCCTCCTTTGCTTCTTTATCATCACTACCATTATTATCATCATCCTACTCTAAATCCTCGCCGCTCCTTTTCTACCCAGCCCACCAGCTGACTCGTTCCTCTCCTTGTCCCAGTTTCCTCCCTTCTGATGAGTAACTTGGGCAGCCTACTTCTGACAGAAGGACACACTGTTTGACTCACTAGTCACAAAACCACATCAGTGCACAGCAGAGCAGCCAGGGAGAGGCAGTCACATCCTGAGGAAGATGAGCTGTTCTTTACTAGACAAACTGAAAAACGCGGTATATGTAAGGGTGTGGAGATGGGTAATCGCAAATGCATGTAAACCATTTCTCACTTTTGATGACACATAGGTGACACATATTAGTGATAATGTGGCAGGTATGTGGATGTACAAGCCTCTGTTTGTTTTGATCTGCTGTTGTCTTTTTTGTTTGCTGTCTGTAATTGGAGTTTGTCGATTGCTCAAGTAATACTGATGACGGACCACTGCTGAAAAGAATCAAACCTCCATTCCAGCAGGGCAGCTTTAGCACCCAAAACAACCACCAAATAGACAACTAATGGCAGTGAGAAAGGTGCCACTTTCTCCCCAAAGAAGTGGACAGCGAGGGATCCAACCCACTATTAACTGAATGAAAAAGCAAAGACAAAACAGCTCCCTGCAAGGCAATTCTGGCAGCATTTTGGATTAATATAGTCATTGTCTACATCAAAGCTTTGAGAGTTTAATTGTCCCTGCATTCTAGTACATAAAGACTTGTTTTTTTGGATAAAACCAGAGTCAGTCAAAGCAACATCCATGGCCCCTCTCATTTTGACACCAGCCCAGAACCATGGCCAGTAGATTTCCAGGAAGACAGCCTGCTCTGGGTATTATTAGGAAACAGTCTTGGAATCCCCAGTGGTCTTTGCCAAAGCTTTGGTTAAAGTGCCCTCCAACAGTTTCAGAGCAGCCAACCATGTTTCTCTCCCCTAGGGTTAGCAGGGCTGCTGAGAGCAGCAGGGTCTCTGCACCAGATAAATGTTTGGACAGCAGAGGCTCCAGGTTGCTCTGAAAACAATGGGATCAAACAGGACCGTCAAAGGCATCTAGCAAGATCAAACGTTGGCAGAGGGAACTTTACTTACGGTCCATATACCAGCAGAGATAGAGGATTACTGAGTATTAGAGAGCTGGTCTGTCAGTATTGCCATTGGTAGTTTTATTCATGAGTGTCACAGTGCAAATGGAAACATCAAGGAACCAGGCAAAGTAGGATGTGAAAAGTGAAGTGCTTATGGTGATATATTGAAGTGTGTTTAAAAAGGGACATCTGGTAAATCCCTGAAATACTGTATGTAGTAAGGGATTTTCACAATAGAGCTCATTTAACAGCAGCGTGGCCAGACTCTGCCAAACTTTGGCCATGAGAGAGCCACTTGATAAGTCAATATAGTGTCGACCAAGTTGGCCGACCTTTGCCCCACGCCATCTGACAAAGCTAACAAAATCAATCTTTCCTCTGCTGACTAGGAGTGATTTTGTGCCAAGCCATCCATGAACCATTAAGGTTCATTAGTTTCCTCCTGGACAATTTGAGGACTACGCTTGCATATGTGAGGTTGAATATCAGAAGGAAGACACACATCCACTTCACTCACCTATGTCTCTGACTTTTCCAGAACGGAGGAATATTCAGGCATGCATGCTTGCTTGCTTTTCCAAGTTTATTATTCTACCTGTGTCTTTTATTCCACTTTGGGGTAATCAGTTGCAGGGGGGAGTCTTTTTTCCATCTCACACTGCCCCACTGCTTATCAATGGGACCTTTCAGAAAGGACCTTCCCTCCACTGATTGAAACATCATTTCCTGCTGGACTAGCACACTGGGGCTATTGAGATGTGCCCCCTGTAACTCTCTCACTACGGCCCTTTCATATTTACTAGTGACCCAGAGACCTCTGGTGCAATATACATATGGTATCAGCTTGCAGCGGGCCGAGGGTTCAAGGGGCATAAATGTGTGCACACAAACACTCTCAGTGTGGAATAGTCAATCTGAGAGACACAGGGCAGGATTTTTACTGCAACTCCTGCTCTGTTCCAAAATAAATAAAGTCCTGAGGAGAGAACTTGACACTTTAAACATAAGAGGAATGCATCTGAGCCAAGTCATGAAGACAGAAAGACAAAGACCTCCTCCATATAAGACTATATTTAAAGAAACCACCAATCAGAGAAGCCTGCACAAGAGAATCTAAAGGCGACCCACTATAAAGCATGGTACATTAAATTGACTTCCATGTGGATTTCTTGCTTGTACTATAAAAAAAGGCCTGTCAGCTCCCTGACGTTTTGAGGGCAACGCAGAGATGA
This sequence comes from Thunnus albacares, assembly GCF_914725855.1. Classification (NCBI taxonomy): domain Eukaryota; kingdom Metazoa; phylum Chordata; class Actinopteri; order Scombriformes; family Scombridae; genus Thunnus; species Thunnus albacares. Next base: position 13,733,333 of record NC_058108.1, on the reverse strand, counting down.
GATGAGAGAGGGAGAGAGAGAGAGAGAGACAGAGAGAGAGAGGGGAAGAAAGAGGATAGAAGGAAAGAGGGGTGCAGATATAGAGAGAGCAGTGCATTGCTGAGTCTCTACAAGGCAAAGGGATACAAACCATGTCTCCCCTGCTCCCCGACCAATTACTAACACACACATTGATTCATTGAGGTGACGAGGTGTGGAGAACACGGGCAGAGACACAGTGAACAGTCACAAGGCTTACACATTAATCTATACAAAACAATTCTGCCAGTTCACAGGGTTGACATGTTCAAAATAGATCAGAGGCAATGGAATTAGGGACTTCAATACTAACACACCCCACATGGGGTATGCAGGGGAGTTTCTGAGTGATGGAAGATTACCTGTAGGTCAAAGAATTTGCTGTATCTTCTGTAGATGATGTGGGAGGTGTTGTCAGAGTAGGTGACATTGATGAGATATACCTGCCAAGAGAAGAAAGGCAAAGTTAAAGGGCTGCAAGTAATATTTAAACTTGTTTTGTTCAACCAACAGCTAGAACCTAAAGATATTACAATTGACAAATGATTAATTGTTTACATTGTAAATAATTTCCCGTCAATCATCAAATCAATTACTCTTCTAATCTATTCAGCAGTCAATGGAAGAATAGATGGTAATGGCAAACACATGTGCTTGTATTAACAATAAACAATAAACTCACAGGCAACATGCTCACACAGCCATAGACCAATTCCCCAAACATGTTTACACATATTCATAAATCTGTCAGTGGTTGATACTTCAGGGTTGATGGTGACATCATCCATCCTTTGTCAGCACAGTGACCTGCTGGCCTTTACCCTTGGATGCAGCAATGCAGCAGCTCTGAGAGGCCTGATAAGATTGACATAGAGTCCATTTATCTGTCACGAAGAGTTAAGTGATGCCGCAATCATCTCTAAACTAATGAAACATAGATAACCAAGGTAACAGATCCAGAGGCCAGGAAATTTTCATCAGAGACATTAAGAGCAGGTGGGATCTCTCAACTGCTGATATAGAGATGTTCAGAAAAGGGCTCTGGATGTGAAATTACTCAAGTGGATGAGTTGTTACATAACATTAGGCTACAGCTTTTGAGGGGGAAATTACACTCAGTTACCAGTTTACCGGGTACATCACTAACAACTAATGCAATCCAATACAAAGGCAAAGCAAATGAATCCTAACTTTTTAAAGCTTATATTGTTCGAATATTCTGCCCCCTATGATGTGACCCAGAACAAAATCAACACTGACTACAGTCTAGAAAATTACCCATCAAGTCCTAAACATCCAAATAGGTGGTTTGCTTTTTTGACCTAACACTGCTATTGTTAAGGTCAGGTTAAGTTTAGGTCAGAGAAAAGTTGTGGTCATGGTAAAAAGCAACCAGCATTGATTGTTGGTACGAGACAGGATGTGAACAACACATGACCACAGGAGGTCACTTAGGAAAACATATCCAATATTTGAGTCTTTCTGCCGAGGAAAGACTCAAATTACCACTAAATTCAAAGATCTCAGTATCAACAAATAGTGAATATTAAAAGTTTTACAAAAATTGGATTTATTACTTTAAAAACAGGTGTACCAAATAACCCGCAAACCCTGTATATATTGAAGGTTTTATTTCTTCTTTGTGCTATTCAATAAGAAATCATTCATTTTATATAGAGTTTTAGAGGAAAAGCCATGAATAGTGACAAAGATTTGCCTTTTTTTCATTGCTGTTGATCACAACAACCTATACAAAAAGCATTTGTGGTGCTTCCGTCTATTTTGTTCCCACTAAGCACTTCAAAGCTGTATACATCTGGCATGTACTCAACATACAGCTAAAATAGCCATTATCAAGTGATTTGCAATAAAACAAGATGTTGTCACCCAGCCAAGGCATTCCAGCTAAGTGGCCCAAACCCAGCGCAAAATAGAAATCCACTTAGAATCAAGCCGCCGTGAACACAGAAACGATTGACTTTGCCTCATGTATAGCATTCAGATTAAATAAAGGCAATGTGTTTCCCTGGTGAGCCATTCCTGCTCCGTACTCCAGCAGGCTCCATCTTTCTGACTGATCTTACACTGTCACTCCAAGCCTCTGTACCTGCCAAGAGCCTCCAGAGCTGAGTTGAGATGAATGAGGTCAAGTGAAAGACCCTGACGTTGACGTAAGAAGGGCAACAGCCCGAAACAAAAGAGGTTCCACAACAAAGCTGAGGGTTAAAAGGCCTTGTTGCTGCTGTAAGGGGCTCAGCTACTGCTGGCAAGGAGCCACCACAGAATGTTCACTCTCATGCAAACACAGCTACTGGCATCTAGAAGCTGTGACTGTCACACTACACTGGCAAACTTGTTCATAGCACGGTAGGGTGTCACCACAGCGATCAGCTTTGGCATTTAATGCTATGAAAATGTGCTCCCTAGGGTGCTACTGAGTTACAAAATCACAAAAGTCAAAAACTGGCTTATGCAGCCACAGTCAGCTATGTTTTCAAGTGTCTTTTTGACTTTTTTTAGCAACAAGGAGCTCTTTTTTGCTGCTCATTAACAAAGCATCTAAAGAAAAGAGAGTATATTTAAGAAAACTGAAAGGGCAGACATGGAAAACTGAGTCAGGTGGCTATGGTGCCCTCATGTCACGTAGGGCTTCATCTCAGCTTTTAAAGCTTTTTGTACAGGCTAGACTTGACTTCAATGGCACAAATACCCAAAATATCTCCATAGTGTTATTGCATACCAGGCCACACTGATATGGACTTATCTAAATGACAAGATATGCCTCAGGGTGGATGGAGAGGCTGCCCCAGCACTTGTCAGAGCTTGTTTGCGTGTACGTGGTAATGTCATGTGGCACTGAGTGTATAGTATAGGCCTACCTACTGGATTTTTTGAGGCTGATGCCAAAATGTATATTTGAGTTTTAAAAATATAACGTTATATTGGTTAATATTCAACTTTTAGCTATGCACTGTCAGTCTGACAGTCGGTTGGTCGGTCCACCAATTTGGTCCAGACTGAAATATTTCAACAACTGTTAGATTGAAAATTGGTACAGACATGCATGGTCACCAGAGGATGAATCCTATGGGTTTTGGTGATCCTGTGACTTTTCCTCCTTTCAACAATGGCTACCAGCAGGTAAACGTTTTTAGTAAATAAATCAACGTCTACTGGATGAAATGGCCCAATTTTTTTTTTTTTACAGACATACTGTATGGTGCCCACAAGATGAATCCTAATGACTTTGATGATCATTTGACTTTTACATGCAGGTCAAAATTTTAATTTCTCCAAAACCTACCTGCAGCCTCTCAGAGCCACTAGAGAGGCTGTAAACTCTTAACCTTGTTCAAATATATTTTTGGCATTTCTGTACATCAATGACTTGTCACTTATAAGCCAATGTAAACATCCATGTAGATAGATCTGCGATAAAATATCACTGGTCAAGTTATCTAGTTGGGCTCTAGTGTGTATGCACGGATTAGTGCACAAATCTATGTGGAACTTACTCCAATACTACTATGTGGGTGTGTCTGTTCTATAAACTCCTCTGACTTTAATGGTATGCCAGAGTATCGTCCTCCCATCAGGCCTCTTGGCCACTCTAATTTGACTCAGAAGCAAATCTGGGTTGAGCTTAGGTATAAGATAGGAGCCAGGCTGGAAGATGTGGACTCCAAACTCCAGAAGCAGATGGGTATGTGATGGCAACCGCAGTGGAAAACACAACCAACAACCATCCATGGTCTGCCAATGCCCAAAATATCAAGCTTAAACTTAATGCCCTCCCAGTCCCCAAAATAGACTATTCACTCGACACAGCCAGTAAATTATAACAGTCGGAGCTGCTGCCTCTCAAGATAAATGAATAAACATCTAACAGTAGACATTTTCTGATTTGCCCATAATGAAATCTGAACATTTCACTTTGCATATTTCATGGAAGCTGCTCTTTCTTCACATTTTCATGAGGAATGGCACATACTCATGCATCAACTAAAATAAGCCAACATGCTATGGGCTGACTCAGAGCTCAAGTACATCCAGTCATGAGTGCTAAGTACAGCCAAATGCCCTTAATCAAGCATTCATGGAACAAAAAATGACTCACTGAAATGTCATTTTGGAAATAATCTGTCTGCCAAGTATATCATTCCATATTATAAGATGGAAGATGAGCAATTTTCACAGCAGTGACACAGACTAATTTAGTTATTCACAAGCTTAACAACAACATTTAACAACAGGTCTCCAATTTCTCTTCCATGTTCATGTGGGGATTTGTGAACCACAGAAATCAAGATAAAAAGTCAAACATTATCTTGTGATTGCTGCAAGACATTCTTGCACAGCAGGCATGTCTAGACCAATAAGACATTGCTGCAATTCCAAAATGAAGGCTGAAATTTGGGTGAGGAGGCAACACAAAAGCTTTGTTGCCTCATGTGGAGATCTGCATGAATTCTTAATTTCAAATACATTCAGCTGTTAATAACCACGCCTACATTTAGAGACAGGAAGATGTTCGAAACTAAGAGGAATATTGAGGGATTAGGAAAGAATGACAAGGCTGAATCATAATTCACTGCACAGTGGATGACTGTAAAGAGCCTAACTTGAGTAAGTTTGACTAGAGGTACTATCATTTTAGTATGTCTTCCAGTAGTTGCGAATGGGTAAAAGTTATTTCTTTCAATGATAAATGTTTCTCAAAATCAATCAAGAGATATTCTATGGTTCCATGACAAAATAAAAGCCTTTTCTTGATTACAAATGAATTGAGTTTTTCTTCAGAATCTACAGCAGTCATGTGTCAATACTCCATTTATGACTTGACAACTGTCTTTTCAAAGAGTCTAAAAATTGAATCATAAACAGGGAAAACACAAACGAGGGGGAAAAAATGAGGCTCTGGGGGCTTCAATGTCCCAGATAGCAAGAAAAGGCCTTGTACATCTGTTTTTCCCAAGGAGGATGCGGGACTTGAAGACAAAAGTTTTATTCATGCTCAGGAGCAAAGAGAAAAACATGAATTCTTATGACAGAACAAATTAGACTTCTGATTATTTCATCATGTTAATCTGCAATGGCTTTGAATATTCATGTCAAGATTACAGCTTTCTTTTTCTCCCCTGACTCTCCTGAGGGAATCATTTCTTTAATAATATGCATATTACCATAATGCAATGACCATAGGAGATACCATACTGTAGATAGTTGATGAATAAACAGAATAACTTACAGTTTCGAAGGAAAGCCAGGACCCAGTCTCACGGTTTTCAAGTGAAGAAGGCAAAAGAGCAGAGTGCTTGGTGGGGCAGAGAATGTGGGCCTAGCCACTAAATGCTGTGAACCCCGCCTAAACTACTATATTTAAAGTAACATATAAAACAGACACGCATCATACTTTCAGACCATGAAAGCGCAAATGATCTGACTACAAAAAGCCAGGTTGGAAAAAATTCTCCTTGCATGGGAGTGAAGTCTTTCCACATGGAACCACAACCGTCCTAAAAGTACTCACTTGTCTAATACGCTCAGTTATTCTTTCTGTTTAGCCAGAGAGGTTAACGAATGACAATGAAGCTTGACAAATTCTTCTAAGCGTCTCCTCAGCAAGCCAACAATAATGTCACAAGGGTGAAATAAACTGTATGGCTATTCCATTCATAAGCTTTGGCAGGGGGTCTGTGGAAACCCCCCCCCGAAGACAGACTTTTTGTGTTTGCTGCCAAAACAGTGCCCTTTATTAACCACACACCAGGCCAACGCCTCGACTTTCCTTGACTGTGGTCACTTTCACTTTAAAACAGACCATTTGCACTTTCCTTGCTTTTGTGGTGGGCACAGAAAGTCCTTGTCAAGGGTTACTCAGGAAAATGGCTATTCAGCAGTCACATCCTGTGCACCTCTGGTGCCTCCTTGATACCACTTCAACTTGTATTCAACAAAAGAACAATTCTAATGTGCTTGTGTCATAAAGCCTGAGAAAACGCGGGGGTAGACAAGGTCATGTACTTCATGGAAAAATAACTTTTTCTATAATAAACATTGCTACTAAGGTAGGTTGTATTAGGATGGATTTCATTTAGTTAATCTAGTTAGTAAGCTCAAGCTATCAGCACTTGGATATGCGATTTTTCAAAGAGTTTAATAGACTAACGAACAGAGCTCAACGGGGGCCAAAGCTGTGCCCATATTTTAGGTGCATCAGTGAAAGGTATTTAATATCCTTTAACATACAGTATGCCAAACACAGGTTATCTCCATCAACAGAGGCACACTGCTAGTCATAAGTTGAAACTAACAAATAAGGATATTACACACATATAGTAGCTGTTTTTAAGTCTTCTGAGGCAAGTCTAAGTTAAATCATAGGTAATTCGAGACTTGACAAGTCAAGTCATGTCTTCATATTCTATTTGCGAGTCAAGATGCAGGTTTCATGTTCTGAATGCTAAATACTACCATGACAAGGAATTTGAAATTTTTCCTTTCAAAGTTTTTACATTGCTGGGACCATGTTTATTCAATGCATACTCCCATCTCATGCATATCTACCATACTGTATTTATTAAAAAATACAGTATAGGAGATATGTGGCTTTGCAATATCTGCTTGCTGCTGTCTTATCTATTTTTTACTGTTTTAAGACTTTACCAGGTTACAACTTGAGACTTGAATGTTTTTGCATTCAAGCCTCAAGTCAAAATGTCTTCAGGAAGTTAAGTCCTGGCTTAAACCTACATTAAAGCCAAGTGTGTAGGATTTAGTGGCATCTAGCAGTGAGGTTTCAGATTGCAACCAACCAAATACCTCTCCCCCTCACCATCCCCTTCCAAGCATGTAGGAGAGGCTTCCAAAAATTCCCAAAAAACACAAAAAGCCCTCTCTAGAGTCAGTGTTTGGTTTGTCCGCTCTGGGCTACTGTAGAAACATGATAGTGCAACATGACAGGCTCTGTGGAAGAGGACCCGCTCCATTGTCGTTGCCCTGACAAATGAAAGTACCATCTATATTCTCTTTTGCTTTGTTTGGGTTTCCTGACTCCTGAGGAAAATATCTAACTCCACTACGTTCACCAGCTAGTCGCTAACTTTAGCTGTTCACCGTTGGGCAGGTCATGCACAATAGGTTTGTCAGAGCGTATTGCTCAAAACAACTGCCTGCTGCATCTGGAAACAGGATTGATGAGGGCTGCAAAACCAAAATAAATGAACTGAAAGATGCTAAAACGCTCCATAAAGCTGAGGGGAACACTGTGAGCGACCCCTTTCATATTACATTAGGCCAATTATACATGCACAAAATATTAGAGATTAGAGCAGTGTTAACACACAGAATAATAGTGAAACAATCTCTTGTGCCTTCTGAAAGGATTTTGTTGTTGTGCAAGTGACTTTAATTTATTTTGTTTAGAGGGGCACTCTGCCAATTTTACACATCAAGATCAAGTTTAATAGTCATACTGAGTCCAACACAATCTGGAAAAACAATTGTATAATGTCTTCTGCTGCTCTGAGGGAGCTTAACAAGTCTGAGAAAATAACCCCTGATGATGTCATTGTGATGTCAGAGTTATCGCGTCTTGGGCTTTAAGACTACAAATTTGTAACAAACAGTTTGAATTACAAACTCAAGGGTGTGGAGTATGAAAGATATGGGTATTTATCACACATGGACGGTCTAACGAAAGGCACTATCAAGTTTCACTGTGGGAAGTTTAGAATTTAGTGATTTTTGATCTTGAGCAATACTTGGGACTAAAAGTCAGAATATCTCAGCCTCTGTAACACCAATTTTGACCATTCTTTTTGGACTCTATGGAAGTGTGATACTTAATCACCGGCAAACCCCTTCAAGTGGAAGTATGTCTGTAAATATTCTGAGAATGGCTTACAGCACTTTCTAGAAGATACTGTATGTTATTAACCAGATCATAAATTTCCTATCCATCAGTGGTTCGGTAGTTAAAGAATATATCTTCATGCTAATCAGCCAGTCGGATTCTAATAACTTTTTAGTCAATTTCCCTGACTATCTAGTAATCTCACAAAAAAGGGCTGCAAGCAAGACAACTCCATCTCTCTTTCTCTTCCCATTTCTTCCTTCTTCCTCCTCTGTCACTCAGTCTTTCTCCCTCTTGCATAAAAACAGAACAGACTAAAACGGCCTGACCAGTGATGTTAGAAATGATCAGTTCAGATCATTTTCCCATGAAAACAAGACCAGAACCGGCACAGTTGAGGCAACACAGGTCGCCCACACATGCTATCTGTCTCTCCAGAGAGCATCGCCATTCTTGGGTGACGTAATCATAAGTCAAGCTATTGAGAAGAATACCAGGGGGCTGCAGGCCATGTTCAAGTACTCCAACATGTATTTTGACCTCGAATCTAAACAAAACAGTGAAGGAAATGTCATAGAAGTGTTGTTTTGCATTTAAGACTTCTGTAAGAGACAAATTAACCCTTCCACAAACACAACCAGCATCTAACACTTGAAAACAACCCATAGCATGTGTGTGAGGTCCCAGCAAGGATGACAACATCCGCTGCTTTTGTCAACCAATCGTGTCACTGCATGCAACACAGATTCACACTCTTGTCAGTATCAGTGCCTGAGTTGGGACCTCACAAACTGAGCATCAAGCACATCGACTTTACTAACAGACGTCAGCAAAGCCCCTGACTCACTCTCTTGTCTCTCGAACACACACACACAGTCCTTGACCACTTCCAGCTAGTCATCAAACTCTCCCAAACAATAGCCAATCCGAAACAAAAGCCGGTCTCATAAACCTCTCCCCCACCCAGCATGCGTCTCGGGGTGAGCATCTGAAAACAGGGACCCTTTTCACCACGATATCACTCTGTGTTTGATAGGCCAATAAATATTTGAGTGGGGAACAGCTCTCTGAAGAGATGTTTTATGGTGCCAAATAACAACACCATCTTCCAGTCTAGGTCTTTGTGCGGCACAGGAGTCTCTAGAAAATGAAATGTTATGGGACTGGGACTTGTAGGGGAAACAGAAGCTTAAAGTAAACATGGCCGTGCCAAATCTTGCTTTCTCTTTTATCACCTTCTCCTGCAAACATACAGACACACACACACACACACAAACTGTTCACAGGAGGAGAAAGCGTGTACATGTGTGATGCGTGTATACGACTCGGTGGTCCGGCTTTCCCCACGGTCCGACGAGCACTTCCCTTTGACAAAGCCCCGAGTCTCATCTCCCCCTCCTCTCACAGGATAAGCATTTCCAGCTGGTTTCACAAACATTACAAATGAGATTCAATGGGCGCCACAGATTGTGTCTTTCTCCTGTTTTCTCCCCTTCCCTCTCTCCCTCCCTCTTTCTCTTTTTGCTTCTCACAGTGACTAGCCTTGTCTCATGAGACAGGGTAGCTAGGGAAACTAGGCCACAGACCGGCCTGCTGAGACAGAAGAGCCCAAAACACAGCACAGCTCAGCTCAGCTCAGCTCTGAGAAGCTCCTGTTACACACTACTTGCTACACTTAACTGCACATATAGTGCTCTGAAAACTGCTCAGCAAGCCTTCTTGTAGATTTTGGGAAGCTCATGTTACACTAAACTACTCCATGGAAGCAATAACTGTGCATTAACAGTCCAAGTAAAACATTAAAACATATAACAGTGTATATCATCACCAGTAGACCATTAATTCACTGTGCTTAAGCACTAGAGAGTCCACCCTGTGAGTGTATTTTGTCACATTAGTGCTCATGTAACCTGCAAAGCACAATAGTTTCTCTTCATTGTTTGTGTTTTAAAGTAATCGTTTGGCTTTTAGATAAATATGCTCATTCATTTTCTTTCTGAGCGTGAGATAAGAACATCAATACCACTCTCATGTCTAGGTGTTAAGTATGGAGCTTGAGGAAGGAGGTGATTAGCTTTGCTTAGCAGGAGCAAACAGCTAGCATGGCGCGGTCCAAATGACAAATTGTTAAACCACAACTTGACTTTTTTACATTTCTCTTTGTGTGCACATTAAACAAACAAGATATAACGTGTTATTTAGTGAGCTTTAGAAGTGCTGATAGGCATATTTTTTAACATTGGACAGAGCCATGCTAGCTGTTTCCCCCTGCTTCCGGTCTTGACGCTAAGCTAAATTACACGAAGACATGAGAGTGGTATTGATCTTTTCATCTAACACTCCACAAGAAAGTGAATGAACATATTTCCTAAAATGTCAAATTATCATCACCTGGAACGAGGCTCTGTCAGATACAGTGCTTATATTACAGGTATGAAGAATATAAGTAAGGTCACATTTTCTCACTGGTTAGTCTACTTAGGCTATGCTAGGCACGCAGATAGTTTTGGTATCATTTGTCAAGGTTTTGAGATGTAGCCTATTACAAGATTATTGTTTATTATGTTTATGTGGCAGAAGCTTTTGTCCAAAGCAAATTACAATAAATGCATCCATCAAGAGCTAGATGCCATTAAAGATTGCTGTTAAGCTTTTTAAATTAAATTTTCTTACTGCTGCGAGCACTGCAAACAGAATTCTGTTCACCTCCACTGTATTGGAGTGGAGGCAAAACCTTGCAAGACATCTCAACTTGACAAATTAAACCATTAAATCAGAATCTACAGGTAAGAGAAAAAAAAGGTTTTTGGTGGAATTTGGGTGAACCACAGCGGTAAATGGTTAAGTGAACAACTATGACACCATACCAACTCTGAACTGGTTTCAAGTATTATGCACCTTACTACTGGAATGAAGTAAAAACTGAATATTCACTAATCGCTCTATGGGAATTTAAAGTTGTATTTGCAGATAATTTTAATATTTGTGATTGTTTTGATTAGTTTGACTGAATTGTCTTGTTGTGATGTTGATGTTGTAAATTATGTCAAATAGATCTTGATCTCAGTTAAACTAAATAAATAAAGCTTCATTAACTGACCCATTAAGCACTTCTGAAACAAAGCAAGCATCTGAATAGGTTTTCTTCTCAACACTTGATGCCATGTCATGCATAAAGGTTGGATCACCAACCAGGTAAATTGGACAACTTCCACAGGGCCCACGCCCAACAGGAGCTCTCATACCAAACTGTCTATTTAATTTTAGTAATTTCAAGCATATATTTGTTTGGGAATATGCACCACTAAAACACAGTGTTAACTGAAATGGTGAGTGCCTTGAGGCGCATCTTGCATGACTTCCTAATTTTGAAGCCATGTCTTATAGAGGAACCTTGCGCCAACATCTAGTTTTAAGACCTTTATTATTTCATTGGTATTGTGCTTACATGAGGCATATATAAATTAATGTTTAATCAAATAAACATGAACTAATTGTCGCACAGCCAACCTGGGGGCAAATAGTATTCCTGCATAGGAGAACTGGTTGGTTTCAAGGGCTGGAGGCAAACTATAATTAAGCTGCCATATTGAGTCTGCTGTGTGCACTGTACTTGATGGGTACTTGAAGGCAACAGAGTGCATACACAATGCACAGAGAGTGGGAGGAAGAGGGGGGTAGCGTATGTCAATCAGGGCCCACATCTCATTTTTGCCCCGGGGCCCTGTGCAGTGATTCTTCAACAGTGTCAGAGTTTAGGAATTAGTTTCACATGGGGCTACCCCATGTTTGAAATATATGCACACATGGTACAGTGTGGTGCTTTGGATATTATAAGTCAAGTTCATAGATGCAGTTGTGTCCAAAATCCATTTTATGTCTTGTAACGAAGGGACGATTTGACTGATAAAGGCATACACGTGTATGGCAAGAGCCCTGTGAATTCCTCCTTTCTAAAGAGAATAAGTGTGCTAATTGTGTCCACATATCATTAGGCCCAAGGCCCGCAGGTCTGTAATTGCATATGAGCAAGATCATGTTCTTTTCATGGTGGTCATTTATTATGACTTGTTTATGAGCTCGAAATAGGATCTGAAATGGGGCCATGGAGTGCAGAGCTCCAACACAGACTCTCACTTATAACAAGTGTGGTATTGATGAATAAGGCCACAGGAGGCAAGGATCAGGAAGGTAATGATAGTTTCTGAATTTGGTTTGTTTGATCCAAAGTGGAGCAGAAAATGACCTACAGTGATGATGATGACACATGATTGATGACACTAGATTAAAAAAGAATATCAGATTAAGTTAAACATATTTTAAAACTCAGAAAATAGCAACTAAATGGACCTTGTGGTGAGATTATTTAGCATCTGCTGATGAAGATCATATATGATATGATTCAAAGCTTCAAAACAACAACTAAATGGACCTTGTGGTCACATTATATTGTCACCTGGATACCAGATTTTGGATTTTTTCACCAAATCATTTCAGGATCCAGTCATTCCACAAACAGGGTTATCTTGATTTTTGACATGAAAATAATCAAATGCTCATTTTATGGAGATATAAACAGTATACATTGTAATGTCTACTTTCAGATGTTTTGAGGTGTACTGCTGAATCGTGAGGAGGTGTGACAGCCTGTAAGTGCAGTATAATTGAATAATTTGATATCATATCCCGTTTATGTGTTGTTGTTATTTGAGTTTGTGACATTTACAAGACGTTAGAGGTTATACTGTAGCTTTAGTTTCAAATCAATGAAATGTTCTATGTAGAAATTCACTGGAAGAAATGCTGTGAGGCTGGAATGAGTGTCTGGCTGTGGAAGTTTTGCTTCCACCTTACAATCCAATGCAAAAAATACCGGTTGGCTGGCATTGCATGAGCCTGGTCATTTGGTGAAAATAATGAAATCCCTCTAATGTTTGATGGCTTTACCCTAAACACAACTACTGCATGCAAATAAGCCACAAAGGTGCAACAAAGCATTGACTTCAAACATGACTGCTTCATCAATATCTGAAGATAACCTGCATTTAGCAGGTTACAGTGCTTTGATTGGAACACAGTTATGACAGCTCACCTATGATAATGAACTATGTCTGTTAAAATGCTGTGCAAGTTAGCTAATACTGCTGTAGGATTGTTGTTTAAAGGCTGGTACATTACAGAACAAGAGTCCAACTGATCTTCGTTTAGCTGTGGTCTTAACACAGCAGCTAGGCTACATTTAGTGAACAAAATGCAGCGTTTAGATGTCACGCTGTGACTGTGAACAGGCCAGAGAGAGACCCCGCTGACAAATCTGAATGGGACAAGGTGGGAATAAAGGTGACATGGATGAAGATGAGCCAGGCAACTCACGTAGTGTTTAGACGGATTGCGCCTCTTCTCCACGTCCACGACTTTCACGTCCAGCACAGTCCGAAACTGCATCTTGACCCTGCAAAGGCTATGCATAAAAGCGACAGGCAGGCAGCTGCTGCAGCTCCGGATAAGCTATCTTGTATCACGGGAGAGAAATCACAACATTCATCGCCGTGTCATTTAACAATTCAGCGGTCCATTAAGAGATCAGCTCGATCGCGGCCAATTTGGCAGCTCCGACTTCCCTCCGTTGACGCAACGACCATCAATCTGATTAAAAACTTATCAATAGTCCATCTGAGCCTGTGTTGGCCGCTCTCAATGAAATACACACAGCCGAATATCCAGGAAAAGAGCGATGTTCACGCTGCCTACAGCCACACAGGCTGGCCAGCGGCGAGGGACGCGCTGGTGAAGGCGGTCACCTTAAAATAGAAAAAAAGTGAAGCGAGTTCCTTTGTGTCTGCAGCGGTACGCCTACATAAAGGGCATCTGCATACCTGGATTTCACAGAGGCTGGCTGAATGTTAGGTAGCCGGCAAATCCAGCGCCAAACGCCTCCTGTGTTACAGCAGGCGCAGTGGATTTAGGGGAAGGAGTGGGATGGGCTTCACACACGTCCTCAGGGCCACTTGGAATAAAGCTCTCAAGAAAAAAATATTTTGCTTTGCCTTCTTCGACAAGACATGTGCTTCTTTGTGACATAATACGTTTGTAACCGACCGACAGTCAGCGCATTCACTCGGTTAATCAATGTGCTCATTCATTCGTCTTCCTTTGGGGCCCCATAACTTTTCCTCCTTGCTTTAAAAGAATGTGGCATCTAATATACTGTATGTTTCAAATATCTAGCACGACATAGGCCTGAGTTCAGCACAAGCTGTGGGTGATTCATTTAAATGGTCTCTGGACTATGGAGGGCAGCGTGACAGTGGAGCTTCTTATCAGTTTGTTCACACTCTGCAGGCACTCACATGAGTCATGCAGTCATGAGCAGCTTTCTGGCCGGAGACGCGATCAACTAGAACTATGGATACAGATGTTTCACAGGCGACCAATCAGCTGCAGCCTGTTCTATGAGAGAGGGCCAATTAACGACTAAACACTGCCCCCCTGTGCACACAGCAACACATGCATCACTGTAAACATGCCCATATAGAGGGGAGACTTTTTCCTTTTCTCCTTTTTATTTATTTCATAAAATGGATCCGATTAGAGGCACAGAGTAGATCCTTTTTTTTCACAGCATCAAGACAATCTTTTAAATTACTTGTGAAAACCTTTTATACTACTGACTTTACTATAACCATGAGCTCAAGGCTAGAGTTCAAACAGGGCAGCTGCCCCTGGGGCCCCAGAACTCCAGGGACCCTGAAAGCTCCAGGATTAGTGTGTCAACTGCTTTGTGATCATTTAATTGAATATTCACATGTGAACATAGGAGGCTGAATTACTAGCTGAATAAAGCAGGCAACTGGCCTGGAGCTCCAGACCATTAGGGTCCCCCTTAAACAGCTGCCCCAGGGCAGCAAACCTCTGGTTGGTTTAATTAATATAAACTGAAGTGGAAAGAGCTTTATGTTGACCCCTGCATTTGCACTTAAAAATAGTATTTTATCAAGTTATAACCAAACTAAGTTGGGGATCATTGGGGGGTTACTTTTTGCCCCTGGCCCTCCTAGCAAGTTAACCCTGTCCTTCTTATATCAGCTGGTATTTAAAGCCTTTCAGGGGTGATTTTAAGTCAGGGTTTTAAATGTGTTTGTATGTATCTATGTGTCCTATATACATATATGTATGTGTATGTGTGTGTGTGTATATGTAAATGTTATATCTGGATATACATGTCACATACCTGGCATGAGTAAGGTAAAATATTTGTGTATATGTGATGCATTCAGGCTTTTATTCATGTATTTTAACATTATAACCACATATGAATGTGACATATTGGTCTATGTTGTGTATTGAAATCATACGGTATGTTCTTAAAACGGCCCTTTTTTTTAAGACAGATGACACGTTAAAATGTATTTCAAAATTAAAATATTTATCATTACTTGACACAATTTGTCTTGCATGATTGTCTCACGTAGTTTTTGTTTGTCTGGCCAGAGTAGGGGCATCAGTTTGATAGAGATGAAATGTGCTTTGGGTAAAGGTGGATAAAGGGATAAGGGGGAAATGTCGTATATTGCTGTTTCTTGGCCTTTTTTTTGTTTTGTTTTAATTTTCCTGAGGTAAATGTCATTAAAAGATACAAAAAGAAAAGAGAAAGGCTGCACACATTGGACAAGGAGTAAGAGTAACGGGAGGGGTAAGGGGGCCCCAGCAGCTCATTTTTGTCTCCTAGCAGGTTAATCCAGCAGTCTTTTGTTGCCTGGTCTGTTATTTATTTACAGCTATGGTCAAGCAGAGCAATTGCTAACGACTGACAACATATAATTTTGCCAATTTAATTAATGACTTGAAAAAAGTTATCAAACTATCATACATATTTATAAGAGTGGAGTGCACAGTGGTTTTAAAAGCTTCCCTGATGTCTATCTTCTTAGACATGGCTTTCAAATACATTTAAATTAAACTTAATATTTAACCTTAGCACGCTTACATACAGTAGTAAAATAAAATACAACAGCAAATGTGGTGTTCGGGTAAGGTTGGCAAGTGCAATATTTAACAATATTCATGATGAACAAAAAAATAGAAAAGCATGATTTACTCAAACTAACTGGACGCTCACATTTTGGAGCAAAAAGCCATAGTACACACAGTACTGTATGTACAGTGATGCTGCATTCCCCAACCCCACTGCGCTCATGTTAAAACACAGTATAATGGTTGTCACTGGTGCTGACGATGTCACTGTTACACTCCAGTGATTTGAGGACGAGCTCCAGCGCTGCTTTGCTCACGTTGAGGCTGTAGTGCTGTCTCACTGCAGACAGGATGTGCAGGATATGACAACCCTTCTCTGCATCTACAAACGCAGGAGGAAATAGCTGTCAGCACACAGGTATGTGGTCATGCAAAGCAAGGTTAGATCATCAGAAGCAAGGAGGGTTTGAGAAAACACCCTTTATTAAATGTAACATCTTACAGTAGTATCACAAAAAGGATTAGGCATACGATAGAAATTAAGCCCCTAAATGAAGAGGTGATTAACAAGAAACATGTAATTGTTGTGCTAATTTGATCTTTGACAAGCAACTGAATGATTACTGCCATACTTCACACACTGTGTCTCAAAGAAGAATGTCCCTCAGATCAAACTGCAGTAGTTCAAAATTAGAAATCTTAATACTTGATTTAGAGCCAACATAAAGTCTACTTACACTTCTCTCTCTTTGAGTCCTCCCTGATAATGTCTTTTACAGCTATAAGTAGGTCTTTATCCTGCGCAGTCACCTAATGAGACAACAGCATCCAACAGACACACATCCGCAATGAATCCCCACAATAATCCCCTGCAGAAGTGGGAAGAATTCATTCGAGATATCTTTGCTGTTTCTTACATAATAGACTTCATCCTGCGACTTGACCTTGCGGTACACCATGCCGTCGTCCTGTAAAATTTGCAGGGCTTCTTTAAGAAGCTGGCGTAGCTGCTGGCATGCAGATGGACCTGCCACAGGCTCCTAAACAGCAACAGAGGGCCATGTTACAAACGTTTTTAAATGACACATGCATTAGCTAAATATTTTTTGAAGACACACACCCCAAAAATCAAGATGTACCAAGAAATGTAGGTAGCATTTCCAACAGCTTTAATAGTTAAATCATCTCTGTTAATATTGTCAATAACGCCAACGGTATTAAATAATACACGTCTTTTAGACTACAACTCAAATCCTCACTGTATTCATTTTGTTCATTCATCATCTACATCTGATAAGGACCATTCAAACAAAGTCTGTCGTTTGATTTTCATTTCTTCCAAACACAACACCTTCAAAAAGAAATGGTTCCCATGTTAAAATAATATGGCGTTACCTGGTCTGCTGAAGCTGTTTGAGGCTGGCTGGAGATCAGAGGCTGCAGGAGGTCCTGCACATCGTAGGGTCTGAACCTGGTCACTGACCTCTGCTTAAAGAAATCCTTGATGATATTTGTTGCCTTGCAGAGGGAACTGACGGCTGAGTCACTGAAAAGCAGACAAAAAATTAGCAACTACACTTTATACTGTGATATTGCTGTCAATGATATGACATTGACAAAAAGCCAGTGATATGATAAGTTTATTACTATTCCTTTATTTCATAATTTATCCAGGATGCAAATTAGATTGTTTGCTTAGTTGTTGCTTTCTCCTTATGTATGTATATTAAAAACTGCAGATTCTATGGTTATTCCATGTTAAAATAAAAACTGTATATCAACACGTGCACAGCACTTCAATACAGTATTGCATATACTCCACTACCTGGAGTATATGTTTTACCTCATCTTGCAATACAAATAAAGAATGAAATTCTAAAAGGGCAACACATATCACTATAGGTGTCAGGTGGCACTCGTCAAATTACATAATGCTATTGTAAGTGACGCAGCCAGTGTGTGTTGCACTTAAGTTTCCAATATGTCACTTGAACAGTTTTTTTTAATGTATATACTACTGTACTTCACTGAGAGTTGTTTCCTGTCAAGTGCATTCTGTGACCAGGTGCTATTAAACAAGACTAAACATCTGCCACACTAGAGGCTCTGTCTGGCTAAATGCTAAAATGTCAGCTCACTAATATGTATAATATGTAAATTCAGCATCTTAGTGTAGCATATTAGCATGCTAGCATTTGCTAATTGGCACTACACACAAAGTGCAGTACAGCTGAGGCTGAAGGTAATGTTTTGCAGGTATTAGGTCTTAACCAAATTATTGGAAAAATTAAAACTTAGATGAAATGTCTGTACCCAATTAGACGGCAATCAGATTAATTAATTCAATAGTGAGATTAATTAATTAAATAATAATATTTCACTGCATAAGTGAAAAGTTTGACCTGCTGAAGGCACTATATGAAAAGTAAGAGGGTCACCAAAGTCAGTAGAACTCACTGTCTGGGCACCACACATGTCTGTATAACATTTCATGGCAATCCATCCAGTAGTTGTTGAGATATTTCAGTCTGGACTTAAGTGATGGACAGACTGAATGACCAACCAACATTGGCATAACTGCTATTGTGGCAAAAAAAAAATCGTTTATTTATCACTATTTATTGTACATGGAAATTCATGCATCTTTTAAATATGATTGACTTCTGTTTCTAACTTTACAACCTGTCAACATCCACACAATCACTACTGAATCAGTCCCGTTGTTGCGCATGACGAGACATGTACACACAACTGGGACAAACCCCAGACTTAAGTGTTTCTATGTACAACAAGGATGAGCATTAACAGGCAAGAATTTTCATCGGTTTCAGTGAAAGGTTTTAGTGTCATGACCTCTAAATGCTGTTTCAGGGCCATTTCCACCCCACAAAAAAATAGATTTTGGGATAAACTCTGGACTCCTTGAACACACTGGTTGTTTGGATTAGGGTGTGTTGTAATCTGCTGTGATGAGGGATGAATCGCTGTACCTTGTGGCATTAGGTTGCAGCTGGAGTGGTTTGTCATAGCACTGTCTGTAGAGCTGAGGAACCTCCATCATCCATGCTATCTGGAACGCCATCACTGGGTCATTCACTTTATCTGGGAACACACACCGACACAGATACGCACATGATGAATGGCCAGAGGATGGAGCTGGCATGTACTCTCGTATAAAGAATGTGCGGTTTGTGGTTGTGTACGTGTGTGAAATAGAGAGACCTGTGGGGCATCATGAAATGAGACTGCAGTGCTAGAATAAAGAATGTCCTTGCTAGGCATTTCAAGTGTGTGTGGGCAGTGGACTGTGTGAAATAATGCATGCAGCCATCAGTTAAGGCTTGGATATTTGTTTTATCCTTTTTTCTTTTTTTTTTAATGTAACTGCTTGGTGAAACTATAAAAGTAGACAGTGAATTTTAGGATCAAGCTGCCACTGTGGGCTGCAGAAAAAAAAGAGGGAGCTCTGCACTCACAGTAGGTGGAGGCCATGATTTCTCTCTGTTGTCTCGACGTCTTCACTGGTCCTCTGACTCGGAGCAGCTCTCCGATCTCCAGGCGGCAGCGACTCTGCTGGGCCTGTTTCAGCTTTTTCAGCTCAGCAACGGGGTTGAAGCCTCCCTGAGCTCCATCACTGAGTTTCCCCCCCGCTGGAGATAACAAAATAACAGAGGGTATTACACAGTGGTTTTCTGTGATTAATAATCAATTACAGATCAACCTTTCAAAATGTTTACAAATCTCTTTACGGAAAAAAAATAAATAATCAATGAAAGATGTGCAATGTGAAAGGTGTTGCTTATAGTAACAAACTCAATTCTGCAGTTCCTTTCATTCATTCAAATCATTCTTCAGCTAATTGTTTTGGTTTTCCAGCTTACAAACTGATGCTCTCATGTACTTCGTCTTCAGTGAAAAAGCTCAGATAAACTCGCTGTACGCTACCTAGCAAAGTTAGCAACAGGTGAGCATGTAAAAGAAACTGTGGAGCATCTAGCAAGTAAAACAAGCTCATAAGTTTCCCAGGAGTGATGAAGCGAAAAATTGAGCTGTAAGGAGAGTGAATATTGGACTTAAAATCATCAGGTGGCCAGTAATATAATCAAATTCATGCTAATGTAGCTACATGTCCATTGGATGTGTCAAGAGGCACTTATTTGCTAACATGTTCACCATTAAAACTTTTTTAAGGTGATTATATATCAGATGTTGTATCATGTTACACTGCCCCCAAATGGCCAAAAAATATACTAATGCAGGTTTAACAGAACACAGGGATGTGGGGATGTTTGGGTGGGTGGGTGTTGTGACCCACCCAAACATCTTGCTTCAAACTACAGTACGCAGAATTCCAGCATCTAGGCACCAATGAAATGTTGCTGCAAATAACATTAGAAAGATGATTCATTGTATGAGTTTAAGTTCAGAAGAAGTAAAAGGGTTTTTTTAACTGTATGTTAATAGTTACCCTGTGACGTTTTTGACAACCAGTGGCCTGAGATAACTTTTGTTATAAATTGATGCTATATAAATAAAAAGTGAATTGAAGAGTGGCACTGTGAAGCAATGACTTAATTGGCGGGTCTCTGTTTTGTGTGTATTTCATGCCTACTACCACTTGCTCAAGAACGCTAGTAGAGCATACTATTGCATTGATTGATGACTGGAGACAATAGTGTGCCAAGAAACTTAGCAAGAAGATTGCTAGCTATGCTAGCCAATGTAAACATGGATGTAAACCATTGTTTCAAAATATTAAAAAAAGGCTATATAAAGAAATGCATTTAACAGGCTTCGGGGAAACACACAAAAAGTTTGGGTGAGAAACACTGAATGTTAACATAAGTGTGCATGTTCACAAGAAAACTCCACTGGGTACCTTTAAGACAAAAAACTATATAGCAGTACAATAGTTATGGGACGCCCCAGGGAGTCACAAAATAGATCTGAGGGTCATGAGATGATAAGTTAAGAAAGATGAAAAATAACATTTCTGTTACAAAAGATTAGTTTGCTTTTTCAGATATTTGTCTAATTTTGTTGTGGGATACTGGATAGTTTTACCTCTTCAGGTTTATAAAAAGATTCACAATAAAAATCTGACATGGTATAAATCATTCTTTGCTTCAAGTGCTCATAGCACATAAAATATATAATCTTTGACAAGGGGTCACAAGTTTACTGTCATTCATTAGAAAGTGCCATATATATGGCACAAACGTTAGGCAACATTGCAGTAGTAAAACTTCATTTAGCAATACTGACAAGATGCCTGTCTGTTACTTACATGACAACTTAAGTTAGAAGGATGCCATAAGGCTCAAACTATTTAATATGTAATAATATATTGGAAGAGCATCTGCTACATAGTGCTCTGACAAACTAAGCAGCAAGCCAAGATAGTCAACGCTGTGACTGAACTCATGTTAATTAGTATCAGTGCACATATCATTGTTCTTTCAGTCAGTGTGCAGTGATCTGGCAAACTCAATCTATTTCTGTAACTTCTGGTGCCTAATGCAGAGATTATATACAACCATGCTAATACTGAGATTCATACACACGCAAACTCACATTTATCAGGATCCGCCTCCTCTTTCATTAGGTCATTTTTCCAACACAGACAGTTTATAACACCAGTGCCATCATCCACTGTGAACAGAAGGAAAGATCAGACAGATGAAAGATCAGAAGATGTATTTGCTTGTGAGGAGATTGGGAAGTCAAAGCTATGTTATATTTAGGCCTGAAAAACAAAAACTGGGATATTGTCACAGATGAAGACATTCCTAACGTTTAATCCATAATATGCAATGACATCACTGTTCTGCCATAGTGCAGCATTCACAGTGATACCACACTTATTATTTACATGAGTACGTAACTGATACAATACTTGCCAGCGGTTGCTGACATATAAAAAAACATATTTTTGTTACACACAGGGGCGCAGCAAGATTACCTCCATAACAGAAGAAGTCATCTCTTTCCCTCTTGTACACCACAGTCCCAAGCACATCAACTTTATAGATCGGATGTAAGTTGTAGAAGTAAATACCTGTGAGACATTTGTGGGTACAGAACAAAACAAATATTCTCAAAGCATCAACTGTTTTTGGTAGGGATGCACGATATTATCGGAACGTCATCGGTATCGGCCGATAAAAGCTCTAAAATGGAATATCGGCATCGGGGAATTCTGCCGATTATGAGAGGCCAATATGTCGCCTTCTCCTCCACCGCCTGACTGTGCTTCCCTCCACGGACTGTTTCACCCCGAAGGTCCCGGTACCCCGTCCGAATAACAAACCGGAGCTCGCTGCTCCGGTTGGTTCCACATGGAGAGCCGGGGCTAACGTCAGCTGGCAGGCTAGCAGAGGCTAGCTGACTGTGCTTCCCTCCAGTCATGCTGCAGCTAACGCTCCGCTAGCCTCTCAGCTAACGTTAGCCCGTTAGCCCCGGCTCTCCATGTGGATCCAACCGGAGCACCGAGCCCCGGTTTGTTATTCAGGTTAAAGTGTGAAGAAGCAGCGAGTCTGACGGGCAGCTTGAGTGAAGTGAAGCCTGTGGATGAAGCACTGGGACCGTCAGGGTGAAACGGACCGTCGAGGTGCTGCGGCGTTCGGATGCACAGATAGGAAACATCTCGGCTGACAGGATATACTACTCTGTTTGGGGCATGGATGTATAAAGAGAACTGGATACAGCGTCGGAGGCGGGGCCCCGTTCACTCCAATGAAAGTTGCTCAGTGGCGCATGAAGCCAAAAAAGTTTGACTTTAAAATTACCCGGATCTTCCGGGATCATTGGACCCATAGAGCTAGCGCACTAGTGGCTTTCGCCGGCCGAACCGACTACTTCCGGTTTAGCCCTCCGGCTAACTTGAATGGGGATAAAAACAATTCAATCGTGGTGCTCTTTTAGGCTTTCGAAATGTGATCGGACCGAATGAATCAAATCCTGACAGTGAGACGAGTCATTTCACGGGGGTTGTGATGCTCAGAAAAAATTATGCGCTGATTTACGGACGTCTCTTTCACAATTTAAGTCTATGGAAAAAAGTCTTTTTGGGCCCGATAGCGTCAAGTGACATTGTAATTACACGGTTTGGCCACTATGTCAAATTGGCCTCACATTGGCGCTGTTCCTGAGGGCTTGGTTTGGGGGCATGGATGTATAAATAGAACTCTATACATTTTATACACATATCACACACACATACATATACATTCTCTTTATACTGAACTCCAGTCTTCCTAAATTCTTCCTTCACATATTGTCTTTCTTGATCATACTTAGTACAATCTATGCTTGCATGCATAATAGTCTCCTCAGCCAGCTGGAAAAAAAAATGTGCATATATCGGTATCGGCAATCGGCCACAATTGGTATCGGCATATCGGATATCGGCAAAATCAGCAATATCATGCATCCCTAGGTTTTGGTGTCAACATCAGGCATCAGTCACCAGGTCAAAACATTTGAGTCAATTTTTCAGTCAGGATGCATGACAGGGCACCACATGGTTTATCCTGAGATGAGTCATATATAATCAAAATCTGATTGATAGATTTATTTTCCTTCTTTGTTATTATCTCCTTTCTGTGCAAAATATGTTTGTTTCCCTGGAAAGAAAGGTACATGCTCATCAATTCTTATCTTTGTGAGCCTCACGATTAGAGGTTTAGAAATGGATATAACGTTATATCTACCTGTTGATATAACATTTATCAAGTTAAAAAAAACACTCATTTCCTATTCAATCCATGTTTTAAAGATTAACAGTATGAAATACAACAAAAACAGCATATAAGTTATAGCCACGCCATGACAGATAAAAAAAAACATCAAGACGTCTAGTTATGCTTTGCTAAGTAAAAGTATGAACGTACAAGATATGGAATGAAATTAGGGTCATAAGTATTGTAGCTGTTTATCACCATATCTGAATGTGTGAAAACATTATGTAGTACATTTTTGGAGTACATTCAAATGTGTGAATGTGTAAAAATGTTTTGATAAAATTAATTCAAATGTTTGAACGTGTAAAAAATATCTGAACAAATAGATTGAATCTATAAGGAGATCTGTAGCTGTGCATCACATTTTGTGAACAAATGAAAAAGATTTGCAAGAATAATTTCCAGGTTTGCAGTTACACATCTATGTTTGTGGGTGAAAAAAGTTCATACAGAACTCAATTGTATGTGTGAATCCCAAGTTTACAGCTATGAATCAAATCTACAAGTTCAAATCAAACCTACATGTCCCAGACAAAGGAAGAGCATTTGCTGGTGAGCACTTCACCAAAAAGCACAGCATGAGGGACTTTTGCTCCAAGGGTGTCAGTGAAAATGAAGCTGTCAGCAGACTCTTTAACAGAGATACTGAATACTAAACTCAATTGGAAAAAAACAACAATTTACCATAACGACGATTGGTGATGGATCACTTGTTAACTATAAACTAAAGTATTTGTTCTGGTAGGTTCGATTTGCACTTGCGATTTGATTCACGGCTGTAAACTTGGGATTTACACATACAATTAAGTTCTGTGTGAACCTTTTCCACCCACAAACAGATAGATGTGCAACTGCAAACCTTTTTTGTAACTGCAAAACTTTGTGCAAATCTTTATGCACTCACACATTGTAAAGTATCTGTGCGAATCTTTTTCATTTGTTCCTAAAATGCCATGCACAGCTACAGATCTACTTACAGATAAAAAATTAAATCAAAGCGTTTTTACACACTCACACATTTGAATGTATTCATACAAGATGTTTTCACACATTCAGATATGGTGATATACAGCTACAATACATATGACCCTAATTTTATTCCATAACAAAGAGAGTTTACTAGCTAACATCAAACTTGCTACAGTTTGTAAGCCAGTTTTAAGTTTGGTAATACTATATCTAATGTTTAGTTAATGCTAGCTGTTGGTGTAATGTTACTTGTGAATGTTCAAAAGTAAAGACCAAGCATACTGTTGTATTTCTATAAGTTAGGTATCATTAACGTTACCTGGCACCTGGATGGACTCTGTCATCTGTAGGATGTCTCTGACATACAGCCTGGCGAAAGCAGAAAAGATCGGGTCCAGTCCCCACAACATGGATGGGGGCTCTTCCACGGGATCCATCGTAGCTGCCTGCATGTCATCATGAAAGCAAAGGTAGACTTCTTACCCTTTTGTGTTTGCCTTTGTGTGGCTGACAAGAAAGTAAGCTAGCTGCTGCGGAGTGTTATGAGAACACAAGTATTGGTCACGTGACGCCCTATTATCACTTATTAAACATTTATGTGTAGTTGACGGTGACTGGGCAAAGTCTGTATACTTTTAGAATGGTTACAGTTGCGTTAAAATATTTCTACGTTTAGCGTTAATAAAAGTTGTATTTGCATTTTTACTATCTGTACGGCGCGTCCATGTTTCGCAATGGTATATGGGATATGTAGTTTGACGGACACAAAGGACTCTGACGATTCTGTGTACTGAGGCAACGGTGCTGGATGGAAACAATGCCGCATCACCAAACAAGTAATACACAGTATGGTAGCCCGTTTACTCGTTCAAAATATGTTGCAGTTTCAACACGAATAGTTTGAACGTCTCCTACATGAGTTGTGTTTGGTCTCCCATACAGACGAGGGCAGCAGAAGACTGAAATTACCCCGCCGACTGTCAAACACGAGGAGCACGGAGAGAGAAAGAAGTGCAGCCGCGCGCACGCGTGAACGCGCGGCGACACTAAATCCGCTAGATTACTAAAGCCGTCCACACACTAAGGAAAGATGACTGTTTTTACTGTTTTGGCGAATGTTAATGTACCGACGAGCTGTAGCGGTACCAGTTTTTATCCTCAGGGAAACTAATGAATTTATTCTGCGGAATACAACTATTTGGAAGGACGCCTTACTCATCTTTTTTTTCTTTTGGTTGAGGAAAACCCTACAGGGTTGTCGGGCCAGTGGGTCGTCAGGAGTTGGAACAACGACGGTCTTCCCGTACTACTTTTCCTTAAAATAAAGTATCGTTTGGACGGATTTTCGATGCTAGGACACATCTAGGGTAACATTTAGTTATTAGTTTAGGGGTTAACAATGACTCATGATGTGCGAAAGAGCTATTCTGTGGACTGGTCAGAACAGTGTCAAAGGCTAAGCTAGGTTTTGATCCTGACTGTTACTAAAGCTAACGTTACATTGTGTGCTGACCAAACGGATATTTATAACTAACGTCAACGTTTTGCCTCGGGATATATGTTATTCCTAAGACTTAAAGTAAACTACACAAGGAAATAGATACTACTTTCAATTCCATTGTCAACTTTCTAAGTTGAATGACACAGGATTCAGTATGTCATTTTTTAATTTCCGTAAAATATTTAAATTGGGAGCTGAGAAGAAGAAGAAACAATATGAACACGTCCGCAGAGATGAAAATCCAGAAGAAATATGGGACATTGTTGGTGAATTGGGAGATGGAGCCTTTGGGAAAGTGTACAAGGTAGGTAATGTCTCATTCAGAGCTGTCTTTCTTCTCTTTTCAATATTGTACCTGCCTTGTGTTTTCTTCATGTGGGCTAGTCTTTTGTAACCTCTTCATATGCAGCAACCCTCTTTTGAAGCCTGACACAACGTGCCAGCAGTGTCACATCAGTGTTGTATTGCTCTGACCCACCCACCATCTTTAACCAATACACCAGTTCTGTGACAGAGGCGGTGTCAAATATGACTGTTGAGGTCCCTCTCCATGGTCATCCAACATGCTTGTCTAACCCCTCTGCCTATGAGGTGGGTCTACATGTGACAGAGTACTAAATATCAGCAGACCCACACAGAGCAGGAAAGTGATTTCTTCACCAACTGGTCTTATTGGAAAGCAAAGCTGTGAATTTACCAACGTTAACATTTCCCTGGTCATATTACTCACAAATGTAAGCAATCTCTGACCTGCCGGATATTCCAAGCAGGAGCAAAATTAACTTTTATTATACAGGTGGATGATGTTTTTATACTGTCTGCTCCTGAACAAACCAGCCAAATCATTTTCCCTTTATGTTTTCAGAAAGCTGGCGCAGTATCAAAGCAGCCTCGTCGTCATCATTTTAATAGTGACATTGTTTAGCTTGACCCTAATGAATAGCCAGAGCCAGAAGCTTCATTTGCATGAGTGACAGTAAATTTTATCACACAGGAGGGCTCCACCAAATCTAAGACCAGGAAGTCTGTTGCTAATGAAAGCAGTTTACATGTTCTATTTTGTTCTTTGTTGCCAAGTACTATTTTTGGACACTTTGAAATAGTCCGACTTACCCAAGATTTCATCCTGGTGTTACTTTGTATGATACTTACATTAAGCCTAATCTTGTTGCACAATGATTTAGTCACAGGTTGCCAGTCTCCCAGCATTCCAAACGAGTGATGGGTCACGTCAGCTAGACTTACTGTTCAAGAAAGAGAGTTGTACCGAAACAGATCCTTCTTTACCTTCATTATTCCATTGAAGGAGTTCACGTTTGTGCTACTGGTAGTGGCACTCCAGCATCAAGCAAAACTTGCTCTATAAATATTAAATTGCAGTGTTATGTTCATATGTCTGGGCTTTGAGCCATACCAGTTGTAATACCCTACAGCAGAAATGCATTACTGGGATAGTCCCCACACTTTATTGATTCATACTAAAACACAATCTGTCTGCTTTAGTACTGAGGAACAGATTATGTTTGGGGGGTTTTTGAAATGTAGTGTATGTCTGACCACGGAACAAGGGCAGGTCACCAGGAAGTGGCTGCATCCCATATCGAAGTGGCAACTTCATTGAGCACATCCTGCCTGCAGAGAAGCCAAAACAAACAGGAGAAATTTCCATTTTAACAAGACATGCCTCATGTTCTGCTGTCTTATTCAGACCTACAGCAAAGGAGAGAGTGTTTATTTCTTGTTTTTAGATCCTCTTAATGGCAATGTGAGGTGATTGTTGCAGGTCTGAGGTCAAGACAACTTTCCAACATAAGCTGAATAACTTCATGAGTTCTTTGCTCATACAACCCCCTAACAACATTTTTATCCTATAGGCTCAGAACAAACAGACGGGCATCCTAGCTGCCGCCAAAGTTATTGACACAAAGACTGAGGAGGAGCTGGAGGACTACATGGTGGAGATTGATATCCTGGCCTCCTGCGACCACCAAAACATTGTCAAACTGCTTGATGCTTTCTATTATGATGGCAAACTCTGGGTGAGTAGAAGGAAGAGCTCTCTGGAGTGACAGTGTCATTAGTGTTTCCTTTGTGTTTGTTAAGCTCAACAAGAAAACGACTACCTGAGCAAGGAAAAAATATGGACCTAATTAGAGCTGCAACGATCAATTGATTAGTCGACTGACAGAAAATGAATCAGCAACTATTTTTGGTAGTCCATGTACAGCTCCAACTAATGATTATTTTCATTATCAAATAATCTGTAAGTTATTTTCTCAATTAATTGATTTATTGGTCCATAAAATGTCTAAAAATGACTTAAAACGGTTAGTTGATTATCAAAATAGTTGACAACTGAACGATTAATCAACTAATTGTTGCAGCTCTAAATCAATTAGTTGTTCTGAGTAATGTTTTAAATGTGAATATTTTCTGGTGTCTTTGGTCCTCTGTGATAGTAAACCGAATGTCTTTTGGTTGTGAATTGTTGGCCGGAACAACATCAAATTTTAGATCCTTCTTGGGCCATTTTCTGACATTTTACAGACCAAACAACTACAGTAATTGATTAATCATGAAAATAATTGAAAAATTAATTGAAAATGAAAACAAAGTAGTTGCATCCCGAGACTTGATTAAACAGTTTGATTTAGTTATTATTATTATTATTATTATTATTATTATTATTATTTATTATGCATTATTTTATTTTCTTATAAAACACAAACTGGGACCAATCGTAACATTATGGACTATTCAGTCAATAATGTGTTTAGCAGTTCAGCTTTCACAGACCAAAACTTGGACAAAACCAATAATGGATGTGGTACTAAAAGTTAAAATTCTCCCACAGCATAGCAGCTATATAAAATCATGGTTTTCCCCTGCAGTTGTTTCTGCAGGGGAAAACCTAAAACAGTGTCAGCTCTGTATTCTAGTTGTTACATTATGGGCTCACATGAGCCCTCATAATTTCATCAATGCTGTTATCCTGCATAACTTAACTATAATTGTAAGGGTTTTGCAGCAAATGCAAGTCCCTTGCTTGCTGTAGTACTATCAAAATTTGAGGCCAAAGTTCACAAGCAGCTTTTAGAGCTGTTAATCATCTTACCAGTTCAAAATCCATCCGCTATTGATATGAGTTCATTTTTAAAGGCCTTTGTTTTCACTGTAGCCTGCACAGAAATGTGTTTTTATATCTGAAAAATACAGCAAGTTTGTCTGTTCCTCTGCAACTCAAAGTCAGAATTTTATATGTATTTCACACCAATGGAGTATCAGTGATGGTCTACTGTGAATACTGGCTGGTCGTTTAGATACAGTGTAGTGGCCATTACCCTGGCCCTGGGGCTGTGACAGTAGATGTGGATTATATCCAAGGCCTAAACATGAAGGAAATGTTCATGATTTAATAAACAGTGTGTGTGTGGGGAACTCACAGTGACTGACATAGAGAACAGGTTGATCCAACCAGTAATTCAGGGTTATTTTCTTTCATATCATACACACTGTAGAATATTTACGCATGCTAAGCAAATAACATATTCAACATGGTAGAAGTCATGGAGAGGACCAAAAAATTGCATCACAGTATTTTTTAAGATTCAGGCAGTTTCATGGTATGTCATGTTTTTTGTTTGTTTTGTTTTGTTTTTGTTTGTTTTTTTGTTTGTTTTTTGTTTGTTTTTTTGCATGGCTGGGCCTTTACATAGGTTCATAATAGCTTATAATACTGTCAAGAGTACGTAGAATTTACATGAATCACTTCAAAAGTTTGTTTCTGAGTCTGAATGAAAGTAAACACAGGAGCTAGCCACCTGTAGCAGCATTGTGGTTAACTGCATAGAGATCTATATCCAGGGCGGTTTACCAGCTAACCAAACCACCCACATATTCATCCGCGCAGTTTGTTTATATGTATGAGGCTGACTTTCACCAAGGTTAGGCTGTAAGGAAACTAAAAAAATGAAGTACAATGACAGATTATCCCATGGACTATTATGAGGACGATCATGAGTTATTTCCCTTTGAATGGCCAACCATAATTATTTGAGCTGGAGTACACAGAGAGGAGATAAAACAACTAAAAGAAGAAAAACTAGGCATGGAGGCAGATGGATTTACAACATTTATCAACAATGTCGTCCTGGAGACTGTTTCACCTCCACAAAATCAACTGTTTAGCTTTCTATGCAGTTAGCCATAATGCTGCTACAGGCAGCTAGTTCCTGGGTTTACTTAAATTCAGACTGACAAACAAACTTTTGAAGCGATTCATGTAAAAATCATGTTTATTTGTAAAGCAGTAGGAGGCTGACGGAGGTTGCTTCAATAATCGTCATTATACGCAAGGCCTCATTTGCCCGAATCTCAATCTGAATCTCCAGAATCTCAATAACAGAGCTACCTGGCTAGTTAGCGAGCTGTACCCAACATGCTGTTAGGTAGTGTAATTTTGTAAATGTACAATTATTAGTGTTACAAATTGTTTATGTGTCACAAATTGTTATGCACCATGGTATTATGCCCTATTTGAGAGTTAGTTGTAGGTTATTAATTGTTGTGTTATAACCGTTAGTAAGAAGTTAATGCAGTTAATAGAGGTCCCCTTTCAATATACTATACACAGTTTGCCCTGACCGTAGCGCTCTTCAAGGCCATTATGTATTTTGCATCCTATTGAAAGGTTACCACAATTATGTCAGCTATGCACCATATGTATGGTGGTATATGAAAAATTCATATTGTATGGGAAATTAAAAGCAGTGTACCGGATGAATTGGTATACCGCCCAGCACTAACAGCAGAGTATATGCACTGCGCACTACTTCATCCTACCTCCCTCCCAAAAACCAAAGAGATTTATAAAAGGAGGACAGATTTAGAAGTAGAGCATGTACATTAAGAGACGGGAACACGATTAGGAGTATCATGCATTGACTCATGTGAGTCAATACACAAGCATCCTTCCACAAAGGTACATTGTAGTTAGGTCATTATAAACTCTCATGATTACCTGAGTACTTGATTTCAGTGCATTACGTTAAGCACTCGGCCCTTTTCCTCCCCATTGTCCTCTGAACAATGGGCTTGATCACAGCCTGATGGAGTTGTCTGTTGATTTTTATCTTAGCTTGTGTGGCACCTGTTCGTGCAAAGAGGAGAGAGTGTCCAGGACATTTCCTCCTGGAGATGAAAAGCATGATTCCACATAATCCCAGGAGAGTCTGGGAGGTGACTTACTTAATAACTGCATAGCAAAGTCGTGAGACCTATTGAGCTTTGTTTCCTTTTTTGCTGTTACGCTACAATATCTAGCTGCACACAGACAGTTCTGAGGCTCTCTTTTCATGTTTTTTATTATGAAGTTGTTGGAATTTTCCTCCTCACAGGCCCTTAAACCTTTAGGTGAGATAATTTACGGTCTCACATCCTCCCCTTCTGCACCACATAAATGGATTTGATAATATACGGGTGCTTACTTCTCCACGCATTTGCATTTGTGTCAAATAAACAAGTGGGAGAGGAAGCCACAACCCTGGCCCATGGTTCCTCTCTGCCTGCTGCCACTCTGAAAAACCAAACTGTGGGGGCCATTGTACAACAGCAGAGTCACTAAAACAACAGCACGCCTACAGAGAAACACTAGAATGGTGTGTATGTTGAATAGCCAAGATTGTTCAGAGACTTGAGGCATTGTATGTCTTGTAAGGGCTTTGTTGTTGGAAGTGGAACAGTCTTGAAAAGCTCCACTGAATCATAGAATGCCATTGAACCTCGGTGGAAAAATTAGAGTTGGTCGTTTTTATTTATAGGTGCTTAAGATATTTTGTCACTTGTCATTTTAAATGCAGGATGACCCCATAACAAGCTAGGGCCTCAACCAATGTGTCAACCACAATTAGTTTCTCAATTGTTACAAAACTGCAGAAGTGTGTCTTTACTTCCTCTTCCTTGGGAGTGACTTTTAACCAAATGTTTCCCAAATCTCAGTGTAGAGGAAAGAGTTGGCTTCATGCTATAAGACTAGCTTTGTCTTTAAGCTCAGTAAAGACACTCCAGATGCTTTGCCTACTCACTGCCATAACCATATTTACCTCTCCCTGAGGTGCTGTGTCCATAGAAACTGTAATCCTATTTACAGAATAAGACCTAAGGTCTGGCAATATAGCTAGCAAGCTAGCTAGCAGCTGTGGTAAACCATTTCCACAATGTTGCCCCAACTGGGCCAATCCTCTTACATCAACAGCCATATTGAAGGCTCCTAAATGCCTTTAAGGGCTCAGAGTGTTTCATTCATGCAGGCTGGGTGGAGGTTCATTCTCAAATTGTCTCAGCTAACGCAGTAGTTTGGATACATGATGATGTGGCCCCTTTGAGTGTTGTGTTGATGTTCCAGCAGACTAAATACATGTAGTCATGTATTCTCTCTGAACTTGAGAACCTTCCAGAGCCTCACAATAGATTTGAGAGGGCACCGGGTTCAACCAGAGCATTACTGCCTCTCATGAATGACCTGCACTTACCTCTGTTTGAAATGCATTAGGGCTGTGCCATATGACTAAAATCATATATCCCGATATAGGTCATTTCATATCAAGATAATAGTACACATCATGATGTAGCGCATTTTCTGTAAATCTATAAAATGACCACATGGAAAGGCCTATTTCCTATTACATTACAATTATATACTCGACAGATAAAAATTTTTCTCCTTTTATTTAGAACCTTTGTGCAAATTTTCAATTAAGCATGTAACAAAATATAAAATAATGTATAAAATACATTATCATATGGCACAGCCCTAGATCACTGCAAATCTCTCAGTAATGAAACTTAATAAAGACAAACACGTTTGATGTGATGCATCTCTGCTTTCCGTAAACAAATACATGTTGCAAGGTTTGTACAACATATTGATTGTTCGTGCCTTTTTTCCCCTCGTTGGCAGATTCTCATTGAGTTCTGCGCAGGAGGGGCTGTGGACGCTATCATGCTCGGTGAGTCAGCATTTCCAGCTCACATACAGATTGTAACATCAAAAAAAGAATCTGTTCAGATATCAGCACTTAACAGCATATTTAAGAAGGCAAATTTAAGACATCAGAAGGCCTCTATAGACCACCTACATGTTACATTCTTTATTCATCAATACTCTGAATGTATTTTAGTCCTTAGCACCATCTATGATATGAGTCTGCATTATTGTATTCCCGGGTAAGGAATTCTGAGCATGTGTTCGTGTGTTCTTCGCCCCCCCTGTAGAACTGGAGAGAGCCCTCACAGAGCCTCAGATCAGGGTGGTGTGTAAGCAGACTCTGCAGGCCCTCGTCTACCTCCATGACAACAAAATCATCCACAGAGACCTGAAGGCCGGCAACATCCTCCTCACACTGGACGGTGATGTTAAGCTGGGTAAGAACCAGTTATGCCCTGCTGTTTATGCTAGAGAGTACATAGTTTTACCAAGGAGGGTAACTAGACACCCTGTGTCATTTCTTAGTTGTCACAGTTCCTTGTAACAGTTGGTATTTGTATCATTAAAAATCTATTCATATTCAATTAAGGATTGTTGTTGGATGGAAGGAGAAAATGTTTAATCTGTGTAATACATAGACGGAAAAGGAGAAAGTTGAGAACTTTGGTAAATGCCTTGCCTTACAAGTATATTTTCCCCATTTTTTTTTTTTTTTTTTTTACTTTTCAAGGGGAAGAATAATAAATGAGTTCACAGTCTGGCAATATAGACAAGGCTGTGTGCTTTTGGCCATAATCACCATGTATTTTGCTCAAGTGCTCTGTGATTTAACTGCTGAAAATGACACAGGAATGTACAGTGATACCAATCATTTTTCCTTTTTGATACAAGCAGCCCAAATACATTGTTTGGTTCAAATATCTAGGTAAGGTATTGGTTTTCATCGTTCACTCACAGGTCTCTCTAACAGAAAAACAGTGTTGAGTCGAGGTATCATGTGGTGTCGTATAGATCAGAAAAACAACTACTTTGAAGTTTTCCACACTCATTTCCAAAGCGTTTTTAATGCAAGAAGCTTACAAGTTCACATGATCTTTCCCATGACATATACTGCTTAGTGTTACACTACATGCATGTAAAACAAGTCATAAGTAAGAATAATGACTGTTTGTGTGCTTTACTCAGAATGGTGCTGCTATTGTTCCTACTATAGCAGGACATTTTCATGTTTCATTGATAAGTTTGGTTTGTCACAACTTGGGTCTCAGTTGTGTATTTGGATCATTATTCCATCCAGTAATAAATAATAAATAGTAGAGCGGGGGGGAGCAAGGGGTGAGGAGCAGGGGCCTCCTCCTTTCCGCCCACCGGTGTTTTCTGTTCTGCATCCAGCTCGAGCTGAATCTGCTGCTGCTGCTTCTTCCACCTGCTACCCTGTTCTCCCCAATCTGTTGCGGCTTACAACTCCCTCTGTCTGTCTGTCTGTCTGTCTGACAGAGTGCGAGCTGATGCACTGTGAGACTCATCCTCC
The DNA here is from genome assembly GCF_914725855.1 of Thunnus albacares. Lineage (NCBI taxonomy): Eukaryota > Metazoa > Chordata > Actinopteri > Scombriformes > Scombridae > Thunnus > Thunnus albacares. The sequence goes on along the minus strand of NC_058108.1, from coordinate 13,698,758 downwards.
GTTGTCGTCTCCCTCTCTCTCTTCGCTGTCTTCACCCCTCTTCCTATGGGACCGCCGCCACCAGGGAAAAAATATATATGTATACATATATTCAAATACTGATTTTACTGTTCGAATACTATGGCAATGAATGAAGATTTGAGGCTTTGAAGCTTTGGGTACAGCCCTAATAAATAGTAAATAAATATTAAATAAACTAGTAAAAAAGAATTGAAACAGCAGAGCTTGAGATTTTGTCTTTCAGTCTCAAGTATAGTTCAAGTCACCAAAACACTGGATCCCACATTTCCTGTTATGCATTTCAATAGCATCTTTTCTTAATGCCTCCCTTTCTGGTATATGCCCATTTTGAAATGATGACATCATCAGGGTTACTTTATAATAATTAGTAAAAGTAATTAAAAAAAAAAAAATAAGTGTAAAAGAAATGTACTGTGACTTATGTTGCACACGCTTACTGTTGCTTAACAGCGATTGTTTGTCCCTGCTGCTCAATGTGTTCACGCACACACACATGCATCCACAGCAGATGCAGTAATGTAGCTTACTTAGAGCAGTATGAGTCACTGCTGGTGGAAGGAACAGGCTCAGTGAAATAACACACAAGCATTTTGTCCAGTGACATAACACACACAGAGGTGCCTGTGCAACTGCCTGCCAGGGCTCTGATGAGCTGTTACTCACACACAATACAAATAAGGCAAGATGTCATCATGCAAATGTGTGACTGGTGTCATAACAGCATATGTTTTGTGGGCCTGTGTTATTTCGTGTTCATTTTACGCTCTGATTGGTTTAGCAGTTCCACTGCTAAAGGGTACAGTTTTTCGTTTTGGATGTGTTTGGTTTTTGTGGCTACATCTGAAACATAAATGATGACAGTGCAGTTCCTCTGGCTAATTTCTGGTTTGTCTTGAATCACATGTCTTCCAGCTGACTTTGGCGTGTCTGCCAAAAACACCAAAACGCTGCAGAGGAGAGACTCCTTCATTGGAACACCTTACTGGTGAGTGTAATATAAAACAAAAGAATATCATCGTAGTCATTAAAAATTCATCTTTGTCCAGTTTTTTCTTTTTGCACAAAACCTCCATGGACTCAAAGTTTCCTTTCAACGACTCCTCTTCTCTCTCATTGGTATACATTTCCTTCCAGGATGGCTCCAGAAGTGGTTATGTGCGAGACGTCAAAGGACCGTCCATACGACTTCAAGGCAGATATCTGGTCCCTCGGGGTCACCTTGATTGAGCTGGCACAGATTGAGCCGCCAAATCATGAGATGAACCCTATGAGAGTCCTGCTGAAAATAGCCAAGTCCGATCCTCCAACCCTGATGCAGCCGTCACGCTGGTGAGTCACCATGTGAAGCTCTGTGTCTAGTCAGGGACAAGAAGAAGCAACTTTGAGGATGTTCTTTTGAATAGCCATGTTTTGCATAATCCCACTGAATGTCTTACACATTTGCCTTAATGTAAGTCAGTTTTCATGATACTTAAGCCACGCAGACATCCGTGGGGTGGTAGATAATACATTTTTATTTATTTATTATTATTTTACAAGACCAAACGGGCTATGTTCAAGTCTATTTTTACCACTTTGGCCTTTCAGGTCCCCAGAATTCAGTGATTTCCTAAAGCGGTGTCTGGACAAGAATGTAGACAACAGGTGGACTGCGACACAACTCCTACAGGTACCTTTCTCTTGAACATTCACACAATTTTTTTTTACACAAGTGTGGAACCCCTATGTCAGGATCAGTCAGCTCCTCCAGCCTCTTAAATGAAGTGATAATCCTTGTTCCCCGCTTCTACATAAATACTCCCCCCATCCCATACCCATGTAGCACCTGCCATTCACAGCATAAGCAGCAGAGTCCTAGACGACATCTGTTTACCTGCTTGGGGTCAGGTGTGTGTCAGGCACCATGTGTGCTGGCAAGACTGACACTCATCCCCTTGTGCCCAAGCTGACGTCAGAGGAGCAGGCTTTTCTTTTTCCGTAGGGTTTAAGGTGCTTGCGAAGTCCCAGCCACTTACTCGCAGAGAGACTAGAAGCAGTAAGGATACATTCATACACACACACACACAGGAAATACTTGACAACACAGCAGCTAAAGGATTCAGAGGAAGACTCAATGGGCTTGAAAATACAGAATAGCGATCTGCCACCAATGAAGGTTTTGATATCGAAGAAGCTGCATATACTCAGGCCGGCAATAGAATACGTGCAGCAGATTTCAAAGCCGAAGAAGGTGAGGTCGACGAGATGTAGATGTAGTGTTTGTAATCCTATCAGGGTTTGCATTAAATATGTTTACTGATGTATTTATTTATTTGTTTGTTTGTTTGTTTGTTATAAAGGTCACTCAGTAAGACATGTACAGATCCCAGGGGGAGACAGAGCGAGAGAGAGAGGGATAGAGACATGAAAGTCTGCAATAGTCAGACAGTATTTTTTAATGTGTATTTTTAAATGTAGTGTGTCTCATATACTGTAAGCCAATTCTATCTCAAACTCTGTGGGATTAATTGTCAGTGGGGTGTCAAGTATTAGGTCTTTACTGCTCGTGTCTTAGTTGCTGCAAACTGTGGTGTCGTGCTTTTTGCAATGACTTTGGTGTCGAGTTCCCCAAAACAAAATTAAAATTAAATCTTGATTTCTCATGTCATTTTTCTGGGTCTTGTGCACAGCATTCGTTTGTGTCCAGTGTGACGGACAACAAACCACTGAGGGAGATAATAGCTGAGGCGAAGGCTGAGGTCACCGAGGAGATAGAAGAGCACAAAGAGGAGGAAGAGGAGGAAGACACAGAAGCACATCTGGTGGGTAAACCTTACCAAAATCAGTCTGCAAGAAGGATTCGTACTGTAGTGAGAAAATGCTAGCAGTTGGGTTTTTTTATGAATGAATGAATGAATACTTTATTTCAGTTATACATGATAAGGGACAAAACAACAATTTGTGTGGCTATGCAACTGACAAAAACATCATCATCATGTTTATACCAATCCATTTCACACAATAAATCTTTATCACACACAATTTCAACTCCTCACTAAGACCATTTCATAGTTTGACTCCCAAAACTGAAACACATCAGTTTTTAAGTATGCAGGACATACTGGTCTTTCAAAGAAATGCAATACGCTTCATTTGTTATTTGTTTTACAAATCTGTTACTTTTTCTTTTCTTCATTTTAGCAGTATATATCATGTTTTGTGTTTAATACAGTACATTTCTACTATGCAGCTATCTGTGGTGAAATTTAGTAAAACGCCAGAAATTAACTTGCAGATGTACCATTCAGTGATTTGGTATAAAATTACCAAGGTTGCAGTTAGTTTTTATTTTTACTATCAACTAATCCACCAATTATTTTCTCAATTAATCAATAGATATTCAAAGATATTCAGTTTATGACATTGAAAACAAAGAAAAGCAACGATTCTGTCCTTTTTGCTTGAGAGAGGATTTAGCAAGATTAATCGATTATTGAAATAGAGAATTTTCTGTCAATCAACTAGTTGATTAATTAACTAATTGTTTCAGCTGTAGTGATGGGTCATAACACCAAATGACCCCTATTGTTTTCTCTTTTTTGGACAAACCAGAACTCTCTGACATTTCATCCTCTGCTGCAGGGTCACAAACGTGCTCCATCTGATGTCAGCGTTGCCAGCTCTGAGGATGAGAAGATCCCCCTCTCTCCCTCAATATTGGAATCAGTCCCTGAGAAGGTTGAGCCAGCTCTACCCGTGCCCACGCCCAGTGAGCTCCCTGTGGACAACCATGTGGTGGACACTAGCTTTGTTGAGGAACCCCCTGCCCCAGCAGCAGAAGAGCAGACAGAGGAGACTTCAAACACTCCAGTAGAGGATGAAGAGAAAGAAGAGAAACCTGTGGAAGATAAGCTTCCAGAGGTAGATGTTGCCTCACCAGAACCAGAGACTGAACCACAGGCACCTGTTAAAGACATGGAGCAGCTGGAGATATCTGTTGAGGATGAAAAGGAAGTGGACACAGCCGAGGTTCCAGCCAATCCAGAGACCACCACAGAGAGTTCAGAGATCACCGAGGCTCCTCAGGAGGAAAAGACGCCCGTTGAGGAGGAATCAAAAGCACCAGAGGAGGAGGAGGAGGAGGAGGAAGAGGAGGAAGAGGAGCCATACAAACATCTCAAGATGACTCTGACACTACCAGGGAAGGATGAAGTCGTCTCAAAAGAGCAGAATGGAGAGAAGCCCAAAGAAAAGGATGAAACAAATGCAGATGAGAAGACTGTTCCAGATAAGGCTAAGGATGACAAAGAGAAAGATTCAGATTCGGGAAGCGGCTCAGCTGCAGATAATAGCAGTGCAGACCTGAATCTGTCTATCTCAAGCTTTCTGTCCAAAACAAAAGAGCCTGGATCTGTTTCCGTACAGGTAACACACACACACACACACACACACACACACACACACATATACACACTCAGCTGCAGAGATGTTCTCCTTTTCATGAACAGTTTAGTTTGTTTAATTGTTGTAGCTGAATAGTGCATCTCTATAAATCCTCCTTTCTTTTTTTCCCAGGACACCAGGCGTCAGAAGAAGACACTGAAAAAGACACGCAAGTTCATCGTGGATGGAGTAGAAGTTAGCGTGACTACATCAAAGATCATCACTGACAATGATACCAAGAACGAGGAGATGAGATTCCTGAGGTAACCATCCACCTGCCTTCATTTACATACACCCCAGGCATCAGTTTTATGCAAATATTATGAAAATGAGTTGCAGAGGGAGCTTAGTGTACAATCTGACTATGTGGAGTTAAGCTCTTCAGTCTTTTTTTTTTTAATATTTGCCCAGTGCTTCACGTTACCGTTTTAAAACATAATACAGTGTTTCATTACAGGTCAATGCTTGTTCACCATTGTGACCTGCTTTCTTTTGGAAAAAATATAGATGCTTATGATTAACATAATTTGTCCTTCTTTCTTCCCTCCACCACCTTCTCATCTCCACTCTCTCCCTCCCCCACTGCAGGCGCCAGGAGCTGAGGGAGCTGCGTCTCCTGCAGAAAGAGGAGCAGAGGGCCCAGCAGCAGCTCAGCAACAAGCTGCAGCAGCAAAAAGAACAGATCTACCGGCGCTTTGAACAGGAGACCACGGTCAGTCACCCAACTCACAACTTTCAAGGCTGAGACTGCTAACTGTCTTTTTAAGAGCTGTGATGAAAAACCTCAGCTGCATTCAGCAAGACTGCAGTTGTTTTTTTATACTCTGCAAAGGACAAGGGCTATCTGCAGTCTGCCCAGCAACAGGGTTGGAAAATTTGAGGTTTGAAAAAGTAGAGAGCAAATTGTTGAGAAACTAGAAATATCTCTAGAAATATAGTAATATGTGTTATGTGGGTAATAGGTAGCTGATTAGATATTAAGCTCCCTCTGGCTGTCAGAGCACCTCCTCAATCATTCTTCAGGAAGTAAAAGATGGAACTCAGTTTGGCAATAAAAAACCTCCTCACTTATGTTCAGGGTTAGTTTATTGAGCGGTGCTTCAACACTTTTCACTTCATCCTGAGGTCTTTAAGACCCCTACTGAAGTTGCATAATGTGTAAGAAATGTGAAGAAATTTGGGAATGCTGTAGTGGAACAGCTGTGCACCACAGGGTGCACCTGGTTCTTTAAAACAAAACTCATTCCGTGGTTGTTAAACAAAGGTTTGCTTTGACCTTCTGGGAACGTAAATCCATCCAGATGTAGGAAAAAGTCCAGAAGATGATGACTCATCTGAGTGTCTTACTTTTTCCTCTGCATACATATCCAGATTGTGTGGTTCTTACCACAGGCAGGCAGTTTGTGAATGGCAAAAATGGAGGGACAACTTGATTCACTTCAGATCCAGTACAGTTCCTCATATTATATTGATATTTAGAAGTTTTCTTGAGGGTGTCTGGGTTTATCAACAGTTCATGCAATCTATTACTCTGTCTCATATTCCTTTGAAAACTTTCCTAACAAAAGCTATTGTCAGATCTCTTTTCATAGTGACATGTACTGCTAAAAGCCTCTCAATGTTGCATGGCTCTGGTGTAATTCTGGATTTTGTATCATTTACTCATTTGGGAATTTCATGGTTTGACCCACTGTGTCCATCAGAGTAAGAAGCGTCAGTACGACCAGGAGGTGGAGAACCTGGAGCGGCAGCAGAAGCAGACCATCGAGAGGCTGGAGCAGGAGCACACCAACCGGCTGCGGGACGAGGCCAAACGCATCAAAGCTGAGCAGGACAAAGAGCTGTCCAAGTACCAGAACATGCTGAAAAACCGCAAGAAGGAGGTTAGCATGTTGACTACATCATTCTGCTACCCTTCATTTCCTCTCACTGCCCTTGTCTACATGTTAGCCCCTTAGGAGGACTGGATAGCTTGTAATGTTCCTATTTATAGCAGCTTGTTTTGGTACTTAGACATACACACGCCTCTCAGATCTGTCTGTTAAGTGTTTACATAACCGCCATTTATCAGGGTCTAAATCAGTCTGCCCTGCCACTTCTCATTTATTTTCTCACATAGAGCTAATCTATCAACAGCTTTTGTCTCATTTTATTTCCATCTATTGCTCATGGCTGCCCCGACACAGGGCAAACAAGAAGTGGGACTTTCTTCAAAGCATGTGAGAAACGCTATCATGAAACGTATTAAAGAGGATATTATCCAAGCCCCGCCAGAGGAGGTAATGAGGGCTCAGTTTGCGGTGGATTTTGAACTTTACTACACACTGCCTCTTCCCCTCAGTTCTTCTACAGTTTTGTGTGCACAGTCTTTCTTTAATTTGACAAAAAACCAGACCAGAAAGCTGATGAACGGTTATTTATTTACAGCTGTTTTTATGACCTCTCTTCAGTTTTACAAGCTTTCCACCTACGTGAGTTTGCAGTGATAGTGTCAGTGCGCGTGTGTGTGTGTGTGCAGTGCTAAGTGCAATGTGAAGAAGGGTAATGTACTGTGATCTGCAGGGAGTGGCTCATGTTATGATTCAGTCCTTTCAGTTGTCCTCCTGCACCCTGTGCAACGCTCCCATGCAGGATGTAAGTGAAACCCCTCCGTGTGTGCTTTGATGCCTCATCTGATTTGGAATCTGGCCTCTTTCTTGTGTCTCTTAAAGCATGACTCATTGCTTTTAATGACTACACACACTGTCTTCTCTATACATAAGTATGTGCCAAAGGGCCAACAGCAAGCTATCAACAAATCCTTAATGTTGTTGCAAGATTAATATTACCTTCTGAAAATGAAATGCTGCACATTTTTCTGTTTTTGTGTGTTTTTCTAATGGATCAGAGCAGTATTAGGAAGTGGCTCACACTTAAAAGTTTAGTAGTTGGCATTGTTAAAGTTTTATAAGTCGGTTGCTTTGCTCTCTCTGTTTCTAAACAACATAAAGAGCCACTTCTGGAAAATTGGAAATGCTGACTGTACATCACTGAGAATATATTAGCATGTTAAATGTCAGGTTCTTATGTGTTCACTGAGCCAAGTAGGTTGGATTAATGTGACTGACAAGCAGGTGAAATAGTCTTTATTGTTTACTGTCTGGTTCATCGGCTCAAGCCATGCTTAGCCTGAAGTAAACTTGGCAGAAAGCCTCTAGCCCTGCAAACACACTCAAAGACTCACACTACACTACCAACTCAGAGCTGGCCTCATTAAGTTCTATCCTGCTTAATGGATTGATGAAGGTTTTTGTTGCAGGAGATTATGCTTCCTGTCTGCTCAGTATAGAAATAGCTGTTGTTAATTATTGAGGATGGACGTTCAGTTATATTCTGATTATGCGTTCTCATATTTTAACATCTGGTTTCTGTGTATTGTTGAAAACTCTAAAGGCAAAAACATATTTTGTGTCATATATGATATGTATCATCTTTTGCTCAGGAACAAGAGTTTCTTCAGAAGCAGCAGCAGGATCTAGACAGCGCTCTGAAGAAGATCATCCAGCAACACAAGCATGAGCTCGCCACCATCGAGAGAGACTGCCTCAACCACAAGCAGCAGCTTCTCAGAGGTGATTATAATAACAAACTATAGCCCCTTTCACACTTGCACTGCAACCCTGAAGTTATCCGCACATTACCAGGAGGAGCTGTATGTGTGAACACAAATGTGCGATTCAGTCAGACCAGACATTAGAAAGACTTTATCCTGCCAGCTCCCTAGCACAAAGCCCATGTAATGTCCGACTGAGCTCATGTGTGAATACAGCAGTGAATTCTCCAGAGAATTCACAGTGAGCGAGTGGGCTACAACTGCTCACTGCCGTAAATGCAACAAAATCCGGCAGTAGGGGAGACGGTACAAGCAATTTATCAAACAGCTGTTGAAGAAGAAGAACGTAAACTTAAACATGACGTCTTTGACTTCCAGCAGTCAACTCCCTTCTCATCCACAGCTGTTATTTTACACAGTGACTGGCGCTGTATAAACACAGCCTGCTAAGCTACGTTGTTTTGACAGGATCTGAATTCTCCGCTGTGAAGCTAGCGCAAACGGGAGAGAGGACTTCCTGTGATTTCTCATAAAATAAAAGCCATTTTATTTCTGGTGAAAATCATAAAAATGTTGAATTACAACCACAGCATACTTTATGCATCCTGTCCTGCCTCCTGCACCCCTGCCCAAACCAAACAGAGTATTTCCAGTAGGTGAGAACGTGTCTGACACGGACAATCTTCTGCTGATATCAGGTCATAAGATAAAATCCTGTGTGAAATAAGTTTGACTAAAATGACAAAAATGTATTGTTTTCGGTGAAACTAGAATGACTAAAATGTTCCATATAATCTGATGGCTTAAAAAGACTAAAATGTCAACAGTTTTCATTGTCTAAAACTATACTAAAATAGTTGTGGTTTTCTTTGACTAAGACAGGATTAAAATGCCCAGACTTTTAGTCAACTAAAACTTGACTTTAAAAAACAGGATGAGGTCGACTAAATATGATTAAAAACTAACAATGACATTTAACGCAGGACTAAGACTATAAATATATATGTAGCTGACAAAATAAACACTAGCAGGTGATCATGTCTTTTCCCAAAGACACTTAAAGCTGCACCAATCAGTATTTTTTTTTTTTTTTTTTTTATATATGAACAATAGATGAAATGATTATCTGTAGTGTGATGATTATGACTATCTGTGCAGTTCCCCACAGCTCTACAGAACTTTTAGCTTCTTTCAGCTCAATGTTTTGGTTTTATATTCCACAAACTCCACCGCCATCAGTCACATTTTGAGGAGCAGGCAGGCGTTTACAACAAAACAACTCTGATAAACTTATTGTACGCTACCTGCACTGCCTGCCCAGCAACAAACAGCAGCTGGAATGAAGTTGTTTTCTTCCCGTAGTGGCACAAAAAAATGTATCGATTCAGCTTTAAAGAATGTTGCAACATCAAGCCTTCCAAATGAAGGTCATTTTACTTAATACACAACCTGAATGCTTTGTAGCATTTCTCTTTAAAAAAAAAAAAAAAAAAGCATTTCATTTTTTGTTGTATCTCAAGCAAGTCCACACCTCACTTAACAACGTCTTCTAATTTTAGGAAAACATATTTACAGCAAGCGACATTGCTTGAATTTTAACCAACCAAAGATGGGGTATTAAAAATCTTTTGATTGGCAGTGTGTCATCGTTCCAAGCAAAAGGATCAAACAGCATTTGCAAACATAACTTAGTATTTGTTTTAACCCTGGATTATCCATAATGCTAATTCAGGTGCTAGAAAAAAAAAACTAAAATGACGTCCACTTTTCTGCCACTGTCCTGTGCAGTGAACTCCATTCATCTCTTGTAGGTCAATGAAAACATTACACTCAAATCCTCTTTGACTCGTAGCAGCAAGTTTTTTTTTTTTTACTTTCCAGTCACATTGTGACTAGATTTGGGACCAATCTGATCCAATATCTGCAGCCAAAAGCTAAAACAGGACTTCTCTTCGCTGGATTGCACACTGGACTCTTTCATCACTGAGACATTTTATTTCCTTTAGTGATGTTTTATTTCATCTAAGAAACTTAGACTTTTAACCTGTGTTTTAAATCTGTTCTTAACTTGTGTTTTAGCTTATAATAAATTAATTTGTCGTTAACCTCAGTTTCTGTCTGCATGTTCTGGGTCAGCACACGGTAGCAAATATTGGATTTTTCTTTCTCGGATCAGAACTGGAAAAAAGTGGATCGGTGTGTCTCTAATTGTAACTTGTTCCTGCGTTCAACCTAACAGTCACATCTACAGCAAGTCAGATCAGCAGTAATCACGCTCTCTGTGGATGCAGCTTAGACCTCTCAGACCACAGTCCTGCTAACCTCAACTGCAGCAGTGAACAGCAGCCTGTTAGCACTGCCTGGGACTTAATCCCACACTTAATATACCAAGATCTGCACAAACAGCACTTCTTAGAAATGCTCACTGAACCAAGTCACGGGAGGTTGTCACTGTGCTTTAGAATCTCATAAAGAGCTTTGACTGGGAATAGAAATTGTTACATAGTTCAAAGCTTAAAAGCCGAAACCTCATTAGTAAAGTTGATGTTGGTTGACATACGTGTCTCAAGCTTTCAGCCATTTGCCTCTAATGAGATATAACCTCAGCCCACAAGTCGTCTGCTCCATCTCGTTTCTCACCACTGCGTTCCATCTAATTAAGCGGAATGGTCTTAAAACTAGACATAATGTTGAAAAGATATCTCCCTCCAGTAAGCCTGTGAATGGTTCTTCTGTGCCTTCATTTCGCTTTGTCTTTTGTTCACTTGTGTGTCTGCGTGCAGCTCGGGAAGCTGCCATGTGGGAGCTGGAAGAGCGCCATCTGCAGGAGAAACACCAGCTGTTCAAACAGCAACTTAAAGACCAGTACTTCATGCAGAGACATCAGCTGCTGAAAAGACACGAGAAGGTGTGTATGGAGGACTTATTTTAGCTCTCTTACATGGTTAAACATCAGATTAACCCTTTACTTGTTTTGTTTCTGTCAAAAACTGGCATCAATAAATCTTTTTCAGCATTAACAAACCATGTTCTCTGATCATGTCCACCCTGTGCAGGAGATGGAGCAGATGCAGCGCTATAACCAGCGTCTGATTGAGGAGATGAAGAACAAGCAGACACAGGAGAGAACCAGACTGCCAAAGATCCAGCGCAGCGAGGCCAAGACCCGCATGGCCATGTTCAAGAAGAGCCTTCGCATCACCGGAGCTGCCATCACCCCCGAACAGGAGAGGGAGAAAGTCAAACAGGTGATGAAATATATGGAATACGATGGTAGAAATTAAATCATTTTTTCAAATATTTCTTGAAAGTATAATAACCTGGAAATCCTAATTGTGTCTGTGTTTTTCAGTTTGCTGCTCAGGAAGACAAGAGACAGAAGAACGAGAGGCTCCACCAGCATCAGAAACATGAAAACCAGATGAGAGACCTGCAGCTGCAGTGTGACGCCAACATCCGAGAGCTTCAGCAGCTGCAGGTAAAGATTTTAAATGCTTTTTTTTTTTTTTAAACTAAACTAAATTCATATATTTCTTAAACATGTTTTCTGAATATGAACATAAGCTTCACTATTTGTTACACATAGTCTAGCCAAAAAGACAACTTTGAACACAGTGACATGTAAGTTCCCTCAGTTGTTAAACACTTCCTCCCTGTATGTGTTAATAGAACGAGAAATGCCACCTGCTAATCGAACATGAGACCCAGAAGCTGAAGGAGCTGGACGAGGAGCACAGCCTGGAGCTGAAGGAGTGGAGGGAGAAACTACGACCCAGGAAGAAGGTATCTGTCATATACTGGATGATAATATCAACCTGTTTGTCATAAAGGGAGTTTCCACAATGTGATTAACAAGATCACCTCAAAGCAAGAAAAAAGAATCAACCTGCCACTTGACATTAACCTGCATCCAAAAGTCTTGGAATTTGTGGACAAAGTGTAACAAATGTGTTAATTTGGTCACATCAACAATCTGATAGAGTGGACAGAGACTCATCTGACCACATTTAGGACCGTTGTCTTGTTCATACTCAGGCTGTGTCCACATTAATACCAATGAGAACACATTTTTAGCCTTGTTAGCTAGCCCTGGCTGTACGTGGTAATGTCAGGCCTCCAGTTTGATCCAGACTGAAACATCTCCACAACTATTTGATGGATTACCATGAAATTTGATACATATTTGGTAATAATTTAGTGATCCCTTGACCTTTCATCTAGCGCCACCCTTCAAGGTCAAAATATTTTTGTTTCATCCACATACTAAGCTACCTTGTATAAAGGGAACATGATTAACACGCCGTAACAGGCTCCTCAGATATTTCAGCATGTAAAAGCAGCATGTTTTCATGTGTGCCCTGCAGGCCCTGGAGGAGGAGTTTGCCAGGAAGCTTCAGGAACAGGAAGTGTTCTTTAAGATGAGCGGAGAGTCGGAGTGCCTTAACCCCTCCACCCAGAGCCGCATCTCCAAGTTCTACCCGATCCCCAGCGTCCACTCCACTGGTTTCTAGAAGAAACCTGCACACTTACAGACACACAAACACACACACACACACACACACACACACACACACACACACACACACACACACACACAGTCTGGACTGTAAAGACTGAGCCTGTGCTGCCTTCCCTTCATGCTCTGACTTCTATCAGAGGATGTAAGAGGCTTCTATGTCTCTGGACTCCAGTGTTTGTTCCTCAGTCTGCAACAACAAGACCCTCACTCTGCTAATATATACTCGCAATGTCAGAGTCATTATGAAGGAGATTTTCAGATTGAGTGTTTCGGTCATAACCTCAAAACCACTAAAGTGAAGTATCTCTCTGTCCGACCTTCATTTGTCATTGAATTATTTTATAAAGAATCCAGTGCCTATAAAATTTGATGTTTTGGGCTTTTAAATCCAAGCAATTTCTGATAATTATTTGCTGCTCAATTTTTCTCTGGTTTAGACATTTGCACTAAAGAAAGCATAGCATTTTTATACCACTTAAACATAATGTTGTTAACTTAATTTGGTTAAATCTCCAATAGCAACTGTTTCATTTCTAGTTGATCATAAAATAGAATGTATTTCTCATAAAGGAGATGGAGCACATTTTTAATATTGCTCTTGTTGAAGGTTTGATGATACTATATATTTTTATGAAATCATACATATGTGTTAGAATTTTAGGTTTAGATGCATTTTGAAATAAAATGTCTAGTTTAGGAAGTTTTTCCTGCAGAAAATGATTCCTTCCATCCTTCAGGGTTTTTCTTCAGAATGCCTTTCTGTCTCAAGACTTGAGACTCAAGCAGTAAATGGTGGAAACCATTATTTTCTTTGTTGCAAACAGTGCAGGAGGTGTAGAGATGGTGTTTACATTCAGAGACAAAGAATCACTGTTAATTGACACTAAGGAATTACTGTGGGGTCACAGGAAAAAGACTGCCACTGTTTTTACCACTGAACAAGCATTTATGTACCTGTTTGTTGGTCTGGTCTGTCACACCGCTATCCATTACTGTCATGTCTCTATAGGAGCATTATTCAGGGATGGAGAAAGGATGCAACATTTTTTCATTGGAAAATATATAATTATATGAAAAAAATTCCAACTACAAACAGCTTTCTTTTCAGCTGGGTTGTGATGCATCTTTGTATTTTCTTTGGTTTTCTTCATCTGCCACCTCATAAGGTATTTTGCTACCAGATGTATCATGGGTAGGCCTGCATGGCTTTCATTTTCTCTTTTTTATTGAAATGATAATACTGTTTTCATTGTCATGCTAGCTAATAGCCTTAATACTTCAGAAAAGCTGAATGGACATACTGTATACCTGTTAAAGATGTTGGTCTTTGCTCTTTGTTTATGAAGAATATTAACACTTTCAGAATGATTTCATTCAACAGACTTTATTGCATCTGTATTCATAGAAACAAAAAGAGAACCTGAGCTCTTAGCATGTGTTTTTTATTATTTAGGCTGATCTATTATGAATAGCATAAAGTTTGATGCAGTTGATGCAAAACAAAATGGACCTGACTGGTTTAGGCCATCTTGACTTCTGATTGGTTCATTTTATCATCTCATTTTCTTTGTAATTGGCTAGTGAGAGTTACGGTTAGTAAAAGGTATTTAATAACGGAGCTGTTATGTACAAAAACACAATGAAGGAGTGCTGTGCACCTTTTTACAAAATGATACTCAGTAGCTATTTATATGAAAAGCTGTCGTGCACACTGCAGTGTCTGTGCTGCTGCTCATTCTGCTTATTCAGAGGTCTGCCGCAGTCTTTAAAACGATGAAAAATATAATCACAAAATCAGTCCTGTCAGCTAGATTCTTAGACAAATTTAGTAAAATGATTCAATTCTGAATGTTGACTGAAAAAAACATATCCATATCAAAGCATTATGCATTTTTTAAAAACAAATGTATAGTTTTTAGGATGCCTGTGTAATGTAGATTTTCATTTTGCTGTAAATAAACAATTTTCTCTTTACAACAGATGTGTTTTGTTATTGATTTGATTCAATTATTAATACATTTGTAATTATCTGACGATGATGGAAAGCTAAACTCAGTTATTTAAAAATTCATTCAGAGTAAGATTATCACATAAAACATGGTCAGAGTAGAAAATGCCCACTACTATGAAAAGAGAAAGTCAACTCATCATTTAGTCCCACAAAATGTAAGAAGTCACACTGATGAATAACCCTCAATAAAGTGTATAAAACTATATATAATTCAGTGCTATACATGATCTCTGATTTCACAAATACAACTCAGCATAGTAGATAATGTTCATTAATATAAAAGTGACAATATGTCACTTACAAAAACACAAACTGGTGAAAAACATCCATTGTGTGTTTAAGTACATGTACCATCCTTATACATATTAGACACAACTCCTCATGAAGCAGATTTCACTTAAAAGGTCTGTATATTCAGTGATGTGGCTCTCACACACCAACATTCCTCCTCCTCCTTTTAGTCATCAGTGTGAATTCTCCTGAAAAACAACACAGAGAGAAGCATCATTTAAAAGGTAATAGTACACCATAATTCAGAATGGCGCCTTACAAAGTGTTATATTGTTACATATAGTATTTATTGTTGGATAATATTACTGATGCATTCATGTGTATGCAGCATTTTAATGTTGTAGGTAATCTTAACAGTTTGACATATAGTGCTGCTTGAAAGTTTGTGAACTTTTTGTGAATTTTCTGTATTTCTGCATAAATATGACCTAAAATGTGATCAGATATTTACACAAGTCCTAAAACTATATAAAGGCAACCCAATTAAACCCAATTAAACAAATAATACAAAAAGAAAAACTTTTTCATTTATTTATTGAGGAAAATTATCCAATCTTACATATTTGTATGAGGCAAAAGTATGTGAACCCTTGCTTTCAGTTACTGGTGTGACCCCCTTTGCAGCAATAACTTCAACCAAATGTTTCCAGTAACTGTTTATCAGCTCTGCACATCAGCTTGGAGGAATTTTAGTCCATTCCTCCTTACAGAACAGACTCAACGCAGGGATGTTGGTTGGTTTCTTTGCATAAACTGCCTGCTTCAGGTCCTTCCACAACATTACTATAGGATTAGGGTCAGGACTTTGACTCAGCCATTCCAAAACATTATCTTTCTTCTGCTCTAACCATGCTTTGGTAGAACGACTTGTGTGTTTAGGGTCGTTGTCTGACTGCATGACACACTTTCTGTTGAGCTTCAGTTCACAGATGGATATCTTGACATTTTCCAATAGAATGTGCTGGTACAACTCAGAACTCAAAGCTTCTTCAATGATTGCAAGCTGTCCTGGTTCAGAGGCAGCAAAGCAGTCCAAACCATGATACTACCACCACCATGTTTCACAGATAAGTTAAGGTTCTTATGCTGGAATGCAGTGTTTGCTCATCACCATACATGACGTTTCTCACTAAAGCCAAAAAGTTCGATTTCAGTCTCATCCATCCACAAAACATTGTTCCAATCACCTTCTGGCTTATCCATGTGGTCTTGAGCAAACCGTAGACAGCAGCAATGTTCTTTTTGGAGAGAATTGGCTTTCTCCTTGCAACTCTGCCATATACACCATTGATGTTCATTGTTTCCTAATGGTGGACTCATGAACATTGACTGTAGCCACTGCAAGAGAGGCCTTTAGTTTCCTAGACGTTACCCTGGGGTCCATTGTGGCCTCCCGGGCTATTACACGCCTGCTCTTGGTGTGATCACTGTTGTTCAACCACTCATGGGGAGAGTAACAATTGTGTTGACAATCAACTGGTGGAGTCCAAACTCTTAAGAAATGGTTTTGTAATACTTTCCAGCTTGGTGAGCATCAACAACTCTTTTTTGAAGTCCTCAGAAATCTCCTTTGTTTGAGCCATGACACACTTCCACAAACCTGTGTTGTGAAGCTCAGACTTTGATAGTGAAGACCCAGATTTCTCTTCTTTAAATAAGGCAGGGCCTCACAGACTCACACTTGATTGTCATCCAATTGATTGAAACACCCAACTCCAATTTCCCCTTCAAATGGATTGATAACCCTAGAGGTTCACATACTTTTGCCACGCACAAATATGTAACATTGGATCATTTTTCCTCAATAAATAAGGAACAAGTTTAAGATTTTTCTCTCATTTGTTTTACTGATGTCTCTTTATCTAGTTTTAGGACTTCTGATCCAGCTGATGGAAATCTGATCACATTTTAAGTCATATTTATGCAGAAATAGAGCAAATTCTAAAGGGTTCACAAACTTTCAAGCAGCACTGTATTTTGTAAGAAGATCATGAGTTTTGTAACTTAAATCTTCAAAGTACATGTAATGAAATCAAAAATTACAATATTCGCATCTGAAATGTAGTAGAGTATTAATCAGAGAATGGAAAGGCTCAAGTAAAAGTACCTCAAAATTGTACTTCAGTACAGTATTTGAGTAAATACACTTAGTTAGGAACTACCTTAAATGCATTCTAAATACGCAATTAAACTTGCCAAAATCTCTCATAAAGTGGAATAGATTTTGCAGATTAAATTGTAACAGTTCAGTATTCAGTCTCACATATAATTTATTAAACTGACTCAAATTTAACCAAAATTAGTTGTTTAAGACCCAATGTACAGTGTATATACAGTATATGATTTAAGTAACTTATATACATTTTAGTGTTAAAATAACAAATTCCTATCAAATGCCATAATTAAATGTCATTCCGTTGGTTTTTGGTTCCATTGATAATAGTCAGATACTTTTATAATACTTTTAGTTTAATTGATCTCCTTTGCTCAGAGTATCCCAAACTACATTTAAATCAATATATTTTAAGTATAAAGATTTTATTTTTTATCATCTATCTAATTTTTATCAATTTTAAACCCAGTTTAGAGATCTGAAAAATCCAGGCCATGAGTCAAATCAGCAACAATCACATCAGCCTGACATCTGACCTCTGTCAACTTTGTGTCCCATACGTCCTTCTAGTCCAGGAAGGCCTCGTTCACCTGTGTCCAGAAAGACAGAGTAGATTATTTACTAGAAATTAGGGCTGCTCATTAAGAGCAGACAGCTAAAGTCATAATAAACTAGTAATGGAAGAAAAAGCTGCCAAAACGAGTGGGTTGTTAACAGGGAACCTCCCATTTTTCATCTTTTTCAAGCAGAACCCCTATGGTCTGATTTCAATGAGAAAAGCAAATAACACTCCAATATTTTTAAAAAAAGTTTCCATTATCAGATTGAAACATGGTAACATGTTCAACGTCACCATTAAATATGAAGCGTTGTAAGCACTATGAAAACAATTATTAGCTTTACTTTCCAATACTAGATTTCCCTTCCAGACTCCACTTTTTTCTTTAAGGATTTTAAGATATACCTCTCTCTCCTTTTGGTCCTTGGAAACCCATGTCCCCTTTCTGTCCTTGCCTCCCAGGTGGTCCTACAATGGCTCCATGTGCTGTGAAGGACAAATTCACTTGTTAACAGAAATCATGCACTCAACTATCCTTGAACTATTTCATCCTTTTCTTCTTAACCCCTTAACATCCACCCTTTTTATAGAATTTTTGCCTATTTGGCACACCCAAATGGAGAAGCTTATAACAGAAGAACTGTAAGGCCACGATGCATGTATTAGGCCTCATATGGCAAGTGAGATCCTCTAGTTTCCGGAAATGTGCTTGTTTAGCATGTGGCTAAAACACAAACAAAACTACATCAGTTCAAATAAGGCTCAAAAAAGTGTTTTTCGTCCTCGTCTATCATGAGTCATATTTGGATAACAATAATTAAGACATGCTTTATGCCAGAACTATGCAAAACACCATAAACCTTTTACATCTTGTCAACCTGTATAAAATTCCAGACCTCCAGGCCTAACCTTATGGGAGCTAGGGAGTTTTTAGTTTGTGGTGTCACTGGTGTCCCTGAACCTCTCCAATCATCTCCAATTGGCCAAATTGTGCCAATTGCTTTTACTCATTACAGTGTGATGCTACCACTTACAACTGGCTTAAGCGGGTCACCGGCAACCCGGTGGATTTTGAGAGGTTAACTGAACAAATGGTGAGTGCAATATTGTATTGGTAAATGCGTCTTTACTTTTTATGTATTCCACTAAATCTGTGACGTTTGCCTGGGAGCCGAACAGTCGGCTGTATCCAGGGGGCCCTGGAGGGCCTGGTGGTCCCGGGGGTCCTTGGAAGACGTGACTGTTGTACTCCCTCAAAATGTCTTGCAGCACACCATGGGCTGCAAATGAGAGAAATGATGCATGTTGAAGTGTTCGCCTCCACTGGTCTTTGAAATTCGACTATGTAACTTTATTTGATCACTAAATTTAAATACATATGGGGGGATATGCGAAATGTACATTTTTGTTTACTAATAGTTTTGGTCATAAATTTCTTTTCTGTCCTCTAGGTCACAGTTTGGATTAAGAATTCATTGCTGAGACACTTCTTTGTGATAAATTTAAATCTCTTACATCTGATGTATTCCACCAGGTCCGTTGCGTTTCCTTGAGAACCAAACCATCGGGTGTACCCTGGGGGTCCTGGAGGTCCAGGTGGTCCTTGGGGTCCTTGGACGGCCTGCTCGTAGTGGCCCCTCACAGAGTCACGTAGCAGACCCTGGGCTGGAGATGACATGGTCAGGATTAGCAAAAATACAGCTTTTAAAAGCCCTTCGATCATAAAAGCACATTCGATCATGAAGCTCATATCAACGTACATTTGATGTATTCCATCACATCCGCAACATTTTCACGGGAACCAACCCATCGTGTGTGTCCAGGCGTCCCTGGAGGACCAGGAGGTCCTGGAGGTCCTTGGGCAACTCGCTCAGAGTCCCTCACAACATCACGGAGCAGACCGTGGGCTGCATGTGGAGCAAAGAAGAGTCAAGAATTATTGACATTAATGATCAAAATGACATGCAGCAGATAGAATGTAGTAAGCATTGACAAGCTCAAGCTCCTTTTGATGTGTTTCTTGATTAATTGCCACCTACATTTGATGTAATCAGTTACTCTGACAGCCATACTAGAGTAGTCTCCAGTATCCAGGTTCCAGTCTCTGGCACCTGGTTCTCCCTTGTGTCCTGGGGGTCCAGGAGGGCCTGGTGGACCAGGAAGTCCAAACATAGCTCCTCTTATACCATCACCTGGAGACAATATAACATAACGTGACTTCAAAAGAAGCAATGACTTCATTGACAGAAGGCTGGTCATATGTGACTATAATGCACACAGATAATGTATATGATAATATAATAATATATAATAATATGATATTTTTGTGAAGATTTATGTTTAGATATTATTGACTGATCGTTAATGGTAAGTCTAGTACATGTCAAGGTCTTATGTGTATATCACAAGTCCACCTTGTATGCAGTAACAAAAGTATATAATAGCAAGAAAAACGTATTCCTTGTTATCTTTGTATACACAGTTTTTTAGTTTAAATGCTTAAATGTCGCGTAAAATACAGGACACTAACAACACTAACACTAACAAGAATATTTTTTACCCAAAACTTATCAATTTTAGGACTATGACTTAGCTCAAGCTGAGTCACAAGTCATACACTAACTTAATGCATATTGTCAGAGTGGTAGGCCCAGATATTATTACCAAATCTTTGGTATGACTTCACTGTATCAGAAATTGCTGCTCTGTAGTAGTTAAGTGTTTCTTTAAACTCACTCTTGACGTAATCCTGTAGTTCAGCTTTGAGTATCTCTCTGTTGGCACGCTCAGTATAGGACACCACTCCACGGATTGGACCAGGGGGGCCCTCAGGTCCAGGGGGACCAGGAGGGCCTGGAGGACCTCTAAAGGCAACACCTTTGGGAAGGCAATGAAACAGATGCAGCATCAAATAAAATGTAAATTCTCTGATTATTTTCCATAAAGCAATGAAGCAAACGTCCTCTGTCAAACTCACTTTGCAGGTAGTCTCGGATGTCTGAGTTAATGTAGTTCCCAAGTCCTGCTGTGCCACGTGGACCTGCTGTGCCAGGCGGGCCTGCTGGTCCAGGTGGACCTGCTGGTCCAGGTGCACCTTGTGGACCAGGGACACCTGGGAGACCAGGAGGCCCCTGAGGGCCAACACGTGCTTGGTATCCAGCTAGTTGGACAATGAAAATGAACATCTGTTAGCTTAAGAATGCTACTAGATGGAATTACTTTTAAATAGATACTCTACATTAACATAAACTATGAGCTGTAAAACCTGATTTTACTGGGGGGCTTATTGTCTGTGTTGTTGGTTCTTACTTGATAATGAGTTTCCAGGAGGCCCAGGAGGCCCAGGAGGTCCAGGAACACCTACCATCCCCCTCTCTGGTGACAGTTAGGACCCACAGTCAATAACTATCGTGTTCACTCAACAGAACACTTTTTTAATAGATAACCAGTGGGTCCATCTGTAGCACTTACCATTCATCAGACTGAGGACACGTTCAGCCACCTCCTGGTTGTTAAATCTGTAGCTGCCCTGGCCTGGAGCTGCAGGAGGTCCTGGTGGACCCGGAGGACCAGCAACGTGTCTCCTCACGTCCTCTCCTGGACACAAATAATTAGAAGTCTTATCTTGCTGTCTGACTTGTTTCTGTTAGTGTCATCTGTCAGACATGTGTGGGTTTTTAAACAATATCAAATAAGACTTACGTTGTAATAGGCTGATGATGTCACTGACAGAGATGGAGCCAGGTGGACCTGGAGGACCAGGAGGACCAGGAAGGCCAGGAGTCCTGCCATATCCTCTACCTGGACCTGAACCTGTAAATATTTTAGATATAAGGGGGTTTCACCACTGTTACAATGGCAGTAGTTTGTGGTAATGGATGCAATATTATTATATATTTGGTCCTACTCTGGATGTAGGCGATGACTCTGTTGGCCACATCATCCACCAGCCCATCCATCTGCCTGTCCACCTGCCTGTCCACCTGCCTGCCCTCTGAAGGCCCTGGAGCCCCAGGAGCCCCAGGAGCCCCTGGAGGACCTGGAGGCCCTGGTGACCCAGCCAGGTATTCCCTGATGCTGCCACCTGTGTGTCAAGACAATGTGGTCTCAAAGCTTACCACCCGACTTAGCTCATTTCATTCATCGACCTGTAGTGTTACATAATTTTCAATTTCAAGGACTTCAAGGTTCTTTTTATTGTCATTCCAACACATTGTACTTGTAAAGGAACAAAATTAACATTACTCAGATCCCGGTGCAATAAGATATTAAAAAAAACAACAAAAAAAACATGTTAAAACACACAAAGTATGGGAATAAAATACTGGAAATACCAGATAATAATAATGAATACTATTAATAATTAAAAAGCATAAAAGTACAAAAAGTATGAAAGTATCATCATGTCATTAACCAAAGTAATAAAATACATAGCTTACTTTGAAGGTACTCTGCAATGTACTGGCCCACATCAGTTGATTCAGACCCACTCCCATCTCTTCCAGGTGCACCAGGTGGTCCAGGAGGGCCCGGGGGGCCTGAGGGTCCAGGTCTGGATGAGCCACCTGGTACAACACAAAGTCTCAAATAAAAAAACCAAGCAGTAATGACCATGGCTGAGTGGTGAAACAAATGCAGCTTTGAGCTGCAGTTCCTCTAATGCTCACAAGATACTGACTCCAAGAACAGCCCCAGGGGAAAAAACTACACTTTCTCTTTTGAATGCAAAGTTAAAGGGGACCTATTATGATTGTCCTTATTTTCAGTCATATACATGATGTTACAATGTCGGATGTTTATATTAAATGTGGCCAAGGGGTCAAATAATGAGGTAAACATATGTAGAAGTAATCCCTGTGAACAAAAAGCACCGGCTTCAGGCTGCTCTAAACACTTGGTTTTCAACGTTTTTTTTCCACCCAATGTCAGATTTCTTTACATGGTTTGCATTGGCAGTAACTTAACATGACTCTGATATGGCTTCTCCTCACTAGACTTCCAGAGTGGGCTCATTGGGAGGGGGGGCCTTAAAGAGACAGACTGCCTGTTAAGAGACAGAGGCTGAACTAAGGGGATGCATAAAGGGCCAGTATAAGATAAATAAGGAGTTTTTTGAACTGTGAGTCAAAAATATAGAGCTGGAAATGAGCATAATAAGTCCCCTTTAATGGAATTCTTCTACAAGAGGTTAAGATCTTAATCTTTGACTATAATTTAATCAAATGTGATTTGGAGGCATTTTTTTAATATTCATGGTTTGATTAAAATTATATTAAACCTCCATTAGGCAATAGGTATAGGTGACAGGGTATAGGTGCTAGTCCCAATGTGAATCAACCTCCTAATTTTTGCAGCTTCCGCCCTGGTTCTTATTTGTACTGTTCAATATGGTTGAGTCCATCCAGCTCTCACTGAGAGTTACCCCTAGTGGTCAAAAACTTCTTAATGAATTAATAAAGAGATATCTGTGGGGGCGTGTTTGCATGATTGACAGAGGTCTTAATGTATTTGTCAGCCCTAGTGGTTAGCTAGCAACCCTGCAGGCCTTCTCAAAGAAAGAAGGAATGCATTAATGAAGATTATGATTAAGACACGGTTTTAGTACATACTATGATGTTTAGGATGGTCTTACCAATAGAGACTCCAGGGATTCCTGGGGCACCAGGGACTCCTGCATCACCTGTGAGGAACACATAAATAGAGTGAGTGTGTGCTGTATTCGTAATACAAGAAAAATATTGCAAGGGGAAGACAGGATATTCAAGTGTTTATGTGTAATCATTTACTAGGATTAAGTCCTCTTTTGTTAAGTTATATGATAAAACATGAAAAAAGGAGGAGAATTTATAACAGGTCTGCACAAGAGGATTTGAAGAAGGTTACACAGAACATTTGACTTGGTTTACCCTTAGGTCCTTGTGGCCCTCCTGGGCCCTCTTGGCCTGGTGGACCCTGAGGGCCACTCGGGCCTTCTGGGCCCTGAGGTCCAGGGGCCCCCCTAGAACCAGGCTGACCTGGGAAACCTGAAATGAAAACCAAAATACTGATACAGCATCTGGTAAAAAAGGTGACCCTGGAAACAATTGAGCAAACTCCATCTACTGATGAAGGCCATAAGATGTGGTTGACAGCACTGGAAATTATTTAGTCATTGGACCTTGTGTTAAGAAGTTTTGTCAAACTAACTTTTTATTGTTATACCATAATGAACAGTCTTCAATTTTTACTTTTCAACAAATGTACAGTAGATAAAGCATAACAACTTTTCATACCAACACCTGGTTCCCCTGGACTTCCCGGAAGACCTGGTTGACCTGGTTCGCCTGAAACAATCATCATTACATTCAGCTATAGATTGTTGTCTTTAAATGCCTTTACTTCTGAACACTATGATGCATGTAAATCCATGTAGGCCCGGCAGTGCTATAGTGTTTTTACTTTGTTTATTTTCTCACCTTGGTAACCTTGTGATCCTCGCTCACCTTAGGAGAATGAATGATAAAATGTATGAGCATCTCTCAACTTTTGTTATGCAATAATCCATTAAAAATAGTTCTATGAGCTGTTTTATAATCAACACACTGTCTCAGAAGCCTCTAATTTGTCAAACCTACCAACTGGACCCTGCCGGCCAGGAGGTCCAGGAGGTCCTGGTGGTCCAGCAAAGAAGGTTTCTAGGACAAAAAAGGGAAAAGATGCATCAATCATGCCAAGGAGAGAGAGTAGACAGTAGAAGCCGAACATGATGTGTGTACAGTTTTCAACCTACAATACATCTGAAATGTGTATCCTTTCACCAACCTGAGGTAGGCACAAAGCTGCCAGGTTCTCCTTTTTCTCCTGGGATTCCGGGTACCCCAACACCTGTTCAGATTAAAATCAAATGCATGAGAAATATCTTCTTTTTTCCCCAAAACTTCTTAAATCATCCTGTATGTAGATGATCTATCTATCTATTTATCTATCTTTGTCTGTCTGTTTGTCTGTCTTCTTTACCTGGCTCTCCAGGAGGACCTCTGCGTCCTGGGGGACCGTATTTACCCTCACCTATACAAGAGTGAGAGCAGAATTTTAATAATCATTAATTTGATTGAAGCACCAATCCAAATTGGTTGGGAATGCCCTTGGTATCTTCTAAATAGCTTTGAACATACCAGGAGGACCTTGACGACCAGGTGCTCCAGGAGGCCCTGGAGGTCCCGGGGGGCCAGGAAGTCCAGCCACTGAAGAAAGTCCTGTTAGAAATTAAATCATAGACAATAAAGCTGTGTGCATTACTGTCTAACACAGTGTTATTCCTGATACGGCAACCAGATGGTATTGAGAGGTACTTACTACCAGTTCGAGTTGCACTGACAGTTTCTGAACTTGTGACACTGATACCAGGCTCTCCAGGTTTTCCTTGCTCTCCCTTCTCCCCCTTTTCTCCTTGTTCTCCTTTTTCTCCTCGTTCTCCCTTAGGACCTTAATGATTATATCAATGTACCGTTACAGGAAAAAACTGTTACACAGTATACAGTACATAATGTATCTACAGTCCTCACACCCATCTGTCATCTTTGGACTTATCTCAGATGTGTAACTTTTGTCAAGATTTTGGATTTACCAGGTTGTCCTGGGACACCAGCAGGGCCAATGGGACCAGACAAACCAGGGGATCCAGCGGGACCTGGAGGCCCAGCTGGCCCTGGTGGTCCAGGGATGGTCACAGTATCGGAGCCAACTAGAAACAAAATGAGAAAGACAAACACCACTTAAAAACAAATGCACAGAACACGCTATTTGTTCATGTGTAAATAGTACAAGTATCGCTGAATAGTTGTTCATACTTGGAGCGGTGACTTTGCCAGGTGATCCTGGTTCACCTGAAAGACAGAGTTACATTAGATTACACAATGAAACTTTGTTGTTGTTGTTGTTTTTTGCAGTGTCTTATCTATACTTCAGTTATCTCAATGTTTGCATGTTTTTATGTCTTTTGCTGTTTATTCACCTGCATTCATGTCCTGTTAACTTTCAACATTACAATATTATGGACATACAGTATATCAATAATTTGATTAGATATTGCCAAATCAAAAATATCTTTAGTGTGTCCTTTGTTGGAGAGTTTTAGTATCAAATCATAGCATTACTTAAGGTTAAAAGAGAATTAAAGAGTAAATAGTAAACATCATCAAGTCCTTTGGGAAACTTTGGCAAGAAAAGTTTTCTACCATTTACACAAGTGATATTAACTCTTCATCATTCTGACGTAGCCTAGCAGTCACAAGCACACATCTTTAGAATTAAAGTGTGAATGCAAGCTTTTTATAGCCATGCATGCTAGTGGTACCCGTCACTAGTAATGGCAGACTACTTTTTAAAGCTAATTTAAACTCAACTGTACTTTTTGTTAACTGCTAATTAGAAAATGTTAGCATAATAGCACACTAAACTAGGATGGCAGCCATGTTGAACATTACACCTGTTAAGCATCAGAATGTTAATAGCATTGTCATTTTAAGCATGTTAGCATGCTGACATTAGCCTTGAAGTCAGTGCTCTGCTGTGCCTACAGTAAATATGGCCTCACAGAGGCTGAAGACTCCTGGTCTTGCTGTTTTACTATGTGCTTGCATTGTTTCACCAGTTTGAATTATGAAATTAACAGCCCCTCATACAAAACATATGGATGCTGACTGACATTTAATTATGTTTCATTAGAAAGGAAATGAGACAATACCTTTAGCACCAGGCTGTCCTGGATTTCCAGCAATACCTGTGGCAATGTAAGAAGTATTACAAAAAGCAAACTGGAATCTGTAAGGTGAGTGAAATAATGCATTTTGGTAAATTTCTCATACCTTGGGGTCCTTGAATTCCAGAAGTACCTGTAGAAAAACAATTTCTTGGTGAGGCTTGCAGTCAGTTAAAAATAAATAATGTCTCAAGCAATTGATTACATCACAAGTGATTATGTATACTGCCATGTCTGACAGTGTGGTGGTACCTGGGGGGCCAACATCTCCAGGAAGCCCAGGTGGTCCTCTAACACCAGGAAGTCCCATTGAACCAGTTTCACCTGCAATTTATACAGAGATTTGTATATGTCAGTCTATGTCTGTTCTAGTGTCATCACACCCCAGGGTCTTCTCATACTCTTTATTTTCATCTTGTTGTCTTGATGACATATCCTATTACTGTACTCTTTGTACTCGCATTGTCTCTATTGTACTTGCATGGTCTCAGTACATATTTCTATATGAGCTATATTATCATATGACTAATTATCCAAGAATGTAACTCTCTTTCAGGGCATAAACTAATCTGAGATATGAGACAGCTGCCCTCAGCAGTCTTGACATTTTATTAATTTAATTTTATTCTCACCTCCAATTCCTTTAGATCCCTTTGGTCCAGCAGGTCCTTGTGGTCCAGATTGTCCTGGTTCACCTTTAACCATGAAAACAGCAATCGTCAAAACACTTTTATTCTAATTTATAACTTAGTTTTGAGGGTTTGCTGTTATCCTCCTTTAAAAAATATTTGTGACACTTTAAAGTCAGTACAATACTTTAAGACTATATAACATTTGCTGAAAGTGTTGCCTCTTGTGGCAGTTACAAGATAATGGTGCATAAAATGTAATGTAGAAGTAGCACAAGTAGAGAAGAGTCACAAAGTCAGTGAACTAACTCAGTAATGTCCGTTACACCACAATATCTATCTTAAGTTTACTAACATTAGCTAACATTGATCATCATAATGCTCTATGGGCCTAAGTAGAGTAGAGTCTCAGTAGAGACTTCCGCCAACTGCTAAGTCTCTACTGACGGCTAACTTCCAGTTTCTAGCTAACTTGAATGGGGATAAAACGATTCAATCATGCCGATCTTCTAGACTTTCGAAATGTGATCGGACAGAAAGGATCAAATTCTGATAGTGAAATGAATCATTTCATGGGGGTTGTGACGCTAAAAAAATGTATCCACTGATTTATAGTAAGTCTATGGAAAAAAGTCTTTTTTGGGTCCAACAGCATCACTTGATGTTGTTATCACATGACCACTATGTCAAATTGGCTTCAAAGCCCGGCATTGTTCCTGGGGGCTTGGTCATATCAGACCAAACAGGCTGTACCAGCAAAACCACTGAATATTTTGAATTGAGTAAGGGTGCGTTTTATTGATTATGAATTGAACTTCTCATTTATAAGACAATGAATCTGCTATTTATTCTTTCAAAAGTTATATAGTAATGCTTTAA
Organism: Thunnus albacares; assembly: GCF_914725855.1. Taxonomy (NCBI): domain Eukaryota; kingdom Metazoa; phylum Chordata; class Actinopteri; order Scombriformes; family Scombridae; genus Thunnus; species Thunnus albacares. Next base: position 13,670,982 of record NC_058108.1, on the reverse strand, counting down.
TACTGATGCCACCAATCTTTTTTATGCCTGTGAGCATCTAACAAGTTCATATATTTTGCTGACACTAGAGGCATAACGTCAAAATTAGTGGCTAACATCATTAATAATTTTAATGTACTGTGTAACGTTTTAGCCACATTAATGGCTTTACTCTACTGCGTTTTACTGTACCTGAATAGACAGTTTGGAAAAGAAGTGAAGCATCTTTACCACTTTCAAACGTAATCACTGCTGTGATAGCAACTGTGTTATTGTTCATGTTGAGAATGATATAGAGAGTGCATGATATTCTGGGACACACCTGTCGGTCCACGTGGTCCCCGCTCTCCCTGGTCTCCTTTGATTCCTGGCAGGCCTGGTGTTCCTCGGTCACCTGCACAAAGTACAATCAAAAGTGTCAATTGAGTGACTAGAGAGCTGGTCTACGCTGATAAAAGCTATCCTTACTTATATGACCAATTCTGTAGTTAACTTATCAATCACTGTTCTGCAAAGACATAGTAACAGAATCATTTTTAAAGTATTTCAGTCTCATTGCGACATATTTGCTCTGACCACTTTTCTTTTTTTTTGACAATTTCAGAGGACTTACTTTATATGTGGGTTTATGAAAAAAAGCCTAAAAGGTACCTTTTGCTCCTGGAGTTCCTGCTTCACCCTGGAAACCCTTTGAACCAGGAGCACCTGCACACAAATTATAACAGATTTAATACACAACTGCCAGCCAGTAGGAAATAATAGAAACACTATGAAATTGATGTGGAGTCTTTACCAGGGTTTCCTGAGGCACCCTGCTCTCCCATTGCACCTAAACCAAACAAGAAAAACATTGATAATTAGCATTATTGGTATCCCATTACTAAAAATCACTTATACCTTACACTACTGTCCACCACAGGATCTAATGTGTTCTCCTTCACTGGTAATGGTTTCCATTCAGTTTAATAGTGAAAATCTATTTCCTCAAGTCACTTGCAACTTGTTCTGGAAATGAATATTCTTAATTGTGTAAAGGTTTAAGTGATTTGTAAATGGGCTAAACATGCAAAAACACTGGTATGGTCCTTTAATCTAATTCCATGATGACCTTTGACCTCACCTTTTGGCCCCATAGGTCCAGTAGCACCAGCAGGACCAGAATGTCCTGGCTCACCTTGAGATCCTGTGAAAATGAGTTTCCATGATTAGAATAACTTCCCATAGATTCAACGTGGGTGACATAAACATGTTAATTTTGACCTTTGTCTCCTTTCTCTCCAAAACCAGGTGGTCCAGCCTCTCCGCGAGGGCCCATCGGTCCCTCCCGGCCCCTCTGGCCTGGTGGTCCCTCAGCACCTGATTCACCTGTTCAGAAAGAAGACCCAGCTGTGTTTTCTCTTTCCTTTTGTCCTTGCTCATCCTCAAATAACAGTAAAAATAAACTAAAGCAAACATTACCTGCACTTCCCTTTGGACCCCTTGGACCATCTACTCCTGGGTGACCAGTCTGCCCAGGAGGACCTTAAGAAATAAGATATATACGAGGAGAAGGAGGAGGTAGTGAGTTTTTGTCTCTTCTCTGCGAGGGAAAAATTTTGAGAAAGCTTCAACACAAGAGGAACATTGCACTCAGTCTTACCTGGCACACCAGGGAAACCACTATCACCTGTAAAACACACACATTTATAGCACTTGATTTCAGTTTATATGATCTGATTCTAATATCTGACACTTTTGAAACCTGGAATTATGAATTTAAGTAGACATACAGTAAATTCTAACCTTTTGATCCTAGTTGCCCTGGATCACCTGTGAATGAACAGTCAACATAGTGATGGATGTCAAAAAATATTAATTTCCAAATTATTCTATGATCTGTGCAAACATACCTTTAATTCCTGGCTCTCCCTTTGCCCCTTTCAGCGAGTATGCAAGTGTTTCTAAAAAAATACAAATTAACACAGCTGTTTCATGACCACTACCTCATTTCAGCTAAATATAACTGATCAGTGTGTGTTATATTTCAGTACCTCTTACAGCGTCCGAGTGGAGTTCAGCCCTGACCAGTTGCTGAACGGCTCTCTGCAGGGCAGCGCTGTCCTGTCCTGATCTGCCCCCGACACCCCCTCCTGCCCCGGCAGCCCCAAGGCTGATGCCATTATCAGAATGGGTTAGGGTGGAACCAGAAGAACTCCTGTCAATATATGTCGAGTCCAGCGGGTTGATGACATTGATGCCAGAGGAGGTGGCGAGGCGGCTGGACCTAGCTGATGCAGTGCCGGTGATGGCTTCCAAAGCATCAACACGGTTCTTGAGACGTTTCACTTCTTCACCTATGAGGTCAGAGAGAAGATGACTGAGATATGCAGGACACCTTCACTGCCACCTATGAAGGTGAATAACAAGCTGATGGAGACATCTTGGGACCTTTTCCTGTCCTACCCAATGCTATGAGTCCAAAGAGGAGACCAAGGAGGAGGAGCAGGCTGAGCAGGAGGCCCAGCAGCCACTTCCACCAGCTGCAGCAGGAGCAGAAGCCAAAGCCTGATTCATCTTTACGGATCTCTGACAAACAAAAGAATTCAATGACAGGTTTTTAAGTTTTTTTGTCCTGTTTGTATTTTTTCCTTCTTAGACAATAAGAAAACAGGAGAAACATGAGCAGATTCACAAAACCTTCTTAGGACAAAGCCTCTCATGTACTATTCACTTATTAAGGTTTAAGTACTTGTTACACATATTTCTGAGCTACACGCTGGTGACAAATTAAAGGAAAAACTGGTACAGGTCTGAATGCTTGACCCCTACAGTGAGGGGATCTGTTGGCTCAGTTATGCTATAGGGGGCATTTTGCTGGCATGGTTTGGGTCCACTTGTCCCTTAAGAGGGAAGCGTCACTGCAAATCAATACAAAGTTGTTGTGAGTCATCACCTTCATCCTATGATGAAACATTTCTATCCTGATGGGAGTGGTCTCTTCCAGGATGACAATGCCCCAATTCACAGGGCACGAGGAGTCACTGAATGGTTTGATGAGTATGAAAATGATGTTAATCATATACTACGGCCTTTGCAGTCACCAGATCTCAACCCAGTTGAACACCTATGGGATATTTTGGACTGACGTGTTAGACAGCGCTCTCCACCACCATCATCAAAACACCAAATGAGGGAATATCTTTTTGAACAATGGTGTTCCCTCCAGTAGAGTTCAGAGACTTATAGAATCAATACCAAGGCTGGTTTTTCCTTTAATTTGTTACCTTCTGTATGTTCTTAATTTAAGCCTTGTTTTTATTGTTTTTTATTTTTCTTAATTGCTCACATTTGTCTTAAAGGAATAATTTGACATTTTTGAAAATCAACGTGTTCATTGTCTTACCAAGAGTTAGATGAGAAGATTGATACCACTCTCTTTTACAGGGGGTGCCGGACTGTTTCTCGGTCACTAATATAATCCCACCCAACCCTCTGTACAATCAGAGGGTTGTCCTTTTACAAGTAATCTCCCAAAATGTTCTATCCTTTAACTTTTCACTTATTTCTAAACCTTCCACTTGTCTTTAAAATTTCTCTAAATTAATTGATTTTTCAACACATTTTAACTAATGAAGTAGAAAATTTGAAAGGGTGAAAGGGTTTGCCTCCTTTATTCGAAAGCTAAGCTGAATACCATTTAAAATATCAGTTTACACTAACATGCCATCCCCCTCCCTCTCCTAGTCCATCTTGTTTCTCCCTTGAAAAAGTGATAATGGATATATAGAAGAATAGCTCTTAACCTCACAAAAATTCAATCTTTAAAGTCCCATTTCAGCACTTTAGTGAATCTAATTCCTGGCAAGGGGTCTGGCAGCAGTTGATCATAAAGGTAAACATGGGAGTTTACAGTACCTGCGTAGGTGGCTTTGTCTTTTGTGGCAACTCTCAGGGTTGTAACTATGAAAGAAAAATCACCAATTAATCATATGCTAAACAAGAAACAGAATGAATCTGGTGAATTTTAGAACCTATAAGATTTGTCCTATAAAAGCATACAATTAGCATCTGTTCCTTCGTCCACCGTGCTGGCTGATAGCTTCTGTTTCTCTCTCTTCAGTGAGTCCTCAGAGTAGGAAGCTAGAGGACAGGACAGATATCAATAATCATGACTAGATAATAGTAAATATAAGAGATTTTTGATGATATGAGAACTAGAAGACACACAGTATATGCAGTGAATGTTAAAAGTATTCCAACCAAAAATCACCACACTGATGCTGAAAAAAAGCTAATTTCAAGCAGTAGCTGTACAGTTGTAGTAGCAGTGCTAGCAGTTATAGGAATAGTAGTATTTAGTAGTACCAGCAGAAGTAGAAGGTGCAGCAGACATGAACTGCTTCCCTGTGTCTTTGGTCATGACCAGCCGTTCTGTCTCCTTCTTGACAGGAGCATTCTCCTTCTCGATCAGGATGAACTTAAAGTCTTTGCTTGAGGCCTCATCATTGATGGGACTGCTGGGTCCCACTGCAAGAAACAAACATGACATATAACCTCAAATGTGCTTGAGAGTGACTGAATGTGACCATTATGTAGCATCCAGTGTTGCTACAGTAAAAAAACTGTCTTAATTTATTAATTTTCAGGAATTAGGACATTATCACATGCATCGATGCCAGGACATTTCTTTAGTTGCAATACCAAATTACTGTAAATATGGTGAAGATTTGGATTGTCTAACAAAGTTTGGTAAAAAATTATTCTCGTAAATGACAGGGTAAGTGAATCTAATCAGTGTGTTTTTATCCACCCATGTGTTTTAATCACGTCCTCTCTCAGGTCTCACCTGTGGTGGTGCCGATTCCAGTGCTAGAGACATTTTTCTGCACACCATAAACTGTAAGAGACAAAAACACATTATCAAAAAGTGATTCAGGAAGTAAGGATTATACAACATTCAGATTTTTTTCACACTTTAGTTCCTCATCATATCCTGAAATTATTTTGAGTGAAACTGATCTTTTATTTGATTCAATACTGATGACTCTCAAAAAGTCATTTGAGCAACATAACTAGTGATAACAGTGAGACACGTAATCAAATATGTATGTATTCTAGTTTAGTACAGTTTTCCTGGCAGCAACATACAGTACTGTACAGTCATGTGATTAAATTGATTAAAAGTTTTTAATATTGCCTGCACATCATACATGTAGCTTTACCTATTTGTGTGCTGGGTCCAGTGGAAGAGAGGATAGCGGGACTGGTACTGGCCAGGTTATTCTGAACACCGTACACTGGCACTGAAACAGAGGGGGAAAACAACATGGTTATCTCATGTTAGTGCCAAGCTAAGGATCTGAAATCCCAGTGGGCTGTGACTTGACAGGAGGAGGCTCACCGGTGCTGCTGGCAGATAGTCCACTGGTCACAGAGGGAGAGCCGAGTGTCAGGTTGTTCTGAACTCCTGTTCATGACAGAACAGAACAGAGTCTTATTTGTCTGTCTATCACAATTTGCCAAGAAAAAATTAAAATGTCTGCTCTCCCATAAATAACATCCCACAAAACAAATTTAAAAAATACATTTTCAAAAACAGTACATCAGTCGGGGTCAAGTCTAATGTCAAGGGTGCATCATAGTAAAGACTAAGATGGCACTGAGTTAACTGACTTACCCCAAAAACAATATGTTTGACTGTAAACAACTTTTGCTACTCTTGTTGCTCCTATAAATACTATTAGGCATTAAGCCATCTAAATGTCATGCATCTCTAAATATACCCGCATTTTCCTATAATTTATAGCAGGAGCTTACATTGCAGAGTATGTGGATAGTGTGTTCTTCAATTTAAAAAATACCCCTTCTGAGAGTGTCCTATATGGCTACGAACTGCAGGTGAAGATATTTAGTCCTGGAAGCTTTTGACCAGGGGAAACTGGTTCCTTCAGCTATAACTAAATGAAATCTTTGGATCTTGTTTTGTTTTCTTTACTAAAGTGAACAAAATCTTTGGAACTTATTAAATTTTCTTAACCAAAATAAACAAAATCTTTGGATCTTGTTAGTCTTCTTCACCAAAGTGAACAAAATCTTTCGAACTTGTTTAGTTTTCTTTGATAAAGAAAAAGACACACTGCCCAACTGCCAAGATGTCTATGATGATGCAACAGTGAATTGAGGATGGTTAGATACAATAGTGTATTATATTACTTGGCCACAATCTGCAATAATCTGCAGTTAATTCCCTTTGAGTACACACAAAAACAGTTTTTATGAGTTGTTATACATATTTGACTGACCTGACTGGTACAGAGTGGAGATAGTGGACAAGTTGTTGGGGTTTGTATTGTAACCATAGCTACTGCTCACACCTCCAGACCAAATGCTGCCATAGTGGTCTAAAAGCAAAGACAGACAAATGAAAGATGAAAAACTGAAGGCACATAAAATGTAGATAATATGCTGTCCATCATCTGAAAATAAAATAAAATCATGCATCAGACCAACATGCTAAAGGATAAGAATGACAACACTGAAAATCATAATTACTGAAATTATAATTACTGCTATAGTATAGGATAACCCAATCAATAATTTTGCAAACATAAACCACTCACAGGACCAAAAACAGAACTAAAACCTTGCTTTTTAAATCAAATACTATCTTATTTCTTGCTGACAACTGGGCAGCTTCTTTGGAGCAGAGATGGATAACTGCCTTGCTCAAAGTCATCTTGAAAAAATTAGTGTTGAGGGAGAAAAGCAACCCTCCAGATACAAACTGCATCTCTGGCTTTTAGATTTTCACAGCCTCCCAGACCACAGGAGCAATATTTAAATCCTGAAATTGCACTGTATCACCTCTGAGGATGAATGACTGTTTGAACCTGTGCTGGAGCTCTCAGACATGGTCCTAGTTTCCACGCTGGCCTTCTTGGGGATGGGTAGTGTATTGTTAGGGGACTGAACAGGGCTGCTGCTGTTTGAGTGGTTTCCTCTCAGCAGACGCTTCACGTCATCCAGCTCCGTCCCTGTGCAGCAGATGAATCAGTGGAGAGGACCATTCTGTCTATGGTTACTATCTATCAAACCATCAAACTGGCTCTATTTCATGATTTCGGTTTATAGCAGTCTAACAGGATTAAATACATAATGTGGCTATGCATGGACCTGAAGAGTCATACTCACAGCTTGCTGAAGGAGAAGCACTCTGAAGCCTGGCTCTGATCTCACTCTCTAAAAGCAGATTTTGAAACAGAAATTGTGCTGTAATCAACTGTCTCAGTTTTTCTAATCCATGATAACAACCTACAAAGTAAAGGTTAAACTTGTATTGATATTACATGGACTGTTTATGCACTATCTCTTTAGTATACAAGTATACAAGTTTCAGAGATATCAGTGTACCTCTGCTCTGACTTCTCCCTCTGGTGGCAGAACTTGAAATTGCATTTGAAATGCCTGGAAGAAAACATATTCATTGACAATTTGAATGCATAAACAAATTTCAGAGTATAACCTGAGATTGGGGTAACACTTACTGTACTCCTTCCTGTTGTATTCTGGAGAAGAGTTTGTGCTCGAACTTTCTGGAACATGGTGACAAGATAAAAATCATGTTAGCTTTCAGTGTATTGTCTATCCACCACATCCTATAAAGTTATGCTGCTGGCACCTCTTTCAAAACTACAAAAAATGTGAAAAACAAGACAGATGGTGAAGCAACGTGAAACCCTTGACCTATGACTAACCATCAAAGACTTCTGAGAAAGCTGAAGCCATGGTGGACATGGCCTTTCTCTCCTTTAGACTAGGTGAATGAGTGGCCACAGAGGACGATCCCCTTTTTGCTTCCCCAGAAGTGTAGCTGGTCTTGGTCACTGTGGAAACTGTCACAGCACCCAGACCGCCTTCTCTTCTTCCTTCTCCACCAGCGCTGACAAACCCAGAGGACATGCTAGAAGACCCCCCTCCAGCCCTAAAGTCTTCCCCTGCCCCAGAGCCCCCTGAAGCTGCTAAACTCCTTCCACCTGAGGATACAGCCGAGGAAGCTCCTAGAGTAGAGACGCTGATACCTCCACCGGAGCTGGTGGCATGAGAGCTGCTCGATGTGATCAGAACTGAGCTGCTTGTGCCAGAGCCTCCTGATACAGCTCTTCCACCTGACCCACCTGCACTCAGAGAAAAATCACCTAAAGGACAGAAAAAGATGCGTCATTATGATAAGACTCATTAACTCATTAAAATTATCTTTAAAATACATTTCTCCCTCAAGCTTTCCATCTAATCTAATCTCTGGAAGGCAGATCTTATCAAAGTTGTCAAGTTATCAAGTCAACCAACTTCGAGATGACACTGCCTGCTGGGGCTGAGGATATCTAACTGCCTAAATCCAGTTTCTACCACAAGACAGCACTGGAAAAGTAAATATTTGTACTGTTATGAGAACAATCATTTTTTGGCATCATTCCCTCAGATAAGCCTCTGCCTGCCTGGTACTGTGCCTGAACATGTTGTATTCATCCATACTATTGAGTGTCTCCACTCTATGAGGTTGATTTATGACATGGATATATAATCTAGCAGCTGCTGGCAGTGCTGCCTGGGGTAATGACTTTTTGTCTAATGAAAATGTGGTCATGACATGATAGTGGAGCATGTAGCAACTAAAGGACTAGATATTTCCCTCGGGAGCTGATGGGGGTAAAATGGAGATAAAAAGACAGTAAATAATAGAATTTGATTTGTCAGGTAGACACAAACACAACTCCAAGTAAATGCTAATGTTGATTTATGTCTGCTGAATGTCTAAAAAGGCAGCTGTCCACTAACACGTTCACCATAACTCATAATAATGTCAATGTTGTGTTTATAGCTTGTTAAACTGCCCTCAGGGGGTCAAAGAATCAATAATGCAGCTTAAAGTTCAAAATCTACAGTCCAAGATGTGGGTAATCCTACAGCAAAATGATCACCAATATACATGTGTGTACTATCACTAGGTGTAAAGGTGACTGACAGCACAATTTATTCTGTGATGTCAGTCTAGTTGTCTATATTGATGTTCTTATTTTCTACCATGCGATTTTAAAGATTCTGGTAGGCTATAAATACTTTTCATTGGAGCTACTTTATACCGAAGACAAAGTCCTAATAAACAACAATAAAACTGTGTTCTGGGAATTATTCCATTCCCCAACATTGTATAAGGTGACAGTAGAAATCTCACAGACAGATACTTCAAATAAAACCATAACTATCTGTACAGCCAGATATCAAAAGAGGGAGGTAAGAAAATATGTTTGGAGGTTTTTTGGAATTTTAATGAAGAGACCTTTAAATGCCGTCATTCAGCCAATTCTGTATATTGTCGTCATTGAGAATATGCAGCATTTCACAGCTTTTTTTTTTTAAAAAAAGAAAAAGTGTGTGTTGTTTGAATTAAAATACTATGTTTACTAAAATACATGCATTTCACTGCAGCCACATTTACAGACCAAGCCTCACCTCTGCTACTCTCTCCAGCACCTCCCACACAACTAACAGTCTTGATTGTAGTTAGATTGTCCATCCACTGTTAGCTGTTACAAAAAAACAGAATATGCACTGTTATTAGATCAATGTTCCCGCTCAAGGAATTCATGAGAAAAGGTCTATTATATTGTATGAAATATGAAAGACTAAAACTCTGTGAAAAAGCAGATTTTCATTACATTGAACTGGAATGTTAGTATACCCAAAGGCAGTATTTTCACACAGTCCTTTTGAACCGGTCATATTTTTGCGTGGTCATATTTCTTCCCTTTTGTAGCCATGTCTCCCGTGGAAAAGGCTCTTTAGAATCCAACATGCCATTGATATAAAGGGTTCACCTGAAGCTATAAAGAAAGGGTGTAGCTCTTTGTCCACTTAATAAATGTGTCTGTCCTTTCAACACAAAGGGACATTTTTGTTTATAAGGTAATTATACGGTAAGTCACTGTAGAGACTCTGCTGAAACAGGTCTGAGGTTTCAGTCACACCTGGAAGAAATTACATAAAATCTTTGTCAGCAGTCATCCAGATAGACTGAAAACATAATATTTCAGCAGGCAGTGGCATGTGATATCCACCATCTGAAAATGTGAGGTCTAGAAAAAAAAAAGTAAACTTGCTAGTTATTTCTTCATATTGCAGGGATTCAGGTCAATCGGGTAATGGTTTTCAAAAATCATATCAAGGTTTCAGGACACTTTTTACACATAGGTTATTTGTTTTTTTCATTTTAAAGCTATGATGTATAAAAAGTTTATGTGGTTATAGCATTTTCAAATAATTCTGATTATATATGCTTTTCTTTGTAGAAAAATGAGACAACTCTGGTGCAGTTTATGTATTGCTTTCAACCCATTTATCTCAATGTCCCTGCAGTGGATATGTGGGTGATTGGTTGAGGTAGTGGTGTGCATCAATGTCCGCTACAGTGTCTTTTTCATACAACCACTGGAGGGTGCCAGAGGCCAGAGACAACTTTTCAAATTCTACACATGGTGGCTTTAAATAATCAGATTGTTGTTTTTCTGCTGAAAGTAAAGACCTCAATGGTCAAAAAGAAGATAGAAAACAGCAGAGAGGATTCATTCTGTAGCTACAGATTGTGGTATTCATACTAAAACAACATGCCTGTTGGAGTGTAACCACAAAAACACACTCCTCATGCAAGATTTGTGACTGTTACACTCACACAGGTAACTCTCTCCAACATCTACAGTAATGTGTCAATTACACACTGTCACACACTGGCAAGATTAAATACACAAACTTGGAATTCAAAGATATTTTATGACCCCTCGAGTATAAGCAACCTTCTCATAACCCTGACACTCAGAAATATGTCTTCATAAAGCTAACCCACATACTGCACATTAACACCCCCAAACCAGCTATACAGCCTGCACCTACATGAAGGTACAGGCATGAAAAATTGAAATATCTAATACATGTAAATAGAATTATGTTAAATGACTGGACACAGTTTTGTACTTACATTTCAGACATCTATTTGGCCAATCTGAAAAAACACTTCAGTTTCTAAATCACCAACATATCTGACAGTTATAAAACATCAAAACTTGACTGAGCAGACAGTAGATGTTAGCTGTAGATTAAGACATTAATGGAGTATAAATACTGAGCAATTTGTTTGTGAGAGACAAATTAAATGCCACGTCCTCAACTTCTTTGTGTCTTGAGCACATTTTTCTCAGTCTGTGGGGTCATAATTGACTATTAACATCATCATTAGTATAAAGCAGTTGTTTTGCCCTCAGAGGTGATGGAAATAATAACACTAAGTTTACAATGTCATTAGCCAATTTCTAACAAAACCTCACTTATAGACTTTGCTTTGCTCCAAGGTTTGCATTGTCAAGTGCAGATATTAGACCGTGAACAACTAACAGTATACATGTAGCAGACTAAGAAAAGGAGCATTAAATACCACTGATAAACACTATAATTATTGGAATTACAGCTATTACACCTAAACTATGATTATATATTAAATCACTGTGTTTAAGTGGGAGTCAGTTTTTGAGTCTGCATATAATATAATGCATAACTACTTTATATATATTACTTTTTTTGCATATTCAGAAAAGGTTTCCATCCTTAAAAACTGTGAAGAGTTTTGCTTACCTTTTAGATGATTTGTACAAAAATAATCCCTCCACCCCTTATGCCCCCAACAGAAAAAGGCTTCAACTTATTCAGGTTATCCTATTCACCACATTGCTGTGCATTAAGTCCATGTGCTGCAGGAAAATGCTATGCAGTGCCATAGACTTGCATGTGCCTGGAGCGCTTATGTATAAGCTTTGTCTGACTCATAGCTTCAGCCAACAAGTTCCAACAAAGTGGAAGGGGCCGTTACTTCAGCCCTTGACAGGCACACTGTTAAGACAGAACAGGAAAAATAGCCCTGGGCTCTGTGAATAAAAGAGTAAAACACAAGTATAAAGATAAATGTGGTTTAACAATGTGTGGCACTACTGTTTTGCTAATTTTTTCTTTTCGTCTCTTTGATAACATGATCGTTTAAGGTGTGAGGACAACAAATTATTGAACATGTCTGTGAGCAATATGACCTTGAACCTTAACAACCTGAAAAAATCTTTGAAAAGGGAAAACATTTCCTTGAGGCATGGAAAGTGAAACGCCCCGTTTTCTTCTATCTGTTTTTAGAAAATGTGGCAGTGCTTTCATTTGTGAGGATCATGGTTCCACATCAGATTCCACACAGTACTGTATATTCAAATATCTCTTTGTTTTTTGTAATTGGTATCAGACTTGGGCAGACTACAGTACAAATTATATACAAATATTAATTATAATTATGAATTATATTCAAAGGTACTATGTAAAAAACCAAAGTTGTTATGTTGGGATTTGCTGATTTGTTTACATGCTTTTAGCCTCACAGTGGCAGTGAGGCCTGACTCGTACACTGAGCTTGGCACCACACTACCACCTGAACCATGACTGCACTTTTATTTACTCTCAGTGGAGCTGAGAAATGCATTCATTACAACGTCACAGGTACATGCCCCCACGGGCTGAATTAAAACAAATATATTGCAGTTCATCCTCTTGTATTCTGCTTTTTTGTATATACTATAGATTAATAGACTTAAACAGAGAATTTTATTATTGAGTAGAAGCTGGAGGTGGTTTATATGTTATGAGAAGGGAAAACACTGAACAACAACAACTAACCAGTGACAAAAGTAACAACTTTAAGCTGTGTCAATTGATTTTTGGTCACTTGGGGGAAGAGGAACAAGTTGAAAACATGGCATTGGCATACAGTATTAGCACCTCATAGGTAAGATGCTATGCCAAATGTACAGCATCAGCAAATAATAGCATGGCATTGTCATATTATTACTTCATAAAATTGTTATGTTGATTGTGTTAGCAAACAATAGCCTATTTACACACCCAGCAACCATGGAGCAGCATTAGCATTAATTTAGAGTTGTGTGTTTTTCTGTCCTTTAGTGCAAAAACAGCTGTTTGCAGCAGCTGGAAATGAGATTGGTGAGACTAGAGTTTGTGGGCTGGAAAATCAAAACTATGTGCAAAAAGTGCTCCAAATTAAACAACAAAATACATTTTTGGTCCGTACACTCTAGAACAGCACACGGAAGTGTTTTCTCATCTGACGCCCCTATTGGCAGTAATCAGCAGGATGACATCATACGTGTGGGCCTTCCAAAACTGTGACAAATCCCTGTTGACAAATAAATAAGATTTACGATGTGACAACACTATGATTAACATCTGAGTAGGTTTAGGTAAATAAACTACTTGGTTAGGGGTTAGGGAAACAAATTGGTTTGGGTTAAAGTGACTTATCCCTTAAGGTTAGGAGACCTTTGTCTACATGGTTACAATACATGATTTTTAAAAAACGTGTAATTGACACCTTTCACATAATCATTTGATCCATTGTTAATCTAAGAATAATGATCAGTGCAGCTTTAAACTGATACAGCTAGATTCATTTTGGGGTTAACACTTCATGTATGTTGGTTTACATTCTGGATTCTGGAGGAGGATTATTGAGCAACCCTCACTGAAAATCATAAAAATCTGTCATTATTAAACTCATGGCAGGATTTCGTTTTATGCTTAACTTGTTTGGATGTGATCATACTCCAGAACCCAAAGGTCAGATACAAGACTAACATATTCAGTGTAACCACCATGAAACTACATAAAAGTAAACATGGAGTAACCTTTAGAGACAAAGTAAACAGAAATGATGTATGATGGATGTGTGATCATTTGGTGCAATTATATCTGCTTGAACAAGTCAGAAACCATCTTGGATGAAACTTGTGAGGAACAAATTCTTTAGTGACACAACAGATGCTTCTAATATGACACGCTCAAAATGTCCATTCACAAGTCCACCACAATGTTTTTTCTTTTCTCTCTTAAAATGTGGGATTTCCTGCTCATTCACCTGACCTACAACTTCAAACTAGCAAGGGAGGGGCTTTAATTTGATTTTGGCCAGGCTAAAATAAGATAAGATGCCGCTTCAAGATAAGATAAGATATATTTTAATGTCCCTGGAGGGAAATTTTTTTCTGTCTTGCAATTCCACAGAAGATAAAATCATACATACTGCATAGTAAAATGAAAAAAACAGCCTCAAGTATTTACGAGTCTTCAAAGGTGCAGTTCAGGGAGAGATGAATGACTGGCATTTAAAATTGTTCACCCAACGGCTAAATGCTATTAATCAGGTATATGTTTCAGTAGCTGCAAGTATGGGTCTTGATCTACATACTTCAGGGCCTCCAGGAGTTTGAGATAAAAAAATGATAATAGTTTCACATAAACCAAAGCTGCATGCATATGTAGATACCTATAAATATTTTGGACATACAACAGGGTAGTTAATGGGTAATAGAATACAATATGAGGGAATGTTTTGGTGATTCATTCAAAGTCAAAACAGCAGCCATTTTAAAAGCTGAAGGTTTTTGTGATACAAGGACTATTTTTTAATATAAAAGATAAAAGATAAAATACATTTGACACCATTTAACACTGACTAGTTCATCAAAATGCTAAAGTTGTAATGAAAATAGTAGTGAAAGTGCACAAGCCCCCACATATTTTTTCTATGAATCATTTCTTCAGATACAGCCACAGGTGTTTCATAGCCTCCGTGCACCTGAAACTTTTTTTTGTATGACACATTTTCAAAAAGGGTTGTGTGTGACTCATCCTTTGCAGTGCTATAAATTTTCCCCTCAAGTAATTGTGGTTTGTTATATTCCTCATAGGTCACACAGATGTCTCAGAAATCACCTGTTTTAAGAGGATAAGTCTGGTAATATTGTCAACAAATCCCATGAAAAAACCAAAACCAACATGGGCCCTGTTGTTTATTTTGAGTGGATCACACATACGCCATCTGGTTGCAGAAAATACTCAAGTAGTGTATTAATCCACAACAGAAAACAGTCTCTTACAAATTCACTAATTACAGCAGCTTCAGTAATGTTTGCTAAAAACTACAGTGCCCAGCCCAGCTGTTTTAGGAAAATCCTAAGCCTTCAAATATACGTATATTCTTAATTTAAATATATATTTGACTGTTTTTCAAGATGTCCGTCTTCAGTAGGAGCAAATGAGTGAAAAAAGTATTGAGAGATGGACTAACATATTGTTGGTTTTATTCTTTTTATGCAATTTGTTGTCAGTAAGAAAAATATAGAATATCGCCAGCTTTTTCTAACCATGTCCAAGTCAAGTTTCAAGTGCATAAGATTCATAATTTAATATTCAAGATATGAGGTAGGCCTGTCTGTAGCTATATTAGAGCTCGTCCTCCTAAGAAAAACGACACAATAGATGGTAATGTCAGTTGCCAAAAATGACCTATAGTTATGTTTGACATCTATACACAGAGGCAGGTTGGGTGGCTTGTTAGATCCTAATTTGCAAAATGGGGACTTAGTGCTGCAGGAGATGCTGTTCGCTTCCCATTTCCAACCGTGAGTGTTATGTCTCCAACCACAAATTTGGACAGTTTTTTAAAAAACTGTAATGACAATTGTGGTTTTTATGGTTGTCATGACAACAAAGGTTAACTTTAAAGAAGTAGTATAGTAGTAACCATACCTTAACATCATGCAATATTATTTTTAACAGTGGTGTGTAATGGTTTTGAAAAGTACAAACAAATGATGTTGTCCTGCCAATTACTGCTGATAGAAGCGCTCTGAACAAATTCACTATGCCCAACATGCAAAAGATTTTAGGGGAATCTACAAAAATATTACATTTTTCCCATGTTATCTTACTCGACTGTACTTTTATACTTGTTTAAAGATTTTTTTATTAATGAAAAACTGTTGTATGTCCCAAAGTTTCCTTTATGATGTTCTTATATATTTATATTTCATTTTTTGTCCTGAAAAGACTGAACTGTAATGGCAATGAATCAAAAAAATATGGCAACTGCACTTCAAGTCCCCAAAGCCAGAAAAAAAAAACTGTGACATCTGTGACCGTGGTGTCCTCAATTGTTGCTACGTCTCAATTAATCATTTCAGTGATTGAAGTCTGACTGAAGACCAAGTCTCAAGTCTACAGCTGTTCTTTTCTGTGTAAATAAATCAAATCTGTTGTTTGTGTTAATTAAATGGTTTGTGAGGACGGTCTCCTGTTTTCACATGATGATAACATACCTGTATATCTTAGCTAGCATGGAGGGAGGAGAAAGATTGCATACAATTTTCAGTATAGAGTTGCCACAAGGCATGTCAGATGACAGCTCTGACCTTTATTCTACGTATCATTAGCAGTAGGATAATAAATCAGGGAAATACATGTGGTGTTATTCATTTTCTAATACTTGAACAGTCATTGGCAAGAGCTCCAGTAAGAACAAGGACATCTCCTCAGCTCCTTTCCTCTTTACAAAGATCTTACCCCCCCATTCTTTAAATCTGTAGATTTTATTTAGTTGTATTTAACAGAACATTTAACATGCACTCATCAAACAAACATAACTGATCATATGAGATATAACTGTTGAGATTAGAAAAATAAAATGAATGTAATTTATTAAAAATAAACATAATTATTGCATTCACACATTTCTTGTTTTTAAAGGGGACCTATTATGCTTTTCCTTATTTTCAGTTTTATATATATAATGTCACAATGTTGGATGTTCACATGGCTGAAGTGTCAAATAATGAGGAAAATGTATGCAGAAGTAATCCCCGTGACCAAAAAGTACCGGCTTCAGACTGCTCTAAATGCTCAGTTTCCATTGTTTTTTCCACTTTCAGCACTAGCTGACATCACCTCATGACGGATTTCTTTATATGGGCATCTGCTCCATGCACAGAATGCAAGCTCACTGCTCCGCTCCGCTAACATTACAAAGCCATTACACAGTAGGGCAAAGTAAAATAAGTTGTTTTCCTGTTGGTGGTGTGCTGGTTGTCTGCAGCTCTTCATCAAATGTCATCATCACTGTGGCTGTTTGTGCTTGTACTATTCCTCCCTGCATTACTTCTAACTGTTCCGATCAACAAATAGCTCCAAATATCTCCATATGTTGTTGTGTCGACCAGTTTTTAGTGCTGCTAATGAAGCGCTGCTAATTCAGTGAGGAACATGTTTCAGTCCTTCACAATAAAAGTCTTCTGTTATTTAGTCATTTAAAAAGCTTTTAATTTGAAGCAGTAAAGCAGAAAATGTTGGGTTTGCGTCAGCAGTAACTTAACATGACTTGGCTGCATAAAGGGCCAGTATAAGATAAATAAGGAGTTTTTTGAACTGTGAATCATGCCAATCTACTCAAGTGGAGTCTCAGAATAAAAATATAGAGCTGGCAATGAGCATAATAGGTCCCCTTTAACATGTGTAATTGTGGTGCCATATTCAAATATTTTAGCTACTTTAGCTGAATTATGCTAACACGTAATCAAGTAAGTCATGAAACTTACCGTAATATTGCAACAATAGTCCAAATCAGTGTGAATCCCGGAGCAGTACGTGAGCCAACTGTCAATCACAGCTGTCAATCAATACCCACACAGCTTCACCAATTTTCAAGTTTATTCCTATGGTTCTAATGTGGGTAGTAGCTATAAATGAATGACATTAAACATTCCTCTCTCTTCCGTGTAATAAAATCTCTTCATCCACCTGCAAAATATCGAAGATACAAACTACTTTTCCTTATTTTTCAGTGGTACCTTCAAGGACTGTCAAAGAGGGGTCTCCCAAAACACTCCACTCGCCAAGTTGTTTTCTCGCTAGCAATAGAGAAAAGCAAATGCTAAAATGTCAGTATATTCGAGGGAAAAGTAGTTTCATGATATAATATTGGATCAGAAATGCAACACTACTGTTATGATATCATGCTGTGGAATCAAACACAACGGAGTGTGGAGGAGGAAGCATAGACTGTAAAAAAATATGGACGTACTCTCTTTGACCTCACCCATTGATTTGTTGACTGCCCCCCGTGCTGCAGTTACCACTGGCACCACTGTTGCCTTTACTCCCAACATTACATCCCAACTTTGGCACTAAAAAGACTGTAACATTGAAAGATATCTACTTGATTGGACTCATTTGGATGACTAAAGCTTCATATTATCTTCAGATAAACTTTTAAATGGAATTTAGCACAGAAGGACTGTGGATTTTGTCCCCCATTATTTACATTGTAAGTGCATTATGAAGGAATCTTCTAATGGTCAGTATGAACCGGAGGAATGATTACAGCAAGAAAAACCTGTTTCAATGTTCATTTGGGCTCCTGACTGTTGTTTTAAGACAGATTTGAAAAATTGTGAACCCGTCCTTTAAAGCACTTTACAAATATACATATAGTGTCTTGTTTGTACCAACACTGATATAATACATCTATGCCTAAAGCTTCACGGGGAGTCACAAGACCCTCTTGATTTTAAGGTGTGGAAGAAAACTTTTCTTAAATATATGTTGCAGAATTTAATTAATTTCTGTGAAGAAAACAACAGAAAGTAATTGTTATTTTTTAAAAAAAAAAAAAAACTATATTAGGTATGTATGACAGTTAATAATGATGATGATAATGATGATGATGATGATGATAAAATATAAAGATCATCTGTAATGTATTGCAATATTCAAATATTTCAGCCAAACTGCGAGTTTTACACAACCTTACTGCAGGTGTTAAGTTCACTCATTGTAAAGTTATGAAATGTTCTGCACTGTTATTGTTATACATTCAATATAATATGAAACATTGATAAATATGTCAGTTCATCAGGGGTCTTCAGTTTACTCATTGGTAAATCTGTAGGGGCCTCAGTCCATGGAGATGTGGCCACCCTCCCTCTTAATAACTCTGGTCCACACCACACCGGAGGTGTTTTTAATGCACTTCCGGGTTGGCTGTCATGGCTGCACCCTGATCGCTGTAGTTGAGGATATCCCGACACATTTCTATCAAGAGACAAACAAAACAAACCAACCAACAAACAAAGGCGTTTGTCAGAGCAGACTACAGCCATGGCGTTCAAAGATCTGGCGAAGTGGAACACAAGAGTGTCTGCAGTCTACGCTGTCGGCATCTGGACCATGATCGGCTCATATGCGTACTACAGTTACACAGGTCGTTATGAGGACAAGTCAGGTGAGTGACAACACACACACACACACACACACACACACACACACACACACACACACACACACACACGTTTATTCTGTTTATTATTATTACTCTATAATAGACAGCTGTTTTAGTGACATTGTGTATCCTGCTGTCTCATGTATTTGTTAGCAGTTATTATATATTCCAGTTCATGTTAAATTAGCATTAGTAAACTAGCCTTCAGCTGAATCTGTTACCCCACATCACTGCTCCCATCATCCATCACTGTTATCAATAAACACTGATAGTGTTGTGTGCTTAGAGGCACTTGTATTTCCGTTTGCTGCTACTTTATACTTCCACTTTACTTCACACTGTCAGCGGGAATAAAGTATCTTTTACACCACTATATTTTGTGACAGTTACTTTGTTTTGAGAGATTAAGATAAACAATAATGCATTGTATTAAAGTACATCAAATTACTGAACAATATCCCTCTTCTGTGGCTCTTCCATAGGTTTCTAACATTTTTTCCCTGTTAAAGTTTTTTTTTTTTAAGGAGAGTTTTTCATTATTCCAATCAAGGGTCTAAGGACAGAGGATGTTGTGTTGCTGTACAGACTGTAAAGCCCTCTGGCGTAAATTTGTAAATTATGATATATAATATATATATTATATTTGTGAAATCCTCAGTTAGCCCCACCAGCTACAACATAGAAATGTTGCTTACATGTTAAGGTATCAGTAGTAGTAATCCAATAATATGTTAGCTTATAATATAACACTAACAAGTGTATGAGTACTTATTTTGGCTACCATAATATAATAGACAATATTGTAATTTTATAAAAGTACCTTTTTGGGTGCAGGACTTTTAATGGAGTGTTTTGGTTGAAGTCTGTATCCCTATTGATTTGTGTTTTTCCTTGTCTTAACCTGAACCTGAACGTAACCTTAACCTAACCCCAACTACAGAAGGTAGTTCTGAAGCTTTGAAGACACACTCTTCAAAGTTGAAACAGACTCAAAAAAAAAAGTAGTTTTGACTACACTATATTATTTTGAGAAAGAAGCAACAGATCCAATTCCAAATTGAGTATCTGAAGATTTGTGGAGGTTAAACTTGTCAAATGAAATGATAAGTTAATCAGAGGTAGATGATGACCATAGATTTAAGGGTTTGCTGTGTTTTTTATACTCAATGGAAAAAGTCAATACAAAACAACAAATCCCTCTTTAATAAAAACTAATCCTGTCACATTCATTTAGACTTTGCTCTATTCTCTTAACCCAGTGTACGTAGGTATGATAACAGTAGTATCTGATGCAAAATCACTCTTTTCTTTCCCTCTCCAACTCAGAGAAAAAAGAGGAAGTGGTGCAAGAGCCGGACGATCCAAATCAAGTCGTCCACCAGACTGCTCACACCAAAACTGTCATCATTTACAAGAAAGACTTTGTCCCGTACACTACAAGGATCCAGAATTTCATCAAATCCTTCAGCAGTGGACCTGAAACTGGAGGCAGTGAAAAATAGCTGCATCAGTGCAAAAGGAGGATGGACACTGTGGACTTGTATAGAGCAAATGTTTATGATGCACTATGAATTTTTGCGTGCGTGTGAGGACGTTGTCATGACTTGTAAAGGAAATTCCAGTGTGGTATCCACCTGTGCGGTTCTGAGGGGGCCGTCACTTGTGTTTGGATGCTAATGGACTGTCACAGGCCAATTTTTATTATAAATAAACTGTAAACAATATCCAAAAGTATCCCCGTCATCCACAGTATTGTTGACTGTATGAAGTTGCCAAATCCACACAAAATGCTGAAATAAACCCATTTGAACATACTGTATTTATGGTCAGATTCTATTTACATTTATGGCCATAGCATACATTTAAAGGGCCTGTACGTTGAATTTATCTCTTCATTATGTTGAAAGCATTATTAAGAAAATTACATTACATTACATTACATTTCACACAAGGTAGGATGTAATACAGGGTTGTTGAAATATATTTTTTGTTTTACTAGTAAGCCAGTGCAAGCAGTATTCATCTATGAAACCCAAACGTAGCGGCGTTATATTGTAATATCGTTGTATTTTATAGCATAAATTCACAATTTCTTTCAATCACTGTATGGGTATCTCCTATGCCTGCTTATGAAGGGAAAGTGAACACTGTTATTCCCTACACACATTATTTTCATTTTGAGGGGTTGCTATGAAGTAATAAGAAGTAAGTGAAGGAAGTATTTCTATCCTTTACTTAAGTAAATTCTGAATGCAGTACTTGTAATGAAATATTTTTACAGAGTTGTATCTTTACTTTTAAAAGTTTGCATGTAGTAGCCTATCAGAAAAATATAATCAAATTGCTAAAGTTAAAGTGCTCACTGTGTGGGAAAAATTGCCTGCATGAAATTGTATAATTATATATTATTGAAATGCTATCAGAATATTATATTGTTGCATTAACAATTTTAATTCATTCTATAACAATACACCATGTTATATGCTCATTGTAGTTTTCTTAAAGCTTAGTAACCAGTACAGCTGTAAATGTAGTAGAGAAAAAAGCAAGTATAAAATTAAAAACCCAATTAAAATACAAGTACCTCAGAACAGTACTTACTTACTACTTAAGTGTACTTAGTTATTTTTAGCACCACTGTAAAATATTGTTGTCCTAGCAAACCTCCGGAAGAAGCAGAGGATGTGTGTTGTGACATTCAGCCGCCAGAGGGCGACAACATCCCGTCCACATTGTGGGTAGTGTCGGAAGTTGGTTTTACTCTACATGCGTGGTTCTGACCAACACAACTACAACAATGAGGGCTATCATTCAGAGGGTGAACAGGGCGTCTGTGACAGGTAAGCGGCTATTTTAAACAGGGCGAAGCTTCCATGCTTAGACACCTTTGATAGTGTCGCTTAACCGCTTGTAGCTTTCTTATCTTACTGACGTGTGCCATGCATGTTAGCTAACCTAGCTAGGTTAGGTTAGCATTAGAGTCCAGGCACAACACTGCTAGCAGGACGTTCAAGCTCGGGGGATGAAACCAGTAAATATTATATCACTGCAGTCAGAATGAATGTGTCCTTTGGAAGTCGGTGGTACTGACAGCTGAATGACAGTCCTATCTGCTGGCTGCTCTCTACACACAGTGATGTCATTCAGTCTGTCACCTGTCAGCATTGGCTGCTTGTCACTGAATGACAGCAGCAGCAGTGTTTCACTCACTCAACATTTTCCTGTTTTCCTGCAGTGGGAGAAGAGCAGATCAGTTCAATAGGACGAGGACTGTGTGTGCTGCTGGGTATATCTATGGAGGACACCCAGAGGGATGCTGACTACATGTGAGTGTGTGTAGGAGGGACCTTCAGCATCAGAAACACCACTCTGACTGGATTTGAACAATTGTGTCAGAAAAATGAGCTTGTGTTATGGATGCTTAACTGAAAAATAGTATACCAACAATTTTCCAAAACATAATGCGTTTCTACTTTCAAACCATCATGTACCGTAAGAGGATTTGTATGTTTTATCCTAATAACATAAACCATCCAGGACCATAGCTACCATGAGGACACTGTGGTCATTCAGTCTACAATTAGAAACTTGCGTATGGTGGTTATTCTTTGAGCTGATTCTAGTATTTTTAGACTCAAAGGGTTTAAATATAACTACTCGTCAGACAGCAAAGTGAAAAGGCCTCAGCATTTCCCTGCTGAGTGTTATTTCTAGCAGTCTGGAGAGGGCTTTGAAAAAGTATTTAGACCTTTTGTATTAGGAAATACAATTTACAAAAACTGTAAGTGAACAGTTAAATGAATAGATCAACTACAGGCAATCTACATAATTAAAAAAAACCTAATATTTGCATTTTTATCATCTTTAATTTTTATCTTTTATATTTCTTTGTCTAGTCAAATTTTTACTCTTATTCAAATTATTATTCTCTATTGCGTGCCAGCCTTTTTAGCACAGCCTCACGAGTACGCCACCCTGCATTAGTCTGAACATATTGTGTGAGCATGTAACAAATAAAACCTTCAAATCTTGAATCTGAAATAATGCATACCACACAATTCAAGCAACTGAAATCAATAGATTGCTTGGACTAGTTGGAAAAATACACCAAAACATGATAAGACTTTATTGCATGCATTTGAAAATCACCAGCATAAGTGTAAATTACACATCATTTGTAGGGATAAAATGCAAAACTCCAGTGTGGTCCTTTCAAATAAGGCTAATAAGCTCTCTGCCAGTATTGACCAGATTGATCAGTGATTGTCATGAGCCTGGTACAGACAGAAGGCTGATTCCTTGAAGTTCAGGCTCACAGATCTGAGTTCTCTCTGCTTTTACCCCCGTGTTTTTAGAGTACGCAAGATCCTGAACCTGAGGCTGTTCGAAGACGAGAACGGACGAGCATGGAGCAAAAGTGTCATGGACCGGGAATTTGAGGTGCTGTGTGTGAGCCAGTTCACCCTGCAGTGCATACTGAAGGGCAACAAGCCAGACTTTCACGCAGCCATGCCTGCAGAGTTGGCCCAGCCTTTCTATAACAGCATCCTGGAGAACATGAGGAGTGCCTACAAGCCCGAGCTCATTAAAGGTGGGTGAACTGATGATACAGCCGTCTTCACTGTGTGATTTGTAGTCCTATAGTGATATGTTTTTACTGCTGTTGCACCTTAGGCCGTATTTAGACCAAATCAGGCGGTGCGGCGAAAACACCAGTCCTCCCATTCATTTGAATGGGGATAGTGCGTTTCGGCTGCGGCTGTTTTGGCCGCTGCGGCACCGCACTGGACCGCGGCCGGAAAGTTGAACCAGAGTCAACTTTTGGAAAAACGCAACCTGATGTCACTGCGGCTGAAGGCTACGGTGGCCAATCACAGCTGGAGATCAGACTGATCAGAGTAGTAAACTCTGCCATGAGGGAGTACAAAGACGTTACAAGGATGAGGGGAGTGCATTTATCTTCATATGATAACGTTAAAAATAAAGTTAGACTTTGCTGTCAGCTTCTCAACTCATTTTAAAAAAGCTGTGGTCGAGCTGGCTAGAGAGTGAATGAAGAGAGGGGGTGCTGGTAACAAGAAAGCCGGTGAATCAGATCAATAAAATGTTATTTTGTGATTGTTTCACAGGGTTACGTTCTAGAGCACAAATAAACATGCCCACAACCCCCCACCACACCTCCGCTCGACCCTGCGGCTGAACGTCGCACTGCCTGATTTGGTCTGAATACAGCCTTAGAGTCAGTGTCAATAAAACGCTTAATTCATGTAGCTTTTTGTCAGAATTTCCTTTTTGCAGTTATTACTAAAAAAAAATCTAATGTCAGACAGGTCAGATACACTAGCTGACAGTTATTTTTTGTTCTTGAGAAGATGACAGATTTTGTGAAATAAGAGAAGAAAAATAATCAGAATATGTGGAAGTCAAACTGAGGCCAGTTTGAATAGAATCCCAGTAGGCCACAGGACAAGATGATGGGTAGTTCACAGCTACTTGTTTCCAAGCTAATTAAAAAGAAAAGTGTTGAGGCTCACTGTTATCGCCACTTACTTATAAGTTTGGATCAGTGGGCCTGTCCCCCTGCTATTTAATTGCCTGTACTCCCATCTCAGTGTAAGGTTATGGCAGTTTTGCGGGTGGGAGTTGTGGATTATCAGTGCTGTGACGCCGTGGCGGTGACGGTGGCAGTGAATTGGGTCAGCCCACCGGGGAGCAGGTGCGGAGAACACCTTGTCCCAGCAAGGGAGGCATAAGGCTTCTTAATTAGTCCCCCCCTCCAGAGAGGAAAATGATGATGCAGCGCTTTTCCACCACGGCCCACAGCTTCATTGTGCAGATGGTGTCATTAATCTCACAGACCCAGTGGAAGAAAGGAGAACATTTAAGTTGAAACTTCCTGTCCTCCTACAGCCCCTTCATCTTTTGTCCCCAATGTCTCAAGACTCTACATTATCCTACATCCTCATAAACATCTAATGCCAATGCCGAAGAAATTCTGTGTTTACTGGTTTTTAATATTAAAATGTGGTGTCATTTAGATGGGTCAATCTAATTTCTTTGGGTTTTGATTTGAGTGCTAATTCTTTATGTTTTGTAAAGCGTCTTTTTGTTTTGTCTTGTGTTTCTAGATGGGGAGTTTGGAGCCTACATGCAGGTCCAGATTCAAAACGACGGACCTGTTACCATTGAACTGTCATCACCTACAGGTCCCACAGACCCCAAACAGGTACTGGAGAGTATCAAGCTATACTTCAAAGCTAGTGTGTGAAATTCTGTACTTTCTTACAAACATGAGAAATTAGCTGCAGCTCTCTGCCTGATTATTATTGCTGTATGAATTGTCATTCTGATCCAGCTTTTCAAGGAGTCATTTTATTACTGATTTTTAGCCACTAGATGGTGATATTTGCTCTTCTGTTGTGTTAAAAAAATATTGTGCTTTCTGCCATCCCTGACCTCAATTGTGTAATGTCTATTTAGGTGTAAATGATACTGTGAGTTACAAGGTGGACAAATGGTGGATTTACCATTATTGAAATTTCATAGTTTAATAAGACTTTCTTTTCATTTGATTATCAAAGAGTTATCCCCAAGATGTGTACAGAGCAGGATGTTTCACAGATGAAAAATAAGTCTAAAATACTACTTTATTAGGAACACCTGTGCAATCAATGCTATCCAATATAACAGTAACATACATTTTAGTTTTACGAAGCTTATACATTTTCAGTCTTTGTTGACATCGTCAGAAAGGTGATAATTCTACCTTATGTTTATTATTGAGGTCGCAGTGGGTGGTGGTGGTGAACTGGAGTGCATTATATTGAAAAGTGTTCCTACTATTTTGCCCTCCTCATGTATGTTAATGGAGTGGACAAACTATTAGGAACACTTTTCAATATAATGCACCCCAGTACACCACCACCACCTACTGTTTTCACAGAAAAACCTCTCATACACCTGCTGTACATTACCTGCCCAGCTTCAAACAGCAAACAGACACAGTTAGCAACTAGCTGCTTAACAGCCAGATATTTTTCTCAGAAGTTGATAGAGACCAAAACAGAACTAAAAGAAGAGTGAATACTTGACTTTGTCAGATGGACAGAAACACAACTCCAAAGTACTGTTGCTCCTTATCTGTTGGATATGTAAATAGGCAATAACAGTATTTACTAAAATGTTTTCCATACCAACATTATAAGGTCATGATTTCTTAATGTTGTCTTGAACAGCTTGTTCTGCTGCCCCCAAGTGACCAAAAAGCAATTAATGCAGCTTTAAAAGAATTTCAAGACCACTCCTTACATTTCCTGGAAATACTAACTTAACTGCGTTAGATTTGAAATGATAAATTAAGTTAACAGGGGAGGTTGTTGGGTGGAACATGCTTATTTATGTATCTCTTCAACTGTACATACAGTGCTCAGTACTGTCAAACTACTTCTTAGCAAGTGCACACACACACACGCACACCCCTTGTATATTTAACCCTTAGATCATAAACTACTACATGCTAAATATTGTGATGATACAATGACTTTCTTAAGTTGTACGTGGAAACTTAGATAAAAAATAACTTGAAAAACCCAGACATCAACAATCACATCCTTGCCAGGATTGACATCCGCCATTGTCACCTCTTCTATGGCCTTGTGGAGCGCAACTGATTCACAGTGTTCTCACTCAGACACCCCCATGGCGAAGCTGAAAGCACCCAGATTTGGCTTTGTCAAGTGTTTGTCTATATGTGTGTGCGTGACAGGGTGTTGTGTGTGGGCTTCAGATGATTGGCAGCACAAGCCCACATGCACAGGCTTTGGGAAGCTCGCTGTTGCCACTTGATGCTCACCCTCTGCAGTACCTGTCCCTGTGGGAGCCAGTCAGACCTCTACCAGCATGGTTTTTTTGCTCTCTGCTCCCTTCATAATGCTGTATGTCACAGAAAACCAGGGTCAAACCAGGACGCCTCCTTCCTAATGGATTTCTCCATACTAAAGCTGTACTATAAGGTCAGAAAGGGTTAATATCTCAATTGCGGTACATGCTGAGTGGCAGCTTTGACTACGAGACAGGTTTTTATGTTCTTGGTTCTTTTGGGGTAAAGAATATCTGTGTGTGTTGCTGAAATGAATAATCAATTAACAGATTAGGTGATTTGATGTCATTGTGGGCTTTAGGAAGTTATGATAGACAGGGTTGGAAATCAAATGTTTTGTATGTTGGAGTTGGCATTGACTGTCTGTTCAGATTTGTACGTAGACTTCGACATTTCCTTATTTAAGCAAAATTTTGAGAATTTTCGACTATTTACATTGAAGTAACGTTCTTGTACGGCAGTTTTAGAAGTTTTGCTTCCTTTGTTAAATGTAAAGGTTTATATTATATTACCCAACAGTAATGATGGGTATCTTTATCTATTTTTTTCCATTTTATAAAATCAAACCATTAATTAATGAATTTAAAAAAATATTGATAGATTTATTCAGTGGTTCCCAAAATTTTTCCAGTCATTATGTCCTTTGGAAGCCAAAATACTGCTTTTTAATCAACGAGTAACTGCATTAGTTTAATTAGTTTCTGTTGTGCAAATGAAAAACATTAACCAAACTGCCAGGTTTTAGACTCAAGACAGAAGGCTCTCCTGCTATACTCACAGTGAACTCAAGAGCAAGACTGGCGTCTTCATACAGTTTGAACTCAACTGTTTTTCATTGTTTTTCCTTTTCTTCCTTATCATACTTTATATTTTGTTTGCTTTCTGCATGAATCCATTGCTAACCTGAATCTTGATAGCTTTAGGGCTAGATAAACAGGAGAACCACAGGTGGAAATAACATTAATGATGGCCTTTTTCCAGAAATGAATGCAATGCAAAACAGGAATGAATAATGTTATTAGTTTCACCTGTTTGACAAGTCAAAACATCAGTTGTAAAAAAGATCTATTAAAATTAAAGCAGCTATAATCAACATTTTATCTAATAACAGTGTATCAAATGACAGTATGTAATGTGAGACGTGTCGCTTGTAGTAATGAAGTTACAGAGAATCATCAGCAACTCTGCAGCTCCACTCGGCTTTACGGAGCTTTATAGCGAGTTTCAGCTCATTGTTTAGCTGTCTGGCTACAACTTAACTGTTTTGGTTCACTCTCAGCACTCTCATAGCATCATTTTCAGCTGAAAAACTCTAAAAACCCACTATGCACTAGCTGCTCAGCACCAAACAGCAAACAGACACAGTTAGCGACTAGCTGGTGAACATAGTGGAGCATTTAGCAGATAAAGAGACAGATATTGTTCTCAGGAGTTTGTAGAGAGCAAAAACAGAGGTAGAAGAGAGTGAATATAGGATTTATATTCATCAGGTTGCCAGAAACATGTCTCCAAATGGATGATAATTTGGAGTAACTGCTGTTCGCTAACAAGTTCTCCATATCAACTTAAAAGGTGCTGATATGTCAGTGTTGTGTTCACAACTTGTTTCTGCTGCCCCCTAGTGGCCAAAATCTGTCATTGCAGGTGTAAGCTTCACGCAATATTTTTTCCCTTGGTCGTGTGTGCTTGGCTTGCTACGGCTCTGCCTCCCCCCTGCTCCTTCATGTGGGACCTTCTGGATTAATCAGTGATGAAAATCTGCATTCTCTGTTTGTTTAGTTTGGTGATTTGGTTATATTTTTGCAAGTATCTGATATGTTTGTTGATTCATTAGAAATACCAAACCAAAATAATGTGATTAGTTGCAGCCCTACATATGTTTTTGAATAAACCATCATAAATACCTGAATTTTAGTAACACTGAACAACAGTATAAAAGCCATAAGCTAAGTAATAGAGATATTAAACCATGCAAACGAAATATAAATACTTGTGACCCTCTGATACACCTCTCTCACCCTCTTATTCCACACATTTGAAAGAAGTTACTCTATCCGTCTTCCTGAATCAATTCTGGCCACTTCTGTGGAAGCCGGCCAACGTCCTTATGCTTTGGCTATGGGCCGGCTTTGGCTGCTCTCCCCTTGGTGGGCTTGGCTCTCTGGCCCAAAGGGAGGGATATTAAGCAGTCCTCAGAATTTTAATCTTGTCTGTTTGGGATGTTTTGCTGTGGGGGCTGAGGAGCCAAAGCCAAGGCTGAACATGAGGGATAAAAGGCCAGCCAATAGGCTAAGCTTGGCACGGGGGGAAATGAAGCAATGGCCAACAGACACTGTTCCTTTCTTTCCATGAATCAGGGATTTAGTCCACCACAGGGTCAAGCGGCCAGCAAACAATGGTGTTATCCAGAGCAATGAAAATCATCCCGTTTGGATGTTCTTTTTGGGATGCTGAACGGCTGGGGTCGATAGCACAGGGGCGCTGAGTTTTTTTCTGTTTGTTCACCTGACTGTTTGTGCATTTTGTTTTGTTGTTTTGGGCTCTGGGCTGAAACCCAGTATATGTAATGTTTGATCATGTTAGGTCAGGTTTTTATCTGGTTGTAGTTTGCTGTTTTGGGTTTGAATGTGGTCTTAACATCAGAGTTTGAAGTGATGATTGCTTTATGGCAAAGAAAGAAACTGTCAAGTATGATGTTGAAGGTATGTGACTCCCCCGGGCTTTTATGTGCCAGATTTTATATCAACAACATCAACAAGACAGTAGGCCTAGTTTGATACTACAGCATGTTAATGGGTTCAAATGGGAATAACACAGATTTTTTTTTTATATCTTTGACTCACTCTTTGAATAATGTAATGTGTTATGCAATGCTTTGGATTTTTAACATGACATTTAGTTCATAAATATTTCCCCGGCAGTCATAAAAGTTTTAACATCTGGTGTTTACAGGCCTTTTTCAGATGACGGGTAGCATACTTACTTCATCTTTACTGTTGTGGTGTTTTATGGACTGTGAAGAATACAATGAGAAAGAAGGAGGGGGAGTGGGTTCGATAGGAGTAGTGACTAGTCGTGCTGAGTGGCACTGTGATGGCAGTGCAGGCCATCACAACAATAGACTCATTGAAGTGGTCATATGACATCTCGGAATAGCTCCAAATGAGAATGGAATAGAAGTGGTCGTGTCAGATGTAGAGTGCTTGTCTTTGACGTTGAAGCGTTCTTGCTTCTTCATTTAATTAATTGTACTAATTTGCATGCATGTTGGGAGCTGTGAGTGAATACTGAACATACTGCAAAGGTCATGATCTGCAAGTCATGATGCAGCATGGTCATGGTTTTGCGCCTCAGCCCACTGAGCCACCAGAGACCTAAACTGTTAACGTTTCAGCTGTAGCTCAGTCATGGATGATGTTTCTTGTAATATATATTGAACAGATTAACTTGAAGAAAAAGCAAAGACTCACACTGAAAATGTGAATGTCGCACACATTATTTTTTATAGTTAAAGCCCCTGAAAACTGGATTTCAAATCTTAAACATTTTTCAAAGCATTAAATATTCATGATTAAACAAGCAACAATTTAAGTTTACGTTCGTAAAAAATATACATAGATATTATTTATTAAGAGTCTAACACTCAAAAACTCAACTAATCTGATTCACCAGGACTGTGTGTGTGTGGTTTGCATGGACGTTTGTGACATCACCTTTTTCCAACTGAACCCTGCCCACCTCAAACCAGTGAGGAGAGCACAGAGAAAAACACAAATACAGAAACCCCTCAAGGACAATTTCCAAAACCCTTCTAACTTTGGCAGGAAATGTTGTGCTCATCTAGCACAACATCGCTCATAGTAAGTGGCTGTTGAACTAGATTTTCAGGGCCTTTAAGAGAATACTCCACTGATTTTAGCGTTGTGCTCCCATAAAATTGTTAGACTCACAATGGACAGTTTAAAAAATATGTCAAATTGGACGCAGCAGAACTAAGGATGTCTTCATTTTTATTCCAAGCATTCTTTTCGCTTTTCAAAATCTGGCGCTTTCATTACCCACGGTGCAACTCGACTCAATTCACTTGACTGGGTGTGTTGTGCTAGTGGCAGCTAAATTAGCCTTGAGCTCCTAGCCTGAAGCAGAGATGAGGAGCGGAGCTACAGACGTATAGTAGCCTCACTTCTTTCTAACTCCACACCCCCAGTTTTTTTTTCAATTTCAAACTTGTAGTTTTCAGCCCCAACTGAAGCTGACAAGTGACATCACTTGAGGTAATTTATCAGATTTCATGCAGCTCCCCTGTGGAGCCTCAAAAGGCTTTATACTACTTTTTTCACATATGTAGTAGTACTCCCCAACACCTGTAAACAGACTTTGATGTGTAATATCGTTGGAGCTCCCCTTTAGATACCTGTTATGTATATGATGAGTAGGAAATGGACATCAAACCTTTCTCTTCACAGTTCTCTTTTTCTATTTCAGTGCAACCAATATAAATTATGTTAAAGCCAAAAACATGAATGGCTATGAAAGTATTTCTGAGATATATTGGTGCTTCCAAAGGGGTCTTAGGTAACAGGGATCGTTTTGGCAACATCAGTGTCGAATATCATTTTTTTGGTGGCACTCACAATCAAAGAGCAGGGGCTTCTTTCTAGGCCCACCATTTTTCAGAGATGACACATAAAACTCACAGCTGGATGCATCATGTTCAGGCATGCTCTCAGGAAAAAAAAAAAGGACTCGCTGAAGTAGAAGAGGCATGTTGAATGTAAACTGGGGCACTTTCTGAAGGGCAATTTTAAGGCAGAAACCAATCTTTTCTATGTATTATTCACAACATGTGTCCTTTAGATAACTGTTTTTGTCATTTCCTTTGACATGGTTATACATGTTAAGGGCCCATAAAAGAAACCGTAGATGAAGAATTTATTCATGAGCCAAATCTTCCTTTTTCTTGTGTTTCCTCAGCTGTCAAAGCAGGAGAAGCAGCAGCAGAGGAAGGAGAAGACGCGCTCCAAGGGCCCCTCGGAGTCGGGCAGGGAGAAAGGCACCCTACGTTCCCGACAGGACCCCAACGCTAGCAGTGGGGCAGAGGGTGATGTGTCTTCAGAAAGGGAGCCCTAGGTCAGTGGGGTGAGGGAACCTTGGAGACGGACACACAAAAACAGAAACGCATGCAATCACTTACAGTCATACACATAGCAGGTGTCTGCAGGGCCATAAAACATCAGACATCTTTAATTTTGTAGACCTGAGGCTTGTCTTAACAAGTGTAATTTGAGGTCGTGAATCATTCACTGTGTTTTAAAAGTTAATCATCCCTTAAGCTAAACTTTTTGAGCAACTTTAAATGTAGTTTTATTGAGACTCATGATATCTAAGGATATCTAGAGTCAATACAAAATACCAGCTATGTTTTTCTTTTTTTCCATCATTTCTGTGTTACTAACCTAAAGTGAACATCATGTTTCTTTAGCCCCTTTCAGACCTGCACTCTGTTATGTAAATGTATTGTTGGCCATCTACAATGTTACTCTCATGTTTGAATAAGCAGCTGTGTCACTTCTCTGTATGACAACAGCGGTCTTAATAGGTTGGAACAGCTAATATTACTGTAACATTTACAGCGCAGACCCATTCTGAATTGAATATGGTAACAATAATAGAAAGGCTTCAGCATGCACAAGGTCAGTGTTCAAAAAGAGTTATTAAATGTGCATATTATTCCCACTTTGTAAGAATGATGTAAAAAATGTGTACACTACTTCTTATACAAAATATATGCATCATAAATCTACATTAATGATTTTTTAAAATATCTAAATGTCTGGCCCTTTAGCTGCTATATGCTCCACTAAGTTCTCCAGCTAGTTGTTGTTGCTTGCTGCTTGGCAGGTAGTGTACAGTAGGTTTATCAGTGTTTTTTTGTTGGGAACAGCTGCTGAAAACAAGGTTGATGAGAGCAGCTGTAAAACCATAACAATAAGCTGAGCGTATGCTCCATAGAGCTGAGGTTAACTGCAAAGTATGGTTATAATTTTCTGTGGGTTCGACACTATGACCAACATCTTTCACATTACGCATAGTCATTTTTTCCATTGTTGATATGAAAATATTGATTAGTGCAGCTTTAATAAAACACAGAATAGTGCGAGTGAGCCAATTACACCATAATTGTCAAGGAGTTTCTTTCTCACGTCAAACCTGGTCTCATTCACTTTTCAAAGCGCGGGGCAAAACAAACAAAAACAATCTCGGAAAAACCACATTATCAACAGACCATCAATCTCCCTAAATTTTCAATTTTCATCCATGCCTACATGCGCACAGTATGACTACAGTATCTAGGAAACTGTTGCATACAGCATGTGAGCAAATAGGAATTAAATGAGAGTCCTAACCTAATGTCTTGTCATTTTTAAGTCTTGACAAGCGCATCAGCCATTATAAAGGAGGCATCAGAATTCTCTAATAAATGATGACATTAATGAGGAAAATGATTCCCTGCGATAAGAGAGGTTATTAATTAAGGCTTCATCTACAAAATAATTTTTAAGATGCATCTTGCAGCCTGTAATAGAAGTGAAAAGACTCCTTTTCCCTTCATATCATCATTTTTTTCAGCTCCCTGCTGTTTTTTTAGCAGTGCCGCTGCTCCCTGTTGCGCCCCAAGTGCCAAATATTGCACAGGACTTACAGTTTTATCCGTAATGATCCTGTCATGTCTGAATAAAGCCATTACAAAACATTTATGTAATGGCGACCCATGCTTGAAAGCCCAAAAACCTTACATTTTCTGTTCTTTTTCTTGTAATTGGAAGTAGCTACATTCAATTTAAAAGATTGTACGTTTGTATTAGCCAGCATTTTTGGGTTCCTAAAACCAATGCCAGATGTTATAACAAGGTATTTAAGTTCAATTTGACTCTTAAATTTGCAGAAATGCTGAGAGACATGAAACAGAAAATATACAGCTGTGCTTCTTTGCAGGAAATTGCACAGTTGTTTTTTTCTTTTTCCTTTGCACTGTCAACAAATATCGCTGCCCCAAAAATATGTTCCTGTTCCTCCCATTTATTATATTAGTGTATTTGTGTCATGTACAATATGGCAGCTTTAAATGTGTGGTGAGAGGGGGGAAAAAAGCAGTTACAGTCCCCTCTACCTATCGTTTACATTCACCTCAGCGTCTCTGTTTTCCACGTCTCCCTCTCCCGTCTGTGCCTGCTCTCTTTGTTATTGTTGACATAGCGGTGAAACTCGGCAACGCTCATGAGAGACAGACCTGTTTGTTTCTTATTCTGTGGTTCATATTGCAGGGCTGAGAAGTGGGGGAGGAGGGGGTTGGGGTTGCTCTTATTTGCCCTCAGTATTTGTTTACGAGTGCAAAAACAGACGAGTTCTGGGAGAATAGAGACGGGGAGGCATTGAGTCAGCTCCCTCCATGTCCCCTCTGCTCTCCCTGCTGAGGCTGCTGCTGCTGCTGCTGCTGGCTCCTGTGGCACAGCTCCTCTCCCCGTGTGAACTCTCTGGCAAGCGTGCACATAAACGGATATGCCGTCAAACTGGCAGTGCAGCCGGACTTTTAACAGCAGCCGTACTTACCGCTCCTCAGTTTATTTGTACAGTTAGTTATATGAACATGTCTGACACCAGGACAAAATATTCACCAGTGAGGTGTGGAGCGTTATTTGTATCTAGTGATACATCTGTTCTATAACCCTCTATAAACACACACACACCTCTGTCCCATGCGGGACTTTGAAAGCCTGTACTCCTATCCCAGACTCTTCTACAGCAGGGGGTCTTGCACTGTAATCCTCAAGTGCATGTTGGGTAAATATGTGCCCGAAGACATGGAGGCTTCAGCACCTTTTTACATAAGGCCTTTTTGTTTGACAGCAAGAGCAAGTGAGATGGGAGAAAGAGGAGTAAATGAGAAAGAAGAAGCAGGAAAAAAAATTGGTCTGATAAGTGGAGAGAGTTATTTGGTTTTTCATTTCTGGGTGTGCGAGCAGGGGAGTGCACACACAGCACTTTTGGAAATGTGCGCTGTGGTGGGAGGAGAGGGAAATTTTGGATGTAAGAGAGATGTCAGACAAGGGGCTTGCTTGCTTGGCTCTGTCGCTGCATATTTTAAAGAGGGAATTGGTGTTCCCGAGGTTTGCTTTGCATGACTTAAACATGAGCAGTGTGCGCTTTCCTACGAATGAGTAGTTTGTGACAGTCCTCCGTTATCTTCTCTCATCTTCCTTCCTTCCCGTCTGCAATGTTCTAATTCTGATATAAACAGCTTACAAGAAGGTTTCTGTTGCTCATCAGGCTTCTACAGTTTCAAACCCACATCAACAATTTCTGTTCTAATTGTTTTCAAATCACATATCACAGACCTGTCAGAGATGTATTCAGAGAGTAGATGTAACCTCTATTTTTAATTTATATCTGCTTTCACAATGTTGCACCCTATTTATTTTTAATAACAGCTACAGGGACACACTCCATGTAGAATTTCTTGTATGCTCAAATCTTCCAATAAAACTGGAAGCTGAGTTCAGCTTTCAGCTTCCCTTTTGATCACTTCTCTTTTGCTGAATTCATATCTATTCACCTAAGAGATCTCTGGATAAGAAGTGGACTAATCAGGATTAAAAGTGGACTAAGCGATAGTGACGGAAAACTAAAAACAAGGCTGCTATGTATGTTTTCCATTGCATTTTGCTAATAAAAATAGAAGGGAGAGATAAAAAAGGTTTGAGAAGATATTTTTTTTGTTGGAGCTTAACGAATCTGGGCCTGGATCCAACATGAACAGGCTATCAGAACCCTTGCCTAGTTGCTAGTAGTGGTGAACCCACAGAGAATTATCCCGACTCATCAGTTCCCCTCACCTCCACAGAGCGTTTTAGCATCTTTCAGCTCCCACAGCATGGCCCACAACTCCACTCTAATCAACCTGATTTTCAGCTACAGCAAGCAGCTGTTTACGGTGGATAAAAATATTCACAACAGAGAAACAAAGTTAGTGACTAGCTGGTGAACATAGTGGAGCATTTAGCAGCTGAAGGGCCAGATATTTTCCTCAGGAGTAGATGGAGACCAAACAGATATATATATATATATATATATATATATATATATATATAAAAATATAAAATGCTGAAGTTGCTTTGTGTCTTCTTGATGTGTGAACAAGCCACTTTTTGCTGACATGTTAGCCGTAACAACTTTACAAGGTGATAAAATGTTGGTGTCATCTTTTCAGCTAGTTCAGCTTATGCCCTGAAGTGGCCAAAAAACGAATTAATGCAGTTTTAATGCGAGACTGTATAACTTTCAAAAGAAGCCATAACACATTACTCCTCTTACAAATGAAAAGTTCACCTTTGTTTCATTGTGCTCAGGGGTGTTGTTGCTGCAGCCTTACCTGGTCTGGTATGACATTTAGCATACAAGGCTAATGTTAATATAAGCAAACTGCTGTGTTGCTGTGTAACCAACATTACTGAGTCATTTTGCTGACTATTTGGTATGTCACAGAAATAATGAAGGAAAATTCATTGTGCCATTATCCTGTAATTGCCACTTGTGGACACAGTAGCTGCTGTTTAGCAACAGTTACATACTCACTATTTAAACTGTTTAATACTTAATCTATGCCAGTATTGATTAATGATAGGCTAACACTGATGAAAGGACACAGAGACCAAAATATTGTGTTGTGTTTTCTCTCATGCAGATGTTATATCGGGGACATGATGGTGAGCTCTGTTTCCTCAGGAAGGCCTTAATCTTCAGTGACTCTTAACACCTGATTGTGGACTGTCCTTCCTGTTTGGAAATCAGCAGGATTCTCATGGCCTGTCACAGATCATCGTCCCCTTTGCTGGTGTCCTTGGCCTCTCTCCTCCAGAATCAGATAGGACCGGCTAGGTGTAAACAAAGTAGCAAAGAAAATGTATATCTGCAAAGCAGTGCCCAGTTTTCTTAGATTTACGAAGGGACATTGAGCAAGGGCGCACAGGAGGCATGGGACCCAACAGCAACACTGTATTGTGTGGCCCAGTCGCTTTCTGTGCTCTCTTACTTTGTCTTTTTCCCACTGCCTGTATACTCAGGTTTCTACCTCCTTCTGTCTGTCTCTCTCTTTCAGATTCTTCCTGCCTGTCCCACTCTCAGTCCACTGTTTCCACTTAATCTCTGCTAAGAGACATGACACTGACCCTGAAGTATAACTCAGCTTCAAGTTCTTGGCTTGTAGTACAGGCACATGAACATAGTTACATGTGTGAAGTCTATTTTGAAAGGTTAAAGATTACCTGGATGAAAAGACTGGGGGATATTTACTAAACTTGTCACAATTATCATCAGGGGAGCAAAATTCACAGCCGTTTTTCAATTTTACAATGTATTTACTAAGACTAAAGATGTAAATGAGCCCATCTGAGTTGAGGTGCAACAAAGTAAGTATCTGATACTGGACTGCTTTGACATGCAAAAAGTGTTTCTGCAGCTGAACATGGAATACTAAATATGAGTTAAATAGCCTGATGTCAGTTCAACAAAAAGGTCAGTGATTGAGTTATGAAAATCCATGCGGATCTTTACAAGGAAAAATATTGGGGTTATTTTAGGATTCAGATTAGTGCCAAAAAAAGCGTTGCAATTCCTTAGTAAAATATCCCCTTGTGTGTTTTAAAGTCTAACTGAAATTAAATTGCTTTTTTTCCTGCTACAGCATACTGATCCACTCTGTAAATGTAGCACATAGACAGCTTACCTACAAACGTCAACATTAGTGGGTTTAGATCCTTACTCTTCAATACCACTGCAACGAAACACTATCTGTCCTTTGCTTGTAAGCTACAATTAGCAATGCAGGTTTGTTTACATTGTCTCTGGATACCCCTGCCTGTTCAGCTGCCAATCAAAAACACACCGGCATGCCTGCTTAGAGGCTAACAGAGCATTTCATATGTATTTGTAAAGACTTGTTATTCACCAATTATAAAAAAAAGAAAAAAAAAGAAAAAGATATTGCCAATTAATTTAAAAACACTCCAGCATGATTTTGAAAGCTAAAATAGGAAAATATGACAATGTGATTTCAGTTGGACTTTAAATCCTAAGGGTTACCTGTGTGTCTCTCCAACCTTGAATCATTTTATTGCCCCACCAGACCCACTCAGAGAAAATAACAGTTCTGCCTGCAGGGAGGGATAGTGCTATACCGCTCGCTTCAGCTGTAGTCGATTTTGTGTCTAGGATCGAGTAGTCTCTTCTTAGTGACTATGAGTCAGTTTGTCTCAATTACCTGTACTTTACCTCTGTGGAGAGGGGCTAGCTGTGCTTCAATATCAGTGAACACTGACACCAGTGTGGTTTGGCCGACTGCGGCCCCACAAAGATATACCTACTATTTATAAATGTTTTGATTATTACAATGTCTGCTGCCACTTAACAGATCTGAATGTACAATTTGTTGTCATTTTATAAAGATGTAAATAGAAAAAGTGATGCATGGTGTGTTTGTGTGTGTAAATTTTTCCACAGTTTTATTCAGCATGTTTTATGTGACGCAAAAGCAGGGATACTTGTCCTTGTTTCTCCTTACAGCATTACCACCTGGACTGTCTATACTGTCCCTGCTTTACCTCTTTAGCTCTTTTTTAGTTCAGAAAGCTATTCCTGGCCGACCATACCATATACTACCCCCCTCCCCCCCGCTTCTTTTTCTCTAGTGATGCTCAGCTGAGGTTTCTCCGTATTGTGGTGGAGAGCAGCAGAAGGAGAGGTAAAGGAGCTGCTGTAGCCCAGACTTGGGAGCTCTCGAAGAGGGAAGACATGACCCAAATATGTCTGATAGCTAGCTAGCCTTAGCCTTACAAATTGGGCTAGAACTGCAGCTTTCCTCTGCAATGACTGCATTGTGATCCCAATGCCAGGTTTTACAGTGAGAGAAGAGGAAGGAGACTGTGTGGCATTGGATTATTGATGCACTATACCAAACATCTGAGAAGGCTGCAGTTGATCACAGCTGTAACAGGGGAAGAGAAAAGGAAGTGTTGAAAGAGACAGATGTTTGTCTATCTGAGGAATCACCTGTGTGTTTCAAACCAAGGTGGCTGTTTGTGTGTGGACATCCTGGGCTGCAGGGCAGGGCAGTGGGCGCGGTGTCAGTTGGACATGGGAAAGTGGGTTAAATTCCAGGCATTCTCTTACATCTGAAGCCACACTGTTTCTGGTTTGTCTTTACAACTTATCTTACATCTTGTGTGTGTGAGAGAGTCCTTTGCCAAGCCCACTGGCTATGGAAAAACAATTTAACTGGATTTAATTTGTTGCCCCCCTCCTCCTTCCTCTTCCCTCCTTCCCCTCACGTTTTTTTTTCTTTTGTGTGCCTCTGAGAGGTTGGGAATTCATCTTGTTTAGTAACTCGATGCCCAGTCTGAGCTTGCTTTGCAAGTTAGACAGGCTGAGTTTCTTGGCAGCTTTAAGACCTCCAGTCATGTCTGGATTGTCCCTGGAGTTTGCTTGCCATATGTGATGCTAAAAAAACAGGTAGTGTGTTCATCTTATTTGGAAAAAGTTTTATGTGGACACATAAACATGGATTACTTTTATTTAAATTATGATTTGCAGCTCTCAATCACTTCTTTCTTTCCTTCCCTGCCAGCCTTGTCTTTTATTTTATCTGTCTCAGCTCCATGCTCCAAAGGGTTAAAAAGGCACAATGAAACCAGTTGCCTAGAGCCCTGACCACTTTTTCCATTCTTGCTGGAAAGTTTCCAGCGCTATTTATATGAAACCTCAGGCCTGACAATCAAGAAACCCACTTGGCCAGGATAAAGTATTATCATTAAGTTCTGTTTCATTCAAATC
The DNA here is from genome assembly GCF_914725855.1 of Thunnus albacares. Lineage (NCBI taxonomy): Eukaryota > Metazoa > Chordata > Actinopteri > Scombriformes > Scombridae > Thunnus > Thunnus albacares. The sequence continues at coordinate 13,631,053 of NC_058108.1, read as the reverse complement.
AGTGCTTAAAAACATCTGAAATGGCAGACACACAGTGGAATCTGTGGTCCATCTCCGTTCTGTAGGCAACATGTACAAGCAGGCGGAGTCGTACACAAGTGAAATCAATCCATATGACCTAACTACTGTTGTGTAGCCAAAGAAAATACTACATCTAATCTGTGCGGGGCTTGATGAATGATTTGCTGCAGTGAATGTTCCAACTCTTATTTTAGACCAAATGTCTGAAGAGAAACAGAAACTTGTCTTTTATCCATTTTCAGAGGGAATGGCATTCGCTCTTGGCTGAGATATTGACATATTTTAGAATGATAACATTATTACTGTTATTATTTGTAGAAGAAGTAGTTGGGCTGAAAGGCATGACTGTTGTGTTTGGCTGCTACCTACAGGGTTTATGTATGTTTGAATGGGTGAGTAGTTTTAGTCTAAAACTACTACGAGAAAGCATTAGAAAGCCTGTTAACAAAACTTTACATTACTATTCAGCAATACACTGTCGAATTCTCCTAGTAGAGTACAGCCGGCTGTATATCACTTAAGACATTCCCAGAAGATGGCAGTGAAACCTTGCAGCTTTCCCCCTTATTTATTTGATCTCAACACTTTTTAATCTATTGGGTTTTCATGTCAAATTAAAAGTATTGAACCATATGCAGCAATTAACATATGTTCATGTTCAATATGTCAAAAAAGTATACTGAAGTATATTTTGTACAGGCTTTAATCTATTTTAAAGTATACTTTAATTATCATAAGTATGATGTCGTTCTTATACTGCAAGTACATTATTTTACTAGTGGTGAATTTTAAATAAAATGTACATATATGAAAAATAGCAAAGCTATACAAATAAGTGTATAATAATAAAATTATAATAATAATAAAATCTACCTGTGTACAAGTATACTCTTTGCATTTTTTATTTGTTCTATGATAAATATTTCATACCAGTAAACTGACCCCTGAAAGTTTACTTTTTAAATCATTTTAAAATATAGCTACAAATAACGTATTAAAAGACAACTCTCCAATTTTTATACAGGTCAATTTAGTCATCACAAACTTCTCAGCCTGTGAAAGTTCTTCGGAAGAGCTCCAAGAGAGAAAATAACCCCGATGATGTGTTAGTGATGTCATTGGGGTATTCTCAGCTTGGGCTTGGATACTAATGTATTATAGAAAGTGTTACTAATGGGAGATGTGGGCATTTACCAGGCAGGGAGAGCTTAATGCATTGATCACAATATGGGAAATGAAACCATTTTACAAGTCTGTGTTTTGTGGGTCACCCAAGTTAACAGAAGTGCAATAAATTGCTGGAGTAGCTGCCCCTTTAATGACTGTCAACGTTTACCTATAAAATATCAAAACTAACGAACAAGTTTACTGTTATATGCTATCGGTGGAAACGTGCCTGTACAAATGTTGAACACACACATACAGCCCATTTTTTTATTTTAAAATATACCAATTTGGACCTGGGTTTCACGTGTGCGTGCGTGCCCACGCGCACCCTCTCGCGCTCGCTCCCTCCTATTAGTGTGTCTCACCTCAACACCCAGCCGGCGGACGCATCCATGGAGAGCTCGTGCAGCAGTCCTCTGCCTTTCTACTTCCAAAACCACATTTTAACATGACATAAGAAGCCAAACCCGGCACTTCCAGACAGAAGCTCAACGTTTTTGCTGAACAGCCCTCGCAGCATCCCAGCGGTACCAATTTCTAACTTTTGTTTTTTCTTATCATTCCCCCTGAAAACCCCTCCCCTGTACTTTTTCATCCGTTCCCGGGAGATAAATCTATTCTCTGGGAATTTGAGGAGGTTGCTCGATTTCTTTTTGTTACTTCGGGATCCGCATGGATGTGGCAGCGGTAGAGGGGATGTCTCTGCCGGGTATCCGACTCCGGAATCGGCCGACTCAAGTGATGCCGAGCCAGAAGAAGGTCAAAGCGAGGCGGAAAAAGCGAAAGGAGTTGGTTTTAATCCAGATATGCTTGTTCGGCGGCTTGCTTCTGGTCGTGAAGGGGTTTTCCTTCTTAGCGGAAAATGCAGGTGAGGATTTAGCTGTTTGTTCAGCTCCTGTTCGGATGCAGAAGGAGAGCAGACAGAATCCTCCAGGAGTTAGCTTCTTGTTTGTTTCATTACTGTAGCTACATGTTTTCCTCTCTTATATTGCTGCTGTTAACAGTTTTCATTTAGTCCGTGATGTCCTTACACATAAAGCTATACACAGCTGTACCCTACTAGTTACAGATTAACATCTCTGAAAAAGTCTTGCGTAGGAAGCTACATTGTGAAAACTATATTATTTTAAGGCATCTTCCCATTATCTTATGCTAAATGTCCATCTAATATTCCTAACAAGACTAATAGTGTGGTCCACTTATATCAGTTTCTAATGGAACTGTTTGATTGTACAGTAGGTATCACCGTATAGTTGGTAATATTTCTATGGGGAATGAGAGTTTGGCTCTCTAATATCCTTTCAAAATCTCTATTTTATATGGCCATCAATCAATCCCTTTTATCAACAGTGTTCCCAAATATAACAAATGCTTCATGTTTTACAAGATTTCCATGACTATCAAAAAACTGTTTGTTATCCTATCAAAACCTGACAAAGCCTAATAGTCAAAGACTGTTACATACTGGATATATGCTTTATACATTTCTAATATATATGAGAAAATCCGTCTATTGCCCAAATTTGACTTGATGAAACCTCATACGTTGCGTCAGGGCATCAAAGTGTCTGCGCTGTCATACAGATACACAGTGGGCTATAATGGGAATTCATCTGAGCTTTAACTATGGGAAACTATTCTGGGTAGAAGGATGCAGAGCCTCCTGCGTGTTCAGGTGTTTTAGCAGCAGAGCGGTGAAATCAGGGCAATGAGCCCCAGGGTATAGACCTACACCTCTCCAGGTTACGGCAAATGGTTACACAGTGTGTCTCTCTTAACTTTCAGCTTATGTCAATGCTGTACTGGCATGTGTGTTAAATGATTAGTACTGCCGAAGCATCTAAATGCATTCAAATGAAACCTCGATAATAAATAACCACAGTACTTCCCTAACTGCAAACATATGCAGCACTTGACTTGCTGTTGATATGTTCCTCTCTTTTTCTTTTTATCTGTTTGACTTCGCCCAACACTCCACTTGATTACTGAGTCAGTGTCAGCTAAAGTGAGATGTATTTATCACTTTCCATGGACAGAAGGCCTGCATGAATATTCATACACTCATGATTTGTGCATCATCAGTGTGACTATTTTTTTTTCTTCTTCTTCTTCTTCTTCCTCCCTGCTGCGTGTCTTGGTTACATGGAAGTGCAACAGTGCTGCTCTCTGCATGTGCCCCGAATTAGAGAGGAACACGAGATGACACCGGGGCGTTTAATGCATTTCCCTTGTCCCCATTGTGTTCTGGTTAACTCTTAATCAGCTTGCCAGAATATCAATTAAAGTTGATTATTTATGTTGCGCTTAATGGAGTTCTGCTAAATTGAGCTTGATGTGGAGCTGGAAGCGGAGCACACAAAACGCCTCTTCACAGTGGCACATTAATCATTTCCACACTCCTCTTCTTTCTCCGTGCGCAAGATAGCGAAAGATAGAGGGGAGGGAGGGAACAGTACTGCGCTGGCATGCGAAGCCCTCTTCCACTACTGCTGCTGCTGCTGCTGCTGCTGTAGCTGCTGTGTGTGGTGTAGTGAAGGTGAGGCCAGGTGAGAAGTTCAGCAATGCCCCGAGGACTATTGAATAACTGGGCTTTTTAATTCTATCTGAATCCCCCCCCTCTTAGGCCAGACTTGTGGTTGGCAGGGTGGAGAGGGCAGAGTGCTCCTGCTGGGCTCTCTGAAGTATGAAATGAATTCATTGGTGTTGCTGCTCTCGTGAAGAATGTGCAGATGTAGCCACAGTGGGAGCACCACTTTGTGCGCTGCGCTGTTGCTTAACCCCCCCCCCCCCCCCCAACCCCCCCTCAAGAGGATTTTGTTTTGGAAAATCATGAAATTCCCTTCAATGTATGAATTGGGGGCAGGGAGGGAAGGGGAGATACCAAACTGACACATCTGTGGTGCACTCCTCCAGCTGTTCACAACCCTACCATTACATAAAGAATCAAATTTTAATGTGACAGTGAAGCTAAACCTGGTCAATAATAAAACAAACAGCTTGACACACACTTTGCTACCTGAAAGATTTGAGAGACACAATCTTGTAACTTATACATAGAAACAAATGAAAGGTTCAGTTTATGGCAGTAAATTACCTTTATGTGCTGCAATATCTGCACTCATCTTTGTCTTTCTTTAAGAAGTTTATCCAAAAAGATATGATAATGTGTTCTTACTTGTTCATGGCCCTCTGCTGTATATAAAAAGTCACTTTGCATTAGAACTCTCATCAAAACTCTTGGTAGGTACTTTTTGTGATTTTGACCAAAATGTGTTGTAGAAGTAAAAATTGTGAAGCATCTATAGTTTAATGCTTACTCAGATTCGTAGTCTTCCCCTTCACACTTTCCCATTTCAGACAAAAGTCAGCAGTCATGAGAAAAATGTGGTGATGTCTCACGTCTTTAATCGAAAACGGTGGCAGATCAGCAACTTAAGACAAACTATGTTAAAATTATGATCCAGTCCCACGATGTGACAGCTGCTACGACCCATGTTTACACACTAACCAATCGGATTGTGGCATAAAATGACACGCAAGATTGCGTCAAGCTAGTGTAATGTTACTGCTAAAAACACATTTACCTTCTAATTACTTTGCAAAGTGAATGTTTCATGTTGTCCTCTTTTCTCTAGCCACAACCAGCTTTACAATCTCCTCCTCCTACTGTTTTGAGGATTTTTGGTTCATAGAAGTGCCGGCACTAAATCTTAAATTGTGTTTTGCTCCATTTTTACAACATGATTTGCAGATGGATGACACAATTGATGACATGTCTCTACTTGCATCTGTTTTTTCTTTTCCAAAATTGATATTGCACAGTGTGACATCGATCAGGACCAAGACTTTATTGGCGCCATCTCACACAGTGTGACATGTAGTGAACTTTGTCGTTATTGCAAAGTCTATACAGGCGCCTTTCCCTGATCAGAAAGTTTCTGATACAAATCATAATTTTGTCAGTTTTATAGTATTTTATTTAAGCGTGCTCATATTCCAAAATAATAAAAAAAAGCACTGTTTTGGTATCAGTGCCGAACCTTGGAAATCACATCACAGTTATGCTCCATCTAGATGTTGTAGCTGCACTGAATGTAGACTTATGATTGTGACAAACGTCTTCCAGGTTTTGACATCTCCAGCCACAGCACGGAGGACCAAGAGAGATGGGGAAGCAGGAGGCTACTGCAGGAAATGGACAACAGCAGCCTGGAGGAAATGGAGAGTGAAGGATCTAAAAACTGCAATGCTCCAGGTAAGACAGAGACAGGATGAAAGAAAGAGGACACCCGAGTGTTCTTCCCCTCCCTCTCACCTTCTCTCCAGAACTGAGGGAGAGAGATGGAGAAAAAAAAAAAAAAAAAAAGGGCAGCGAAAGTGGGAAACAAATGATCACCCCACATCTTCTGTCTTTCTACCCTTTCCGGTCCCCCCTTTTTTTTCTTTTCCTAATATGGGGTAACCCAGATTGGGAGGTTTTGATGATTTCCCATGAGCGCAGGTGGTGAAATTCTAGCTGCCTCAGCAATTTTCACACCCGGTCTTGGTCACATTTTTTTTTTAGGATCCTGCAGGTTTCATTTTCACTCCCTCCACCTAGCTTCCCCTCTCTGTCTCGCATCAACTCTCTCTTCATCTCTTCCATCTCCTTCCTCTGTGTTTCCCTCATGTTTTTCCCCCCACGGTGGCCGCATCTCAGAAAAATCCCTGTTTCCATGGCGACCTTTTATCTTATCATCAACGAGCAACTTCTGTTTGAGGCAAGGATATAGTGTGCGAGGATGCTGAAGGCATTTAGTGCATGGTGGACTTTGTGTGCGTTTCATTTGTTTGTTAAGTTTAAAAATCACTCCGACCAGTTTAAAGGATTGAAACAGACCACGTGTAGCAGATCCTAAAACTGAAAAACGCTTCATATAATCTTCTAAAACCATGCTTTGTGGTGTAACCAGCCCTTTCCCCATTAGACAAATCCTCACGCATGCATGGACTCTCACCATCACCCATGTCTGTCGCTATTTTTAGAGGTAGATGGAAGGAAATTTGTTCAATCCTATTATAATTGATGTGTACAAGCTAGGATGGAGAGAGGTGAGTCCACTGCAGATCACACTGACATTTGTTTTTTTTTTTTTTTTTCTTACCTTGAACGGAAGATGATTGGCCTTCTCTCAGAGGGAGGGGCAGTTCTCTCATGAGCTCATTAAGCAAAATGGCCTCATCAATCTCCTTCCTCACCCTTCCAAGGTCGCCACTGTCATCTAAAAAAAGGGAGCTGAGGCCAAAGTTCAACTTATTCTCTCCTCTTGCTTATTATACAGTAGCTGCTCTTTTCCTCTCGTGCTAAATTTAAAGCGCACACCGCCGGTGGCTTCAGCCCATGACTACTCTCAAGAGGACTGCAAGGTTTTTTTGCTAAATAACCTCTATTTTCTGAAAGTCTTGGCCTGCTCCGGTGCTTTGTGCTCTTGTCCCCGCTAGGACACGCATAAAACGTACCCTAGTGGGGAAGTTAGTGAGTCATGCTTCATCTGACCTTTGAGAGGAAAGAATTTGCATGTTTTAAAAAAGGTGGTGGATGTGTGAAGGGAAGGATGTAGGGTAAGAGCAGGTTTGTGTTTTGTATGTTATGTGTGGGACTGACAGCGATTGTTCTGGCAGGTATTATTTATTTAGTATATAAAATGTCAGAGAATAGTGGAAAATGGTTATCACAATTTTTCTCAGCCTAGTTTTGTTCTCTTTTTTTTTTTTTCATTGAAAGGGTTTGGTCAACTTTGCACGCACGCATGCACTCTCAATTGCAGCACTTAGTCTTGTACCAATTTGTAATTCTTCTTGAGTCTCATTTTTGTACCATCATTTCTATCAGTTATAATTTGCTCATCTATATAATTGCAGAGCTCTGGGAACACAGACCATGCCTCAGCGAAGTCCAAAGGGGCAAACAAGAGTCAGACAATCAGAATGTAAACAAGCCAAACAAGCCAGATTATCTCAACCAATTTATTTATAAATTGACTGATTTTTCCTCATCTGACATTTAAGCGGTGAGACTACATTCCAGAATGTCAGCAGTTAACTTGGTGAGTAAAACATTATTATTACTGAGAGGTATGGCGGCTCAAGACCCAAGTTATAATAAAGTTTAAGGATCCCCTCCAGATGTGTTTGAGGACATAAAAATACTCTGATTTGAATAATAAAAAAAGTTCATTTTCCATGTTAAAAATTCTTAAAATTACATCTACTATTCCCTAAAAGAAAAAAAATCCAGACACTATAAATATGCAAATATTTTTCATCTCACAAGTTTAACTGCTGGACACAAGATGTCTCCTACTTCACTGTTAAGTCCATTCTCTTTAAGGTGAGCACAGAGAAACTTTCCACTTTCCGAAGATGAAGTTTAAAACATCCTTCTGTTGTCAAACTCTGCACATTCATCATTCTGCACAGTGAAGCTCAAACAAGCCAATCACATCTTTGAGTGGAGGGTGACTTTAAGCTATTATTAAAATTGATTATTGGTGAATTTTCTGCCTATTGACCTACAGATTAAGTATTTACCATGTCTATGTAATAGATTGCTGAAATGCAGACCAATCGCACATGAGTGTGCACAACAGATTGTGCGTGTGTGTGTCTCTAAAGCTTGCCAGCCACAGAGTGAGCACAAGCAGGGGTGTTTGGAGGACTTGTAACCACCTTCTAGGGGGGTCCAGGGGAAACTTAAAACCTCTAAATGGACCATTTTCACTTATTTTTTCTTAAATGTGAGGATCTACACGCCAACAAAACGTGTCCAAATTCTACATACTTGACTTACAATCTCATTGTTGATTGGGAAATATTACTTGTAAATGAACCAAAGCGAGAAAACACTGTTAGCCACATTGAAGGAAAAGATGAGATGTCAAATAATGAAAATGAAAAACATCTGCTCATGCTATGACCACAGCACAGAGACTTAAGCCTTCAGCCACTTTCAAAGGAAGGGACACACAGGTTGTCTCTCCTTAATGATACAATCCCTAAATGAACTTGAAAAAATAGTAGTCTTCATTCTGTCTGTTAAGTGATCCCAAAATGCTTGTCACATGTTGCTTACTTAAGCTAAATTTAGAAAAGAACAGAAAATACCATTAATCCTGCAGTGCCAAAACATGAGGACTAAGTTACTCTTGTAGTCACTCTTGTTACATCTGTCTCAGGACTTTGAAAGGGGAAGCATCAGACTGTAGTGTCTCGGCTTAAATTAAGCAATGACCTCTCCATGGTCCAGACCAGCCAGTAACTCCTCCTTCTCAATGGATGTTACAGCCAAGTGACCGAGCCATCCCTGACCCATTGTGCTTCTAATGGCGAATCTGCAAAGCTTTGACTGCAGTCACATTTCTAAGGGTGTTGAGGTGTTCTGAAGGGTCCGGATCACAGTAGGGAGGTTTTCCAGGATGGCTTTGACAGACTCAACCTGGCATGCCCAGCGAGTCTTGGACGAGTGGACAAGTTCTCCCTCCCCTATACTAAGGTGTTTCTTCAAAGCTTTCAGTTTGTCATGATTGATTAGTGATGTGTTAAAGAAAGAATAGACACTCTCCAGCAGATCAAACAAGTCACATGCTTCAGGGACAGCTTTGCAAGTGTGACAAAGGACCAGATTTAGCTAATGGGCATAGCAATTGACACAAATTGCTTCAGGATGTTTTTGTCTGAAGCGAGCTCGAACACCCCCTACTGCTCCACTCATAACAGAGGCGTCATCATATGTTTGAGCAACACATGTGAGATGTTGGAATCCATGTTTGACAAGCTGTTCCTCTGTGATGTCAAAATCCAAGGAATCGCTCCTTTACCATGTCTTGTGAAGTCACATACCGACAGATTAAGTAGCTCTGAATGCTGATCCCTTTCTTCATCTACTATGATTGACTACGTTTTTGCTGCTTTGAGCTCTGAAATAATTAATGCTGTTATGATGTCAGAGCAGCTTTGGATCATTTCGTTTTGGGTTGATGGTGAGTGTTGGTAGTATGTGATGGAGGTTTGTATGTTTGTAAAAATGGATCAAATTGCTTATATAGCTGGATGCACTCCATGAAATTGCCTTGGTTGTCACTATCTTTTCCCTCATTGTGACCTTGGAAAGCAATTCCCTGTTTCCCCAAGAAAGGTTGTCACTGCCACTATTTGTTGAAGGTATTCCCTGTGTTCAACAGCTCCACTGATATTTGCTGCTTGCAGCAGCTCTGTTACATCGCCATGGACTTGAGTAGCTTTAAAACTCTTCCAGGATGATATGTATGGTGGAACTCTCATGCTCCCTGAAGGAATCTAGGGCTCTTTTCCAGTTAGTATACCCAGTACTCATGAGGGAATCTTTTTGGTCTCTTAGTTGTTTTAGTTTTGCATAGAGCCTACACACAAAGCAGAATGCTGCATTTTTCTGTACAGAGTATTCCAGCAAGTCAACCGTTTGAAACCAGCTCTGTTGGAATGCTTGTTTTTGTAGGCCAAACTGACTGTGTGGGAAACCTTAATTCTTCACTTGCATTGGCCCTGTTCATGGGTCCCTAAGTCAGGGGCTTCAGCTATGTGTGCATCTGTACCAGAGGCCTCCTGGCTCTTCTCACCATCATCTCTCCTGTCTCTTTCCTCTCTCTCCTCAGTTCCTCCTCTAGTAGCTCTCTCTCACCTCTCATCTATCCCTCCTTTGTCCTTCCTGGCTCGTCTGTATTTGGAGACAAAACATGAGTATTATCATCACCACCCATGTTCATAAGCTCACACTATGACAAATTATTTGAATAAATTACATATGCCAACATGCATCCATATGTATCAATCTTAGATAGGGTCACACTAGCTACTGTTATGAAATGATTTTATGTAGTTGCTCACAGCATCTGGGCCTATTAATCTCATAAAATAGCTTCACACAGAATATCTTATGTTTATATATGATAATTTTATAAATGAGAGATAGATTTCCATTCAGAAAAAATAACCTACACATACTTATCATAAATCTCCCCTAAGCCATAACCTACGTCTTGTACTGCTAGCCACAAGCCCCTGACTGGGGGTTTCTGTCATTTTTTCAAAGAAAGAAGACATTTTCCTCTGCATCGTGATGATGCAGATATCAAATGGAAATCAGTGTTTTGCTGCTAACTATAACCTGACAGTGGTCAGTGGTGGTAAAAAACATTGGCTGTAATGCCATAAGATTCACACAGCTCTCCTTTACCAATATAATTGCTATCATGACTGACTGGCTAGCTAGCCAGCCTGAGGGATAGCCATGCTAACTAGCTGTTGGTAGACAGCTATCTTGCAAAGCAAGGCATCTGCCGCTGCATCAGCCTTTCAGCACCTTGCAACAATGCTGTTGCTGGTCATCAAAATCAAATTGATAAGCAATTAACTCTTCACTTGGGAAATACACTATAGGCATAGTTTGCTTTGCAAGATAGCTGTCTATCAACAGCTAGTTACCATAGTCAGTCAGTCATGATAGCAATAATAATTGCACAGTGGGTGGGGGGTGAGGGGGGGGGGGGGGGGGGGGGGGCAATATAAGGTAAAAATGGCATTGTAAGGTTTATAAGGCCCAGGGCTGTCAACGCCCCTGAGCACAAACCTGGCTGATGAGGAAGTATCCCAACATGAGCTCTGCGTTCTGGGAGGATGCAGCACGGAGGAGGCACTCGCTGATTGTAGCTTGAAATTAGAGGCCTGCTGATCGAGTGCTGGAAAGATGAGGGTGAGAGAGTCAGACAGACAGAGAGGGAGAGAGAAAGGCCCTCATTTGCTAATTTTCCCCTCCCAGCCACACATGAAACAAGCCATCATACCCATCATTACGTCTCTCTCCTTGATTTTAATTGTGAGGACCCTGCTGTTTCTGTTGATTTCAGACACTTGTTTAGTCCCCCCACCTCACCCCTCTCCATCACTGTCATCTTACACTCAAAGGGAAAAGAGGTGAAGCACAGGCAGTGGCTGGTAGTGATGATTAGGAGTGGTTGCATCTTAGTAACTTTGTCACTTTCAGTCATTATTTCCTTTGCCTCTGCCCCTCTGAGGTTTACAATTGGCTGAAAATGTCAAAGAGAGTTTCCTAGCTGAGAGAGAGGTGGCGGGTTAACATACAGTGTGTTTGTGTGTGTGTGTGTGTGGATGTGGAGGTGAACACAAGCAGCTCATTGCCTTCTCATACAAAAAGAGCCCTTTCTGTTCTGTTCTTGACCTTCCTTTTATCATGGAAAACAAATCTGGTGTGCAGGGCAGCATGGGACATGATGATGTCCTGCTCTTAGGATGAAAAAAATAAGAAAAACCCATCATTGTTGAAGATGTCTGAGCAACAGGGAGATAAGTCATACTGTAGTTTTCATCTGCAGTAGAGCTGGTATGAAATGTACACGGCCGTACACACACATACACACATACACTCTTTCTCCCTCCTCTTTCTTGGGGTGGGTGAAAAAATCGATTCACATAAGCATCTCGACTCTTATCTCCTACGATTCTGGATTGATTCACAAACGTCAAAAATCTATTTTCTAAATGTTAGTTAATAATGTGATTAATGTGATTGACGGAACGAAAAAGGTGGCAGCACTTGGACATGCTAGAGTTAACCAACGCTGAGTTGAAGAAAATAACTTGGTGCTTAGTCTGTTTCACCTCAGAAACAGACTAAGTGCTGTAAAGCGATTGCTTTCCCCGGAGCTAACGGTGTAGCAGAGAGGCTGCTGTCCGCTGCTGGAGACATGATGTTATAACAATACAGTGGAGCACTCCTCCTCCTCCCCCTCATTTTGTTATTCTCATACAGGCAGGAGACTGTAAGATGCTTTCAAATTAATTCATTCATAAATTAATGCAGTTAGCTTTTTAAAATAAAAAGGCTGCAGAAAATTTATTTTACCTGCCAGTTATGTTTCATATTGTATTTCAGTGGAATAAGGACACCAGTTGATGGTTTGGCACACAGTTTACTGGAGCAAGAGACTGAGAACAGTGTCCCCTTTTCCATTCGTTCAATCGAGAATTAATCTTGAATTGAGAACCAATTCTGAATCAAATTGAATCGTGAGATTCCCCCAAAAATTCACACCCCTCCCTCTTTCAGTTTGGTATGAATACACACATCCTATCACGTCCCAATGCATTCCTTTCTTTCAGTCATTCTCTCAAACACATTCACAGGTGGTTCATGTAACCCTCCTGAGCAGCTCTGTGTACAGTAACACTGGCTGTGCGATTAGACAGATAGAGGTCTGGGTACCCCATACACGTGACTGCTCTCTCCAGGGGTCTTTCCCCGGAGGCTGTCTTCTTTCGTTATTAAAGATCCTCTCTGCTCCACTCAGCTCAGCTCAGATCCAACGCAACACTCCATTTTAGGAAAGGAGGCTGGTATGACTTAATCAGGGCTTCCCTGTGAGAAATGTGGTGGGCGTGCGCGCATGCGTGTGGCTGCAAGTTGAACCAAGCCTCGTTAAGAATAGTATTGATTAATGCGAGGGTGCTGGCCCAGGTTTGTGCAGCTGGTGGGAGTGTGTGTGTGCAGGTTTCCTCAGCCTGTGTGTGCGTATGTTTGTTCCTGCTTGCCTCACTTCACATGGGCAGCCTCTTGGCTCCCCCGCACGTGGCCGAGGCTATAAGTAAGGATCTACACAGTACAGCTGATGAATTAATCAAATCAGAATAAATGATCACTCCTTTAATACCTCGACAATAGCCCTGCACTAATCAAATGCAAAACTGACCCAGGGAGTGCCTGGAATGATTTCCTCTGAGAAATCAATTCTTCCATATTACAGTTTTAGCTCTGAGTGGGTTGCTGCTGCCTTCGCAACACAATGACAATATTAGCAACTGCAGATAGTGGCAAAGTTCTTTCATAACTGCCTAACGTGCAGATTGGCAAAGTCATCTTGTTGTGTTATTGCACAGGCAGGAGCTCCGTGCTCAGGGGAATAAGACCAATCCATCACAGCAATTAGCTCAGCAAGTGCAAAATTCCTCTCTACATCAAACCCCACTGATTCTGTGCCTATCCCCCCCCCCCCCCACTCTCTTACTCTTCTCTGGTTAGAACATTTATCCAACATTATTTTTGTTTGTCTATTGCTGCGTTTTTCCCTCTATTTTCTCCCTCGCTCTTGTTTCTTCTCTGCCTCTCTCTCTGTCTCTTCCTACACGCGGAGGAAATGCTTCCCACTGCCCCTGCTGAATTGTAGAGCTCAGATTGTTTGCCAGCAGCAAAAGTGTCTCAACACACCTTTAAAGATTCATCCTGCCGGTGTGACGATGAGCGATGTAGAGGCTGTTTCCTGAATGTCACCAACATCCTCTGTTGATGTCGCTTTCCCCCCGAGAGTTTGAGAGGACAGCATGCTGAGTAAGCAGTTAAACTTCTTACAGTGTGGCGGGGTCCTCGGCGTGTCTCAGTTGTTACCGTTTTTGACATTTTCTCCTTTTAAAGATTTCTTTGGGCTTTTCATATCTTTATAAGACAGTAGAGAGATGACAGGAAATCAGAGTGTGATTATATGGTCTGGATTGTTTTTTGCAATTTTACATGTTTCTCTCTATTCGATGGCTCACTGCAAAGATGAGAACTTTCCCCTTCGTGTCTGAAATGGGTGTAAAATGTGAAAAATAATGAGGGATCACAGCTCTTACCTTGATTCTACTTGTATTTCAAGGTAAGAGCTTGTTGTCATGTCCTCTTCAGGTTTAATCTAACGGTGCAGCCTCAGTTGTAAAAGTGAAAGGCAGTGATCATGAGTTTGATTGCGTGAGGTAAAGATGACAGAAAAACTGTGATGTATTCTGGGAAGGCTATTACTTCCTCTGCCTTTGCATGACTAAGCCAGCCAACACGTGTGCTGCACAGAAATACATATAAGGTTAAAGTGCAGGGAGTGTGATAAGCTGTCTGATGTGCTTCATTGATACAAATATTTCATTCTGTCAGCCTCATCTGAGGATTAGCTCTTCAACTGGGAGGCTTTTGATGATGATTGACAGATCCACAGCTCCTGAATGGTAGACGAGGCACTTTGAGATCCACCAAGGGATAGGCGTGTAAGCAGCTTAGCAGTATTATTGTCATAATCAGAGTGATAGAAGTAGATGTATAATTTGAATACATGTAAACATAATTGATGTATGTAGCTCTGATTACCAAAATCTGTCAATGAAAGCTGTTGCTATAAAGTTACGGTATGTCTTTTGGTTGGATTTCACTTGTTGCCATGGAAACATCAGCTAATGAAGATAATATCAACTTTGGCTAAAACAACAAATACAATCTTCCTTCTGTTTGCCTTAAAGGGGGATGTATCATGCACATGATTATATAACTTTTTCTGGGGCTCTACTGGAATATCTTGGCACGATTCACAGTTAAAAAAAACCTCCTAATTTACCCTATACTGGCCCTTTATGAAGCCTGTCAGTTCAGCCTCTGTCTGAAACAGGCCGTTTTAACTCCTGTCTCTTTAAGGCCCCCCTCTCCATGAGCCCACTCTGTTCTGATTGGTTAGCTTCTGGAAGCTGCATCAGGGCTGACTTCTGAAGGCTACGTAAACAAACTATAATAATAGGATAACTTAAGTTTCAGACGCCCAATGACTAAAATCCTTCATCTGGTTAAAAGATATAGTTAAAAACGACCAAGATCGAAAAAGTTTATTGTAAAAGTGTGACTTAAACTGAATAAAAGTTTAAAGAGTTAAGAATAAGAGTTTCAAGTGAGCAATCACAATGCTGACATCTTGTACATGTATACTCTTTGATAGACACCATTGTGGCGGACAACCACAATGCCAACACATACGCAAAAGATGATCATCATCTTGAGCAGTTATACTCTTTGATAGAGGGGTATGACGCCATTGACAGGCGACCAAATGAAATGGGCTGTTACCTGATTAAAATTACGGATTTCTCGGGGTTTGAAAATTGTTGGGAACACTTAGGATAATGTAAGTACACAACTCAGCAAAATATATAATATAGGTTTAGTCATTTTTGGCATTTTAATGTGGAATAGTTACATATTATAGCTTTAAATTGCTATAAACATCTGTAAACATCCTAATGGTCATGTAATGACAATGTGAAAATGTATTGGCAAATGTGGTTAAAGGATGTAGGGACGTTTCTCAATCAGATAATAGTCAATACTAAGAAGGAGCACTTCTGAGTGTTTACAACATTGAGTCTTCTTCATTATGTCTGTATCAGCATGGCAGATCAGAATTTTGGGAATTCCTCCCATTGTTTTCTTTGCTCTGAGTGGTTATGTTCAAGTTGTCTGGCAGGTTTTTTGTTGTCTTCAATTCTCAGATGGGATGAGGCCACTGAAGGACTTCTCTCCTTTTTTGGGTTGTGCTGTTAGACCATACATTTAAACACTATGCAAGTGTAGCAGGTTCAGAATGTATGTGGTTCCATGATTTGATTTATTCTCTAACCTGAAAACCATAGGGATGGTGTTGAGTGATATCCTCTATACATGAAGTGTCACATTACAGCTGAAGAGCTCAAGTTTGATTTCATCAGTCATGACATCTTATAAAGTTCAGGCTACTGTCATGTGCCTTTTTCTCAGTACTCTCACAACCCAGATGTGTGAGATACTGCACTGACTCCTAACCGCAGGATCTCCAAGAATTTGTGTCAGACTGATCCTTGGGATTTTGGCTCTGTCCCCGAGCAATGCTATTCCTGCTTTATTGTTCAGTTTGGTCAGACATCTAGATTGTGAAAGAGTCTGACAAGTTTCTAAAGAAGAGGCCACAGTGCTTTACAATGCCACAGTGAACTACAATTTGATCTCTAAATTGTTTTACTTATGGGCTTACTTAGGGACTTAGGGGTTGGTTGTACGTCGACCAAATCAATGTCAATATGTAAATGAAATTTACATGGTCAGGGGCACCAACTAAAACAACATCCTTTCTGTTCAAGGACAGAGGTTGTTGTATTGCATTGTTGCAGCTGTACAGATTGTAAAGCCCCCTGAGGCAAATTTGTGATTTGTGATATTGAGCTATACAAATAAAATTGACTTGACTTGACATGGAGTTTTAGCTTTGACATTCATTGTAATTTGCGGATAGATATATAGTTGTACACACACTTACTGTATAATCATGCAAGTTGTAGTGACATCTCAAGGTGATACCAAGAAGTTTTAATTATAGTAGTTTATAGTATAATTAACAGAACCTGAAATACACATTTGATGAATATGAACATATATTAAAAGAAAATTCATGCACAGCTAAATGTTAATACAGGCGAAGGTGGAGGGAGTTACACTTCTAAAGCAGGCGGCAGCGTTGTTACATACAGACCAATTGCATACCAGATGTCATTCAAAGCAAACAGATCTTAGAAACCTGTCAAATTCCACACTGCAAATGTTTTATGTGGAAGGAAATACATTCAATGCATTTTTTACATGCACTAAAAGAAACAGTGCATGTAAAAAGGGTACCACAGGGAACCTTAATAAGATAAAGTAGAACTCCGTTGGGAAATGAGGTTGTCATTGTAGGACTCTGTAGAAATATACTATGCTACAATTTCTCTGAAAAGTGTAGAGATTGTGGGAAAATTGTATGACAAGGACTCTAAACAAATAAAAAAGCAATTAGAATACATAAAAAGACTAATACATAACATAGCAACTGTGGAAAGTAGCATCGTCGCTGCTACAAGCTTTGAAGGAAAACTGCAGACAGTGTAAGTATGTAAGTTAATAGTCTTATCAGTGCTGGCCATTAAGGCAGTATGTTCAGATTTTTGATGCAGTACTGTGTCACTACACTGCAGATGTGAAAAGATTTTCTCTTCACTAAGCTGGCCTCATGCTGAGATAATGGGAATGTGGGCACAATCTATTGCTTCAGTCACTCATATGAAAAAATGCAAGACTAAATTTCATTCATTATTGATATTCAAATAATGTTCTGTAAGGTCCCTGCTATTTCTTGGAAACAAAATTTATAGCCAGAGAGGGCAAGTGCCCTGGAAATGCTACAAACATGTATCTCTTCTATAATAAATCATGATGGGAAGCAATATGGTTGCCCTGAAACCAGTCCTTCATGCTATCAGTTCGTGTAGTGCTATAATTTCTTGTTGCACTTTTTAAAAACACTTCTCTCGTTTATCAGATCTGAATGCAGCAGTGATGCCATTTTTCCACACAGATGAATCATGAGGAGGTGAGCTTTATACGTGGATTCAAATTGCTTGAACCTAACCTGCTTCCGGAGTAAGCTGTGCAGCCTGTGTTACCATGGTGACATACACTGTTTGAATGTGAGTCACCATCGTTATACTGAAAGGCCGAGGTTATGCCCAAACTTAGCACCACACTGGCCACGCTGACTGACCGTGCTGATGTGCTGCTGGTGGACATGACATGCAGTATGACAGTGGATGTTTGCAAATCTTTTTTTAACATATTGTTGATCAGAAGGTAAAGACTTTCAGGTATGACCACAAGATATTGAGTAAACATCAGTATTGTTATTACCTCATCCATTTTTATCAAATGGAGAGATCTTCAACATATTAAGTGAGTCAGTTTCCTGTTTTGTTGAGATGATTATTATAAATAGGCATTGGTGTACTTTAGAAAGAGCCTGTTTCTTTCCTTTTAAAAAAACCCAGTAGACTTTGAGTTGGCAACATCTCTGTGTCTCAACCATCTTGTGTGTAAACCTCACTCATGGATATCTGTCTTTTATCACCTTTATTTACTCAGAGAATTGTAAGCTTGCACTTTCTTTTTCATCAACATCCAGTGTCATGTATACAGTACTCATAATCATACCTGGCAGCCCCAGTACGAACAGTCTACAGCAGCGAAGTAATCATCTCTAAAATGCAAGCTAATGATAACGTAACTGCACTTCTGGGTCATTTTGTTGTTTGGTGATATAATTCTGTATCTTATGCAGGTGACATGACATCACATGGATATACCTGTAATGCCAGTGCAGCTACATTGAGACTTATCAATAATTCTTAAATGATAGTTGGCACTGAAATAATAGCTGGTGGTGCAGTCTGTTCAAACAAGTAAAGCCTGATTCCAAATAAAGCATTTGAAGCATCAGCACAACATAACTACCACTGCGTTGCTCTGGCTTTCTGTTTTTCTTTCTTTTATTTTCTTTCTTTCTTTTTTTTTTTGTTTTGTTCACAGAAAATACTGTTCCCTGTCACTTTTAATTTTATTCTAATAGAATGGTTGGAAGTAAAGAAATAAAGATTTGTCTTAAATATAGGGCTTGTCTCTCTTCAGCTCATGTAAATAATGGAACAGTAATCGTAGAATCATTTTCACCTATAAAACACATTTCATTTAAAGTCCATCACAGAACAGTTAGAGATACAAACTCCTATCCTGACAGCAGAGCAAAAAATGTTGCATAATCGGCATAACTGTACTTAAAAAAAGATCCAACAACAAAAGTTCTGTTCTGGTACAGTCGGGTTGACTGTAGTTATTGTTTCTTCTGCCTGTGTACAACTACAATGCTATGTCCATACTCTATGTTTGTGGACATTGAAATATAATGATCTTTTGTTTAAAGATTTTTCCAGTTCACTTACTTTGAATGAGTATGAAGTGGGGAATACAATGAAGTACTTGGTTTGGTGGTTCAATCCCCAGCTCCTCCAGTCCACATGTTGAAGTGTCCTTAAACCCCAAATTGCTCCTAAGGCTGTGCTAGGGTGTGTGAGTGTGTGTGTGAATGATAAGAAACTCTTCCTGATGAGCAAGTTGGCACCTTGCATGGCAGTCTCTGACATCAGTGTATGAATATGTGTGTGAATGGGTGAATGTGGCATGTAGTGTAAAGTGCTTTGAGTGGTCGGAAGACTAGAAAGGCGCTATATAAATGCAGTCCATTTACTATAATAAGCTTTGGCTTCAGCCTACACCTTTTTTTTGTTTCTGTTTTTATTAAATGTGCTTTTTGGCATGTATTCCGGTTTGGTAACATTTACATTTTTCTTCATGTGCTGCAGACTGAAATAAAGCTTGATAATGATGATAATAAAATACAATTGAAAACATCCATCACAGTTTACAGTCCAACTTCCTGCTTCAGTATGAAACTACCGTTTTAACCATACTCTTGTGCAATGAGGGATTTTTACTCACTTGCTATGCGCACACATTATCCATTTTACCTCCAAATAAAGTGGTTTAGATAATCAAGTTAAAATATTGGTTGGAGAAGAAGGTTTGGTACCGGAAGGTTGCTGGCTCAATCCCTGGATTGGGTGAGGAAAGTGAAATGAGCAGCGTTTGTCCCTCTTTCATTATGACCACTAAGGTGTGATAAGGATGTTCCCTGAATAAAAAAGTGTTTCTTTCCCAGTTCAACCTCATTTCTAAGCTGTCTTTTCTGTCTAAAGTTTTGGAGAGAGTTTGCATTCTTAGATAACCATGGCATTCATGAAAAGTTTCAGTCTGGTTTTAAACCACACCACAGTACAGAAAAAGCTCTTTCAAGAGTTTTTAATGGTCTTGATTAAGGGAATTCTGCTATTCTGGTGCTTTTAGACCTGACTGCTGCCTTTGACACTGTGGATCATAGAATCCTTGTATCACGTCTCGAACAGTGCGTAGGCATCAAAGGTACTGCCCTTAAATGGTTTCAGTCATACCTGATCGATAGGAGTTTTTCCCCGGTTCACCTAGGCGGATATTCTTTGGCTGTGGCCCCACTTACTTGTGGGGTCTCTCAAGGCTCCATTTTGGGCACCATCCTCTTTCCATTCTATATGCTGCCCTTTTGGGAAACATAATATTCCTTTTCATTATTTCGCTAATGACATACAAATCTATCTGCCTATGAAAACAAAAAGTAAAGATTCAATGAAGTCTTTGCTGAACTGCTTAAACGATATCAAAATAGATCATCAAAATTGGATAGACATAAACTTCCTCAATCATAATTAAAATAAGACTGAGACCATTATGTTTGGATGGCCTGACGCATTAGATGTCCCTGCTGGTACTCTTGACCCTCTAGCTTCTTACAATAGACCTTTTGTTAAGAACCTTGGTGTGATTTATGACAGCTCCTTCAAATTTAATAAACAGATCAGTTCAGTTGTCAAAACTAACTGGTTTTAGCTAAGACTTTTATCCAAGGTAAAGGCCAATTTCTCTCACAAAGATTTTGAATGAGTTATTCATGCTTTTATTACCTTGATTTTAAGGTTTTATTGCTTGCTTTTAAGGTTTTAAATTGGCTGGCACCACCTTATCTAGCAGAACTCCTGCATCATCATACTCCAGTTAGAGCACTGAGGTTGACCAACTAGATGCTCTTGGATGTTCCAAGATCCAGGCACAAGAGACTGAGACTTTGCGGTGGCTGCCCCAAATCTCTGGAACAGCTTACCTATTCATGTAAGAACTGCTCAGACCCTAGAAACATTTAAGTCGCTGCTGAAGACCTATCTCTTCTTGTTGGCATTCAATTTTATTTGAGCTTGAGACCTGGAATTCATCCTCTATTGTGCCACAATTATTTTATTATTAATATTATGTCTATTGTTTTCTTTTATTCCTATTTGTTATTTACTTTTATGTCTATTTTTTTGGGTATTTTAAGCCCGTTAGCACTTTGGTCAACTGTGGTTGTTTTAAATGTGCCACACAAATAAAGTTTTACTTGACTTGACTTGACTGGTAGCAATGTTGTCACACTAGTGATTACAGTGTTACTATAACTGACAGAAATTATTGCCAAAGCTACCAAAATAAGACCCTGGTTGTAACAAACCAAAATTGTCCAAAGCTAGAATTAATGGCTTTAAACAGCTTTGTTAAGAGCACCTCAGCAACAGATTTTGACAGAGGGAAGAATATCTCCCCTTCATTATCCCTGTTTTTCTCAGTCCAATGTTCACTCACAGTCCATCTTCTGTGACCTCTAACCACAGCTGTGCATTCATAAATAATGATTCTATTCTTGTGCGGGTGTTCATACACAGTTCATGTAAGATTATGTGATTTCTGTCATAGCAGTAAAATAGTATTAGCAGTACACCCCATCAACATTTCTCTCAGTCCCCACCAAGAAATCTAACTACAAAGAGGAAAAAAAGTAGGATTAATGTAGTAGAATGAATATAGAGTCATGACACATCAAACCAAGCAGAAAGCATGTCTTTTCAGCTGAAGCGACCTCAACTCATGATATATGTGTATGTGTGCATGTGAGCACGTCTTTGTATGTGTATGTATAAATGCTTGTTGGGGCATGGTGTGTGCGTGCTCCGAACTATGCAAGGAGGGAAAAAAAAGCGGGAGTCCTTAAATGTCACATTACTCAGCACGGTAACTACGCTCACGACATGCGATGTGTCAGCCCTCATCATCATCGTCCACTGAGCATGTGCAGAACAGGCCCCCAGCCCTCCACGTGCGCTCAGAATATGCACGAGATGTACACGGGGATGAGCTTACAGATTCCCTGGGGTGGGAGATGCAACTTTAATCAACTTTTTTTCATTGTTTTGTTATGCTGAGCTCCATCATCCCTCTGGTTGTTTTTGCTATTGTCCTCACCGTTTGCTCTTTGTTGTCCCAGCGCCATTAAAGCATAGACAGCTTCACTTCCAAGGGGCAGCCATGACTCTTTGTGACATCAGCATGAAGTGAAACCCCTTCCTTCTCTGTGTGTGAGTGTGTCTGTCAGTGTTACACTTAACATGAAAACCATTATCACACTCTTTGCTCTACTTTCCAACCTCTGTTAAGTCAAACTCCCAGAATGCTTTGCATCCAGCCATATGGTGCAGGGGCTGAAGTTCAGCAGCTATTTTTAGGTACTATAATATTTGTCATTTTCAACCAGCCAGCAGTTCCCAAGACTCCCCTCCTCCTCCTTTTTCTATCTTGACAATAAAAGATGCAAAGATTAAAGGAGCAGTACAATACAGGAATGATAAACGATTTATCGCAAACACCCTCCAGGACATTGCTTTCATGCAGACAAATTCAAGGTCTCTCTGTTTTATAGTTCTGAGCTGTATGGATTTTGGAGACACAAAATGTGCTCGGTGTTCAGAGGCGAGTTTGTTTGGCCTACAGCTGAGCGGCTGTTCATTTAGCAGCTTTAGGAAAGCCAATATTATTCTGTTTTCTAAATCAGGAGGAAAGTCTGATATTTTTTTTTCTTTTTTCAGGGCAATTGCGCTGCGCTCCAGTGAACTTATTCCCTTTGACTGGATACAAAATAAGTGTACATGCCAGCTGTGGCATTTTTTTCTTCCCATTATCTACAGATTTGTGTTTAGATGCTGATTAAATGTGTCCAGCCACATTCTGATGCTTCAAAGCACAGTAGACATGAATAGAAAAACAGATGTGAAAAAAAAAAATGAAGTTGTTCAGATGGTATTTGGAGTTTACTCTGATCACTCCCTTGAAGACCCTTCCTTCCTTCCTTTTCCTATTAAAACTAAATATCTAAAGCCAACACAGTTTGTCTTTCAAAGCAATCTGCAAACATCACTCTTTTTCACAATCCATCATCACCACCAAACCAAACTGCTGTTAGAGAAGTGACTATGGCATCATTCAAGAGATATTTTCTGTGTTGTGTTTCACAGAGGGAAAGCACACAGTGACTACACACATACACAGAAGAAAAAACACATTTCCCACTGTGCATAATTAGCCAGAAGTGTGAGATGCAGAATCATTGCATTCATTATGGGCTGGATACCTTCCAACTGATGGTAGGTTGACGAGAGAGAGAGAGCAGAGGGAGATGTATTGCAAATCCATAGTGCTTCACACTCTTATGTGGAGCGAGTTGGCAGGGAATTCATTAATGGTATATTTAACTGTCATTCATCACCACCGCGGCACCCACAGATCTGCTAATGGAGCTCCGCTGTGGCATTTTACTGCATAAAACTGTCCCCTTGTTTCTATCAACTTATTGTAGAAGCCAGAGCATTTATATGACAGTTTGATAACAGTGAATAATTCAATATATGACAACCTGGCAAAGGGACTTAAAGGTAATTCCAAGGCATATTTATGTAGTTTTTCATTAACATTATACTCACCAAGTTAATTGTTAATATCTGGGAATGTGGTGACATCCCTAAAAAGAAGTCCAGTGCATCAAGAAACAACAAATAGTCAGAAGATCATTCAGGTTTTAAACAAACCCCCCCCCCCCCCCAGGTTACTGAGCTTCACTGAGAAGAATGATGTGTATGCAGAGTTTGACACTAGCAGGCTGTCTCTGTGCTCACCTTAAATCTCAGTTGAAGACCTGTACCTACTGTACAAGCATGATTTGTGACATTAGTTACGCTTAACCAATCCTGGTCCAGTATACAACCTACACAAGTTTGATGTGGAACCTTGAAAACTCCAGTGTACATACATTAAGAATGGACTTTTCAGTGAAGTAGGAGACATCCTGTGTCCAGCAGTTAAACTTTTGAAATAATATATAATATATACAAATATATAATATTTGTATATTCATACATTCAGATTTTTTAATGAGGGAGAAGGATTAGATTTAAATGAGATAATTGAGCTTTTGGAAAAAGCATATTAGACTCAAATTATTATTCAAATTAGACTCTTTTATATACATCTTGTTTGGAGGGGATCTTTAATGTACTGTAGGTGCAATACCAAATTGTTGGAGTGTCTATAAATAACAGAAATGACGGACAGCACTGTGAAAAATGTGTTCAAATTGTTATTATCCAGTATATTTAAGGTGAGGCCTTTTACTTAGGAAAGTCAAAACTTTTTCAGACAGTGTGATTAAAGCTATAACAGTTTGATCCATGAATCAATAAGTCTAATTTATAGTTGATTGATAGAGCTAGACTGTCTTTGTAAAGGGACTCACCTATTAGACCCACCGAAACAACAATAGAGTTTCATCAAATGGTTTCAAATACAACATATAGATCATAGTGTGTTTGTACAGTGCCGTCTATCTGTTTCTCTCTCACACAGACACACACACAGAGTGAAATCCTCTCGAGCCTTTACTCCAGGGGTCGGATCTGGTCTGGACCAAACTGTAATATAATATGCTAAGTCATCAGAACAGCAAAACAGCAACAGCATCTGTACACTCTCTCTCTCTCTCTCTCTCTCTCACACACACACACACACGCATACAGTGCAATCCAAATAGAAGCCTGCCATCCAAATATCCAAATGCAGTTAGACAACCCCCTCCCCTCGTCATCTTACCCCCCAATGCCAAATCCAGCCAGCGGTGCCTGTTTGTTTCCTTGACAACGGCCTGAAAGTATTATATCATCAGTGAGAGGGGAGCAGGGCACAGTTTTGCACACATGCACACACACTCGCATTCCCTTGCTGTCTCTCTCTCTCTCTCTCTCTCTTGCTCAGTCACACACACTCACACATCCCCAAGTGCCCTCTCCCCAACCCCCCTTTGGAGCATACGGAGCCTTGCCTCGTGTTACGTAAGACTCCCGGCCTCACTCAGGAGAGGTGACATCATCATGGGTAAGACATTTTTGGGGACCATTGTTGATTATCCTGCCTTGAACTGGCCGGTCTTGTGTCTCTGCCACTTGGTGCAGTTAATGGAGTATTATGTTCACAATGAGGTGTCTGCCACTGTAAAATTACCTTTGTGATTAACGGTAAGGAAACATTAACACTTGCAGCTCGCATCAGCTTCTCATTCTCTAAGGTACTGTGAATAATTCACTGTGAATATATTAGCTTAGCAACACATTCTGCCCCGTAATGACACCATTAACATCCATGTTGGTTATCTGTGTGACCTGTAAGAGGGGGATAACACAGTTGAATTCCTGTTGGTTTCTTTGCTGTTCACGTGTTTTGACAGCTTCATGTTAATGAGTGACCTGTACTGTGGTTATGTTTTTTAATACAAGGCATTTGCTCTCATTAGCTGGGTTATGAAGTGAACATCCATATATTACTTGTAATTACTATGACGAATAGCTTAAATATGCAACAGCCAGTGGTTTTAGCCTTCTTGCTCTGTGTGGCAAGAGATCAGCGAGGCGGAAGCACAAGGCTGAAAGTGTTAGAGAGAGAGCATAGCTGGGGCAGGGGGGCTTCCTGGCTCTATATTTTATATTTAAACAGCAGAGATTGCAGAAAATCCCCAAAGACACTGAAGCATTACTCCACCTTTTCATCCCCAGCTCCATGCTGGTTATAAATAAACGCGAAAGATGGAGGGAGTGAGGGAGTTTTAGGTATAGATGACGAGAGTGGTTATCCAGGGACTTGTACAGTAGATGTGTGAGGGAGAGTTCCAGGCCGAGAGTAAATGTTACACCACCATATGCCTGTGTACAGTCCTCCCACTACTCTCCTCCTCTCTATTCCCCTCTCTCTATAAATAAGGATACACACTTGCCCACATACATATTGATATGATGAACTGTAACCTCACTAGTGCTGCAACAGTTAGTCACTACATTTGTTGTTGATTGACAGAAAATTAATCATCAAACAATTCAATAGAGTCGCGATGTTGGAGGAGCTGTTTTGGGCCCCCCAGGTTCTGGAGGTAAAAATCCCATTCGTTTTTCCCATACAAAATGTTACGTTACGTTACTCAGTTGAGTACTGAGCGCTGCTACAGCTTGGATTAACATGAAACTCTCCCGGGTTAAATCATCAGTAAAGATGAACAGCTGTGTTGGAAAATATCTGGTACTTTTGTAAAAAGTTGAAGATACAAGACTGTACATAAAAATTTTGGGAGCAAAAGTTAACTATGGCTCCAAGGTGCATTTCAGCAAGAAACAGCCAATCACCAAGTTTAAAATTCTGTCACATGCACCGCTAACAGCAGGCAGAAGCTAAATATTACGATGTTGAGAAAACAGTCTGCAGTGTGAATCAGTTCATTTTTAATTTCTGGGTCACTTTTGAGTGAATTCATCAAATCTGGTGCTGCGTTTTGTTTACAACTTCAGCGAGGAAGCGGTTTGAAGTAGTAAAAAAAAAAATTAATTCATGCTCTGATTGGCTTCTTCTCCATAGCAACGGCAGCCAGCGGTCATGAGTATTGTAGTATTCTTAGCCGTCCTCCAAAATTATGGCCAAAATGTGATTTCTCAAAAACAAAGTTGAAATAATTGGAACTGGTGGTCAGAATATAAACCTATAAGATCATTACATTATATTGGAAAATCCTGATTTTCTGGGTTCAGTAACATTGAGGAGATCGTTTAAAGAAATATTTGAAATGGGAATACAGAATGTGGAAAAACACTTCCAGAAACAGCGGCCCCTTCCACTTCACAGCTATATTTTAGGGATGCTTATGACGGTTTGCTTTTTCTCTGTTTTATGTCATTGTAAATTGAATATCTTTGGGTTTTACTGTTGGTCGGACAAATCAATCAATGTGAAGATGTTACTTTATGCTCTGGGAACTTGTGATGTCATTTTATAGACTCAATGATTAACCAATTAAAAAGTTACTAAACACACGCATTATTTTTGAGCTATTAACACATTCATACACACTGTATGTGAAAATGTACTATAAATATTGTCAGCAGTGCAGATAAACATATTAAAGGAAAAGGCTTGCGATAGTGTCTAATTGTTTGCAGTGGAGGTGTGCGGGGGAAAATGCTTTTTTAGCAACAGTGGATTTTTTTGTTGCATACCACAGTTGGCTACTGGGACAATTTTGCAGCAAGGCAGAGTGGCCATGTAATATCCAGCTCTACCTCTCTACAGTGTTAGAAAGCCAGCTGGGGAATGAAGACATGTCACCTGAAATCCCTTACTCCACTTTTGTTATTTTCAAATGTGTGTAAGAGGTGGGGATAGACTGAGTCTTTGCTACATTAGCCTTTTTTTTTTTTTTTTTTTTGATCATGAAAATCATCAAGAGTTTCAGACGGTTCTTGGCTTTGCAAAGAAAGCAGCTAGTATGATTCGCTTGTGCATCTGAACATGTTCAGTGGAGCATAAAGAAAAAGCAAAGGTGCTGCAGAACTCCAGCTCAGGGAAAACAAGCCAAAGTCATGCTACATCTTGATTCAGAGCCCTTCAGTGGCTCACAGTGGCTCTTTCCAAATTGCCTGGTAAATTAGACTGGCATGGGATGATGCAGGCGGGTAGTCAGCTCTAACAGGAGAATGAAGCAGACTGAGGCAGAATGTTCCCCAGCAAGCTGAAGCCTGATTGCTGATTGATACATTGACTGCCCCTGATTGTGCATAGTGAAGAAGTACGGGGAGACTGGGGTGATTGCAGAAAGGGAAACAATGGAAATCTCACTAGCCTTATGTGTGTCTTTGTGCATGTGTTTGTGTCTCACTCCATCTGGGTGTTAGTGTGTTTGTGTGTGTGTGTGTGTGTGTACTACAGCCAGCAGGGGTAGTTGGGGCCAGAGCACATTCAGCAGCTGTTAAGGGTTCATCCCAGTGACCTAACTTGCAACTGCACTAATTACCAGGCCAACCACATCATTTTCTCTCTTTCTTCCTCTCATATCCACAACCGAGTTTCCCTACATTCTGCTTTATCAGCACGACAAATATTATCGGCTGAGCTGTCAAGTTCAGGTAGCATCTTTCACTCTCTCCTTCCTTCCCTCCATCCCTCTCTTTCTCCCCCAACACACCAACACCATTCCCACCATACACCGGGGCACATGTATTTTTTTTCCCAATCCCCAAACATCATGCATAATGCACCACATCTCAGCCTGAGCTCTCTATGTAGTACATCAAACGTCATCGCTAATGGCAAGTGTACTGCAGAGCAGCAGCAGCAGCAGAGTGACTCCCTTCAGGTTAAGGCTAGCAGTCTATTATTTGTGCCCACCTCTCCTTTCTGCCACTTAAACACACTCTGCTTCAAGGATACACTCACTCCGTTGCTATGGCGTTTGCGTTACAGACGAATACAGTTGAGCGCACTTTATAGGCACCAAGGCAGGAGTGAGGGCTGATATTGATGAAACAGATCAAAGTGGACCGGTGTGTGCGCTCATTGTCTTGTTTTATCTGATCTTAAGACGTGTTTGTTGATTAACTTTATCCAAATCCTAAAAGTAGCTTTGTGATCTAATATTTCTGGAAGAAATTTTGAAAATAGTTTCCTATTCAAATAGACTTACTGAACCAGAAGCAGCAGCGTTACTGTCTTTGCTCTGTGTAGGACTATATCATGAATTTGTGAGTGCTAACTGGTCATCAACTACAGTATGCGTAGAGTAATTTCACCCTGACATGTTTCACCTGATGTAAGGTTTCTTTTGGCAGCTCTGAAAAGACAACTGTGCATTTTTTGTTTAACCTAAAAGTGCCCGGTTTGAACAGGGTGAGTGTGAGTCACTACTCAACTTTTGTGTAATTAAAAGAAACATTTTTGCAGTGACCTTTTGTGCTTTTGGATTGATTGTATAGTTGTATGTTGGTGGCCATATGTCCTTGTGTTAACAAATGGGTTCTGTGAGACATTCAGCATACTGTACTGTGGTTGTTGCTCCATGTATCACATGTGGCCAGCATAAGAATTAGCAATGGCTACATTTTTGGGAAAAAAAGAAAAAGCTGAATACTTAATTTAATTTTGAATGCTGAATGTTGGTGCTCACAGATTGAATACAAAGCCAATTTTCGCAGTGTTATCTGCATGACTTGTGTGTTTTTGCAGTGCGTGTTTATTCTTCCCAAACACCCACTGTACCGACTGTATTAGCTGTTGCCTGCTGACTGTGCTATGTTTGTGTAACAGCTCAGCCTCTGACTGATCTCAAAACGTAATTGGAACTAAAGTTGTATAGCCTTGGAGTGCAAAATGTTTACTCATGTTGACACATTTGTAATTTGTGTGAGTGTGGCTTCAGCTCAATTTGTGCCAGCCAGAGCAAATAAACATCTGCTCACATCCACTTGCATCTTCGCATCAACTTTATATGCAAACATGCCACCTCAAACATTTCCTTTGTATCTGGTATGAAAAGATATGACTGTCTGTGCTCTGATTTTCTGAGGATTTTGTGGTTTGAAACTGTTAACAGTGCCATGTATATTAAAGGCCCTGAAATATGGAGCCAGAACAGTGACAGTTATATTTTGGCACTGAAAATATAATTGGCATTGAAAACAAAACCTGACCTAAAAAAGGAAACATTGGTATTGAAACACTTGTATTAGAAAAAGTTGTATTGGCACTGAAACAAGTATTGGCACATGAAAAAAGCTCCACTGAAAAATAAAACACAGACATTAAAAAAATTACAATCTTACAATCTTATTGTCTTATTTTATTTTGATAGTTTTTGCATTATGATGATGTTTTTAGGTGTCAATCTTCATGTCGGTCTTTTTTCAGTCTTTTTTATGTTGTCAGTATTTTTTCATAGTCATAGGTTTTCAGTTTAAACATTCTGTTTTTCAGTTTCAACATTCTGTTTGCGTTTTGGCAAACAGAGTAGGGCCCTTGCTAGGCGTACATTACCCAGTATGCCTTGCGGTCTGACAAAGATTGGATTGGAGTCAGAAGTTGCCAGCCCTGGTACAGCTCTTTGGTGATTACTGAAAAACACATCACAATGCAAAAAAATATCAAAATAAAATAAGGTAATAAGATTGTAATTTTTTTAATGTCTGTGTTTTATTTTTCAGTGGAACTTTTTTCAGTACCGTTACTTGTTTCAGTGCCAATACAACTTTTTCCAATACAAGTGTTTCAATGCCAGTGTTTTTTCACTTCAGATTTTGTTTTTAATGCCAAATTTTATTTTCAATGCCAAAATATAACTGTCGCTGTTCTGGCTCCACAGTGAAAACCTTTTGATACATGAACATGATCATATATATATATATATGTATAGCAGGAGAACTCTGCTTAGAAGAGTGTGTGAGGTGTGTAAGAAAGGCTCCCCCCTGCCTAATGCTGTTTAACCTTCAGCCAGGACAGTGTAACTGCTGTGTCAACAGCACAAAACTGTGAATGGGCCACTCCACAGGGTCAGTGTGTGTAACTGTGTGAATGTGTGAAAGTTAAGAAAAAGTATCAGTCAACTATTCCTACATGATTGAAGGTTTAAAGAACAGTAAGAGTAAAGCTGTTGGAGTGTGTTGGTATGTGTGGAAGTGTGTGGGCCAAGTGTGAATATGTGTCAACGCAAGGGTCAGTCTGATGGTTAAAAAAAAATTAAATGAGAAATCTCTGTTCAACATATGGACATCATATAAAGTGAAAGTCATTCAGAGCCCACCCCCGACACATGGTGGCATATGGCGTGAAGCAGGGTGTAGCATGCATTAGTGAGGCGGGTGCTTTGTGTGTGTATGTGCATCCTTGTTGGCGTAAACCAGATGAGGCTATGGCAATGAGCGCATCTGCTGCCGTTTCTCCCATCTCGTCTCCATCACCGTGTCCACTTGATAAGACTCAGCTGCTGAGCTGTTTGTCTCACCTGCTCATGTAGAGCACCATATACATCAATATGGCTACACTCCTGCTGTCCAGTTTGCTGTGTTGCTGTAGGGTTTCCTGTTCAGTTGACTGTAGTTACTCTGATTATTAAAACTGTATTATGCTACTCTGGTTAGTGAAAACAGCAATACTCTAGATAGTTACATGGATACACTGCTTTCTGTATAACACTTCAGCCATATGTGAGGTCATCCTGTCTCCCTTTTATTCACAGTAACAGATGGCATTTATTTAAAGGATAACTCCTGTTTGTTACTGTTTGGATCATATTTTTGTTCTTTTGGCCAAGATTCATATTGGTAATAATAATATTTTACTCGGCAAGTTAATTGCTGACATCTGGGAACATGGAGACTAGGGATGTGCAGAGGGCCCAGTATTTGTATTTGTATCTGTATTTGGTGAGGCAGCAAAATTATTTGTATTTATATTCAAACAAAAGTGGAAAGAAGCTTAAAAATCCTGTTTTTGTTTTTATTACGCTTTTAATTTCAGAAAATTAAAGTGTTACAATAAGTGTTCATGAGTCTCCCAGATCATAGATGACTGTGCTGACTACTGAGCTAAAACTTGACTCATCGCCTCATTGCAGACAGACCTCTACCTATTTATACACCCATAACACAGAGACAGCACACCGTGTAACGTTTAGAGAAGAACTTCAAAGGCGATTGTTGCTTTGCACTTTAGATTTATTGCCTATTTTTTACAACCTAATTTTGTGGAAAGGCGAACAACAGGTTATGGAGAGTCCGTTGGGAGCACTTCGCTTGTATCAGTAGCTCAGCTTTATTTCCGGGGAACACTCCCAACTCAGGGAGTGATGTCCAAATTAGGAAATGTGCGTCATGTAGCAGGTGGATGTGACTCCCCCCGTTGAGACCTGCTGATAGACATAATAATGGAGCAGAGGAGAGAAACTGAGATAGTGATGTAACCGACCTGCGCGCTGGTATTTGACTTTTTTTTTTCTTCCTGAAAACAAATAATTTTCAAAATATTTGTATGAAACAAATATTTCAGCACTATTTGTGCTTTGATGAATAATGTATTTGTATTCAGGCAAACCTTTAATGGAGTCATGGCTTAAGGGGACATAACATGCTTTTTGGTGATTTTCTGTTATTTATATACTGTATAATCAAAGTTACAAAACTTGAGGGGGACTTATATAAAAATACTCCCTGAAAGTCAAAAGCTAGGGCTTTGTCCTGCCCCAAATGCTTCGTAATTTTACCTCTACTTCCTCCTTGTGATGACATCAGATAATAATAATAATCAGAAGAAGAAGAACAACAACAATAAGAAGAAGAAGAAGAAGAAGAAGAATGATAATTTTATTTGTACAGTACTTTTCAAGCAGTAAGCACAAAGGTCCAAGGTGAGGAAATTCAAAACATAAGCAACATTAGGGACTTACAAGAGGTAAATAATGAAAACATATGCATGTACATACAGACATACATACATACACATATACACATACATATATACACATATGCATATACATACACACATGCATAAAAGATAAAAACTCTCAAGGAAAAAACCAACAGCTCATGACCACAGAAGTGTAGTCTTTCAGCTGTTAGAAAAAGCCATTCTGTAAAAGCTTTAAGACAAGATTTAAAATCAGCAACAGAGTCAGGTGACCTGATGCTCAATGGAAGACTGTTCAAGAGCTGAGGAACCAGTACTGCACAGGCTTGATCACCCTTTGTTTTCAACCTGGACTCTGGAATAGGTAGAAGACCCAGACTGGCAGGCCTGAGGGGCCTATTTGGACAGAAAGGTGTGAGGAGCTCAGTTATATACTCAAGCACCAGATCATTCAGAGCCTTGTATGTGATTAAAAGCATATTCTAAAAGAGTCCGGAAGCCAGTGCAGTGAAGCCAAGATTGGTGTGATGGGTGAGAATAGTTTTGTTTTGGTCAATAGTCTAGCTGCTGAATTTTGAACAATTTGGAGCTGCTTCATAGCTTGATTGTACAGGGAGGTAAACAACAGTAATCGAGGCAGGAGGATATAAGCGCATGTATAATTTTCTCTGTGTTACTGAAGGACAGAACTGATCTAATTTTGGAAATATTCCTCAGCTGATGAAAACACAACTGGACTACTTTCTTTACATGTTGCTCCAGGCTCAAGTTACTATCCAGGATAACACCCAGATTTTTTGTAGCTGACTTTATGCTGGGAGTGAGGGGTCAAGGAGTGGCTATATTTGTTTTCAGATCTGTTCACTGCCAGTGATGCGAACTTCTGTATTTGGGACATCCAGCTTTTCATGTCATATAGACAGCTATGTGGTGAAGTACATTTACAGGTGTCAGAAGGTTTAAATGACGGGTACAGCTGTATATCATCTATATAGCTATGGAAGATGTTGTGATGACAGATTATCTGTGCCAAGGGTAACATGTGCAGGGTAAACAGAACAGGTCCCAAGATTGATCCTTGTGGTATTCCATGTTTAGTCTGAGCAGTTCGTGAGGTAATTTAAAAATTCCTGTTGGCTAAATATGAGGAAATCCAGTCTAGAGCAATTCCAGTAATACCCACCCACTGTTTTAGTCTGTCTGTAAGGACAGAATGATCGATGGTATCAAATGTTGCACTGATGTCAAGCAATAACACGGGACATGCCCCAAAGTCTGCAGCTATGAGTAAATCATTTGTGACTCTAAGGAGAGCAGTTTCTGTGCTATGTAGCTTGCAGAACCCAGATTTAAACTTCTCAAAGATATTGTTGTTATTAAGTGCCTGTCGTAGTTGGTCCAATACTACCTTTTCTAGGATTCAGAGCTGGGACGCAGCATCCAGAAGCTAACCAATCAGAAAAGAGTGGGCTCCTCAGGAGGGGGGCCTTAAAGAAACAGGAGCTAAAACGGCCTGTTTCAGACAGAGGCTGAGCTGAGCGGCTGCATATAGGGCCAGTATAAGATGAATAAGGAGCTTTTTTATTGTAATCATACAAAGATATTCCAGTATAGCCCCAGAATGTGATGTAAATTTATTCTGGAAATGTGCATGTTATGTCCCCTTTAAGTGAGGTCAGATGGGGCAAGAAACACAAGCAGTCAGATGATCAGACAGGTTTTAATCAAACTCTCAGGTTGACCAAACTTATTTGGATAAGACAAAAAGGCAAATGGTAAAATTATTACCCAAACTATCCTTTGGAAACATCCATCACAGTTTGAAGACCAACTTTCTGGTTCAACCTTTTATATTGTGCTTGCTTTAATTTAGTGTGCTCAAGTTTTCCTGTTGTATGTGGGGTTATTATTGATATTTCGGGGGTGCTCACTTTAGTTTTAGGTTCAAATAAAGTAGTTAAGGTAATCTGGCTAAACTACTGACATGTTTACAGCTTGTCTGTGTTGGGACTACATGTGGACCACAGTTTACCACATGTTTCAAGACTCCAAGAAACCTGAGCCCTGGGGGTTCGCACCCAAAGTGTGAAGCTCCACCCATGGATCCAGGTTATCAAAACTAGAGATTCCCCTCTTATCTTTCTCTTTTCTCCACGAGCTGCAGCAGGAGCAGCTCCTTGCTCGCTTTCTCCTTCAGCTGCAGGAGCAGCTGCTTGCTCTTTCACACCTCCAGCAGCTGCTGGAGCAGCTCTCTGCTCTCTTGCATGGCCTGCTCACAGCAGACACACACAGTCTTCTTTATGGCAGAAGACACGAGAGCCTGCCTAAGACTCAGAAACTAAGTGCCAGCTTTGCCAACTTTGTGCCAGCAGCTAAAACACAAGTCTGCTGGCCAGTTTAACAAGTACAGGAGCCGCGAAATGGAGTTAGCTTGCCGCTAACTCTACACAAAGGAGTGACCTAGGCCCTCTGCACGACTGAAGTGCTGTCTCCCCAGCAACGCCTGCATCTTTCAGCTTCAGAGCCAAAGCCTTCTAAGCCTGACTCACCCATGGATTCACCATCTGCAAAGCAGAACGCCACAAAGCATCTCTTCCTTCATGGACTGGTAACAACAGGGCATAGCCTAGCAACACAGTGAAGCATAGTACGGCTAAGCAAACAATGTACTGTACGTGTATTGATTTGGTTAAGGTTGCTTATAGTCAGGTTACTGCATAGCCACACCGCTAGGTTAATGTTAGCATGTTTAACACATGTTACATCCAGTAACTAGGCCTTGGATGCAACTAACCTCATTTTAACCTGGCACCTTTAGCATACACCAATTGGCCTTGAATAGAGAACCACACAGTTAAGAGGTTAAAACTTAGTTTGGCAAATTTTGGTTCAGGCAGCACATGTGGTTCAAGACACCGCATGGTCTGGCCTTTTATCTCTGTAGTTCCCTTTATCAGCCAAATTGTCGGCATGCCATGTGCTCAGTCACCAGGTGACTGCAGCCATCTTGCTAATGTCTTCCCTACACACACACACACACACACACACACACACACACACACATACACACTCACACTTGTATAAAGGTACACTTAGCTAGATTAGTATTGTGTGTTGCTTTTACCCTTTTGTTAAATAAATGCTTTTGGATATACCTGTTGTCTGTTTTAATGTTGCACAAGAATGAGTTTTGCCAACCCCTGCTCTGTAAAGAACTCCAAATCCTTTAACCATAACTAATTACTGATATGGTGATTTTGTTTATAGTTATTAAATTAATTATTAATCAAAGTCCCAAATTCATAGATTAGTACGATTGTCTATCTTTTTCCCTGAGTCCAGGATGGTGCCCTGTTATTATTTATTCTTATTAATAATTTTATTGATTTTAATAATTAACGATTATCTTTGATAATCGTTAATTATTGCTGATAGCCAAACTCGTAGCCACGGCCCAACATCTGCTTGCATTTTTTGCCCCTTGGACTTTGTTGTAGACACATCTTCTGTCAATGTGTTATCAGTATCCGCAATACCTTTAACATTAGAAACAATCACCAAAACTATAAAAGAAAAGGCTATAATTAACCTGAATTATACTTTGTGTAGACTTCTGTATATTTTTAACATGTCCACATACCTGGGTACCTTAGTGAGCATGTGATTTAGATTTAGAAAGAGCTAGGTGCTGTGAAGTGGAACCTTTCAGTGTTGATGTGTATAAAACCCCTTGTTTACATGAAGGTTCAGTGGGTTTCTTGTGGGAGTGTGTTGTTATGCATCACAGCTGCACGTGTACTTACCTCTCATGGGAAATTGGACGTCATGCTTCTTGGAACAGTAATTAGCAGTGTGGGTTTTATCTGCAGGCTCTTTGAAGACTTCATGAGTCAGTTCAGCATTCTGCTAATTTAGGTAGTTTCTTTTCAGTTTTGCCTTTCACTCTTACAAGGCATCACTATATCCACATTTACTCTGTTATTTCTAGTGATTTTTATTGCATTGTTGTCAGCAGTGTTGTCTTTTTTCATCTCCATATATAGCTCTAAAACCTGTCATGAGAGCTTCTTGTTCTTTCTCTTCACACACTAGCCTGACATTTTGGCTGGATTGAGTTTGAGCTAGCTAACAGTAAATATTAAACATATCCAGCTGTCGCTGTGAGATGGCCGTCTGCTCTGATGCTGCTTTTTACCCTCCGTGGCTTTTTACAGGCAGCTCTGCATTGTGTTAGGTTTCAGAATCTGAATCAGAAATACTTTATTGATCCCTAAGGGTCATGTTACAGTTTCTCACATTCTAGAGTAGAAGTATATATAAGCATAGAGAAATTATAAGAAAAATAGAAAATAAGAAATACATAAAAATATCTGCATCATACTACAATATATATCAACAGTGTAAAAATAATGCTGAGAAATGGGATCTATAAATGTGTTAAAATGCAAGAATAGTATAAATAAGAAATATCAGTTGAAATATACAGTATATATGCATTATTAATGCAGTATAGATATACACCAGAGTATTGCAGAGACTTTAAGAAGTTAAAGCATAACATAGTGCAGAGGAGGACTACAGCCACTCAAACACAGTGAGATACTGTAGATGCAATGAGGTCAACAGAGTACATAAAGGGAGAAGAGTGGGAGAAAACAGTGGGAAAGTAGTTTACTACTCTGCTTTTATTTTTTCTCTGCATCATGTTGTGAAGGAGTGAGACTGAAATAATAAGTGTAGGTGGAATGTTAAACTACTCTACTAAATTGTTTCACTCATTCATTCTTTCACTTACTCACCCACTCATGGTTGGCCTACCTGCCTTTCTAGTGACCCCGAATGAGGTAGTAGGCATCCTACACTCTGTAAGACACATACCATGTAACTGCAAGGTTCCCAATTTGTTTTTTAGGAGAGATCCTTACATATCATCACACCCTCTATCTATCTCTGTGTTTCCTGTAACTCAATACAAAAATAAATAAAAGCAGAAAACCCAACTTCCTATGATGCCACCCAAGTTCTGAGAATCACTACCATATCTTGTTGATGTGCTACTTAGATTTCCACTACATCATAGATGTAATCTATTACGTAATTCTCTTCTAAACCCACAGGATGCTGTTTGTTAGCATTTGAGTCACGGTTGTCTCATTAGTAGTAGCCATGCCAAGCAGTTAATTGTAAGAAAAAAGTTACATTTTCAACTGATCAGTTAATTTGCTTAAATTATTATTTATTTCATTATTTACTTATCTTTTGATGTTTTGTCATTAAAAGGAACTTGATATTATACATACATACGTGTATATATACATCTGTATATACACGTATGTATGTATAATATCATATATATATATATATATATATACACACACACACACATATACACACATACACATATATATATATATATATACATATATACATATTTGTGTGTGTGTGTGTCAGAATGAAGTTTATTGCTTTATTAAGTAGGTTTGCACATACAAGGACCCTAACCCTAACAGTCAAAGATATACACACAATTAAGTAATCGTAGATAATACAAAAAGAAAAGAATGAAAAAAAGAAGGCCTGCCACAGGTTTAAAATTTAGATATTAAATAGAAGAGAATGAGATAAAATGTACAAAAATATTGACCAGGAGTGTGCAATTAATAATAATAAAAATAAACTTCTACTACTACTACTACTACTACTAATAATAATAATAATAATAATGCAAGTTGCGTATATGTAACGCACCATTTTAGATCAAAGATCATAGATGTGCAAATATGAAATTATGGGGTGTTAATGTTAATATAACGTGTAATATCCATGGTGGGGGTAGAGTCCATGTGAAACTGAAAACACACCACTGCCACAGCGCCACGGCACATCATATGACACACATCAGGTGCCGCCCCTATCACAAATAGGAAGCATCGCGCTGTAGTGCGTCAATATAGTAGTTACCCGGATGTAACTCCAGTTCTGTGAGTACAGTGCAGGACAATGAGTGGGTGAGTGGCCTATTGTAGTTGTCTATTTTTGATCAATAAGAAACTATTATTGTGACGCCACCATGATGTTCACATTTGTGGTTCTGGTTACTTTATTTGTACCCAGGTAGATTTGGTTTGCAGAAGGAGAAGACAGGTATCCATCTTGACACATTTTACAAACAGCACTGACAATAGACAAACATGATAAAATGCTCAAGGCTCCAATAATCAGATAATTTTTCTTAAAAAAGATGAAAATAACAATAAAAAACACAAAAATACATAACCACTAGAATAAATAAGGTAAAATACAAGGTCAAAAGAAATAAATAAATGTCGCTTCTATAGCATCCGTGCAATGTCGCTACGTCTTGTTCATTTGAGTGATGGCTGCTGGAACAAAGCTATTTTTATACTGCTTTGTTCTACACCTTGGGACTATAAACCTCCATCCAGAGGGAAGAAGCTGGAGTTCACTGTGCAAAGGGTGGGAGTCGTCATTTAAAATCGAGCTGGTTATCCACTGTAACTGTCTGACGTATAGGGACGCTAGGTTAAGCTGTGACTCTCCAATCAGCCTTCTAGACCATTTAACAATTTGATTCAGAGAGTTTCTGTTCTTTAAATATAGGTTTCCAAACCATGACACCAATTCAATAAAAGGGAATAATAGAATAGAATTAAAGCATCATGCTTTTGTCAATATGGAAATAGGACAGTCTAGCACATAATCTAGCATGCTTAGACTTTTTTTCTTGGTTTTTCATCATTTTGCTATAAAAGCTTGTGTATTTTTCATAATTATGTGATGACAACACTTCACCAACTGTCCAAAACCAATACATACTCAATTGACTGTGTTGTGAAAGCAGTGATCCTCAAATTTGAGAAGCTGCGCCAAAAAAATTGGCATTTTTGCTTGATTTTAAGGCATTATTGATTATCAAAAATATTGAATAGTTTTCTGTTGATTAACTTATAGATGTATTGACTGTGACTGAAGTGTTTAAGCGCTACACAGAACAACATTAAATTAGAAGGATTGGCAGCTAGCAGAATGTTGTGATGCCTGGAACTACTTCCAATTCAAGATTAACTACTTACCATTTTTGAAACAATGACTCTCAAATGACTTTCAGACAAAAACAGTCAAAATCAGGCTCATTTCTGGCTGGCGACCATCAAATTTACCAGCTGTTACTAGTAGATATGTGGTTAGATAGCTAATAAGCTAATGTTAACTCTGTGAATTGCTAATGTTGTCGCCA
Source organism: Thunnus albacares (assembly GCF_914725855.1). Lineage (NCBI taxonomy): Eukaryota > Metazoa > Chordata > Actinopteri > Scombriformes > Scombridae > Thunnus > Thunnus albacares. Next base: position 13,591,682 of record NC_058108.1, on the reverse strand, counting down.
ACTGACTCATTTTGAAACATGAACTCTTTAAAAGAGTCTAACATACAGTATGCACGTGATGGCTATATATTCATGATATGCTAAAAGACTGATGCTAAACACAGACGCTACTTGGCTTTGGAAGTAACAGTAGGTTATATGTAGGTCATAAGCTAGTTAGTCAGGTGGCTTATGTCTGCAACTTTTGTTATCAGGAGACTGGACTTCTGTAAGCTGCAAGTTTTCAGTTTTCTCTTCAAAAAGATGTCAAGACCGTTTAAGTTTAATGGTCAATAAAATATTTTTGATTCCAATGTTGCCATTAGTTGCAGCACATGCATAATTGAATCATTAGCATTAGCCTAACTCTCTCTCTGGTGCCTGGCTGGCCTTTCCCAGGGAACAGGCACAGCAATATGTAATATGTTTGTAATATGTTTGCAGTGACCTGTGAATGGGCTCCTGATTTGTGTGGGAGGAGATGATGACAGAGGTGACTTGATGCTTGAGGGGCGAGAGGCAAAGGTTTCTCAACACTATCCAGCAGCCAAGCGCCTGTCACTGGTCTTGGCAATCAAGGAGGGACTGTGGGGCTGAGAGAGGGGAGGAAGTCAAGAAGCCATGGAAAGGGGGTAGAATAACTCAGGCCACCTTTTAAATCCAAAGCCCCTCTTTTTCACCTCTTTCTGTTTTCCTTCACACTCCTTGCTTCTGCCAACTTTCCACTTTTCTCTGAATCCTGCTCTCACAGTTGCTCTCTCTCTTGCTCAATTGTACTCACATTCCCATGCAGGAAAAGTGGAGTTTGCAAATTGCGGTTAAACTCTCACCACCCTTTCTCTCTCCTTTGCTCTCCATCCCACTTGCCATACCCTAAATATCCCTTGCTCTATTTTTATAATGCTCGCTCTCCTCTTTGCCCTCGCTTTGTCCTCCTAGCGCTCACTTTTTCCATGTCCCTATTCTCTTGTCGCTCTCTGAGGAAGCAACGCTCATACACAGTCCTTGGCAGGGCACAGTTAGACTGTCACACACACTTGGGCAAGGTACTCTCTGGGCAAGGCTCCTTGTCAGTACACGAGTACAATGGGTTTCTGTGCTCATAGGGTTGACCTCTCCGCTGGGCATTGAAAATATGTCCTCTAAACCACACAGTACCGACACCCGCAAACTCACCTACTTGATTTGAACATTTCTAACTCTGCTGAATGTCTCTGTCTCTTCCAGCTCTGCACGAGTTCCCTACAGACCTGTTCACACACAAAGAGAGAACAGAAGGAGCTTTGGCCCTGCATGTCCTGTGTGTAAGTTTACCTTCACCTACATACAACTGTGCATCCATGTGCATTTGTCACCTTGCAAGTGCACAAGTGATATTTTACTTGTTTTTCTTAACATTTTAAAGGACAAGTCTGGTGATATTCTTTTTTTTTTTTTTGTTAACAAATCCCATGAAAACACCACAACCAACAATTAGTTGATGTTACAATTATTGTCTGGGCATCCAAAGCCTGATATAGCATATTCCTCTGTGTGACAGAGCTCCATTGTTGTCCAAAAACAAATTTGGGCAAATTTGAATTGAATTTTGAGAAAATCTGCAAAAGAAATTGTTTTTTTCCATCCACTACTATTATGCGAATATAGATAAATAGATAGGTTCAGCGAGATGAACAGCTCTTGGCACCAATTCGAAAAGAGGGGACAACAAGATGGATTAAAAGAGCTTGAGTTGAACCTCATATGGTGGAAAACAATGTAGAAAACATGATGTTTTCATTTGAGGAATGTCACTTCATCAGTCAAACAGGTCTGATCTTTTTGTTTGCTGATGATTTTGGTCTATTCAAAATGGAAGCTTGAGGTCACATGCTTCATGTGCATCATGATTTATTTGCTAAGTCTGTTTCCAGTGCACTTTGTCATATTTTGCTTTTATCAATACACCAACTTTTCCATCTCAGACAAGCAGGGTTTTTTTTAATAAAATTTCTGGATGGAAACAAACTTTAATGAGCCATGCTGTTTCACTGGGTGACATGTTCCTTCATTAACATGAACATTCACACTGTAGTTTATTTTGAGCCATCTGACATACACCATCTTGCTGGTGTAAATACGCAATTGTATTAATCCACAGCTGAAAATAGTCCCCAACAAATGCACTCTTTACTCCTGTTTGAGTAACTTTTAGCTAAAAACCACAGCGCCCGGTTGTTGTAGGAAATAACTGAGCTTTCTTAAAAATAAAACCATATAATTGTCAGCCATTTGTAAAGATATATATCTTTAGTGGAAAACAATGGGCTTGAGGCTCAGTGTAGAGAAATCGGACAGAATTAAGAGACTAAAGCGTTTTTTTTTTTTTAATGGGATAAGTTGAAAATGCTCCAAAAAAACCCCCCAAAAAACTTTTACAGCAACATCAAAATCCAAACCTGTCCAACAATATATATCAGCGACACAATCATTCGTGTTTAGTTTTTATTAAATAGCGGGAATTACTGGCAGGCTACACAATCATATCAAATACAATATAATAAAAGGCATTACATAACAATTACATTCAATTCAACTCATGACCATTCGGGACAGAAAAGTTGTCCATAATATAGTGAAGGAATGAGTCCAGTAGATAGAGTATCATGGGCAGCTGTAATACTTTTACAGAAGTCATCACTCAGAAACATTTACTACAGAGCTTGTTCCTCTATGTATGACAACAGTTAACATATTTTGCAGCTAATACTATACACTGACTTTTATCCACACATAGATAGGGCAGTTTCTGAGGATCAGAGATACATATTATTTATTTTTTCAAAGAAAACCTCTCTCAAATCCTGATATTTCTCACAGTATAGTAGGAAGTGAGATTCTGTGTCAACCTCTCTTTGACAAAGTGAGCACAGCCTGGCCTCCCTAGGTAGCCTGTTCTGCCTTTGATGGCCTGTTTCTATGGCATTTTCCTTAGTTTTCTGTCAGTCACAGTGGTCAGGTACTCTGCTGCCAAGTACTCGCTGTTTAGGGTCAAATAGAATTCTAATTTACTTTGTGATTTGGTGGTTTCATTCCAATATTTGATATAATTTTCTTTTTGTTTTGAGATGATTTGGTTGGGCCAGATTGTTTGGAGTCTGTCCTGAAGCTCTGATGTGTGTGGGCAGAGCTTCAGGATTTCTCTCTCTCTCTGGTTGAGCAGGAGACAGCCTCTCCTCTCCTCTCCTCTCCTCTCCTCTCCTCTCCTCTCCTCTCCTCTCCTCTCCTCTCCTCTCCTCTCCTCTCCTCACCTCTCCTGTCTTTTTCCGCTGTATCTCATTGGTTCAGCACATGCGTGACCAGCCACACTGGCCTCTCCGGCATGGCCCAGCAGGGGTCAATATGTGAGGTCAAGGCTATGATGAAGCCCCTCGTCCGTCACTCTAACATGACTGGCACAAAGCAGGCAGAATGTTCCAGTACATGATGACCCAAGTTGTGTTGTGCTGTTGCTGATAGTCTCTGGATGGATGACTGTAGTGGAAGCTCATGCCAGCAGAGCAGCAGCATCTCCAGTGAACTTTGCTGTGCATAAACAGGGCACTGAGAACCACCGAGTGGACCATTATGCTACTACATGTCTGACATTACAGGCAATGTCACTACTTACAGTGCACCCACCCTCTGAGTTGGCCTCTTCCTGCTGCAGAAGGGCAAATGAAAGTAACCTTTTCCAGAATGCTTGAGCATTTATAAACAGCAAAAAAAGTATAGTAGATTATCACCAGCTATTTGCTTGTGCTATCTAACCTTTAAAATAATGTACTGTATGTCATTTCATAGCAGGTGCTACTGTACTTTGCTTTGTGGAGAGAACAGCGTGCTGTGTATTTTTAGGAAGGACAATGAGGACTAATACCTGCAGAATACACTGTACAGTTCTAACTCTGTACAACTTTTTCATTTTTGTAAAAATTCAGACACAAAAGTGGCCAAACTTGCCCACTGCCTCTGCATGTGTTCGAACTATGACATGCAATACATCCACTGAAGTTTCCCCAAACTGGTGTGGAAAAGCATACGCTAGAAGTGAACCACGGAAAATGATAAATGAGATGAATGTGACATTAGCATAACATGCTGTATGTAAAGCTAATTTACTGTATTTGTCAAGTGCCTTTAAGCAAGGCATTACACTAGGGCCGCAACTAACGTCTGTTTAAATTAATTATCTGCTGAGCTTCAAAGTTCATTCTTCACCATGGTAACAGTAAATAATCTTAAATCTAAAGTCCACTGACTAGCTTTTTCCACCGCTTATGATCTTATCAATGAATGAAGACCATTCTGATTGCTGATGAAGACCGTGCAATGCAGGAGAAATATCCAGAAAAGTCCATAAAATTTATTTTAAATGTCCCTCGCTATTTCTACCTGCTTGATTTGTCCACCCAACAATCGAAAACACAAAGATATTAAAATTTATAATGATATAAAAAAGATCCTCACTTTTGAAAAGCCAGCAACAGAGATTGTTTGACATTTTTGCTCCATAAGTTACTATTAATAACTGATATGTTCTAAAAGTGGTCGTCAATTAATTTTCTTTCAAGTCACTAATCAATTATTTGACTAATAGTCTCAGCGCTGCACTAACTCCCCCAACTCCATCAGTGACCCAATGCACATTTACTTTGAGTCACTCAAAAGCTTTGCAACTTGACTTTGACTCTAACATCAATAACTTGTAACTCGTTTACATGGACTCTCACCTTTTGACTGAAAATGACTTGATATCCTCCCCAAAGTCTAAAGATTGAAAATATGGACATAAAACATGCAAAGTATTGGCTCAGAAATGATGAAATTATTGAAAGTCTATCTGAAAGTAATAAATACAGATTGTAAGAAGCAATCAATATGTCTGTAAATTTAAAATAATGATTGTTGCTATTTGAAAACCTGACTTGGGACTGTTTTTAAGACTTTGTAGCCAAGACGTGTGACTTGCAAAACAATGACTTTGTCCCACTTCTGCCTACTACCAGAATACACAGTTGTGTAAATGTGCTAGAAGCCTTCTGTCAACCTGCAGCTGCTCCACTTCACTGTTAATCAGTACTTGTGAATGCTTATTTTCTCTGCTATTAAAAAATAAATAAAAGGCCTTCTGAAGTCAAAATATGAAACAACTTAAATTCTGCAAATGATTTTCAAAAATTAAGGAATTACAAAGCAGATGTCATGTCACCATATGGCTTATGTGGTATGAATTATGCAGCATTTGTAGCAACATATGGTCTGGGGTCATGGATGTTGATTTAAACACTGGATTACACCCTGCACTCTTTGTCTTTGTATTATCCTGTGATGCAGCCACAAGTGAGGCTGCTGTGAACTGATTTCAGTATCAGTTGAAGATTGTTATCGATCATCAGTGTTTGTTTCTGGTATTTGATTTGGCTGGAAGACAGAACACTGTGAAGTTCTCTGTGTTCAAGCTTCATTTCTGAATTTTAATATCACAGTGTTTTACTTCCAACAGCTGTTCTCTTGACATCTGTATTGCTGACCCCCCTCAAATTCTGCAGGGCTTATTAATGCTGGCGTCATCGCTTCTAAGAAAAGATTTGCTGTCAAAAACACGAGATTTCAAGACTTCATGTTGCACACACACACACACATAAAACCTATGTGCAAATTGAAACAAATGTATATTCAGCATACATTTGCTCACTGGCTGATACCCACACACATGCTCACACGCAGTGAGGCTTGTTGTTTTCCCTCCATCTCAACCCTCAATCAAGATTAAACCCTGTTATTAGGATTACATGTGACCTTTGACCTTTTCTTGCCCCGAATCAACAAATCTCCGCCTCAGTCACTGCTTGCCTTGAGCTTATGGCACTCTTCTTCTTCACACATACACACACACACACACACACACACACACACAGTCACTGTGCTGGCTCAGTCGCAGCTCTCAGGCAGGCGTCGGGTAGTTGAGCTCACTATCACCTACTTTCAGAAAAGGAAATAGAAGAACTCCAGTTCCAAGCACAAAAGGAAAAAAAGAATAGTCACTTTCCACATTATTTCTGCTGTTAAATTTCAACCCTGAAAGTCTTTGAAAGGCTTCATTATTACAACAAGTCAGTGAAATTTATTCATACCTTTCCTTTGTTCACACATTTCCAGTCAGTCTGTCGTGACCACCTGACATTTACTCTCTTGATCATTGCGATGTGTCTTTCATTTCCACCCTGGTTTTATTTCTAGCTGTGGTGTGTGTTGTGTGTATTATGTGATACCAAGAGAGGGTAACATTAAAAAGCACTTCATAGACTACTTGTAGTTATAATGAATCCTACCATGATAAGACCATTAAAGGATAGGTTCACAATTTTTCAAATCTGTCCTAAAATAATAATCAGGAGCCCAAATGAACACTGACACATGTTTTTCTTGCTGTAATCATTCCTCCTGTTCATACTAAGTATACAGAGATCCCTTCATAATGCACGTACAATGTACTAATTTAAGTGTAGTTTTTTAAATTATTTAATTTAAAAGTTTATTTGAAGCTAATATGAGGCTTTAACTGTCCAAATTATGAAAAAAGTTCCAGTCTTTTGAGTGCCAAATTCCGTCTTTTTGCTACAATCCTTCCTCTGCAGCTGTATAGGAAAACACTGTCTGTACAATGTACACAATGAGGGAATTTTTACTGAAAAGACTGAAACTGTGCAAGATATCCACTTCATTTGACTAACTCAGATAGTTGAAGCCTCATATTATCTTCAGATAAAATTTTTTAAATACATTTTGCTCAAAATGAGGACTTCAAGATGATGTTCTAATGGTCAGTATGAACAGGAGGAATGATTACAGTGTTCATATGAGCACCTGACTGCTGTTTTAAGACATTATTATTGACTCAACAGATACTGCTCTTTAGCTTGGAGCCAGTTGTGTCATTCAAGGTCAGAGATTATGTCACTTTCTGTTTTGACAGTTATTTTCAGTAGGGATCAGGCAAAGGTCATATAAATACTGTAATGCTTTTTTAATGTCAGTATGCTTTAAAAGTGAAAACTAACTTCCTTATTTAAAAATGTAAATAGTGCAGTCCCTTAGTTATGTTGTTCGTGAATTTTTAATATTTATCCATTAATGCACTGCACCACATTTGCACAGGAATCTTTAGCCTTCAATTACCACACTTACTCTTTCATTTTTCATGGTAATTTACATATAAATTTAATGTAGCAGTGAGATTTGAGAAGTATTCTTTATTTTTATTCATGTTAAATGCAACAGTTACGAGGAACAACAGAGATATCTGACAGAAAAAAATATAAATGATGGTAAATCATTGGTTCCTGCCGAAAAATGTAAATAGCTGTTTTGATTTTTGACAGTTCAAGATACAGCCTGAGCAGACAGTATCGTGTCTTGGACTTTTCACCCCATCATCTCATATGCTTAAATCACATCAGGCAACATGGTTGCACTTCACTGGTCCCTGTAATATTTATCACTCTCTCTCTTCACAGACCATATACATGTTCTGTGCCCTGGCCCTCGTCTGTGATGACTACTTCGTCCCCTCCTTGGAGAAGATATGTGAGGTATGAATGTGAGCTTAAGAAGGATACTTTCCAAAAACTACTGGGTGCATTATTTTTTAATTAAATGTCTTAATTGAGCTGGTGCAAAATGTTGGACATCTTTGACCCAGTTTCAATGTTCCCCTTTCCACACTGGACTCAAGACTGTCCCACTGGGAAGTCAGTAAATATTTGAGTAAGTAAATATTTTTCCGTAAGTCTGCAACCCCCCCACAAAAACCCACAGTACAAAGCATTGTGAGGCTTTGCATAAACAAAAGATGGAAGGAGTCACCAAGAAGAGATTTTAAATACACTTAAACCAGTACTGTTTGTGTGTATGCTGTTTGTAATATGATGGCGTGAGGGTGACTTCTAAATATATTGATTTGATTCCATACAACTGTACTGATACACAGGAAGTGAATGAAAAACAAACTTATCTGTCCACAGAAATGTCTTAATTCATATAATGAAAGTGTGTTGTCCCATTCCTCAATAGAGTTTTGAGCCCTCACTCCCTCCTGCACTCAGAGGTGACGTCTTTTTAAAGTCTGTGAGGGTTCGTGGATATTCTGCCTTGGTATTCCTGATGTACTCCTTCTCTTTTTTGTAAACACCTCATATTTGGAATGCCTCAGCAAAAAATCTGTAGTTTGATAACCAATCTTAACTTGAGGTCGACATACTAGCTTTTCCCAGAACTTTGAACCGCACCTCACAGCTGTCTGTAAATCTAAAAATATTTCAAGTGTTTATTGTATTCATGAACACAGTGTAGTTGTAGTTTTTTTTAATTTAGTCAGGTATGGGTATTAATTGGTGTTATGGGTTTACAACACAACACTGTGTATCAAACCTTAAAAATACAGCAAAAAATCTTCCAGTAACGCATACACAATATCAAAATAAATGTACCAAATTTTAAATGAATCTTGCACCAAATAGCAGAAAAAGAAAGGAACTGCTTATGTAAAATCAAAATTTCACCCAATAAAGGGCTTTTTCTCGTCTCCCAGGCTGTCTTCAAGTAACTGACTAACTTCAATGTTTTCCATGTGAATAGTCTTTTGCATTGTATATGTTTAAACAAGTATGGCATGGTCCTCGATAAAAAATACAATAGAAAGCAAAATGACTGACTAATTTTCATATCATTGAGATGGCATATTGGAAAAATCCACTTTTCTTCTTCCAGGCAGCACATATGCAGTCTTTAGTGGATCTTTATGTTCAGCTGAGTGTCAAGGGCTCAAGGTTTAGGCTCTGACTGATATCTTTCTGTTTGTGTCTGGGCTTGGTTTGGATTTTCTATTTGTGATATTTATTGCTTTGTTTCTGTTTTTTTCTCTTCTTCTCTTCTCTCCCAGCGTCTCAATCTCAGCGAGGACGTAGCAGGTGCAACCTTCATGGCCGCCGGCAGCTCGGCTCCTGAGCTCTTCACGTCCATCATAGGTATTCACCGTAACCATTCCTCCCTCTCCTTACCCACTGTTTTATAACCGAACTATATACCGCAATACTGTATTAGCTGCATTAGCGAGGAATCATGCATGGCTTTGCCTTTCAATGCTTTTTTTACCACTTAGACACTTGCAGTAAACAAACATGTTTTCAATATACTAAATCACATTAAAGTCATCTTATCTAAGAACTAGGGATGCACCAATACCGGTCCAATACTGTACTCATATACCTGTAAAACATGTACTTGTTAAACTTGTTAAAAATAAAAAATTGTGAAACTACTCTGATTACCTCCTCACTCAGAACTGGAGTTACATCCAGGTAACTACTATTTCTATGTCATACATGCGCTGCCTTCTATTGGTAAAGGTTGTTGGGGATGAGATATACTCTCATCTGGGCCTGAGCCAACATTAGTCCGAACACAGCCACAGCCTGAGGGTCTCGCACCAGACTGCAAAAAGCCAACGATAGCTGGATGCTATCAAGAAACACCTCAGTCTGTTCCAGGTGAGGTCCCCCCAGACCGTGCACCAAGCACCAAATGAGACACAATCCAGCAGTCATGTCCCTGAGATATGACTGCACAAAGGTTGAAGTGGAGGACCAGGAGGCGACCAAACAGATGTCCTTCACTGAGACACCCCCAAAAATGCTCCTGGTGGAGTGAGCCCTCAGACCTGCAGGGGGGAGGGTGGCTCTTGGCTGATGCCACTGCTAAGAGGAGTGCTGTCTTGAGTGACTGTACTTTTAGGTCCGCCTGACCCAGAGGCTCAAAAGGCGGACCTGCTAGACCATCCAGCACCATTTGAAGGTCCCATTGAGGACTCAGCCTGCAGGCCTCCCACAGGAAGCGCTTCACCAGTGGATGGCTCCTGGCCATGAAATGGTCCAAGCTGTCATGGCCCACCATAATCGCTGCTGCAAACACCCCCAAAGTGGATGCCACATGACCACCATTGAATAAGCCCTGTGGGAAATCTAGAGGGGGCACGAATTCAGATCAAGGTTCTTGGCCTCGCACCAGTCCATAAATACCCACCATCATGCCATGTAAACCGTAGCAGTGGACAGGGCATGTGCCTTCTGATTCATAGAGACCACCATGGGAGACCCAAGCTGCTCAGTCTCACTCTCTCAACCTCCAGACCCTGAGGCTCTCATTTTCATTACTAAAGAATTGTTTTTTTTTATTATCTTTTAAAAAAGAATAAATCCAGAACAGGGTTAGAATAGATATATATTTTAAAGATGACAAAAGCAATAGTAATGTTTCCATCAGCAAAGTCACTATATAAATCCAATAATATCTCACTAGAAAGAAATAAAAAATGTCAGTAAAATGAATCGTATTCCTGACATCAAAACACTGAGTGAAGTTTTGAAAGAATGAAGTTAGTTACAAACTAAACTAAACACAAACAGACAAATAAACCAGAGGAGAGGACAGAAAAGGTAGAGTGACCATAAATGACAGCAAAACACGGTTGAGACTCAGCATAGTTTCCCCCTGTCTACAGAAAAAGTATGGCACGTTTAGCAGAGCAGCCATATCTATGAGAACAGCATCAGCGAGTGTTCTGTGTGTCTACACAGGAGGCGTTCAGGTACAGTGTTGAGCATAGTTACCCATGTTTTGGAAGTGCTCAGAGCCCGATACACAAATTTGACTGTAGTTACGTGTGTAAAACGGAGGAAAATAGACTTGACAGCTCTGTGAAAAAACATAGGAAAACCCTGAAGTCTGATGATAAAATTCTGAAAATGTGCATTCGAATGTAGCACAGAACACCTCAACACCCCCTTTCAAAAATATTGCTTCCAGCTTCCCCCGACGTTCTCTCAACACGGACCCCCCCCCCCCCTCCATGCTACAGTCTCTCATCAAGCAGAAGTGGGCTCTGGGAATATTTTGGTCTGAATCTGAGCTCCGTGGCAATCTCACTGCTCACCAGTGGACACTTCTGGAAAAGACTCTATCTGTTCTGGCTCTTTGAGGAGTTAACCTGAGCTCCTCTAATGCTTTGGCATCAGATGTGATTGCTGCTGTGATCGTGCTTCAGAGACTTTTGACCAAAGAAACAGACGAGGACCATGGCATCAAAACAATGGAGGGAACCTTAGCTGCAGCCATCAAGAGACGCTTGACTGACACAAAAACCCCACTCTACTGCATTGCAACTGTAACGATCCCAGGTAAAGTATGCCTATGTGTGTGTGTGTGTGTGTGTATGTGTGTGCTGAGCATGTGAGAAAGAGAGAGAGAATGATGAAAACAAAACTTTGTCATTATGACCGACATAAAACTTTTTCCTATTTACTGTTATATAATCAATTTACTTTATTAAGTGATTTGAAGGCAATATACTGACATTCATTTTGACAATTTCAGGCTAGCTCATCTGTTACCAGCAGTGTCTGGAGAAGAGGCAGACATACAAGAGGATCTGGGGGAACCACTTGCCACAAAACCTACGCAAGGGCCAGGCCAGCAGCAATTTGGACAGTGTGTTTGATAAGATAGCAGATAGAGATATACCTTGGAGAGACCACAACTTTTCCAGAAGACAACCCACTGCAGTACTCGGGGGTTAACAAAGTGCAGTTTCCCACTCAGGCCCAAATGCCATGCAATATACCTCTCAGCACCATGCAGTAGTGTGGAAAGTGAAAGGCTGTTTAGCTCAGTGTCATATATTGTAGATGAAAACAGAAACAGGCTCACAGCTGATAATGCAGACAAGCTTCTTCTCATCAAAAAAGAACCTGCCTCTCACTTTTCCAAAAAAGGCCTAGTCCTCACAGACAGCACTAACTTATGGTAACATATTATTTCAGTTGTTCTGCTGCAGTTGTATGTTGTGTGGTACTGAAATCCACTGAATGTGTTACATGTTACATTTAAGGGAAATGTGTGGCAGTGCCATGTTTGTTCAGGAAAACACAAAGTTGAATGTTAAAATGTCAGCAACAGCGTCATGTTGTATATTTAATTTGTTACAGTCAGAAAATGAGAAACATCTGATGAAAATAAGCATGTTTTCAAAGTCATTGTTAGAACTGTAATGGTATTATTAAGTACTCATATCGGTACCCGGTATCAGCAAGTACCCGAATGTAAGTACTTGTACTTGTACTTGGTCTGAAAAAAGTGGTATTGGTGCATCCCTAGTAATAACTACTAAAGAATTGCTGATGAGGAGTAAAGGCAATTTGTTTTTTTCTTTTTTTTCTTTGATCATGGCTGCTTATGGCATAGTATATCTGTCTGAACGAACAAGAGAACATCAAAGGCCCGACTGCCACATTACATCACTATCCTCTATATAAAACTCTAATTATACATACAGACTGGGTTTAAGAGACTCAACAATCTTCTTTTTTTATAGCAAAGTAAATGTAGCTTTGGGCTTTATAGATATCATAGATATTTAAATTTTTTCAGCATCAGTAAATACTGTACAGTGACTGTTTTAGCACTGTTTTTTAGTCATTTTTGACCATTTAGTAAAATGTAACCCTGTAATTTTAATAACAGACACATTTCTATGTGGGAACTTGCATTTCTCTGAACAGTAGTGGTTGTGTGTATTAAGGACTGTGTCTGTTTGTGTGTAAGACAGAGAGAGAGAGATCTATGACCAATATGGAGTTATTTACATATGTTTTGACAGTTGTGTGACAGCTGTTTGTCAGCACTGCAGATGCTGTGTTGCAACTGAATATGTCAAGAACTGTGCAACACATCATCTGTGCCTGCTATGGAGCCTTAATGTCTTCTGCTGTGTGTGTTTGTGTGTGTGTGTGTATGTGTATGTTGGCTCATTTTCTCCCCAGGGGTGTTCATCACCAAAGGTGACGTGGGTGTGGGGACCATCGTGGGTTCAGCTGTCTTCAACATCCTCTGCATCATTGGTGTGTGTGGCTTCTTCGCTGGGCAGGTATGATGTCATAGCAGCGTTACACTGCTGCAGTCAAGCCCGCCGCTGACCTGGTGGTATTTTCACAGAGTACAACCGACGGCCTAATGTCACCTTTAAATATTCAGCATTATAAACAGAAAGTGGGAGAGTGAACTCATGCATACGTGCACATGTTGACATAGAAGCATACATGACATGCGCACATTGTTAGTTTATGCGTGAGTCTTATTGCACCAAAGTACATCTGATCCATATGTAAAATACCAGGTATCTCTATATGTTGATTTTATTTTTAATCTTTGTTTCCTAACATGTGCCTGTATTATCTGCCTCTGCAACTATCACATTTTCCTTAATGTTTCAGTGTAGGCAGATTTAATCTCATCTTTCATGTGACTGTCACGTCATATGGAAAATAACAAATAATCAGGATTAATACGTTTCACACCTCAATCATCCTCAGTCCTGAAACACAAAAAAGTGCATAGTGATTATGCTTTATTCTTTTCATTCACATATTTGTTTGTAAAAAAATCAATTTTTTGTTTGTTTGTGTGACTTAACCAGCCACATGTGCAGCATCACATCATTATGAACCTAGGAGACAGTTTGTATCTCTGTTATGCTTTGCATCCTTGGTGTTGTGTATTGTATGAGATACAGAGATAACATAATATAGTGCAGCCTCTCTCTGATGCTATCTGACATGCCAGGGACAGGGCAGGGCCTCACATGGAAATGAGCGGAGTACAAGGATAAGCTCTCTGCTCTGAAAAATATATGCACTTGACTCCAAACAGTGATGCAATCCCAGATTGTGCATTACGCAATCATAGTGAGATAATGAGGGAGAAAGACAGGCAGTGTAACGGGGCTTGGAGGGATGGGTGCAGTAAAATCATCTTCAAGCCCAGCAATTGCACCTCACTACTGTTTATTACCTTTGGCTGGCTGTCCATTGCCGGTTCCATCTACAAAGCACTTTTGTACAATGAGCTACAGTACAAGCAAACATTTTAAAGTTGTTATGCTCTAACTTTGCCCTCTGGCTCTCAGCAGCAAACAATTCCACAGCTGGGAGTGGCACTTTCAAGATGTGACTTCTGACTCTCCACTCTCAGTGTGAGTGTTGTGTGGGAAGACTGAGATGCTAAGCGTTACAGCATTAGTCACAGTGTTGTGGGCTCCTGCATTGTATCTGATTACATAAAGTTGATAAACACACCGGCACCTTCTCTATGTAGGATGGCACCTTGCAGTTTGGCTTTTTCAGTGACTGTGATTCAGTCGGTCAACTTAACAGCTCCTGTGTTTACATCAGTATGCTAATGATGTCAGAGGCGTTTCAGTATAACGGGGCTGCATAAACTCCAGCAAGGCTAAGTATTACTATAAGAGTATGTGAATTGATGCCGTGTACTTATTTTTGTAAGTGTGCTTATCTCTGTTTTTTTTTTCCTTGTAGGCAGTGAAGCTCACTCCATGGGCTCTACTCCGAGATTCAATTTACTACACCTTTTCTATCATAGCCCTCATTGCGGTAAGAGTTTAGAGACATAGAGATACATGGAAACACGATACACATGATCAAATCTTTAGAAATTGCATAGATATGCAGATAAAATGCTATGAAGCCAGCCATTGTTTCACATCAAGCGCACAAAAATAGATAAAGAAAATCACACTAGTATCATGTGAAAGTGTGTCAGTAATCCATAATTTTGCATATTGTGTTCAACATCCTACAAAGGAAACCTCATAAGTGATTGTAAGATAAATAAATGAGATGTAATGAACCAAAAGGTTACACTTTGACCTTTTTCTGGCTGTCTGAGCTCTGGATTGGTCATGCCCCCTGGTGGGGTAGATGCTGAAATGCAGAATTTGACCTTGAATTACTACCTCCCACCTAATGTCCCCTTGTGTCTTCTTTGTCCTGCCTCTTTAGTTCATCTATGATGAGAAGGTTTGCTGGTGCGTAATGATATTTTTCTGTTGCACCCTCAGTTTAAATATATTAGAAATACAAAATGTACGAATTTGACTGACCTTCTGTTCGTGTGTTGATGTCCAGGTGGGAGTCTCTTGTCCTGATTCTCATGTATGCAGTCTATATCCTCATCATGAAGTGAGTACCATCCTGAAGACATTTCTAATGCCTTCAGTTAACTGATTGGTTGCAGTCATTTAAAAGAAGCCGTTGTGCCTCCAACAGTGTTTTGTTCCTTTATCATTGCCAGGTTTAACGGCAGGGCACAGCGCTACTTCGATCGTCGAAAGAAGAGCTCCGTAAATCTGGCCAACGGGTTGACAGGAAGCACTGATCTGGAGGATAATGTCACTTGTGATGCTACTGCAGTCCTGCTCAAGAAAGGTAAGAGAATATGTTCTATTTCACACAGGCTTTGCCCTCTAACAGGGCTCTGTAGGATTTATCTGCACTGAAATATGCATAAATATAAAGGCAGCTGGGGCACCACTCATCTATTTTTATTCAGCTCCATGAGAAGTCAGTCAAGGATGTCTTTATCAAATAAGTTCTGTCCGCCTTGCCCTGGATTGATTCCCACTGCTAATGTTCCACCATGCTGTCTGACTTTTGAGCTTTGTATATGGTGAGACGACAGCAGAACTCCCAGTGCTCCAACTATTTTGAGATCCAAAAACACACCCCTGAACCCCCTTGTTAGTGAAGAACTTCCCCTACATGACGAGCTTCCACCTCCTGGTCCTCCATCCAAACGACTGTCACCCATAATCTTGACAAGTTCTTGTAGTGTGTATAATGAAAGACCCCTCAGGACCACCACAGCATTCATCTTCTTATTGGTCCAGGGGCTACCGCCTTTTTACCTGACTTTGCTAACTGCTGCTCCTAGCAATCGCTTTGTTTCTAGTCTGCACTGAACAGGTTTGGCTAGGGATAACTGGGATGCCAGTAGGATAAGGAACATCCCCTGGGTCCTCAACTGTCTTTGCCACCCAGCACTTCCACAAATTACTCTAGTGTCTGCATCTTGCAGCTGTCCCTCTGTCGTCAAAGTTAGGGAACAATAAGGGGCACAACAACAACAAACAGAGGAGAGCAGTGCAAGATGCTGGCTAAGGCATGTGCACATCCTTCCAGTCTCCAGTCTGCTTCAGCACAGCCTGCTCTCTCAGCTTGCTCTACATCTGGTTCTCTGACTGCCGACCCAGAGAGAACCAGTCTGCTAAACTTGTTCCTCCTCTGCTGAGGAGGCAATGAAGAGAACCAGGGTGGCAGGTGGCAGTTGGTTAGACAGATGGTTGCGGCATCACCATTGGTCTACCAGTAGCCAGCGGGAACCTGGACTGTTGGATGGTTGTTAAAATACCTGTGAGGGAAGTGACCTCTTACATTTCTGTGTGCATGGACACAGTCCCTGACAGGACAGTGGGGTCATACACTAACAAGGATGGTCAGAGGTGTATTGCCTTTTGGATGGAACAGTCACATGAACCCACTACAGCTGACACTGGTGATGTTGGTGCTTCAACAGCTATTGACACTTCGCAAAATGTGTTGATGAGGACCAATTGCCCTATGTCAATTCAGACAGGATGGAGTTCACACTGTACCACTGTTGCAGACTGCAGAGAACCTTCAGAGTCTATGGATTTTGGGGTGCATTTTATGCCTTTATTTGACAGCTGGTAGTTAAGAGGTGACAGGAAACAAGGATGAGAGAGATGCAACAAAGCTCCCCAGCCAGATTCCGGTAAATTGCAGTTTATGGTCAGCATAGTTATACCTAAGTTGCAGGATCAACCAGACCACGGACGTGTGGCCCATTAAGGGCAATGGGGCGCCGCCCCTCCTGCGATTCCAATTGTGAAAAATAGTTTTTGTTATTGTTGTAATATGTGGATAAATTTCAGTTGTTACTCTCACATAAATCATACATACATATGTACAATACAAAAACGTGCAATGATTAATGAAAAAGTGCTGCCCACAATCTGTGTCTGTGCAGAAGGACGTACCTTTCTCCGCATGAGGGCAGTATGTGTGTAATAAGTTCAGCTTTTCCTAGTGGCCCCTAATTGGTTGACACAGCACACATAAAATAACTGGATCTGGGTTTCCGCCCAATTGCTACTTCCCTATTAGATTACATTTACCCCCTGAAGGCAGGCAAAATGTACATGGATGTTGTGGTACTGTGGTGATAATTGTAAAGTGAAGGCAGTTGCTAAGTGGCCACCAATAGATACTTTTTTGCACTTTTAGAAACCGCTAGCCTAGCCACCAGCAGCTGGCTCTATACTACATTTTATGGGGCATGCTCACGGCCAAAATACACAGAGCTGCCTAGGGCCATAGCCCCACCAAGTGGAAAAGCCATGCCACACCACTGACCCAGACACTGAATTTTTACATCTCAGGCCTCGAAAATGCACATATCACATCCCAAAGTGGAAATTCAGTGGACAAATTGAAACTGTATCCTGATATTGCAAACTGGAGAGGTTTGAGAAGGTAGAAATAAAACAATGTGGCACACTGTCCTTTGGCTTTCTCTTCTTCCACAGGACTATCAATGTTGGGGGTGGCCTTAAGAGACAAATTTCAGTGATACATTCCTCTACCATGCAGTAAAAATATTCTATGATTCTTTAGCCCCTGTAAGAACCTGCTTAAGGCCTTTAAGTAAATGTCTCAAGTCATAGTTACTCAAGGCAACTTTCCTGCTTGTTTTGACCTTGTCTGAGAGGGAAAGCGATTTGTACGCCTTTTACTCCACCCAAACTGTAAGCTTCTATCAGGGTTTTATAAAACACAATAAGAGCTACAAACTTTGGACAATACCCCACATTAGCTTACTAGCTAATGTCTCCTTCTTATCTACAAACAAAGACACATCTTGATTCCACATTGGCTGGCTGGATGAGTTACCAAACAAAAAGTGCATTGCTAATGTCAGTTTGCAGGCTATATAGCTAAGTACTTAATCAGCTAAAGCACACTGAACAGCTTAAAAAGTGACCTGCAAATATTGATATCAGTCAGTTTACATGCTAAATGCCACTGCTAACAAAACACTGCCTGTTCTTAGCTTGTAAGCTAGATTTAGTAGCGCAAGTTTGTGTACACTGTGTTTCTTAGCCCCTGCCATCTCAAACACTTACAGGCTTGGAGAGTAAAGGAACAGTTGTGTCTCCAAAGACACTTTTTCTTTCTTTCAATAATAACAAATGTAAAAGCAATAGATTTAAAAATCACTTTGGCATGATGGTTGATTGCAAAAATGGATGACTAAAAGTGATTTCAGCTGGACTAAATAGAAAATAAGTAGGTCCCTGTGAACAGTTAGGGCAGTAGTCACATGAACATTGTGTCTTACATCTCTCTAGCTAACTTCCACTGTAAGCCATCCGTGCTGATGGTAGATGAGCTCCTGTCTGCCTACCCCCACCAGCTGTCTTTCTCCGAGGCTAGCATGAGGATCATGATCACCAGTCATTTCTCACCCAGAACCCGCCTCACCATGGCCTCTCGGATGCTGATCAATGAGGTAAATATGCACTAATATGGTGTGCGACTTAATGTTTAGTTTGTAGTTTTACAGGCTTTGAATTGGAAAAAGTGGAAAGGCACCAAAGCCACTCTCAAGAGAAATATAGTTTTGTTCAGCTATTTTTCAAAAACTCTGCCAAAACCAGAGTCTTAGCAAAAAATACAAACCACATAATCCTGTCTGGTGTCAACAGAGGAAGGAGTGAAATGAATAAATATTCATTTGGATATTATAGCCAACATTTTCTCTCAGACACCTGTCTGCTGCAGATTACAGTCTGGATGTAAATCCAAAATAAACAACCAAATTTAGGCTTTTGAGAAAAAGAGGTGGAAAGAACATTCAATTCTGCTTCAGGCAATTTTCTTTTGATTTGATTATATAAATAAAAACTAAAAACAAACCTAGGTAGTTTGGTGGGACTCAAAATTGGTCTGACACACTGCTGTTGCTATGCTGCACAACAACAATGCAATAATGTCCAAATGTAATAATGTAGTCATAGATGGTCTATAACAATGTCTACACTCACTTCCAGAGACAAAGACTGATCAACACCACTGAGACTCGGGTCAACCGAATCAACAACGGCGACTCTGACTCAGTGGCCAAGGCCCAGGGGAGGCGGGGCTTGGAGAATGGGATGGGCGGGGCTGAGCAGGGCCTCAACGGTAGATGCAGACTTCAGCGACTGGAGTCTGGGAATGAGACAGAGAATGAAAACGAGGACAATGAGAACAACGAGAATGATGAGGAAGGAGAGGGAGAGGATGACAATGGAGGGCCCCTGGTGCCTTTCAAAGCTCCAGGTGCGGCACAGATAAAAGTTTAGAATCAAATGATCATAGTCAATAATGTTTTATGATTAGTGCTATTATTGATTATGTTTATTATTCCTTCCCTTTCTGTCTCCCTACAGCGGGTGCATGTAACAAGCTGAAGTGGCTGACCATGTGGCCGCTGTCCCTGCTTCTGTTCTTCACCGTGCCCAACTGTGCCAAGCGGGGCTGGGAGAGATGGTTCATGGTCTCCTTCTTCACTGCCACCATCTGGATCGCTGGCCTTTCCTACATCATGGTCTGGATGGTCAGTCCAGGGTCTCACTCACAAGCATTCTGAAAGCATACGTAACCTGTAAAGGGTGATAAAATTGCCTCTTCTGAATTAGGAGATTGTGAACTTTTGTGCTTTTACTGTTAAGCTTTAGGAACCGTATGAACATTTTTGGGTGGAGTTGGGGGAGATTTTTCTTCTCCCAGATGTCCCAGATGTATATTTTATTTCAGTCTTTCCTTGAGATTCATTGTAAAAAAAAAAAAAGAAAACGTCAAACATGTAACAGATGGACAACAATCCTGTGTCTGTATCAGGGCTTTATTTTCTTCATAAAATCTTTATAGTTATTGTCGATTGAACATTATCTTTCTAGAGAGTAGCACATTTTCCACTAGCACACAGTGCCTTCCATTTTCACTTTAATCTGCATCATAACAGAAAGCAGAACTACGGTAAAGTTAAAGGTACCCTGTGGAGTTTTTGCCCACTAGTAGAGCTGTGGAGCATTGTTCTTACTAGTGGGTATGTGTTTTATTTGTATTGTGCACAAGCACAAGGTTGCATGTGTGCAAACATGTGGGTACACAAATCCCATCCTGCTTTTGGTTTCAAGCTGTTTTGCTGATCGACACTTAATGACAGTAAAGTGCCATCAAATGTAGCAATGCATGAAAGTGAAGAAGACTGCTACTAAGCAAACACGGATGTAGCAAATGCATGATTTAAAATATGTAATAATCAGCTTTGCAAATGTTTCATGAGTAAAGGGAACTCACTCAACACATAAAATGCATTTTGGTGTGAGACACTGAATGTTAATATAACTTGTTTGTTTATGAAAAACTTGAAAGGGCAGCTTTAAATGTGTCATATATAATTATTACCATTATTATTACTATATACAGTTAACTACTTCCACTTCTAATTTACAATTTGGTGGAGATTATTATTCCATTAACATATTAAGATTTAAACAGTTGTACACAATTTTATTTTCTTTATGCACTCTTAGTTATTAATGGTGAAACAAACTGCACCAATCCCATATTGTTGTATTAGTTTGAGATACTGGGGGAGAGTGTTGCAGGTTTTTTTCTAAATAAAGATGAGGGTCCAAAGAAATTTTAATAACACTGAGGACAGTCTTTCTTTTTAAAAAAGTGAAAACTGATGTTCAACCCCCCTCTCCACCCCTATAAATATAGTATGTTCTCCTATGAAGACTGATGTTGTCTTTATTTCTTTAATGAACATGCTTTCAGTGAGCATTGATAGATAAATAGTGTATTCTTTTCAGCTGAATGGAATATCAGACAGTATACGATAAAGAAATTCTTCAAAATTCAAGAAACAAACTGGCAAGCTGAATCCCAGAGAAAGCTGATCGATAACTAAATTCATTTAGTAACTCTCAATCTGGAGATGTATTGAACATAAAGAGGATTCTTACATTTTGTGCAACAATGTATTAGGAGGTTATTCCTAACCTGTTGTTGTACAGTGAAGATGCATAAAACTGTTATACCACTGAAATTTGATTCCAGGTTGTCTCAGTTGTAGTCTTTATTTAATTTACAGTACTGCTGAACTATACATGAAGGAATCAATAAACAACAGTATATTGAGACAAACTCTTGGTTTCTCTTTGGTTTCAGGTGACTGTGATTGGCTTCACTCTGGGCATCCCTGATGTCATCATGGGCATCACCTTCCTAGCAGCAGGCACCAGTGTCCCAGACTGCATGGCTAGTGTTATAGTCGCACGGCAAGGTACACACACACACACACACACCAATACACTCTTCTACAACAAGACACAGTATTTGTGTAGCAGAGATCCTGTAAAGAGAAGGAGCGGTGGTGCACAACAGAATATTTCTTGTCATAATTGACTTGTCTCCTGACTGTATACAGACCTTGACAGTGTTGCTCTCCTTGCCTCAGGTCTGGGAGACATGGCCATCTCCAACTCCATAGGCAGTAATGTGTTTGACATCCTGGTGGGCCTGGGCCTGCCCTGGGCTCTACAAACACTCTGCATCGACTACGGCTCCATCGTGAGTGCTTCTCATCTCAGCCAGAGGAGACTCTGCTGGACTCAGGCCAGAATAGAACAGAGCTGTGTTTATGAAGGGCAGCAACATTGGTCTGTAATACACAGTGCAGAACAGTGAGGGAGTTTAAGATTACTGTTGTACACAAATACACCCACACATTACTGTACAACACTCTTATATACTATAGAGCAGTGATTCTGAAAGTGGGGTCTGGGGACCCTCAGGGGTCCTTTAGGGGGTTTCAGGGGGCCCGCAGCAAAAAGGGGAATAATTTATTTTCCATAAGTAACACAATGACAGAATGTATGACTGTGTTGGTCATGGGTTTCATACACTCTCTGTAATAAAACATCTAAAAGCAAAAATCTTATCTGATGGGGGACTCCAGGACAAAATCTTATCAACTGGGGGTCCGTGTCTAATTTGTGTCATTTTAGGAGTCCTTTACATGAAAAAGTTTGAGAACCACTGCTATAGAGTAATGCTCTGTGTTTGTCTCCTTAGATCCATCTTAACAGCAGGGGACTCATATTCTCTGTTGGACTCTTACTAGCCTCAGTATTCTTCACAGTAAGTACCAAACGTTTGAAACTAACTGAATGGGACCGGTCTTGTGATGGAGCAGGCTAAAGCACATTCATCCAGCATGTATTGTAGTTTTGAATCCAACCTTAGGCGTAGATTCGCGTACTTTTAAGGAAAGCTAAAATATCCCAAGGAATATTTGTCTACAACATACGAAGGCTAAATGTTGCATATTGTCATGTATGTGAAAGAGTCTATACTTGGTGACACAAGAAAAATCAAATCAAAATCAAATTTCCTGTACACATTGTTCAAGAAACCCTTCTTTTTAACAACCTGATGACAGTTTATAGAAAATAAATGTACAAAATTATATATTACATATTATAACCTCTTGTCTCCTTACATATTCCACCCCACTCTAGTGTCCGTACTAACTCTGAAACCTGTGACACACTGCAATTTAAGGCTTTTATTTACCCAAATTTTAATGTCAGTGAGAAACCACTAATTTGTAACACAGTTAACAGTCTGTCAAGCCTCCTATGAACTCAGGTCTAACTCAAAAATCAAGCTACAGGCATAAACCACGAGCATACTGACATGACAAAGAGAAAACAGGAAACATTAGGCTTGTTCGAGATGAGCCAGGCCCGTGCAGAATGGATCACCGACCATCACTGCACAAAGCATAGCAGTTAGAGTCGTGTCCGACTTGATCTTGACTTGCTCTGATGTCACATGTGGGCAATAATAAGCACACAACATAAAGGTGGCTGCAGCCGTTCTCCAACAACTGCAAGAAACTCTTCATTTTTTTATTAGATTGCAAAGATTCTGATTTTATCAGTCCAAAACTGACCTAAGAATTCAGATGTTCTGTTGATGACAACTTTTATCAGCAGAAGAGACAGAAAACATTCAGTAGCCAAATATTACAGATAGGCTTCAATATGAGCATTACGTAATTATTTAATACTTGTCAGCATTATAAAGTGAACTTTCGGTAACAAGTGTGACATGAAGATTGTTCTCTGTACAGATGTGAAGCCCTGACAGTCTGAATATTCGAGAGATAAAGGATGTCATGTCTGTTTCTGCTCCTCTCCTCTTACATTTTGAGTATTGATTGGTGTTTTACTGTATTTATTTGTTTGCACATTACAAAATGAGATTTGATATGTATACAGTCATTCATATATACATTATGTTACAAAAACCCACTTTTACCTGCATATACTTAGCTATACATTAATTTAAAGTAAATAAACATCTGTGCAGGAGAGGTAGAAGCTAAACGCTTATACCAAGACCTCTCCCAAATACTCAAATTCTCAAAGACAAGATAAACAAAATTACATTG
This sequence comes from Thunnus albacares, assembly GCF_914725855.1. Lineage (NCBI taxonomy): Eukaryota > Metazoa > Chordata > Actinopteri > Scombriformes > Scombridae > Thunnus > Thunnus albacares. The sequence goes on along the minus strand of NC_058108.1, from coordinate 13,568,180 downwards.
AATAAAAATAATTTACTTTTATTTGAATTTCTTTATCTCTGGAATGAGATGTGAATGAGTTTGACAAGTCAGCGGATTTATGGGCAGCATGTGGACCAGCAGGTAGTGGTCCGCCTCTTACCACAGTTGAATTCCTGTGTAAAATAACTGAATAATATTGGAGATTACAGAATAAATGCTGTTTTGATGATCCAGGTCATTTTGTTTTAACTGTGTTCTGTGTGAACACAGTTAAAACAAAACAGTCAGTGACTGAGTGGATACAAGCGTGACCTGATAACATTTTATTAAATCAGGATCAGATCTAACAGGATGTAAATATTTATGTGACTTCCTGTATATTCTTTAAAAGCTGCTGGAAACTGTTTTTGTCACTGCCCCCTGCTGCAGCCGCCTGATCTAGACACTGAACACAGAGAAAGAGCGGGAAAGGGGAACATATGTCACATTATACTAAAGTAAACATAACGTTTACTACAGTTTCCCAGTTTAATTCACAATATGACTTTGCTTTGTATTATTTAAGGACAGAATTCATATTGAATAACAGTCATTAAGGTGTCACCTAAGGTTTCAGCTCCCCCATGAATCCTGACGAGTTGGTTCTGACCGTTAACACCTACAATGCTAACGTCCTCCCCTGTTTATTTTTGTACCATCTTTAATTCTGTCTGTCCTGCCTGCAGGTTCTAGGGGTCCATTTGAACAAATGGACTTTGGACTGGCGACTGGGCTTGGCCTGCATCATCCTGTACGCTGTCTTTCTATGCTTCTCTGTCCTCATTGAGTTCAACGTCTTCATCTTCGTCAACCTTCCTATGTGCCGAGACATCCATTGACCTCCCTCCTCTTCTTCTTCTACTTCTTCCTCTGGCTAATGGAGGAAACCTCACCTGGCTTCCAGTTTCTTGGCGCCTTCAGACCAAGTCCTACCTTTTTTTTTTTTCCAAATAGAAAAATAGAGCTCTATATGATTTATCTTTGGTGCAATACACACAAGAGAGAGGACACCGGAGGTTGTGGGTTTTTTGGTGGGACTGCACATGAGGCGCGAAAAGAAAGTCCCAGCAGCAGAGATTGCTGCCAGTCGTTGTCTAAGTTTGTACTGAAAGGTTGGCTGGAGTGAACTTAACCGTATTAAGACCAACAGTTAGGCTACTGTTGGTGAAGAAGCTGCTACTGTTACTGACTAACTGACCGGCAGAAAGAGAGAAATCCTGCGCTATCAGCGATTTTTAGCTGGATCGTTTGTTACTCTTTGTACAAGTTTGGATATAAGCACACAATTAAGGTATTTTTAAGTAAAAACTGGCTTTCTCTGTATATATTTGAGGATTATATAATTAATAATATTAGCTGAAACATGGGATTCTCTTATGCACAACTGGATCAGTCTTGCAAAACTGAATGAACCAATGACGGTGACAATATTGTATGTTTTACTTTAGCACAGCACAGTCATGTGGTCTGCCAGAAATACACTCAAATGCTTCATTTGTCTCCCTTTTTTCAGCCCTGATACAGTATAACAACATAGCATGCTGTTCTAGCCACAAGCCAACTCTAGCTTTGCACTGACAGAGAGAATCTAGATATTAAACAATATTCACATAGAGTCTATTCTTGGCTGTTTTTCTGTCTCTCTACAGGCATATCCCAGTAGATGTGGGGTTTATTTTTCTTGAATAAAACCCACATATGAAAGGGATCTCCCTGGAACTGACACCCAGCACTGACACTTTATTGATTAGAGATGTTATTCTATCATTGCGCAGTGTCTACAGGTTCTCTAAACATGTAACTACTGAATTTAAAGTTCCCTCTAGACATTAAACCTCTTGTGCTATAATTAAGAAATAGTTTCTAGCCTCTGAGTTGAGTATAACATTGTTACTTCTTAAAGCCAAAAGTATTTTTAGAATAGCAGTAAGAGTTATAGATTTGGACTTAAGAATCAGCTTGTGTGCGCAGCGTGTGTGTGTGTGTGTGTGTATGTGAGTGTGTGCGCATGTGTGTGAGGTGTGTGATACAATCTCGAGGGGAACCAAGGATACCACTGTTACTGGGAAGACATAATCATGATTTATTTATGAATTAATTTATTCAAAGATCATGTCTAACCACCAGTTTCAGCCCTTTGGATCATGTACAGTGTATTAAATGGAACGCTCTCCGATCATTGGCGACGGAGCTGTACAATGTACTGTACCTAATATATAATCTAAGTACTGGAAACTGACTTGATGTTGTTTATATTTAAGAATAGAACTTTATAATTTATAAGTTTTGTATAGTTTGGAAAGATATTGCAACATTTGTATATTGGTACAAAAACAGTTTAGAGATGTTGTGTTTTGGTGAGATGGACTGAAAGTGCATCTGTTTGACCCTCTCACCGGTCCTAACACGGCGAGATCGGTGAAAGCTAATCTCCCTTCTCGTATGTTAAACTAGTGATGAATCACGGATGTAAAAGTTGCACTTTCAGAGAAAAAGGAAGTGCGTACTGATGGCACGCCACTCTGAACTTTCACAACATATTGTTTCTTAAACACAGTGCTTGAACTCTTGTACCATCCCTTGTATTTGAGGCTTCAAATCCTGCGCTCATGGCCATTCTCCTGCTTGTATTTGAGCCAAAAATACACCATTGTCAACAGTATTGCCACTCTGTTTCAGCATGTGTTCAAACAAACTGTGTATTTTTATTTTTGATTTTATAAGATTTTGTAGGTGTTGTTGCTTCTCCTGCAGCCACGAGAGAGCGCTGTAGAACTGTGTTACATCTTCAGAGGGGGCTGACACAGTAGAAAGTGGTTTGGGTATATTTTCAGGTAGGCTACATAGAAACAAATACTGGTCAGTTTGCATGCCTCTTTCATAATTCAGATTATTTTATGTGTAATTTTAATGCATTTCCAAGATGAAAAGGCACTGTCTTGATTATGCTGTACATATCAGAGGGATATGCTACTATAAACACAGATGTTGGAGTAACTTCTGACAAGCAGTTATATTTGAGATATATACAGTATTTAGAATGTAGGCCTACAACAGTTAGTTTTCAGCTAATTAATGTCGTTTGATGCTCATGTCCTTTGAATTGTTTGTAAATCCTCATTTTTGTTGACGAGGACTTCTGGGCTCAGAGCCAGAGAGATGAAGATGTTGGCCTTGTTCCCAGTGGTCTTCTTGCAATAAACTGATTTACATACACACATCGTTTCCCTGTGTCTTTATGAGCTGTCTGCTCGACTGATGGCTCCATCATTAAATTACTGTTTATTATGACAGCACGTTATTACAATAAAATGAGTAGTCACTTTTTTCTTTACTGTTTTGAAGAGCCAAAATTTATATTTACATGTATTTATTTTGTAGATTGCTCATTAAATGATTTTACTATAACATTCATCAAATATTTCAGGCTGGTTTCTAATAAGGCATCTTTGTAAACTGCTTTATTAATAATGAATAAATAATTTACTAATACTTTAAAGGTCAGTTATAATAGGCAAAGAACAACCGTTGGGTTGCCAGGTCGTGAAAAGGCCCTTTTGATGGTGTTGATTCTTTCTAATAGTAATAATGTAGTTATATTGTTCATAATGCATTAATAAATACTCCATCAAGCCATCAAGTGTGCTGGTATAAATGTAAACAAGGTGTGATGAAATTGATTTTGGTTCAGGCATTCTACAGCTCTTTTCATAAAGGTAAGTGGTCAATCAGTCCAATGGAGGTTTTCCTGATAAACTTAAGAAAGTGTCCTGCTGGAGGAGAATGCACATTAGCAGCAGTGGCAACCTAGAAGTTGTTAATGTTAAAGTTGCACTAATCAATATTTTTTTTTACAAGAATGGATCATATGATTGTGTGTAATGTGAAAAGGTCCAAACCCACAGAGAATAATCACCCAACTCTGCAGTTCCTCTCAGCTCTATGGAGTGTTTTAGCATCTTTCAGTTCATTGTTTTGTTTTCGTTCCCGCAGCTGTTTTGATTCAGTCTCACAGTTCTTAACAGTACATTTCATCAAAAAAAGCTCAGATACTGTACGCTACCTGCCCAATACCAAGTGGCAGAAAGTTAAAGTTAGCAACTAGCTGGTGAACATCATGGAGCATTAGCTGCTAAAGAGCCAGATATATTTGTCAGGAGTTGGCGGAGACCAAAACAGAGCTAAAAGGAGAGTGAGTGTTGGATTTACATTCATCAGATGGACACAAACACGACTCCAAATGAATGCTAATGTTTCTCTCTGCCTGCTGGATGTGTAACTAAGAAACTGTTTGCTACTGTAACATGTTCACCTTCACAACTTTATTGCTCCCTGGTCCTCAAGTGGACAAAAAAAAAATCAACGAATGCAGGTTTAACTGTTATTTCTTATTAATGTTCTATAAAGCATTAGTAAATCATTTAACCCTTCATAGACTTATGTAATTAGCTACCACTAAATGTTTTGAACCATCAGACATTATTTAATGTCCTATATAACACACCAGTTAATAATAAGGTGGCTTTTATTTGTACCTTTAACCTTTGCCTGTGGTACAATATTTCTTTTATTATAAGATTTTTATCATATATCCATTATATAAACTTTTTGATTCAGTTTGTGCAATAATATTTTTACTTTCTGTTCTGGATCATATAAGACTTGTATCTTAAGATTATTAACTTTATTATTTTAAACTCTTAAGCAGTGAGAAATGTGCGAGAAATCTAATTCTAATTCAAGTCAAGGTGAATCATCAACATAACTTTCTAAGCCAATCAGGCGGAGGCGTCATATTACGAACGGTCTCCTCCTCCTCCTCCTCCTTCTCCTCCTGTCTCTGTCTCTCACCTCAGTTCCCTCTTTCGTACCCGGTGTGTTTGTTTCTATCCGCCAGTAAACCATGTAAGCGATGGAGTTCGGGGGCATTGAGATCTGTCGGTGTCACCCGAAAACTAAACACAGCAGCGCAGCAACAGCAGCAGCAGCTCTGAGTTCCTCACATGGAGTTTAACCAGAGGAAAGCATCGACTCTGTGGAGCTGAAGAAACGTCTCAAAGGTGAGGAAAGTTGTCTGTGCAGCAGTTGACTGGTCGACTGTAGACCATCATTAACTTCTATGGTAGAAAATGACGATTATTTTTAGACTTTATACTGACTCCTACTTTGATGTCATTTTTTCCAAGAGCTCAAATTAAGTTTTTTTCTGTTGTTAGTAAGGAAAGTTATACAACAACAAGTAGCTCATAAAACCAAATTCACTTTTTCTTTCTGTGGAGTTTCCTCTCTCCAGCTTTGGTACTTTTCTTCATGTTGAATGTTACAGATTGCAAAATTTAAACTGAGATCCTGCAGCTGTCATCTGTGGAAAGTCTGTTTATGAAGTGTATATTTGCTAAAATGGTTGCATGGCTGGGATGTTTTGTATGCCAGTAGGCTCCATTTCTCCTGCAGCACTGCTGAACTTGCACTCGGCTCTATCTTATCTCAACAGCATTTTTAAAAGTTCAGCATGGTCACGTACCACTGTGCTACTTTTTTGGCCCCAATACCTCAAGTATGTACTGATAATATAAAGTTTCTTGGAAAAGTAAATACGTGTGCACCACACATATTTTTGACAAGAACTTGAAGTTGTTGGATTTCTTTTGGAAATCCGACAACCTTATGATTAAAGCGATATATCAGTTTTTGTCTTTTATTTCACAGGTTTTACTTCAAAATCAAGGATTTACATTAAAATAAACAAAAACAAAACATATGAGAGCATGTACAGTAGTGGTGACATGTTCCAGCTTCTGCCCCTGTTCTTTAGCTGCTCTGAGAGTTGATCTTTTTTCATTCAGAGACATGAGACTCGTCTGAACCTGACTGAAAACTACACATACCACTCTTACCTATCTGTTTTTTTTTCTAAATGAGCAGTTAGCTGACGTTTATTGTTCTAATAAAGGGGCCAATTTCCTCATTTAAGCCTCTGTGGAATCTGTTAAAGAGATTAGCTTCACTGCAAAACCCAAGGATTTTTGGCACATAGCGCTGGGTTACATACTGCTGTGGGGAAGTGAATCAGCAGAAAGGCATTTTAATGAAAAATAACTCAGCTTGTCAGCGTTTGATTAGGGTTAAGAAACTAATATTGTTTTTGTCTGCAGTGACTAAAAAGATTGTCACTGTTGCCATCTGACTTCTATTGTTTTTATTGCCCTAGAGAGATTTTCAAATTTTTCTGCCTGTGATTTTAGTGTCAGACTTAAAAAAAAAAAACAGTTTAGTAATGAAACAAAAATAAAATCCATCTCATTAGACATGATGACTAGCCATAGCCTAAAGTAAAAGAACCGTAAAACCACCTCTCTCTGCAACTTCAAGGCAGAACCGAGAACTCCACAGGTTTCTGAAAGGTGATGTCATCTTTGCTGGACAGGGAAGCCGCCACTCAAGTTACTGGTGTGAGAGTAAACTGTCCCTGTGGGAGATGTTAACACTGAACGCTTTCACAGGAGCAACAGTGATGCCTGCAGTAATCCTGCAGCAGGGCATGAAATCAAACTCTCCGTTTAGCTGCAGAAACCACAGACTGGAGCTCTGCTTTTCCTATTTCTGCCTAATGAAGTGAGCCGTGCAGCCTCTTCAACCTGATTGCTGTCTGACCAAAGTTAGTATGGTTTCTTCTATGTCTGCCTTATTTTCAGGATTCAAGGTCAGGGTTACAATAGTTGTAGGCAGGGCCAGACTCACTGGCAAGGGGGCCCTAGGGCAAAAATGAGCCGTGGGCCCCTATTGACCCCCCCCCATATATTTTGCCCAGAGTGCTAGAAACAAAGTTGTACAGCTATTGCTCTACCCTTTGCTTTGTGTTGGGTAATTTATAAGTAAGTATAATATCAACTGAAACAAGGCATTAAAATAAGACAGGGCCATGAGATTAAGTAAATATGTAGCAGCTCCCTAGCAAGGGCGATCTTTGGAAAACCATGAAGGTTATTTAACAGCACTTACAGCTGTTGAAGAATCCTCAAAGACTCTTCTGATCAGCTGGATGAAAAAATATTCCATCTGCTGCATGCTAAACATGTGTTTTCCAATTTGACTTCCTGATCCAAACACAGAAGCTGGCCAGAAATGTCATATTTCCTAGCTAAACTGTAGAATTTGAATTCAGATCAAAAGTTTTCAGTTATATTTGTGTGTATTGATGTTACATTTAATATTTGCATACAAAATAATATGTTAATACTTTTACTGATACAGTGGTGGTCCTGGATATTTTAGTGCCAACAATTTGCATGTGAGTTTTACAATAGAATTTCTATGATGTCTTCTATGAAAAAAAAGTTTCAGTTTAAAAAAATTTCAGTTTTTTTTTTTTGCTTGCTTTTTGTTTTCAACACATGTTCATGGATTTTATTACATTATTTTTGATTTTATTACTTCTATTTGTGAAAAACATGTTTTGGAACTACAGTTCGCATCATGCTTGGGGGATGCAAGCATTAAATATAATGTTGCCATGGAGTCAATGAGTTCACTTTGGGCTACACCTTGAGCCTTGTTTTTCTAGCCAGTGTTTGTTTTCAGTTTGCATCATGAAAAGTCAAGGCATTAACTACTATCAGTCCTTGTTTGCTCTGTAACTTAAAGGGGACATATGATGCTTTTTCTGGTTTTCTGTTATTCATATACTGTTATGATGTCAGATGTTAAACATGATCAAATGGGTTAACGTATGAAAAATCCTCCCTGCAAGTCAAAAGCCAGGGCTTCAACCTGCCCCCGACGCTTTGTTTGCTGTGTTTTTCTACCTTGCCAATGAGCTGACATCAGCTTGTCGTGCATGCCAATAAAGGGCTGCCCGTTCTGTAAGCTTTGTTTGCTAAGGTTGTTTTATACAGTTTTTCCATGTGTTGTTTGCGTTGTCCACTCACATATTTCAGATCAGGTTTTGGCTCATACAGATGTATTTGAGAAATTTTGCGTTAAGAACAAGAAAAAGTGGTGAAATCCTACTACTATAGTTTGTTTCATGGTTTGTTAACGTAGCCTCTAGAGCTGGCAGAAGTCTCCCAAGGAGCAGCTTCCTGAAGCTGGCCAATCAGAACAGAGTGGGGTCCTTTGGAGGGGGACCTTAAAGAGACAGGAGCTAAAATAGCCTGTTTGTGACCAAGGCTGAACTGAGGGACTTTGTAAAGGGCCAGTATAAGATAAATGAGCTATTTGAGCTGTAAATCATGCAAAGATATTCCCCAGAATAAAAATGTGGATCTTTAAATATACATGATATGTCCTCTTTAATAGATAAAGATCATGATTACTTTTCATACTGAAGGAAATGTCTAAATGTGATGATTATAGGGAAAATCTGAAAATATAAGAAGCATCCTCATTCTATGATTTCTAAGTGGATTTACTGATGTTTACTCATGATGGACATCAAACAGACAGACACCACTGTACTGATTCCAGTAGTGTATCATGTCTGTGTGTTCAGATTTGATTGAGTTATGACTGAGAAGAAGATGTGCAATCGGGGTGATTTTTTCCCCCCATCTCTGTGCACAACTACACACTGGTGTCCTAGGCAATTCACTATTGCCCATACCATTTCTAGAAGAATTGATGTTTAGCTCTGTGACTCAAATGTAAAGGTTTAGCCCTCAAAAAGCTGATATTGTGCTTTGGTTGTGTGGGGGATTTGGGGCACCTAATGGTCTGTGTCCTCAGTCCAGGGTTGGTGCAGTTGGCCACTTTGCCTTGTTGGCAATCCAGTCTTGGGCTGAAGTAATTTAAATCCACTTTCCGGTATATGTTTATCCTTTGCTTGTCTCCCACATCTCCTCCATGATTCAACAGTAACAAGTGTAATCATGGTAGTTTGAATATTTTCTATTCATTTTGTCCCACTCTATCTGCTCCATCTCCTGCCTCCCTCTCTTCCTTTTAAATCTGAAGAGGTAGATACATCAGAGCTCAGTCCTTGGCCTGATCCAGCTTGTTCCTGCTACTAATTTAAAGGGGAGTAGTCCAGAAAAAACAGCCCAGACTTTTCTCGGCTGACCTTTTGTATGGAAAGTTGAGGCTGGGCGGTGCTGGTGCCTGACACAGTGTCTAACCATGATTTAGTCCAGTGGCACTCTTATTATATATGGGGTTTGATTTGTCTCTCTTGTCAACATGAAAGGCAGTTTTCATGTGTGTGGAAGCAGATGGTGATTTTGAGCTTTTGCACGTTTCTATTGTGAGACTCCTAAAGCTGCGATTTGAGGTTATGGGATGTGTGATTGAGTGACAGAAGGTCCATAAACATTCCACGGAAAAGATGAAGGTAATCCTAACCTTCTATTCTTGAGTAAAAAAAGCTGTGAGTGTGATGAGATTTCTGTGTATTATTGGAAAACCAAAGACTTTTTTTCTCTAACCAACACAACATGGGCCAGTCGGTTCAGCTGAACTCACAGAGAACCACTGACCCAAATTCTGCTCTGCGACTGCACACACACACACACACACACACACACACACACACACACACACGCACACACACACACATTTGTGAGGCTGTTTACACTCTCTCATAACTTTAGCTGACACTTTTTAAAGAATTGCTTTGCCATTTGTTTAGAAGTGCGTAGCTGACATTAATATAACTTTCAAATACACTCCCTTTCCATCTCTTTAACAGTTTCCTCTGAACACACACACCATCATCTGGTTTGCCTCAGTGTTTAACATGACCCACGTGTGGGAGTCCTTATCTGCAGTGGGTTTGTGCAGCTGCCTGCAGCTCTTCCTTGTGCTCTGACAGCAGCATGGAGCCGTGTTAGCTTAACACTCTTCACTGGATCTCTCAGCTGACAGTGACGCAGCACTTCATGTTGTTTCAACAAATACAAGTAAAGTTTGTTGGATATTTTTTCACAAGGTGGGAAACAGAAACTTTTTGGGAAAAGGCACCAAAGCTCTGCAGTTTAAGGTGAATGTTTTTGTGCTGATTTAAAGTGCAAAATAGAGATTTTTTTTTAATAACAATGCATAACAGATGCTTGAGTAAAGTAAAAGAAAAGAACAGTTGCATGACTTTATAATGGGTCTCAGGAGAACATGATGCACAGTCTCAGCTTCTCAGCCATTACAAGGTATATTTTAATAAGAAGAATGTTAGAGTGCTTCAGCCAAGGCAAGACATTAAAAAATAAAAACAAATCATTAAATAATACCAGAATAAAATAGGTTTAAAAAAAGATGAGTCAATCCTAAAACACATAAAGGTGTGATGTGGTCAGGCCTCTTAGTCCTTTTTCCAAGCAGCAGAGCAGCAGACTGTCTAGTCTAATATCATATCTTTTGTTGAAGATATGATATTAAATATTTCTAAGGTCATTTATGCATCGGTCCATAAAACAAGTCTATGTCCTCAACATTTTCCCTCCAGAGAACAGAGAAAATGGCACCGTACAGTTCTGCTTTTGCAATGTAACCTGCAGTGTGGATTGACTGATTATTGATTAGAAGTTAGTGTCTCACCTATAGTCAAATGCCTGTGTGTGTGTGTGTGTGTGTATTATGAAAAAAGACCTTAAAATAATTTTTATATGTCATTTATGTATCTTCAAAATGAACAGTGGTCCACTCTTTATCAGTGTAGAATGATGGTCCACTGTTGGTAAGGTAAAAATGTGTGTGTGTGTGTGTGTGTGTGTGTGTGTGTGTGTGTGTGTGTGTGTGTGTGCGCATGCACGTGCGCAGGTGTTGTTTGCATAAAAGGTATATTCAACTTTGCCAAGATGAGATTGATATCAATCTCGTATCTTCGGTATGGAGTTGGAGTTAGCCTAGCTTGGCATGAAACCTGGCTCTTTCCAAAGTTCAAAAATACACCTACCAACACCTCTGAAGCTGACCAATTAACACTTCATTGTGAACTCCCAGACAAGACTGACTGGCTTGTTGCCAAGTAAACATGTAATTCCTTGTAAAAGGACAATTGAAGTGAATTGACTATTTGAAAAAGCTAATTGACTCCCTCCGTAGCCTCGTACTTAACTCACTCTGAACAATAAAACAAATAAGCATATTCCCCAAAATATTGAACTGTTCTTTTAATTGGTGCCACTTTCTATCAAGGCATAAAGGGTTTACAAGTTGTAACTACTGGTTTCACTAATGCCATAGTTAATAAATTATTTACCAAGGCGGATCAGTTATAAGCCATTAACAACCATTAATCAAAGGATCATTTCCAAGTCAAATTAAATTTTTGACATTAACATCAAATACAAGAATGCTATAATAATGAATACGGATGAAGTGCCACTAAAACTGCTCATGTTTGTGTTCACAAATGTGCATCCTCCCATCAGACACTGAAGCTATTCATCAGCACTTGTATAGGACAGCACAGTCTCACATCTAGCATGACACCCGCTGGGAGAAAATGAGGGTTCCACCAACGGAGCGGGCTTTAAAACAAAAATACCACACAGCTTAATGAAGTCCTGCTGTCTGTCTTTTTCATTGTTATGCAAAACACAATGAAGTCTGTGTATGTGTGAGGGGATGGGAGGGATCACTTCCTCTCACGGTGTCTGTTTCTCTTTATGCATTGAAGAATTTATTAACGTGTGATTGCATGTTTAACTGTGTCTTTATGTCATTTATATGATAGTTTATACCATTGTAATATATCAATATGCACATGTGCATGTGTGTTTACCTCAATAATAGTGTGTCTCTGTGCTGCAGTGCCAGGGGGCTTGTCTGTGGCACTATGAGGGAGGCGGTACGCTCAGATGTGTCTTTGTTTACTTGCAGCTGAGGCTCACACACACACACGCATACACACACACACACACAGTTGTCTGTGTGCAATGACAGAGGACAATACTGTTACATTAGGGAGTGTGACGTATTCAGTGTTTTGGTAAGGGGGTTCACAATATTCCCACAGCTGGTTTTGCCAAGTAGAGCTGCAAATAGGAGCTGCCCTTGTGGGACACGATACCCAGCATGCTCTCTGATACATCTGAAGCTCGGAGATCTAAGCATGTGGATTATTATTTACCTTACTGTCCAAGTTTTCATTGGCACCATCTCTTATATCAGATCTTTTACAGAATCAACAACGCAAAGAATTATCACTAACTGTTTTGCAGGAAATTCCTTCACCAGAATCTACTTCATAAAATTCATTGTCTAATTTTCTCCTCATGCTCACTGGCCCTCTGTGTTTTGTTCCTCCCACTTTCTTCTCTTTGTGGAAATGAAACCATTGTGCCAGACTATCATTTTTACTTTTGGACAGTCAGGAAGCGGGTACAATCTCTGTAGAAGTCACCAGATACAGTATGTTGTTGAGTCAGCATTAAGTGACATCGTCACAGTTTGTTAGGGCCATAATGATTGTGTCATCTTTCATCATTCTTTCAAGTCATTGATTGTCTATAAAATGTCAGAAAATAGTGTACAGTGGGTTTTTAGAGCTTTTTTGTTGCCTGCTGCTGATTGGATAGATTGATGACTGAACAGTAAGGATGAGTCAAACAGTAAAGTTTGAAGACTGTAAACACTAAATAGGAGCTAAATGATCCAGAGCTGAGGGGAACTGCAGAGTCAGGTGATAATTATCTGTGGGTTCATTATTACAAATGACCCTGTTTACATTCCATGTAGTCATTTGAGTCATTGTTTATACAAAAATGTTAATTGGTGCAGCTTTAAATATGAATTAATTTGAATGAATTTCAGCTTCTGGCACACTAGTCCATCAGCTGTCCTCTTTTCTGTAGAGAATATAAAGCAGTAAAATCCCCCAGACACTCGTCTTATGATGTTCCAAGAGACAAAAATGGCAGCTAATGTGTCAAGATTTACAGCTGAAGTTAAATGTCACAATATTACAACTTTTATGCAATGACAACAGCTCCATTTGCAACCATAGCAGACATGACTCAATTATGTCCTTTACTGTGCCTTGTTAAACACTGACCACGCTGGGCAGTTGGGAGTTTTACTGATGTTTCCATTTTGCTGAATGTTGGCGAACAAAAACATCCCTTACACTGAGAAAGCGTCAGTTTCACATTTGATTATCTGAAAGTGTGTGATCCTGACCTTTTGTCAGTGTTTTTTCTTTCCTGAGACGGCGGGGGGTGATGGCTTCTTTCCCGTGTTAGATGAAAGTGCATGTGTGGACGGACGGAGCATCTCCTCGGTTCACGGGGACTGTGAACCTCTGCCAAGAAGGGAAGGGCTGGCCTAATAGTTTCAGCCTGGCTGGAGAGAAAGAGGGAAGAGAGTGAGGCAAAGAGGAGGGGGAGGGGAGGAAGATAAATCATACGCAGATAGATAAACAGACAGGGAGATAAAAATCATGAAAGAGAAACAGAGTTTGAAGACAGGGGAAATAAGAAAAAAGAAAAGCAAAAGATTAGAAGACAGTTCACTGTGAGCTCTACTAATTTGAGGAAAATGTCAGATTGTTCAAGTCAGTTAAATACCACCAGAGTTTTACTTAACGAAGAGTTGAGGAGTGTGACGCAGGGTCGATTTAGAAGTTTCTTATGCCTAAAACTGAGGGGTGGGAAAGAAAGGCAGCTGTGCTGGAACTGAGGCTCTCTGAAATGGAAAATTAATTATGTATGAGGACATGGGAACAAAATATAGGAAAAAAGGAAAGTGAAAATGTGAGACAGGGAGAAAACAGGAGAGTCAGGTAATGAAAGGACAAAAAAAGCTGGAGATTGGAATGAGATGAAAAAGGATTGAGGCAATTATCTGAGATGAAGGGGGCGAGGGAAAGGGGCAAGGGGAAACGAAGACAGAGGAAGCAGAAAAGTGACACCAGAGAGAGGTGAATGATCTGAGAGAGGGGGCAGAGAAGACAGAGACAGAAAGAGAGACAGACAAAATGAAAGCATTCCAGCAGACCAGCACCTCCATAATACTGGCTGCGGCCAAAGCAGGAATTTCCTCTGGTTGCACCACAGCTGAAGTGTCTGGACTGATGTGTGTGTTTGACCCACAGAGCTCTGGCCTATGCAAGTGCTGTCCCAGACATAGACACACACCCAGACGTAAGAGGCACCCAGTCCTGTCAACAGGAAGACGAAATGGCCTCCAGCATGCCACCCGGGAATCCCCAAATCAGCCTCACGGACAGGAGCGGTAGCTTCTTCAAGGTAAGGACCGATATCTGTATGTATGTATGTATGGATGGATGGATGGATGGATGGATTGTCAGTGACTTTCCAGACAATATTTAAAAACAGAAAACTCATCACTTCCTGTGTACTTTTTACAAGAAATAAAAACAGAAGGCTGACTCAACTCTGGCTGTTTAGAGCAGGAAATAAACAAGAATGTAGCTCGAGTCACTATACTGGCCTATAAAAACAAAGTTAAGTAACTAAGCTGCTGAGTGAAGACTAGAATCTGACTTTCTCATGCACATTTTACCATGTCAAAAGTTATTATGCTATAGAAATATATTTTCTGTGAAAACATCATATAAAATGTCATCAACCTTGGCTAAAGCTCAACTCTTTACTTTTTTCGTAGCTGTCTTTCTAGCAAGTGAAAAATAAAAATTTTAATTAACTAGTTTATGGCTGATTTAGTTTGTCATCCCATATATCCCATCATAAATGAAGCAGTAGTCAAATCCAGTCATTATGGGGAATAAGTAAGACCTGATCAACAAACCCTGCTAGTTTAGCAGAGTAGCAGTAATTGGTGTGGTGGCAAGATACCTTAATCACATATTTAAATGTATTAAATTGTAGATTGATTTATTATATCATTTTCAACATAAACTACTATGAACTAAACAATCAAATATACAGTTTTTTCAAACTAGATGAAATGGATAATAAAGCTGGAAGATCACATCTTGTTCATAGATACAGCTCCATGATGGGGAATGTGAGAGGGAAACGCAGCAAGATTATCAAAAGGCAGAGAGTACTGTCTGAATTTTTTTTTTTTTGTTATTATGGAAGGTCTACTCCAATTATGCAGCATTCAGTCTAAAAAGACAACATATCTGTTTGTAACATAGTCCAGCTTGAAAACTTAAATCCATTTTTTCCCTCAACTTCACTGTTCTTTGTTTTTTATCAGTTGGTTAGTAACAAAAACACTCACTCATGTAGAAAGATATTTCTGATTTATATAATACCTTTAAATAACCAGGGATGCATCCTTAGTAAAGGTACTGTTTAGCCAAACCGATTTCTTGGCTCACTATTGACCAACCTTGTTGCTGTAAGTGTTTCGACAGACGTGACTGTTTCTTCTTACCTTTTTGAAAGCGCCTGCCTTTTTCCAAACAGTTTCCTTCTCAGATGGTTCTGTGTAACAAACCATCTGGTGTGTCAGATTATGATTCTTCATCGATGTCGTTATAAAATTGAATGCTTCTGCTATCAGTCATTCAGTCACAGTACACTACCAACTCACTCAGTTTTTAGCACCACAGCAACCCCTGGCTCCATCCACCTTACATAAAAATGATCCTGGTGAGTTCCATGCAGTATGGTATAAAGATTTAAAATTTGGGGAAGACATCACTTGTCCTGGATCAGTACAATCTTTGCTCTGTGTCCCTCATGAACATTTTCTCATGCATTCAAATAAGAATTTATGCGTTTTTGCACTCAGGAAGTATTTTATCCTGTCCAGTTTATATATTGGCCTCAAATTCTCACATTGTTAGTTCTGACTGGGCACTTTTCTTCATATTTTCAGGAAATGTAATAGAGTATTGATTGATGAAACATAAAAGTGGAGCTGTCTCTTGACAGTTTTCCTTCTCTTTTTGCCATATATTGAAGGAGGGCTGGAAGAGAAGGATGCCAGCTGCACTTGTTGGCAGCCTGACAAACACACTCACAGTAGTAATAAAACTCACTCTCTTTCTCTCTCTCTCACTTTGTCATCATGTCTCTCCGACACCCCCGCCCTTTTCATCTGTCTCTTTTCGTCTTCTTGGTTTTCTTTGTCTTCCACCATTGCTCACAGTACATATACACACGTTGTCATCCCTGTTGCTCAACATCACTCCCTCACTAACCAAAATAACACTTACCAGCACTTTTTTTCATGTGGTTCTAGATGTCATATTCTTGTTTTATTAAAGCACTCTTATTGCTGGAGGGATACTGAGCTAAATCCAATTCTTCTCTGCTGTTGCTGTCTCAATCAGTTTCTCTTCATCATTCATCTACTGCCAGTCAAATAAAACACATATCATACATAAGTGTGTGAGAGCTCTGGTCACTGGTGGCCTGCAGGGCAGCTTAGTGATTAGGTTGACTGCCCTTCACCGGGAGGACCCAGTTTCAGCTATGTTGGGTCTACCCTGCTGAAGTATTATTGATGCAAGCTTCTTGGAAACTGCTCTGTAGCTGACCTTTAACCTTTGACCTCCCTGTAAAAGGCATGAGAACTTAAACTGGTCATGATTGTGTTCTTTTATTAAAGTTTTGGTTTCATTTCTGCCATTTCGAGGCTCCAGCAGATTAATAAAAAACAACACCAGGGTGTAATAACAATGCCACTTGTATGATATAATATAATCATTTTTTCTTCATGATTGCCATAAATGCTCATGAAAAGTCTAAACCAATCAATGTCTTCACCATAGGTTAGGTAGAAGCAACTCTAGTTGTTTTATAGTTTGTTCTGCGGTAGGTTTGCCTCCCATCCTGGAGATCAGAGATTCTCAGTGATTTCAGTAATGATACATCATGTTGAACTGCACGTGTTTTACAAATGTTCTTAACATCACTGTTATTCCATGAATAATTACATTTACTGCATTTGACTGCACACTAGGAAAACTAACTAAATATAGTTCAGCTAAGACAGTTTTAGGTCTTGCTCCACAAATCAGTTTTTGGAAATAGGTACAAGACAAAATGTTCGAAAGCTACTGTTAAACTTTGTGGATGCTGTTAATTGAACTGAATCCCTTTTTTGCACCACTCATGTTCTTTTCACACTTTAAAACCCTTACATGAGCGTTTAAATCTTCTTCTCTTGTTCATATCTCTCTCATAGGCACAGAGTATTTGTTATATTCTGAGGAACTGCACATATAAACAACAGGTTATAAACAAAGCATCTCCAGCCTTGTTCATTACAAGCCCCATCAGTGGACAAAGGAGTTTCACAGTCTTGCTGTACAGTAAAATGGGACCAAAAACTCATGACGCACTCTGTGCCTCAGTAAAAGGTTACAGCTTTCACCTGGCTGCATCTGGTCTGTTCTGTTCTTCTGTTTTGTTGACGAACTCATTGTCTCGCACAGGTGAATACATGAAACCACTTTATAGCTGGAAAGACAGATGTAGACGAAGATCAACAAACTAAGAAACAAACACTGAATGTTGTCTGGCTTTTAATTTCCATTGCAGCTTTTTCTGTCCTCACTAACCCTGTGAAAGCACTCTCTGTATGTGTCTGTGTGTCAAAACCAAACACATAGTTTCCCATTGACTCCATCCATGGCTTTAACAGCAGCCCATGCAGAGATTCACTTACCTCTACATAGCAGAACCTTAAAAGAGCTGAATAAATAAACCCTCTTGTGTGTATGTCTGTGCATGAGATGTGCATCTCTGCTTCAGTCTGTGTAACTCTACATCCATGTGAAGAGTGAATGAAATCAATCAAGGGTGGAAACAGATGAGTGAAATAGGGGAGGTTCATAAAAGTCAGACTATGAAACATGGAAGACGACAGGAGTACTTCTGTTGTTGAGTGCTATTCTGTATATCAGTTATTTTTCCTCTAAAAGTCATCAATCTGAAATAAGGCCTGCATGGGCGCCATCATTAGAGCTCCACGAGGCACTCTGCCCAGAGCCAGTCACTTAGCAACTCTCGTGTTCACTGACCTTCATTTTATAGCTCAGGAATTTCCCATGTCTCCTCCTCTGGCACTATTCCTTTGTTTTTATTCAGATGATTCAATGCCTGCCTCTTAACACTACATTATGACTATCTTTCTACTTCTATCCATGGTCAGATTAACCCTCAAGGCACAGGGCACAAATGAGCTGCTGGCCCCTATTAACCCTGTTCCCCCCTCTCTGTGTGCATATGATGGAATACTACCTGGCTGGCTATGTGCTGTGTGGTAATTTGACTGACTACAAGGTTTCAGGAAGTTGCTGCGCCAAGCCAAGAAACAGTCCAACACATAACCCCCTGTAAAACCAGGATTTGTCATTTTTACAGTTAAGATTTTGTACAGATTAAACAAGCAAGACAAAATGTGTCAATTAGTAAACCAAAGAGGTGCTGGTAGGGAGATTTGGTTACCTTTGGACAGAGCCAGGCTAGCTGTTTACCCTTGTTTCCCGTCTTTATGCAAAGCTAAGATAACCAGCTGCTTGTTGTAGCTTCATATTTATTCATACAGACATGAGAGTGGTATTGATCCTCCATCAAACTCTGGACAACAAAGCAAGTAAACCTATTATAATGTCAGTTAATTGTATGCTTTAGTGGTGCATATTCCCAAACAAATTAATCAAATTAATCAATTCGCCACAAATGAGTTGACACAGTGAAACGGTGAGGAATTGCCCATGTTGCCCAGTTGGTAATGCCTTGCTTCAGTTCCTACGGTGTCATGTAGATCCAACTGCTTGAAATTCATCTGCACCTACCTTACATGAACACTGTAAACTTGGGCTGGAACAAATGACTATTTTCATAATCAATTAATTTGCAGATGTAGATTATTTTCTCCATTAATTGTTTTGTCGCCCAGAAACTACTCTCTTGGGGACCACATATGATTTTAGAGGGTTGAAAGAAAAGAAAAAGTGGTTTTCCAAATGTTTCCCTCTTCAGGATGTAACCATAGCCTAGCAATACTAATTCAAGGGTCACACAGTTTAAAGTGGCACTTTTTGTAGCTATTTGTAGCATCTGGTTTTAAGGTTCTCACAGCTCTTGACAGGAAAAATGACAGTGAGAGTGTGAGAGTGCTTTGCAGTTTTCCAAGCTCTGCTCAGTTGTTGAGAATAGTTGTCTCTGTCTTCACTCGGGTTCAAATTGAGCATCCCCAGTCTATGTTTGAGTTTTCAGTGCTCCAGCAACACTGAAACTAATTCGTTGTATTATACAACACAAGTCAGCTAGCAGACTTGTGTTGTATAAGTCTTGACCTGACAGAAAGCAGGGGGAGTCTGAGGCCTTAACAGAGATGGCTCCAGTTAGTCCTGCGAGGGGGGCGGGGGATTAGAGGGGCCTGTGGTGACTGTGGTCTGGCCCTCAGCCCGGATGGTGGAGAAAAGTGTGGGAAAGGCTGCCTCGTAGTGGCTGAAATGTGTAATGAAAGCATTGGTTCAGGTGCAGAAAGCCTTCATTTAAAAAAATAAAACTGGCTTCAAGAATTTGTTTGGAAATGGCATTACATGGGTGGAGTTCAACTTTCCAGGTATGGTTTATATTCACATACTTTCCTTTAATTGTCTAGAATTTCTGGTCTTCATTATATTTTTGTTCTGTGGCCAAATGCAACAATAAGAAACCTAAATTGGCCTTAAAAATCCATCTTGTTTGCGTCAGTGTAAGGCATCCAAATTTCAACATCTGCTCAGATATACTTGAGGAGCCTCTGAATCCCAGAGAGCACTCTAAAATGTGGAATGAGGGAATGTGGAAAACACAGAAAAAAACAAGATGACATAAAAACAGTAAGTTGCCATTTTTATGTGACTGAGCTGTTTTTTAAAAAGTCCAGCTGCATATGCTGTATGTGTCTTTCTTCTTTTATTCTAAAAACAGAAACAAAATGCCAAGCCAGTTGGGCAGCCACCCACAAAAGGTTTCTTTGGTACGCTTTGTGAGTTTGGTGTTTTGGATTATGAAAAACATTCCACTTCCACATTGGTGTCATCACTATTTCAATCCAAAAATATTTGTGGGCTGAGACTAAAACAGTACAGAAGCGTTATTAGATGGTATTACCACCCTTCACTCTGTCAACAAATCAGAGCTAGAAATAGACGTAAATGACAGTGAAGTAATATCTCTGTCAGCCTGAAAAACAGTCCTGCATGATAGAATTCTTCCTGTCCAGAATTATCCAGATGTTTACATGTCCTGTCAGGCAGCTGTGTCGTTTATTGTAGAAACTGCTTTTTTGCATTTTTTTCAGCACACTCTGGACGATGATGTGGGTCATTTTGTGACATTGCTTTGTGTCCATGTTTCCTGCCTATAGGAAATGAGATACACATGAACACACACACACACACACACACAAACACGCACAGGAAAAATGACGAACTGTTCTCCCGCCCTTTGTTCTAGATTTGACCAGCGCAGTCCCTCCTTCAGCTCAGTCTCTGTTTCTTGATTTCTAATATATGTTTGAGCAATGCTATCAGTTTCGTTTACTGCTGTCCCCCCTCCTCCTCTCCTTTTTATATTCCCTCATCAGTCAAAGCTTCTCATTCGTTTTTTTTGCAGCTGATTGACACATTTGCATCAGAGATCGGGGAGTTGAAGAAAGAGATGGTCCAGACCCCTCCAACAGTGGACAAAGAGCCCATGGACATACAAGGGTAAGGCTTATTTCCACACATTTTTTCCCTTTTCTAGTCAAAACCTGTATCAACCTTTTTATTCCTGATAATATGTGGGAACGTTACCATGGTGAGCCAGCAGACTTATTGCCATCAGCTTGTTCTGCTGTGCTGATATTGCCTTACATTCAGTAAAATCAGATTTCCCTCAACAGTATATTTAAATGTGAGTTGGTTACATTGATGCTCATTTTTCACCAGCAGATGGGGAAAGTGTTTCACTCTCTCTCTTTCCCTGTCTCTGCCAGGCTAGAGAGTGAGGTGTGTGGCGTTTACTTACAGTCTCCCCACTGTGGCGGGGTGGGGGGTGAAAGGGACTCCGGGTACGACTCCTTGCGGAGGAGGATGAGCGTGTTGGACAGGCTGACTCAAACCCACCCGGTGTGGCTGCTGCTGTCGGTCAGTGAAGAAGAGGCCAGACGCGTTCTGCTCAAACAGCCACCAGGGGTGAGGAGAAATGTACATGCATGAATCATATGGGACAGTGATATGATCCCATTAACATTAATGGTAATGTTAATAAATATCTTAACATTGTATTTTATTAATTATTTCTGATTCTATGACTTTGTGATACAGGTTTTCCTGGTCAGGAAGTCAGTTGCCCTGCAGAGAAAGGTCCTCTCTGTGCGTCTGAAAGAGGATCATTCAGGAACTCCCATCAGCCACTTCCCTGTCAGAGAGAGCCAGTACAGTAAGAACCGTGTTTGTTTTATTCTGCTTCACCTGGAATACTGGAAGGATATAATCATCTAGATACTGTCCATCATTGAGAACTATTCCAAACTGAACTTCAGATTAGCTCAAAATTTTGTCACAAAAACAAATTATACCACATAATCTGATACTCCTTGAAAAAAAGCAAGCAAACAAAGTGATTTGTAATGTTTGACCTACATGTGCAACACACTCATCAGACAGACAGGTTACAATCACTTAGCTTGCCAGGGTGTAGTGTTATCATGGGTGTGCCCTCAGGTTGCTAGTTGTCGAGTGATATTTCATTCAGACCTTGCATATTCTACAGATTATTATATCTTTATTTGGTATTACTCCGTTTGTTGATGGAAATCCAAAAACCTTCCTCACAGCGCTTCTTAAGTAGTCAGGAGTAGTGATCTCTGTAGGTGCATTTGCATCACATTAGCACACTGAACGTGAGATTGTGACACTGAGTCATACTCTGAAAACTTTATTGTTCATCAGATGTGACAAAAACATTTAATTTTCACATGCGGCTAGATCAAGGCAAGAAGGGCAAGATTTGCTAGCCATTAGCCAACCTATTTATATAAAAAGATACACATTCAAATAGTCATTTCAACATTCGATTTTTACTATTTGATTTATATTCGAATCCCAAAATTAGTTCCAATAACCCTACAATGTACAGTATATATTAAGTAGTTCTTGTTATTAAGTTCTTGTTGACTCCTGAGTTGTAAAAGCTCCCACTGATCGAAAAGCTCAACTTGTGCTTTCAGTTTCTTTTGGTCCTCTGATTACGTCCTCTTCCACAACCACCCCTGCAGTCACACTGTACTTAAGGTCAGAGAGTTAAAGATATCATTTCCTGCTCGCCTCCGCATACTGTGTACAAAGATAAAGCCATACACAAATGAGAAATGAAAGTGTGACTGGAGGGACATCAGTCTGGCCCCTGATTGTATGTCATGTTGAAATGCAGTGGGCTCAAAAGTATGTTGACTTCATAAAGAAAGAATGCTATCAATTAGCTGTTCTGTAAATGCAACTTTCCCATTAAATCACTGGTTTAAAGTGATAGAGTGAAACAATGATCTGCTGCAGTTACACATTCTCTTTTTCTTTTAGTAGGGAAGGTTTGCTGAGAATACATGTACCTTCAGCAAGTGACTATAGCCAGCCATGACTTACACAGCATTTGTTCAGGGTCACATGTTTGTTTGCATTGCCTTTAGCGTGACATTGAACAGCTATGTGGACATTCTGTAGTAAGCTGTGTGTATGTTTCAGTGAATAAAACATGTACATTTCATTGCGTACATGTGCTCTGCAATTGAAAATAGGATGTTGACAAAATGCAGTAAAACGACTTCATTGTAGTGTTAAAGTGTAAGTTAAAGTGTTACTGATCTGATGACAATAAAACAAAGATAGTAATTTAATTTGTAACCATGCTTATAATCTTACAATTACTCCTACATTGAAGTAATGTTCCTTATTGTTTGGAGATAGACATGGAGCTGTGAGAGTGCCAAAGTGTGATGACATACCAGCTGTGGATTTTCCCGGCTAAAATGACAGCACACATGGGAGGGGGAGGAGTGCCCTTGGCCTGGTTTAACCTTTAGATGTGGGTCAGCTGCGCCCCAGTTGGCCTCTCATACTGCACAGACTGCTGTATCAAGCTGAACTTGTGCATGAACAGTTTTAATTTAAGTTTTACACAGCATTTTTTTTTTATTACAAGTCACTAGTTCTTTTAAAGTCACATTGTTCCTTATCATGCACATTCTTTCACAAAACTATGCTTAAACATCTAATTAAGAAGGGTAAATACTGTCTTTGAATGTGACTATATGTAGAAACCGAAAGCTAAAAATGTAATGTAAGGCAGGAAATATCTTTATGAAACAAGAAGTATGTTGGGTGAAGAGGGGTTTGTAGCCTGCAACTAATGTCTGTACCTATGTCATGGCAATCCTCTAATATTTGTTTCCACTTTGAACCAAAAACTCACCCTGCTTTTGGTGTTTGATGAAAAGTCATGGGATCAATGTAGTCACCAGAACATACATGTATCCTCTACGGACCCTGAGTATCTATACCAGATTTAATTCATACAATAGTCACCAATGCATTTTACACAAAACCAAAAATGTCAACCTTGTGGTGGCACTATAGGAAAAGTCAGGGGATCACTATCATTAGGATTTATCCTGTGGGGACCATGAACTTCTGTACAAAATTTTATGGCATTTCATCTAGTATTTGTTAAGCTATTTTAAAGCCGGACCAAAGCATTGGACTGGCCAACCATCATTGCTATCCACAGAGCCATGCCGCTATCATGGCTAAAAACCACAGCCGCTCACTTTCTGATGACATCATCCATTCTAGTATTC
Organism: Thunnus albacares; assembly: GCF_914725855.1. Taxonomy (NCBI): domain Eukaryota; kingdom Metazoa; phylum Chordata; class Actinopteri; order Scombriformes; family Scombridae; genus Thunnus; species Thunnus albacares. The sequence continues at coordinate 13,544,471 of NC_058108.1, read as the reverse complement.
TCATAGACATACAGTACAATACACTAAAAAAATATATGAAATAAGGTTAAGTATCAAAAACAGCACTACATTAAAACACCATTAGTTGGAACACTAGGGTTGGTCTTGGTGCAGCAGCTGGATAGTGTATAGTATTGGGGAGCATAAGGACTGGGGTTTGAATTCCAGTAGGAGCACATTTTTGAATGGTAATCGAGGTAGCACAGTTTAGGAAGTAAAAAGGTTAGGTTTTGCCAGAAGTGTAGGAAGCTGCTTCAGTGATACACCCTCACTCACCCAGGTGATGGTGATCCTGCTCCCCTGTGATTATCCCCCGTGCCCCAATGCAATATTTTTAATCCCCAGCCCTGCCCCCAGTGGTGGCAGATGGTACACCTCTAGCAGTGCTCCCCTAGTGGTGGTCCCAGCCACATTCATTTGGTGGTAGCAGGCCCACGTCTCATTTGAGCTTGGGCCTGCCCTATGTTGTGGTTGTGATTGTTGCTGGCCCCGTCTCCGATATAATATGGTCCCATCTAGCTGTCAAAGTCAGACCTCCTATAGTGCTGCTCCCGGTCTCTTGTGGTTGGGCCAACCAGGCATGCAGTTGCAGTGCCAGCCAGACCCATTTTGGCAACAGAACGGCCCTCCCCAAATGGTATGTAGGCCTGGCCCCATGGTAGTTGTCCCGCCCCTTGTGACGGCAACAGACCTCTGACACATGGCTCTATCTCCAATTGCTGTACTAGCCACATCCCCAGAATAATAATCTAACAAAAGAAAAATTACATAACAAGAGTGAATAAACTTTACTATACCCTGTAGCTGTAGCTAGCTGTGTTTGAAAGGGTAGAAAGTTACTGATAGTGGTTTTAAATAATGACTCATTATAAAAAAATTTAAAATTCAACAAATTTAACTTTATTCTGTATGTGCTCTCTTTGGAAGGAGGCATTGAATTTATTTTGTGATCGAGTTTGAGGGTTCTGCGCAGTATCTTAGCTATTCCTAGCACTGCGCTCTTCTACTGTGTGTATACATATATATACTGTATGTATATAAAAAAAATATAAGGCTGACAACATAGATATTTCACTCTGGTTTAAATGACCAACATTGCCATCCATAGAGCCATAGAGCTCTGGTAACAAAAACAATAAAACTTAATTATAAAATGCTGACAAGAAGAGACATAATTGAGAAAACAAAGGTTGCAATGCAAATGCAGTGTAATATTAATTATTTGAGTTTCTGTGTATGAATTATAGTTCAATCTGTCAATATTTATTTTGTTTCTAGCCTTTTCTCTCGATGGCTCTGGGATCAGCTTTGCAGATCTGTTTCGCCTGGTGGCTTTCTACTGTATTAGCAGGTAAATAATCAACATTCCTCTCTAACTCTATCTCTCTGTCCATCTATCACCTAGCTTCTCCATGGGTATTTTCCCTGAAACTGTTATTTCTCTGTGATAAGATGGTGATTCAAGAATGGAAACACCATAGATGAAACTAATGTTTGTTGAGTAAGCAGTCAACATTTAGTGTCCGAGGCTCTCACTTCTTGTTTTAGCTCGTGGCAGCTCAGGAGACACAGACAGACGTAGGAATTTAACAACAGACACAGGAAATAGAAGGAACTGATGCCGCTAGCGATATCCACCACAACAATGCACTTGACTAAAGAGACAGACCTCAAAACAAACAGGCCTCCTAAATTTCTCAAATGCATATTTCTTGAGCAGCATGTTCATTTACATTAACAATACCAAGATGTTTGTATTGTACATCTTAAGAGCTTGGGTGGAAGCAAAGGATGTGTCAGCATGTTTCTATCTGCAGTCTTTGAAATGATTTTCACTTCTCCGTATGCCAGTGTTCAGGTTTTGTTATGCCAACCAAACTAATGGCATCATCACTTTTGTAAGAGTATACCACTGTCAAATGAGGACAATCAGCATTATAACCTTGACTGTAAAGCGCTACACACTGAACTGTATTGTTGGGAAACAATCACTAACTTGTTATTGTCACATGTACACAGATGTACAGTATCAGCATTTTTAAGGTTAAGTTTCATAACCCTCAACTCACACATACAATTCTATTTGATTGCTACTTCAGCTGCTGCCCTGCTTCATGTTTTAATCATTTCTTATATTGTATTTCTCACATTCTGTTTTTTATTCTCTGTCACACTCATTGCCTGTTCATCTCTCATTTAGGGATGTCCTGCCTTTCACACTCAAACTCCCAGAGGCCATTGCATCTGCCAAAACTCAGAAAGAACTGGAGGAGGTGGCTCAGCTTGGAGCAGGTAGTCTAATGTTTATCTTTACTGGTTGAAATTCCATATGAACACACATCTTAAAGGACCATACAAGTGGTTTTGCAAGTTTTAACTACAAATCATCTAATTAACGGAGCCCTGTAGCATTATGATTACATTCAGTGTTACTCCTGAAAAGGTTTTGTGTGTATTGTTGAGGTTTAATAAATGTGTTAAATGTGTTTTCTTCTTCATAAAACATTTGTAAATATTTTGGAACCATTTACCTCAGCTATCAGTGTTCTTCCCTGCCTTTGTTAGTGCATTGCTAAGTCTCTTGGCACGATCAGTGGAATAGTGTGAAACCATTGGTAGGAATGTGAGTTATGTTGCCAACATGCACACATGTGCATGTACATGTCCATGAGACAGAAACAAATTAGGGACCCACTCATTAAAACATTGCTCTATAACAATACTAGTGGTCAAAAACTCCACTGGGTAGCTTTAATACTTACTGCAGACCATTTTTCAAAGGATACTACAGTATAAGTCCTTAGATTGATTGCCTACTGTTCAGGTGGCCATTGGTTTACATTCATTTAACACTGGTGAAAATAATTTACAGAGACAAAAATGTTGGCTTTGTCATGTAAGCTGACAAGTGCCATGGTATGGATGTGCTGATCATGTGAGCAAATGTATTCAAATTGAGGCTTTTCTGAAGTGTTAATTGATGTTAGTTGATGCTTGTCAATGCTGGTAAATAGGACTGTGTATCCTGACAAGTTGACACATCAACCTGCAATTATGCACATCAAGATGCCATTGGTGTGCAGGTTTACATTGAAAACAATGGGTGTTTTGACTCATTAGATGGTAACAGTGTGTGTTTCCATTGAGACAGGTAATTCATCACAGTGAACATTTAGTCTGTATTCTTTGCTTATTTGTCTTCTGGGTTTGATTTCCCAACAACATAATGTAAATCAAGAATGTGATGATTTTGGCTGACTCCAAACTCTCCAATGTCAGTGTGTCTTTTAACATACCACAAACTATTTTTATTTGTTTTGTTTTTCATTGGCAACCTCTACTTCGTCTACTCTGTTTACTGGCGGATTATTTAAGCCTATACCGCCATCATCTGACAAAACGGTGTTGCATGGCCTAGATGATTTACCTCAAACCATAGACTGTAAAAATATGGACGTAGCCACCATGACGTCATCTATTAGTTTCTGAAGAGTGGTTTTGAAGCTTAGAGTGGGTGGCCATCACCATCTTGGCAGTGCCTGACTCCACCTAACCCCCAGCTAATCCAAAATGGTCAAAGAGGTGGAGCTGAGGTGGGCCGAATGAAGCCTGGTTGCTAAAACAGGCCCCCTAGCGGCTAGCGACCTGTCACGTCCTTAAATATGTATAACTTTATGGCTTAATAAAATATAAACGGGTGAGTTATAAAAAATTCACCCCCTGCACAGTTGTCATGAAAGGGGAAATCAGCTATAGAGACCAAAACCATTTTTTGTACCAGGCTGTAAACATGTTTGTTTCTGCTGTAAAGTTGAGCATTTAACATGTGTTTCTATGGGGATTGACTCACTTTTGGAGCCAGCCTCAAGTGGCCATTTGAGGAACTGCAGTTTTTGGCACTTCACATTGGCTTAATATTTCAGCTCCAGAGGTTGCCACTTGCTTCAAACCAGTTGATTGAAACTCACCTAATTCACATTTTTCTTTTTGCGACATTTCAAAAAAATTGGTTAAAATTCTCTTGCGAATCCAATGGAAACACGGCATTTGACATAAAAAGAAAAATAATAAATATGTATGTCAAAGCATAATGCTCACTGTGTTCACTTCAAGTTGTACTGTGCTTGCATGAACTGCTTAGAATAGAATGTAAATACATATAGTATGCACTGAAACAATATAGAAATAATGTGGCTAAAGTACACAAGATTGGAGCTCTTCCATTAAAACCGCTTGTTCTGTACTTTTATATATCGTATTATCTTCAAAACATAGTGAGCTAGGATGCCTACCTGTGTTTTCTACACCTGCTATAACATGAAAACAGTCTGTTAACTAAGCAAGCAAAGACAGTTAAAACAGTCAGTATTTGTGTGCACAAGCTTTTATTTCTTTTTCTATTTCAATTCACGCTGAGTATTCGGGTCTGCTTTCACAGCAGATTTAGTCACTTCATCTCTGTCACGTTATTCTAGGCACAGCTGCTGTGAAACTGCAGTGAGTCAGCTTCCTACAGTGAAGGCCTACGGCATAGCTCAGTGCTTAGTGTGGGGAGAAAGGAGTGGCAAATGGAAAGCTACAGTAGGCTGTGCACTGTCTAAACACACACATATGTACCATCACACCACATTCAGACATGTATGAAAACACTAAAAGCTTCACAAGTATGGGTGCTAACGCAAAATGCTCAGTAAACTGTGTCATAGCTACTTTCAAACATGAAAAGCTGTTATTGTATTTGCATGCCTGCATTCCTGTGAGTGGAGGTTGGTGTTTGCCTGCATGGGAATGACTTATGCATTGCTGTTCTTACATTTGACATGAAGGGGGAAGAGGCTGAAAAATCCTCACAGAGTCATGGGGGAAAACCCTTCTCCACTGGACAGCTTCTATTTAAAGACAAAAAACAAACTGCCTTGATCTTTGTTGTGGTATCTAGGCACGCACATGTGAAGCACAAACACATGTTACAGACAACTTTGGAGATATTTGAATATTGGAATGACTTTGCAACTCATTTGCCTTCGTGGAGGGCTTGGAGAATGTTGTTATGCTAGAAAAGCAAGTTTTGCTTCAGTTCAACTTATTTAAACAACTGTTGGATGGACATTGATGAACACTGTAAAGATTTTGTCAGTTAGGGATATGTCCCATGAGGGTAGGATTCATCTTCTTATTTTATTTTCACTGGCATCATGAATTTCTGTCAGAACTATGTCAGTATACATCCATGAGACCATAAATTCCTCAAATGCAGAGAGAAACTGAATATATTAGGGACAGGGCATTTATTTCAAATGTAGCCTGTTTTGTAATATATATTATATATATACATATTTTAGTAAGAAGCATTTATCAGGTTTTCTCCCCTTTTAATTTGCTCTTGCCTTAAATGCAAACTCAAATCTTAATGTTTATCTATTTTGTTTTGTTTTTTTGATAAATTCAGTATAATTTACATTTACACCACTAATTCCATTAGTAGAACAACATAATCATGCCATACTCACCACCACAACTGGTCTGAGTTTTACTTTTTAACAGAAATACTGTTTTTATGCACTAATACTTTTCAGTTGCTTCCATTTGCAGTTTTCTGATTGCTGTTAAATTATCATCCATGAAACTGCCCACCTGCTGAACAGATGTTTCACGTTAAAAGCCTTCCAGGGTCTCAAAAGGCACAATTCCCCTGTTCCTGATAGACTTTTAATTTTGAAACATTTGCAGGAAGTGAGTAGATTTATCATCAGCAACTTAACCACGCTATAAAAAACAACAAAGTTTAAGTGATTGCAATTACTTAGTGGAGAAAAAAAGTATTTCCGTTGAAAAGATCAATTCAGAGCAACGGAGTGGTAGGTATGACATGACTCTATTGTTGTACAGATGACAATGGCTGAAGCCAATGCAGAAGTACCTTAAAGGGCAATGCCACTGATGGCCACTAGACGCTGGCCCCAGCTGATTCCCATTCAAAAAGTGTTAACGTCTCTCTAGAAATACTAAGTCAATAATTTTCACAGACCAACACATCATTTTGGTCAAAATCACTAAATTCAGGCCTTCTAATAAGTGTGCTGCTGGTCATTCTGGAAATTATCGCTCCATTAATGAGATCTGAAGAAGTAGCTTTGATGTCTGCCGTGTGCGAATGTTCGCACTGCCTGAGAGTTCCTGCTCAGCCCATCCTAGACTTTACATTGAGATGCCGTCATGGATTTTAAAATTGCTTTTCTAGGTGTGAGGAAAGTTTTACAAATATAAAACATTTTTGGATTAAAAATTCACAATACAAAGAGTAATAATTGACCTTATTTGCAGCTCTGGTTGTCCTGTCAAGAATCTTTTATAATGGTGGTCTATGGGGACAATTCTTTTGGGTAGCAAGGGATTTTTTTCACTGCAGTACTGCAAGTGGCCACTAGGAAAAATTGGCAGCAAGTCTGCCGTATCCAGTTCTCTTAATACATCCATGGCTTACACCCAGCTCCAATGCATATCGGGTGACATCCCACCTCACTACGTCCATCTTTATATATAGTCTGTGTGGAAATGTACATTACCATGTGAGTTATTACAATACAGATAATTCCACTCCTCCTCAGTGTTTTTACCCAGCCTTTATGAATGACCAGCCTTTATTCATTCATGCTGACCAAAAGAAAATTTATTTTTTTATATAAATATCACAAAACAATTCACATAAATCAAAGAGAACAGCACTCATATTTGTATTGTGTATAATAGTGTGTTGCCGGCTGCAGCCTTGCTCCACAGGCAGAGCCACAGTGTCAGGTGGTCATTGCTCACGTGGTACATAAAGAATACCACAGGCAGATTTCAGTCTCCCGACACTGAGACATTATAAGACATATGAAACCAGCTGGATCCTGCTTCTTTATTGCCCCAGGAATGCAAGAGTTAATGTTTCCATTTTTAGGCTGCAGCACCAGTCATCACTGGGCTTATGCAGGTATTAACTGTGCGTGAGCATGATTTGTTGCCTGTTTTATTCAGTTTAGTTAAAAAAAATGTGTTGTATCTCAGTATTTAAGCTGCAATACAGTAGAATCTTTCTTTTCAAGGGGTTGTTAAAGCTGTACATGTTAGCATGTTGAGGCCTATCTCACCAAATAACTGAAAACAATGGAATGATTCAGTGGAAATGCAGACAAAAGCATCAAAATAGGAGCAAATGTCCTACAGTGTTATGGGACATTGTATGGTCAACATAAATGGTCATTCAGCAACAGAAAAACACTCCAAAAACTAGTCATGTATTTCATTGAAGAGCTACATGGAAATACATCTCAGGGTAAAAATATGAGAGAGGAAAACAGAGCAGGAAGAAGGAGTGGAGGAACTGGAACTGTGCACTGTGTGTGTGTAGCGCCCTCCCACTCTGTGATTAGCATGGGCGACTCCCTCTCTCTGGGTGTGTGTCGACACTCTGTGAATCAGAGCCAAAAGACACGGGGCTGAACTCAGCGCACTTCTGCCACCAGCAACACGAAGGAATCAAGCAAGCAGCAAGACAGACGAGAAAACTTTTAGGAAACATCTTAACTGTTGGTGAGAAATAGTTGACAATGCTGTATGTGTTCTTTTACATTCTTGCAGTGATGTGTTACTGATTTGTGTAGATCCATGCGAGATCCATGTTACTGTTGGATTGGTTGTAATCAACCTTGGATTGTTCTAAGGGAAGTATGTCTCTAGCTTAAAGCTGGTTAATGTTTGCCTCTGAGTATTTCTGTGTCTGTGTGTTGTAGGCTTCTGGGACTCTGCACTGTGCAGTCAACGTCGCACCTCCCCCCGTCCCTGTCGCCCTTTGAGCCGTACCCTCAGCCCCCAGCGAACTAACAGGAACAGGGAGGTCGAGGGGTCACTGGAGAGACACACTGGGGCTCACTGTGACAGTGCGCCCCCGACCCTACGGTCCCACGCTCCTCCACCTTCCTTTCATCTTGAGAGAAGACATTCCAGTGGTCCTCTCTGCTTCGTCAACCCTCTGTTTCTCCAGACTCATCACCACCACCACCACTGTGAGGAAGATTCATCTTCACATGCTGTCAAATCTGATGACAACCTAGAGAATGCAGAGAAAGCGTCCGTGAAGCTGGCAAGCAACAACCAAGAGAGCGACCAGCACTCGGACAAGATCAAAGTGAACAGCAAATCCTGCTCCCCTCCTCCTCGTCCCCCTCCTCCCCGCTCAATGCCACGCCGGCGCCCTGCTCCACCTCCACCTGGACCTCCAGCACCTAGCACCAGACCCAAGAGCATGCCAGAGACCGTTGCTGTGGCTCCAAGGAAACAACAGTCCCCCAGCAGGCGTCCAGCACCTGCTCGGCCACCAATGGGTGCCAAGCAAAGCAGCCCATCCAAAACTACCAGCTCACCAATCCCTGTGCCTTCAAACCCACCACCTCCAAGACCTAAAAAACCTGATCTGGAAGCCCACCGCTGCCACATTGCCCTGGACGATGAGACAATCGCCAAGGCCTTGTCTCGTGCCAGGCTTCCACCCTGCCAGCCTCCTCCTTCTGTTCCTGCTGATGTACTACTGGAGAATAACGCGGGTTTGTCCATCCCAAGTGAGAGGAGACGCCAGCGGCTCAGTGACATGAGCATGTCTACTTCTTCCTCTGACTCATTGGAATATTCACAGTCTCCTGGATTCTCCCTGGGCTTGGCTCCCAGCCCGCCACGACACCTTAATCATCAAGACCCAGTGGAGGATAGCACTGAAGATGATGAGGATGGAGAAGAAGAAGAGGAGGAGGACTATGGGGTCGGCCTGGAGGCAGACTTAGAAATGCGCCTCCGTCCGTCCTTCAAAGCGCGGAGGCGAAGGGTTGGCGTGAGTCTGAGTGGAGGATCCTTTATTCTCCCCAGGGCCTTGAAAGGACGCTTCCGCAAGGTGAGCGGTATGCTCAGTTCCCTCATGACCCCTGAGAGACGGGCGGTGAAAAGGATCGCTGAGCTGTCCAGGGATAAAAGCTCATATTTTGGCTCCCTGGTCCAGGACTACATCAGCTTTGTTCAGGAGAACCGGGGCTGTCACACATCAGGGATGGATTTTCTGCAAACTCTCAGGCAGTTTATGACACAGATGAAGGCTTACCTGCGCCAGAGCTCTGAGCTGGACCCTCCTATAGAGTCACTCATACCTGAAGATCAGATCGGTAGGTCAAACAGTCTTACTACTAGAGGTCTGAGAATTTTTCAACTCATGAAAGTTAATGTAACTTTTGTTGGTTGTATGGTGGGTGAGTGTGTATTTATGTGGCAGACTTTTTTAAATAATCTGCTCATGTATTTGTGGTTGCATGTATGTGAGCATTTTAGTCATATCCATCTGTGACAGCATTCAGTTCTCTAATGTTTTCATTCCAATATAATTTGGGAAGTAAAACCTCTTCAAAAAAGGATTTCAAAATGACTTAATTCATTGACAATGTTTTGTGAGTGCCTGGGCTTGTCATTGTATTGGGAATCAGACTAGTTGAAGCTTTCCATATTAGTCTGCTTCAGAACTGGTGTTGAGTTACAGAAATACCAGTGTGCTGTGCCCCAATGAGTTATTCTTGGCCTCTGCCTGTTGGCATAAGCTCACAGCGCAGTGCCAAATGTTGAGGCTCATTTTGAAAGGCATAAATTTATTGAACTGTATTTTTTCATCAAACCTCAATTATTTTTTTGTGCCACCTAAAATGTGTCCCTTAGCAAACAGTATCAAAAACTGTCAAGTTCTGAAAGTTGGCATCAAATGGTCAGATTCCTACTCGTCTTATTCTCTGATCAGATAGTTTCTGATTTAAAGTTACTTTACTGAGGCAAAATTCTTGCACAGCTGTGTGTGTTCAGACTCATTTGAGAACTTTGAGAATCAGATTATTGTGGACTAGAGTATTTGCATGAATATGTAAGTATGTCTTTGCACTCATCTCACATCCCTTGTTCATTGTAAACAATGACAGCAAACCCTTGTTCAGAGACAGAGAAGAGCTCCATTCTGGTTGTGCTAACAGACCACAGACATGCACATAAAGTGTTTCATGCTCACAAATGTTGCCTTCCATGAGGGAAATGTGAAGAAATGCAAAGATGTTTTGTACTGCAGGCTTGGAATTAAAAGTTAAATTGGAATTCTTTGCGATAATAACAATACTTCCATGTTTGAAGTCTTCTATACACAATCATGAGAAAAAAAACAACAAAAAACAACAATCAAAACCTGCTTGATTCATTTCCCCTGGAAAAACAAGACAAAGCAGAGAACTCTCCAACAGCAAGCAGACAGTCTGGCTGACGTCATGCTACAATCCCACACAATATGTTTAAAGGAAAGGAGAAGTGGAGCTCGGCTCATGTCTGTGCTCCCATCTAGAATGTTTATAGAAAGATTAAGTAGAGTACGATTATGTTATGGATAAAAGTCATCTTGAGAAAGAAATGTTAAAAATTATGTCAAAGATCTTATTTGTTTGTACTAAAGAGGGAACCTTAAATCCTAACTTTTGAGTGTCTGTAAAGAATATAAAGCTTTACATTTTGTTTGTGAGGTCAAGATGTAGAATAGTCAACCATTGAATGTTTGTCAAGGGAGGGTGGAAGACTGTCAACATAAGATAAGACCTAGAGGGAGGATGTGAATGAAGAGGAAAGGCTGTCATTTCTGGGTTGTAAGTCAGTGGACGGCACAAATTTAAAGTTGGCCTTTACTTTGCTTCGAATATTTTTCAGCCTTGAGTGTTGGTGCTTGTTTGTGTGTGTATACATTGTATATGACCTTACTTCATAGACCCTCTACAGTTAATTTCAGTTGAGGGAAGCCTTTGTACAGGTTGTAGTCCAGATAGCGCCCGATAAAAAACATTGCTCAATATACAAAGGAAATGAGCCTTTCTGGAGGGAACTGGGAAGTCCGGAGTCAGAAAATGTGTGTGTGTGTGTGTGTGTGTGTGGTATGACAACAGTGTGTCCCTGTGCAGCCTCTGTACCACTCCCTGTGTACACATAAGGATCTAACGGATTTATCTAGCAGTCCAGCCTCTGGACAAGCCTCCGGCCTCCCCTTGTGCATGACTTTCGATTTATTTGTCTTAACAGCGTGCAATAAAGGACTGCTAAACCTTTACCTGAGGTGGCCCACAATGCTTGGCTCTTGAACAGAGTGTGGAGGATTGTCATGTTTTACTGTAAATGGAGCACATTCACACCTTGCTTCTCTGGCATTCCTCTGACTCACCAAAAAGGCAAAACATTTCTCCATAAAAACTTATTCTTATTATCAATTCTTGCATGTACATGTTCACTTGTTTACACTGTTGCAAAACATGTATTTGGTTCTGTGGAGCTCATTGTATAAGCGTGGCATTAACACTGCCTGGAGGCTGGGGATGCCGGTGCAGCATGAATAGTTGTGTCAGTGCTGCCAGGGAACAATAAGACACAATTGTGTGAGTGCGAGATGCTGGACATAGCTGAGGTGGGCAGGAAATTTGCCTAAACTACCCTAAGCCTATGTACATAGATCTGAGGTACAGACGGAGCCATTGTAGAGGTCTAACTTTTAACTGCATGTTAACTGGATGAATGTTATACTCTATTCTACTCTTTTTCAAGGTCAGACTCTCATAAAACAAACTCTCTTTCAAAGAGCAGGGTACTAATCATTCAGGTTGCCATTTACATTACCTAAATAGCAAATGTGTAATCTATCTAGAAGTTCTTTGAATGTCAAACTGGGGTTTTGTTGTTGGTTATTTATTAACTTGGTTGCTTAAAGTTGTGAACTAAGAATTAGAAAGAATTCAGATTGGATAAAACACTTATTTTGCTTTTTTTAATACAATGCTGTTTTAGAACTTATTCATGTTGTTTATATGTATAGATAGTGGCTAGACATTTTCAGTTAGAAGCTGGATGGACAACTCTTGTTTAAAACCTTCAAGGATTAACCTTAATCCAGGGTGAGGCTGTAGTATTTATGAGGCCCATAAACAGTTACTGTAACAAACTGTAAGTGCATAGCGATGGAAAATAAAGGACATCAGTGCTCCCTGTATAACTGTACGGCTGCCATGCCAACAAGAACCCTCGTCACGCCAAAAAAATTTATTTTTAATGGCAAAAATAACACCAAATATTCATTCATTCGGAAATCAATAGCATTTGGGAGTCTGTGCAGCGCTGTACTAAAACATGAGTTAACCTCTGTGTTGTTGCCTGGGAAACTCTTGGTAGCGAAGCTCCTTTTAAGGAACAGGGTAGTGGTAATGTGTATGCGTAGCGATTGAGTGGTTGAGTGAGAGAGCGAGCGGCAGAAAAATGACCATGAATGCGAGCGGAGCAGAGGAAAAAGTTAGCAGTAAGTTGTCAATCTGGCAGGAAATGTACCATATAGGCTACAGTGTTTCAGTTAATAAATGCTGCAGCTTCTCATGACTATGGGTTACCCTATCATGAGGACACTAAACAGAGAAATAGAGAACAGAGAAATGTGTGGCTGCTGAGTTCACTCTGCCTCGCAATCCCCCCCAACCCCCCCGCCAGGCCAAAGCAGTCAACCAAGGGGAAACACTGGACATGTTTGGAAATATGTCCCAAGAGCAAAGCGCAGGAAAGTATACTTAATATAGCTTGAGGCCAGCTAAATCCTACAGTGTGTATCACTGGCCAATGAGATTAGGTTCTGTAAAGTTGTAATCATGCTATTGTTTGGCTGGGCTGTCATCTGTCTTTGTATGAAATACTGACTGTAATTTATTGTGTGATAAAATGGTTGACCAAACAGTGCTTTCCAAGGAAGGGTGTCATCTCCCGTATGTCCAATATTTGTAGTGTTTATCACATTTATAGTAGCTGACAGAACAGTTTCAGTTTCATGTTCTGTCATCAGTTTTACACAATACTCAATGACACACTTGTGGTTGTAAAATATGCCTCATTTGTTTGCCTCAAAAATAAACAATGTCTTGATCCATTGGTGTGCTTTAACAATCAAAAATGCCTGTTTCTCATTTACCTGTGGCCTGTGTGTGTCGCTGTCATGTTCTACAGACCAGGTGCTAGAGAAGGCCATGCACAAGTGTGTTCTGAAGCCTCTGAGGAGCGTGATCGAGGTGGCTTTACATGACTTCCAGGTGAGAGATGAACAGGTTCCTATTATGTTTAAAGGTCACAATGTCACAGGTTGGAGATGTTTGACTGGATATTAACAAAGGGAAATAATATGAGAATGGCGGTAAAACAGTTGGTCTCCATACTGTTGGAAATTTCTACACTATCATTAATAAAGAAGGAGATTTTCTTTCTGCTAGATAATGACTTTTTTCAAAACAAGCAATTTGTAGGTGAGAAGACTCCTTTCCTATAAGCTTACTTATCTAAAACATTTGAATATTTTAAAGAAATATACAATATTATTGATCTGTAACCGCTTGATAAGACTTTAATATTTGAGATGTTGAGATGATAGAGCAGGAAAAATATAAAAGACTATATTTCATTTAGGATACAAGAGTCACTCTGTCCCCTCATTTATTTATTTTTACAAAGTCAGGAAGCATCTGCTTTTTCTTGTATGTCTCAAGAATACTGTACACCAAAGAGCCGGTTTGGATTTCTAGTTTCTGTGTGACTGAACCCAAAAAACTCTTCTTATCATTAACTAGCAACAGAAGTGGTCGACTGGGTAAACTAGCCTCTCCATAAAGCCCATCTTTTGTTCTTTCAGGTGAACAGCGGAGCTTGGCAGCAGCTGAGGGAAAATCTGGCCCTGGCTAAGACCAAGAGGCCTCAGGAGCTGGGGGTGGATGGGGCCGTGCCCCCTGACCCCGTGGCTATTGAGAAAATCCGCCACAAGTTCCTAAACATGAGGAAGATGTACTCCCCTGAGAAAAAGGTGTCACTGCTGCTGCGTGTGTGCAAACTCATCTACACCATCATGCAGGATAACTCAGGTATGGAGAGGTCTGGCCTTCTTTTTGCAATATAAAACGTTTTGTGAAAGACCTTCTTCACAATTAGATTCAGATCGAGTTTGCAGGCTGTTCCCTCTCTTTGATGTGTGTAACCACCACACCTACCTGCCTCTCTGCTCTCTTCCTGCTTCCTTCCAGGGAGGATGTACGGTGCAGATGACTTCCTACCCATGCTGACCTATGTAGTGGCTCAGTGCGACATGCCTCAGCTGGACACAGATATCCAGTACATGATGGAGCTGCTGGACCCATCTCTGCTTCAAGGAGAGGGTACGTCCTGTTGAGTTGCTCAATTTCATGATCCATATATTTCTTGGTATATAACATTAGAAAATAGCACCCTCTCATGTCTGTGACTCCAGCTCTGTACTTAATGCAAAGACAGCAAACAAGTGTGTTTCCCAAAATGTTAAACAATTCCTTTAAAAATACAAGACCCTAATATGAAAAAGGCACAAAGCAAAAGACCCAGAAACTAGGTGTTTGAAGATGTAGGTGTTTGAATTTCCAGAAGATGTTAACCTTTACTCCAGTTATAGAATTTTGAATGTTAACTTGATGAGGTCAGGCACATTACAGTGTGCTGTGAGTTGAATATGAGTTCCAGTAAGTTGTATAACCTGGTCAAAGGAATGTCTGTCCAGGAGGAAGCACTTAAATGGGTGTCAACAGAAGGCAAGACTCCGTTTCAATGGAAATGTTGGAAATGTTTCAGTTTCATTAGAGATGAAGGGTGGGGGTCACGTATTAGAAATCTTTGCCGTCTGTGGAATTTATTTCCAGCTGTCACAGTTCCCTTTACAGTGTTCAGGTAATTGTAGTGATATAAGGTATATGGATGCATTATACATCCCTCATTTTGTTTCTTAAAGCTGCTCTAATCAATATTTTTATGTTAACAATGTGTCAAATGACTACATGTTATGTCAAAGGTAACACTCATAGAGAATTATCACTCGATTCGGGAGTTCCCTTGTGTCTTATAATAAATTGTATTGGTTGTTATGGTCTGCATCAGTCACTATTGTTTCCAGCAGCAGCAGGTAGCTGTTAACCCACAGTAACATACCTGTCCAGCACCAAACAATGCACAAAGTTAGCAACAGCTAAAGAGCCAGATATTTTTCTCAGGGGTTGATGGAGACCAAAACAGAGCCAGGCGGACACAAACACAACTCTACTTTCCACTACTTTATTCCTTTTTGTGCAACAGGTCAAAACATTAACTCTTTGCTTATTAAGTAATTTGGAAAAAAACACACTTTAAACCCCTTATGCTATGATTGTTGAAACTATGCAGTTTTAATCGGTCAACAGTCTGTAAGCTGTTATGGTAATGAATGAGAATTTAGCATTTTAGCCTGTTTTTAGCTATTATACATAGGTTATGTGTTGGTCGACACTTAATTTTAGAGCTACACAATGTAACATTTTCTGTGGCCACATGTGGCAGTTACAGGATAATGGTACACAGTAATATTGACTTGAAATTAGCAAACATTAGATAACATTAACTACCATAAGTTATGCTTTAGCAAATATTGAAACTGAACACATGTAGGTTTATTGCGTAGGAATTCAGCTTTTCAATTGTAAGAGGAAGAATGTCATTTCTTCTTCTAGTTACATAGTCTCACTTTGGGATTTTACTAAGCAGTTACAGTATAATGCTGCTATGTGACTAATATTACCAACTTTACATGAGTCAGCCTAAAGCTCTTAGGAATGTCCCTAATGGTTGCCGCAAACTCTGGCTTGAAGAACCACAGTGACATGCTGCTGAAATAGATGCAAAAGATGTTAGACAACTGCTGTTTTTTCCAAAAAGACTTTTCTCATGAAAGATGATTATGTCATTTTTCATGTGTTTCTTTTAAGTTTTGTGCTTTGTTTTTTTTTTTTTAGCTCATTGTAACACTGGTCTTTCATCAGGACTGTGTTGAGTTTACAAGACAGTTCAGTGAGAGAGCTTGAGAAACTAAGGCATAGGAAGGGAGGTCCATACCGACTGGTAGGAAATTCCAGGCATGTTTGATTTGAATGGGTTGGAACAGGTTCAGAGGAAAAAAGGCTCCCAGAATGAAATATTTTCCAATCAACATCAACCTGTTTGGCATATAAACTGATGTAAGAATTGCTTAATGTATGTAAACGTCAATAAATTAGTTGAAAAATACCAATCATTAATGTGAGTATATCTTTCTCTGACCGTAAAGCAAACATATGATTCATTTGTATTACCAATCAGGAAGTGTTGACAATGGCAGCTAGTTTTCATTTCTAGATAAACAGTCATGATATGTCTTTCATTTTCCTCACAGGCACGTTGTTACTCCAGAGTCTATTTCTAACACCTAGTTTCACTGTCAGTTCTGTCCTCTGTCTTTTTCTCCATTCTCCATGCATCCCTCAGACATTTCACTTTGCTTTCTGTCCCAGGTGGCTACTACCTGACCAGCGCCTACGGAGCCATGGCCCTCATCAAGAACTTCCAGGAGGAGCAGGCAGCCAGAGTGCTGAGCTCTGAGGCCAGGAACACTCTGCATCAGTGGCACCGCCGACGCACCGCCCAGCGTTCAGTGCCATCAGTGGACGACTTTCAGGTATCGCGCCTGACCTGAGCCCACCTTGAACATCCAGGCAGTGAGTCTAAGTTGTACCAATTCCAATTAAATCGAAACTTCACGTTCGGCCTTGGGAAGGTGCATGGAAGGTGCTGTGTTTTGGCCCTCGTCATGGAAAAGGAACATATCTGCAGTTTCTACTAACATCACAGCATGTGGATCTGAATCTGTAGTTCAGTATGTTGGGTAGAAAGCACCCTCTAGTGGAACTTTTAACAACTGCATGCAATATCTTTCTATGGCTATAGCTGTTTGTTTTTTCTGCTCGACTCATCAGTAATGCTTCTTTTATTTATTGTGGAGATTTCTGTCTGTTCTGCCAAATCTTAATACAGGACTTTTTGTTTTTTTCTGTAGAACTATCTCCGTGTAGCCCTGCAAGAAATGGACACAGGCTGTACGGCCAAAACGTTGATCGTCCACCCTTACACCACCACAGAAGAGGTCTGCTCACTCTGTGCTTTCAAATTCAAGATTCCCGACCCTGAGAACTACGCACTGTTTCTGGTCACCGAGGACACCAGCCAGCAGCTCGCCCCGGATACACACCCTCAACGAATCAAAGCCGAGCTGCACAGCCGGCCTCGTGCACAGATCTTCCATTTTGTCTACAGGAGGGTGCCTAACCTTAACCTCTGTATCCCTGCCGTCATACACAACGGAAACTGCCTTCAAGTCGAGTAGTGGGGGAGAATGAACCAGCTTGCTGCACTTGATCCTAAATAATAGTTGTGCCTTATGGTATTCACGTGGTGCTTGTAGATGTTTGTTTTGTAGACAGATTTGAATGGAAGCAGAAACTAGGCAGACAGATATTAAATATATAAATATATAAATATTAAGGAGATTTATTTTTTATGAGGAATTGCCAAGTGGTAGGATGGACTCTGGAAAGTGCTGTTTCAGTGAAGATATGGGTCATAAATGTAAATGTTTCAAGTTTAGTTCAAGTATCAAAACTTCAGCCATTTAGAATCTATTTGGCCCATATCTACTGTGGTTAGGCCTTATGGCAGGGGGGAATGGTTAGATTATGTACTGTATAGAGGCTGATTTGCAGGAATTTTAGTATGTGAAGTCTTATATGGAGGGGAAAAGTTCTTCAGATGGTTGGACATGTATACATCCTCAAAGCAGAGGTCATACAGTATAATATTGCATTTTATGTAACTAACTTACTTAACTGCTGTTTACCCAGGTGCCTTCAAAAGGAATTGAACATACTGTATGCTACTGAAAGCTTTCAGCTGTCATCCAGTGATTAGTCAGCTTTGAAATCAAAATGACCCTGATAAAAAATGTCATATAAAAACATGAATTTAATGAGTAAAATGAACTATTGTAAAAGTTATGATTGTTTTTTATTGCTCTTATGTATTTTTCTGCAATTGCTGGTCAATTGTAGCTTGTATTTCTGTGTAGAAATATTTTTATATTCAAATGTTTCTTTTTTCTCTAAAGTGACAAAGATTTGTATTCTGAATTATTACATATTTCTGTACTGGACTCAATACTGGACTTAGATTTATGCCAGTTTTTTTTCTTCTCAAAAGTCATTTAAAGACAACACTGTTTCTATTGTTTGTTATGGAAAGCTCAAAGCTGACTGTGGAAATATATAAAATTCTCTCCAAACGAGGCTACTTGCTGACTCCAACAAAATATTATCTTTCAGGAAATTGTACAACTTTACTTTCAAGAGGGAGTGCCAATTCTTCAGATTTTGTTGCTGCACAATACTGCCCCAACAGCAAAGAAACAACAGGAGATTTTACTGGATTCATAAAATGTGTCCACATATGACTATGAAATGCACCATTATTCACACATTTGTATACAATACTAAATTAAACTGATTTGCAAAAAAATATGAACTGATTTTCAGAACCTGCTGCATAGGTCTAAATTTAAGGTGGTATGGTAGGGAATTTTTGTTGAGCTTGTTTGTTGCTTTGAAACACAAAATCCATTAAACTATCCCTCACAGATCCTTGACCAAGAGTTGTAACAAAATGAATTGGTGTTTATCAGTAAAATCTGACTTAAATTAGGAATTGTCACAACACAGACCCTCCCATCCCTTTGATTACAGCCATTTGAAACTGGCCATAAGTACATATTTACAATGAGGTATTGTGCTTGGGTTTCTACTGGCTGAAAAACTTCCTGGAACTGAGTTATTAAGTATTGGACTAGCCTTTCTGCAGCCCCTGTGATAAGTAACAATGTATCTGGTGACATAATTGCACACTTTGAAGTAAAACACCCATGTCATATATCTGTAGTGTCTAGCCTCTAAGACAGAAATCTCTTCTTGGTTTTGAGTTTGGTCCAAGTACCAGGAAAAATGCTTGTTTTCATGGAGAGAGTTATGCCATTGTGGCTGCTTTACATGCATCCATTGTGGTTCACAAGGTAGAATAAAGTGTCAATACAGACAGGTTATGACTTATGAGGTTATGATTTCTTCCTCTGACCACACACCACTTTTCTGTGGTAGATTTTGGTGGCTTTAAAACTCTGGCCCCCAGGGATGGGGTGAAGCTATGACTGATATTTTTTAGGGCAACCATGACTATGGATGCCTCCATGATGAACTGAGGGGTTTCTTGGAAAGGCCTGGGGGTCACCCTTCATGGGAAGAAATTCACCTTAACATTTATATTTGCCTGGAGGAGGTTGACACTGTGCACTGGTATCACAATGGTGAAGCTTAGATCGTGTTAAAAATGAAGGGAACATATTTTACATGTGCACTATGTTCATAGTGTTTGCATGAGTTTTGTAAGTATTGACACATATGCATTTTATTGTATCTATAGAGTACTGTGATCAACAGGGTATATTGAAATGTGTTAGCAGGTCTCTGTAAAGTCTTGACTCAAGCTCTTACTTAATAAATCCTGACCTGGAGCTGGTCATTAGCCGGACTACATGGTCCCGCTGTGTGGCTCAGGTTGTAGAAAATGCACTTGCACCTTCCAAAGAAAACCTGTAATGTGGATTACACCACATGTTCACATTTATTTTAATGTTCATATAATATAGCCTAGTTTAGAGGCTGAATAAAATTTGTAACTTTAATTGCATCTATAATGTGTGTGTGCATGTGTGTGTGTGTGTGTGTAATTGTTCCATTGACTGGGTTTTATCATATAGACTGATATGTGTGTATACCAGTCATACCAGTCTAGCTATATAAGCTCAGTCTAGCTGGTGTGGTTGCTATAGTAAACTATAGCGCTGTTATGTAGTTATAAAGTAATCAGACTTCAATCTGGATCAATATTGTAATTTGATTGTAAATCTATGTTTATCATTGTTACAATAATGAAATATGGGTCTTGGTCTTAGTTACTATGTGTTTAATTATAACTGATTATTTATGATAGATAAATTATCAATAGACTGAGGTTGGTTGAAGTCAAGCGTCTCAAACAGACCACATGTTACAGACACGGAGAGTACGCAGAATTCTGAAGAAGGAAAGAAATTCACTGGTATATATCGATGGCCTTGGGAGGCACCTTTAGTTGTTTACAGATTCCCACCAGACCTAGATAAAGCTTTACAGAACTCTCCTTTCCACATGATATCCATATGACTTTGTCCTGCTGTTACCCGCGAGACCCTGCCGTCTAACATATAACCATACATGGTACACAATGCAAGGTACAGATTTCTCTATCATCTCCCCCATGTTTATACAATATGTAAAACAAATGAAGTATGACAATATCAATATTGTAATGTTGCTATTCATAATCATGGTTAATAGGTTTTGTTTATGTTTTTATTGATTTATGCTGCTATGTCTATATATGTCTATGAAATTGAACTTCATTGTATCCAGTAGATTTTGTAGCTGTTACTTGGAAAGAAAGAGAATTGACAGAGAGGAGCCAAGCACGCACACTTAAGACTATAGAGACCCAGTGCTGCCTGCTGCCTCCTCATAGATAACGCAAAGAACATTATAGGCGTAACAGAGCCCGCTACATGTGCATCATGTAGGATGATTATGATTACATTTCTTTTGTTAATATTCAATCTTATTTAACATTCTCAATAGATGTGTATACTTATTTTAAATTTAACTATGCTCTGAGTTTTCGTGCGCAGAACAAACCAGAGGAGGGCAGCACAAAAACTGGTGAGGGCACACCCACCATCTCCCTCTGCCCTCCCGTTTTCGGATTGGCATTTTGGGGCGTACACTGATGAACAGAAAGAGTAACACAGATGTCTCTGCGATGTCTTCCGACACATTTCACTAATGTGCACTTGAACGCCGCTGTGTCTTGTCTCCGTGTCCTATGCAACGTCGCAGGAAGAGCCTGTTAACGTGTTTCTTGGTAAGTTTGTTGCACGAAGTCAAATGATGTTCACACAGCGTGAAGCCTTCTGCAGCCAATACGCTAATTTAACTCTTAGCAGTTATGATGCTGAACAGTTTTAGCATAAACTACCAACTAGTTCACGGCTAGTTAGCTGAGTTTTACTAGCTTTAGCTAGCAGCAGCCCTCAGGAAAGTGCGTGACGTTTTTTTTTACTGTTAGTTTCGTTTTCTAAGCTGGTTTGTTAAATTATCGTCTCTCAACCTGATGTGACCTTACATCTCAGTGCAGGAATGTCTTTAAGTGGGTTTAAACCAAACGGTTAGGTTACAATATTTTACAATACTTAAATATACAATACTTAAATACTAAAACAGAGTTTCGATTGAAATGAAAACATCTGTATCAAATTGGCTAATATAGCACACAGGACGTTTGCCAGAGCATCACAAAAATTATGTTTATGACTGAATAATCAAACAAAATGACAATTATCAAATTATGCTGCCAAACAGTAACTCATCATAACTCATCAGTCATCAAAACACAGTCTGCAGTGGTCAAATCCTCCAGACTATACAAGAAAAAACATGTAATTCATGCAAAGGTCAGAATTTTTAAATGACGTAGTAAAAAGTGACTTTTGATAACTATACATTGTTGAATATACTGTAGGCTATATATAACGTAGCTAGATTCTGACTTTACAGTAAATCCTACATTCATACAAGACAAAGTGATGGTTGTGATTGTATATTACTGTTTCTGTTCTGTATCGACCACAACTTTTTTATTCAAGATATAAAAACCTTAGATATTTACATCACTTTTAAGTATAATAATGCAGTAAGCTACAGTAATGCTGTTTAGCGTTCACACTACTGACACTCACATCATTTTGACACCAATCTAAAGGAAAGAGCACTGATTTCTTTTTCCTTTTTTTCTATTTAGTGGAGTAGAGTAGTGGTCAAATAATTAGTAATTATGTTGCAATGCTGCTGACTAGGGCTGCAACTATCTGTCTTGATCAAATGAAATCCAAAACACCGTCCCATCCATCTTTCTCACCTGCATTGTGGTGAAGTCTGGGTAAACGGGAGGTTGGGTATTATGTTGTGATAATTGGCCCCTCGTCCCCGGAGCATGAAGCATAAACCCTCTGCTCTTAGGAGAGGAAAGGGTGGACTCTGAAGTTGAAACCCTGAAGTTGTCCATCTGTGACGATGAAGTTGAAGTTACCAGGCAGAAGAGACAAATGAACACGTGCATAGGGCGGAAAATCACAGATACAAGTCCAACAAAGTCAAGCATTTCTTCAAGTCATTCTTTAATTGCTGGGGGAACCTCTGTCTGTCTGAGATTGGTTTGAGACTGCCTTTAAATCTAACTTTCAAATTTTTTATTCAATAAATTTTTTAGTTTTAATCTTGCATCCCAATCCTGCTCTTTAACATTTACTATTGTTTATACATTTATTAACAGCTTGATTCTACTTTTATGGATGTTGCATGGATTGAATTAGCTTTATCGACTGTTATGTTATTAATCAAGATTGTGATGCTATATGATTTTATAATTGCTGACTCTTCATATTGTTGATTTGGATTCCTACTGCATGGTTTGACCTGTGACCTTGCTAAATCTCTGATATTCACGGATTGGATTTGCTTAATCTTGACGTCGTTTGAGCGATTGATAACAGACAAGATGTGACTTTGAATGAATGCATGAATTGAACATTTGCTCTGCCGTAGAATTTGATAGATTTCATTAATTTACTTTGCTGATTTGACTACCGATTGAAACTGCTCATTTATTTGATGTTTAAAAAAAGATTATTGTTATTCCCCAAGTATGGTTGTACAGTGAGGATGTGCATTTTCTTCTCTTCTTGAAGCTTCAGTAAAGTGAGACGGTTGCAGCACACAGCGATCTCAGTTGACAAGTTTGTTTTTCCAGAAGTCAAACATCCTAAAGTCTGTGTTCATATAGACACACTTTAGGATTTGATTAGAAATAAGTCCCTTGATTCCAAGACTACTGTGACTGTTGTGAGTCATTGTATTAATATGCACAAATGCTTGTGTGAACTTGTGAAAGATTAAAGTGCTTAGTGAGTGTTATAGAAAACATGTTTTTGAGTTTGAACAGTATTTGTGAAAGAGGAACAACATCACAGCTGTTGAGAAAGAGAAAGAGAAAGAGTATTCGCCCCACTCTTTGGGGTTCACTCCCTGCAGCAGCTTGTATGTCTGTGTCGAGTGTGCCATGCAGAGTTAAATGAGTGTGACAATATTGTACTGAGAATTGTCTCTTTCCTCATTGAAGTGAAATGCAAGAGGTAAATTATTTACACTTAGCATTTTCTTCTTTTTTTCAGGAAACACTGCTACTGTGATGGATCTCCAAAGCCGTCTCAAAAACGCACTAAAGGACAAATATCATGAAACATATTCTGAAAACTTGCTACTTCCGCCAAGACTTTGCTACCGGAAGCTCAATAGGGACTATGCATTACCTAGTTTGTATCAGCATGAATTTAGATATGTTGATAATTCTGACCTTCATACTTGGGTTGTTTTTCAAAACGTCCCGCTGGCAGATATCTTATCATGTGACTGCAGACATGGCAGCAGCAAAAGAACAGTCATCACTTTAGGAGTGTGTGGAGTTGGAAAAACCACAACGGTGCAGAGGTGTGCTCTGGAGTGGGCTGAGGGAAAAGCACACCATGACATCCACCTCCTGTTTCCTCTCACTTTCTGGGAGTTAAATTTGCTAAAACGCAAATTGAGCCTAATTGAACTACTCAAGATGTTTTACCCGGAGTTGAAGGAGCTCGATGCTTCCAGCCTAAATGAAAACAATGTTTGGTTTGTCCTTGACGGATTGGATGAGTATCGTCTCAAGCTAAACTTCTGCTGTCCAACAGTGAGTGATGTTTCTGAAGTGTCCACGGTGGATAATCTAGTGACCAATCTGATCAGGGGGAATTTACTTCCCAATGCTCATATATGGATAACGACCCGGTACGCAGCGGCAACAGAAATCCCTGATTGCTTTTTGCTTAAAGAGACCGAGGTGCAAGGGTTCAGTGATGAGCAGAAGGAGCAGCACTTCAGGACAGTTCTCGGTAGTGATGCCCTCACCAATAAAGCCATTGACCACGTGAAAATATCAAGGAGTCTTGACTTCCTTTGCCAGATACCTCCAATCTGCACCATCATGGCGACTGTACTGAAGAATCATCTGACAACAGATGATGGGTTTAAAATCAGTCCCTTGACTCTAACCCAGATCTACACAAACCTGGTCCAAGTATCAAACATGGATGTTTTTGCCAAGCTGAAAAAGCTGGCACTGTTCCGGATGGAAAGGGGAACCGTAGTGTATGAGCATGACCTTTTAGAAAGTGGATTACGTTTTGGGGAAGCATCAGCTCTTTCCAGAGAGTGTCCACTTGTGTTGAGAGAAGAGAAGGGGCTGCATAATACCACAGTTTTTCGCTTTGGTCACACAAGCATTCAGGAGTTCTTGGCTGCATCGTCTAAACTGGACAACATTGAATCAAGCTTTTATCAGTCCAATCGTTGTCAAAACCTGGTGGACCAGGCACTGCAGAGCCCTGAGGGAAGATTTGATGTCTTCCTGCGCTTCATCTTTGGTCTCATTAAGGAGCGTGCAACACTGGGGCCCACTGATCCGCTGTTTGACTACACCAAGAAGAAGATCCTGGAAAACATTTTGTCTTACAGTGCTGTGGGTCTGTTCCACTGTCTGAGAGAGTTTGACAGTCAAGCGTTACTAAGTGAGGTCAAGTTTTATCTGAAGACAGGCATCTCACCAATCCCTGATTTCACACCAATGCACTGGACATTCATGATCCAGAGAACCACAAATTTTGAGGGGATGCGAGATAGTTTTGAGATGCAAGTGTCCATGAGATGTGATGAACGACTCCTCAGGCATCTGCCAGTTATTTTGAAATCAAAGAAAGCTATGTAAGTTCACACTCACTGGATCCAGACTTTATCATTCATACATAGTGCATTTGAACATTTGTTCAACAACTGTTTGCTTTCTGTTCTAGAGGGAAAAAAAATAGAAATAAAATCTCACTTCCCAATTGTGGTATACAGATAGCTTCACTCATTTTGACATCTGCCAGTAAAATGGAGGTGAATGGACTTTTGTGCTGCTGAAAACATTAGAAATTATATTTGAAAAACTCAACAGCAATGTGTCTTACCCAAAACAATGCCCTGGTTATTCTGGATAATCCACACACCTCACTGCCAGATTTTATAGGGACCATTTCTTTGAAAATAGTTCTAAATGAAACATTTCACAGTGAGGACTGTGGATTATCCCGACTCTCCCGCGTAACTTATTTATTGCTTTGTGCATCACAAATCATATTAAATTTTCCTTCACTCTGTTGAATTTTCCAGAGGTGGATCACTCCTGGGCAAAATCAAACCCAAACTATCAAAACTATCAGCAACTACTAGTAAAATACAGAAAAAAAGCATTACTATGAAAAAACGGTGCCAAAACAAAAGAAAATGTGTCACTGTTAAAGTTCTTATGTGCATCCAGCAACAAATTATTAATAAGAGGTAAAAATGTATTTGATTTGTAAATGCTGTAATTTATGTTGTGTATTTGTTAAATCCCTTTTCCTTGTAGGTTGCGATTCTCGAACCTGACAGACAAGTGTTGTCCACTTTTAGCAGCTGTCCTGAGCACAAAAGAGTCATACCTGAGAGAACTGGACCTGGGATACAACAGCATCAGCGACGACGGGGTCAAGAAACTTGTGGAGGGGCTGACTGATCAAAATTGCCGACTGAAAATGCTGAAATTGCAAGGCTGTGAAGTGACCTCACAAGCCTGTCAATACCTGGCCACAGCCCTGAGACAGTCCCTGAAACTGCGAGAGCTGGATCTCAGCGGGAACGAAATAGGAGACGATGGACTGAAACATCTTGCAAACGGTTTGAGAGCTCCTGCATGCCACTTAGAAGCACTTAAGTAAGTGTCGGTATTGGGATAGAAACTAATCTGTGTTTTGATATAAAGAAATGAACATAAAAATCACAGAATTGGGCAACAAACAGATTTATAGACAGCTTTTTACTTTTTAATTCTACATATAAAAATATAAAGCATTTCTGTTATGTCACTGTCATTTTTTTTCATCATAGACTATCACAGTGCAACATTGAGCAAAGGGGCTGCCATTATCTGGCCTCAGCTTTGCAGAGCAACTCTAGCCACCTGAAAGTGTTGGATATGAGCAGCAACATGATCGGAGACAAGGGGGCCAATGAGATCTTCAAAAAATTTGATATATCACAGCTAACAAAGCTGGAGTGAGTATCTGTTATTATAAATGCATTCTCTTCTGCTTGTCAACATAAATGGATGCATTATCCGGTGAGATACTGCATCTCCTCATCTCTCTCTGGCAGGATGTACCACTGCGGCCTCACTAGGTTAAGCTGTGCACGTATTGGGGAATGTCTGAAGCTTGAAACCAGCAATCTGGTGGAACTGAATTTGAGCAACAACAACTTGGAAGACCCAGGGTTTGCGCTGATCTGCGAAGGCATGTACGCCTGGTGTCGTCTAGAAAAACTCAAGTAAGGACCTCTTTCTCCTTTGATTACTTCCTGACTGAAACAGAAGTTTAATTTTAGAATTTATATTTTATTTTTTACTGTTCCACTGTCTTAAGTGTAAGAAGTAAATTCTGCAGCATTCAGCTAAAATGCTCATACACTGACAACTTAATATCTCTAAAATGAAACTTCCTCTTCTCCCTCCTTAGTATTTCAAGTTGTGGAATCACTGGTGTGGGCTGCTTTTATTTGGCGAAGGTACTGTGTTCAGTCTCACAGCTCTACAGTGGGCTGATGCAGCAAACAGACTGGCAGGCAGTTGAGCTGAAAGACCTTGACCTCAGCATGAACTGCCTCAAAGACAACGGAGTCAAAGATATTGCAGCTGGATTGACGAATCCTTACAGCCACCTCAGAACTCTCAAGTGAATAGTTTTCAGAATTCTTCAGCACGCAGTATGTTGTTATTTTAGAAGCATGGCATACTATAACATATGTTTGTTCCATTTCAGCCTGAGCCACTGCAGTCTGACTGATGAGTGTTGTGCAGAGATTGCATCAGGACTTGCCTCAAAGGAAAGCATCAGTGAGCTGGACCTGTCGGGCAACGCCCTTCTAGATAAAGGAGTAAAGAAACTCTGTGTGGGACTCAAGAGCCCTCAGTGTAAACTTGATAAATTATCGTAAGTTTTTTTCATTACTTCTTGAACAAAAAATAACTAATTATTTATTAATGCCAGTCAAAACATTGGACCCAACATGGTCATGTAGTAAGTGCTTTTACTTTAAGTAACTAGCAGCTGGGAACTAGTTCTTTCATATTTCAAAAAAGGGCAAAAAATCACCAACACATGACTCCAGACGGCTTGTGAAGTATAGTCTGCAATCCACCGGCCCACAGTGGACTGAGATATTTATCCTTTGTTTTGGCTGACATGAGAGTGAATAAAACATTACAACATTTTAGTTTTTAGTCCTTTTAAAAAATGTATTGAGCCAATGTGAGCAATGCTGCAAGTCAACGAGCAAGACTGCTTAGCGGCAGTATTAGATTAGATGTTTTTATATTTGCATCATTGTGAAGAAGTGCTGTGATTCATCAGGTAATTGATTTTCCATAAAATGTATGTATATATTTAATAATGTATCTGTATTTCCCATCTGTGAAAATCAACAGTAGGCGTGAAGTTTTTACGTGGACAGATTGTAATGCATAGAGTGGCCAGTGCTGATGCATTCATGTTTGATATTGCCCCATGTCTGATATGAATTTGAATGAACTTCCACCCTGAAATGACCTACACATGCAAGTTAATAATAGAATCAACACAACTGAAAAGTAGGGTTGGGTATCATTTGAAATTCTTTGATACTAGTGCTGATTTGATACCTTTGTTTCTGTACCAATAGCAACACACTGTATTTATAACTTAAAATATAACCATGTTTTTCTACTAAAGAAAACAAAACTGAAGTAGCTGTACAAGAACTTTTCTACAAATTAAATACAGTCTAAAACTGAAAAATGAATAAACAAGACTACATATCTGACCAGACATTTGATGCCAACTTTCTGTATTTGGCACTTTTTGATACTTGGTGCTATGGACACCTTTCGTCTCGGGTTAGGGTTAGGGTTAGTCAGTCTCTATTTGAAAAGTACTAAAATTATAGTTCTGATCTTAATTGTCTTACTCATTGAACACAAAAACCAAATTATTTATTGACTCTAATTTATTCAGGTTATCTTTAAATATGTACTCATAGCTCCTCAGTGTTGTATCCAGTATATTAAAGGGGTACATTGAGCTGGTATCTGGTAACATCCTAAATACTTCTTTTCTGTTTCTCCCCAGACTGAGGAGTTGTGGCCTGAGCTCAAGAAGCATTCAGTTCCTGACCGCTGCCCTGAAGTCAAACCCCCAACATCTGACAGAGCTGCATCTGATGGGCAACAATCTGGAAGACTCAGGAATCCGAGTGCTTATGGAACTAACAAAGAACCAGAAATACTCATTGCATACAATAGAGTGAGTACAGATTTTAATTATTTTTAAAAATGCATATCAATAATAAGTTACAGCATGTATTCATGTCTCAGTTCTGCACCTTCTGTCCTTCAAAGATACAGTTGTATGCAAAAGTTTGGGCACCCTACAATCAGTACTTAGTAACACCCCCTCTGGCAGATATCACAGCTAGCAAACACTTTTTGTAACTAGATAAAAGTCTGTCAAATCTTGTATTTGGGATTTTCTCCCATTCTTCCTTGCCTCTAGTTCTGCAATATTTTGGGCTGTCTTGCATGCACAGCTCTTTTAAGATCTACTCACAGATTTTCAGTTATGTTTAAGTCAGGGGACTGTAGGGCCATTCCAAAACCCTCAGCTTGTGTCTCTTGACATTATCCTGTTGTAGAAACCATCCTGTTTTCAGCTTTAGCTTTTTTTTTTACAGACGTTGTGAAGTTTGCCTCCAAAATTTGCTGCCATTTAGTGGAATCAATTCTTCCCTCCACCTGTGCAGTATTTCCTGTGCCGTTGGCTGCAAAACAACCCCAAAGCATGATAGATCCACCTCCACTCTTAACAGTTGGCAAGGTGTTCTTTTCATGAAACGCTGTTCCTTTTTTTGCCAAACATACCTTTTGTGGGAGTATTAATACTTACTATTGTTTAATTACCTCGTTATTGGGGCACCACCTCCTTTTTGGTTAGGATTTGTTAGTGCCAGGAGGGAGCACTAACCCTTGTTCAGTTTAATCAATGAATCAGTCTCATAATCGTAAGTTCTTGTCCCAAACAGTGATCTCTGCTTACTGCAGCTCAAAGAAACAACCAAACACTTTTAGGATAAATGAAGACATTTATTAATAGCTAAACATCTTGAGGATACATGATAAAGCATAAAATAATATACACAAAATAATAAATAAAAAGAAAGTAAAATAAATAAATAAATAACTAAATAAATAAGGTCTATGAATGATAATAAAAATAATAAAGAAAATTATTATAAGAGTGGCTTGAAGTGCGTGACTCAAGGCTTAACATGACGTACCGGGAACGCTAAGGGGAAAGTTAATTCAGCTTCTCTAAATAAACTCTTAATTTGAACGTTATTTGACATAAACCTTGATCACAAAGCCATGTTATGCCTTACTGTTGAGGTGATGCGTCATGGTAGAGGCGTCATCTTGGCAGGTCCAGCGTTGTTTGGTGCAGCATCACCAGCGGTGTTGCAGTGAAGAGCCTGTATCAGCTGTGGGCTGCAGCATCTTCGTAGATGCAGAGGTGTTGAATGCTGGTAAGGAATCAAACCGTTTCAGGCTGCTTTGAAAGAGTCTTTAGGCTGGCTTCACTTCTGGTTTGCGTTATTGCTCTCAGAGTGCAGGTAGAGGTTCAGTTTCAAGCATTGTTGTTCTTCTTCTTCAGGAGTTCAAGTTGAGGATTCAGGCTTTAGTTGGCTTGTAATAACTTGAGTTGAATGCTGAATAAAGTTTTAGTCTGACTACGCTCAAATCTTCAGCGGTGTTTACGTCAAAATAAAATACTGTATATGTGTACTTCAAAATTAAATTACTATACATGGAAATCCGACACTTAATGTTACTAATAAAACAAAAAAATTAACTTTTTGCACTAAAAGATTAAATACAGATATATTTGGTTGAAAAACAAATAAAAGAAATGTCTTAAGAGTTTTCTTGAGTTCTTGGAGGCCAGCTCAAAGAGGAATCTCTTTTAGGCTGTTTTTATAAGTGAAGATAAAACGGGAGGAGTTTTGGTGTGTTCTCAAGGGTTTTGTGCCAAATTATTGATGAATATTCAATTTCTTGTTCAAGGGGCTTTAGGTGTGGCTGGTGCTTTGCAGCCTGCGTCTCCTGAAGTAAAGGAATTTGGGGAAATCCAATTCTGAGTTTTTACATGCAAAACCTCATACTTCAAATCATTGTTGCCTATTATTTGACATTAAAGCTGTAAACACATTCTTTTCATAATGTTCAAGCATTTCATGATATTTTCTGATTAATAACGGTCCTGCAGCTTGTATCATATTCGTAAAACCAGTAAAGAAACAGTTAAGCAGTTTACATGTTCATAATAAGTCAGTTCTTCTAATAACAAATATTAACCTTCATATTAACACTTCATGATGCCTAAGCATATAACCTTTACTGATTCAACTTTCTCAAACTATTTACACATCTTAAACCATCTACTGAAATAAAGTTTAATACTATAGTGAAAGGAAATAAAGCGAGGCCACACTTATGCGATTAGATTACTTTCAGAAACGTATTTAAATATAAGTTGAACACAACCCTTACTTCATAATATAAAAACATTCAATGTGACTATTGTTTAACAATAAAAGAAAACTTTAAACTCAAATCCTTCAAACATTATATCTTTACATTCTTATTAACTCAGAAACTTCATTCTAAAATCTAAGTCTTATATATCTTTAATAGATAGTCATACACCTATGAAAGTTATACCATTCTTCTTGTATTTACATGACAAATAACATGATATAAGTTGCATAATGATTAGACATTTCATTTACATGAATTTCAGGTTTGCCTCAGATTGCAGGGAGGCTTCACAAAGTCCTCAGGAATATGGGTTAGTTTATGGCTTTGGTGATAAGAGTCTGTGTTCCATCTAGGTGGGAGTTATTTTTCTCCAGTCCAAGTGGCCTTTAGGGTCAGTTCATGCTTTTAGTTTGTGTCATAATTCAACTTATCGAAATGGTTTCTTAGGAGGTCTTTCTGAGTCTGTTGAGCATCACTGATCAACCCCCACTTAAAGGGTTACAAAGGTCAGTTCTGCAGGCCGAGGGTCTGCTCTTACGAACTTAGAAATCCAGGGAGTCTGTCTCTTATTTTCCTTAAGAATCAAAGGTTAATTAACACAATTAAAGAACAAGCGGTTGTCCTCCTACACTTTACTGATTGTGGCCAAAGAGATTTATTTTAACTTCATCAGTCCACAGCACTTGTTTCCAAAACGCATCAGGCTTCTGTGGATGTTCTGTTGCTAACTTCTGACGTTGGATTTTCTGATGAGGACACAGGTAAGGTTTTCTTCTACTGACTTTCCCATGAAGGTTTTGTTTGTGCAAGCATTTCTGCACAGTGGAACGGTGCACCACCATCCTTGAGTCTGCTATGTCTTCCTGTAGGTTTTTTGCATTCAAATGGGGATTTTGATTTGCCTTTCTGACCAGCATCAAGCAGTTCTCTCAGAGTTTTCCTGATCTTCCAGATTTCATCTTGACCTCCACAGTACCCCTAAACTCCCAACTCTTCATGACATTTCGCAGTGTGGAAACTGCAAGCTGACAACACTATGTTATCTTCTTGTAGCCTTTCCCTGCATTGTGGACATCAATAACTTTCATTTTCAGTCTTACACAGCTGCTTAGAGGAACCCATGGTTGCTGAGTGTTTGCACAAGGTTTGAAGAGTCAGAGTATTTGTAAAGCTTTGAAATTGGCACCAGCTGACATTTCCTAATGGCAATTGTTGACATGCCTCAGGCCTAACGAGCTGATTAAGGTCTGAGACCCTGTAAAAGGTCTGACTCTGATGAAGACACAGTAGTGTTGAAACGTTAGTCTGTTTGCACAATTAAAGGCTGCAAATTAATCTGTGTTCTCCAGTCCCTTTTGTTCTCTGGATGTTGGCTGTCCTTGAACTGAGAAGCACCTGATTCAGCTGCATTTTGCTGGAAGATGCGCAGAGAACCCTGTTTTACCTTGTAAAAAGAATCTGAGACTTCAGAATCTTTGGGTGCCCAAACTTTTGCACATGCCACAATGATGTTTTTATTTTTGTTCGATTTATGACATAAAGTATCTATGCATTAATATTTGCAGAAAATATTGTTTTTTCCATATTATAGAAAGGCAATGTTTACATTTTTTTAAAATTAAAAAATCAACAAAATATGTTATTTGCGAAGGGGTGGCCAAACTTTTGCACTCAACTGTATATATTTGCAGTCTATAATGACTAGCACATCAATTCTAACTGCAAAATGTTACTTACTGCCAGAGTCACTCCCAGACGCATTCAAGTCTTGGCTTGTTTTTATCTTACAGTGTCTCAGCAGATTGAGGAGACAGGCAGAATGCAGAGAACACAGGCTGCTCAATCTGGCTTCTGGTCCATGTAGTCATACACCATCAACTTGATAATTTGAAGGTCATTGTGTTTCAGCACATAGTGTAATTGCAGTATCTGTTCTTTCCACGTTTGTTTCATTCATTTGGCTTTATCTGCTCTGTTTAAAGATTATTTTCAGAAACTATGTGGATATAACCAGTGAGTTTTTTAAAGCACACAATTTATTTTTTATTTTTTTATTAGCACTTTATGTATTTCTTTTTATCCAGTGCCTTAGTGTTAAACTACACAAGTTAAGTATACAGTACAGTACTTAAAAATGTGAAGGAACTGAATGATGAATTGTCTCAAGTACTGATTTATCTGTTCATATTGAATTGAATTTTTCTGTCCCTACAGTGTTTTTGTCATGTATCATACACACTGATGGATCTGAAACAAGAGAACATGTAATCTCTGTGACCACAAAATAAATACAGGTCTTCTTGCTGAAAAATGTGCAGAGCTGACTCATTTCCTTGTTGTAGCAGCCCTCCATCTAGTGGTCAAACCTAGTAAGTTCAGTAAGTGACGCGTTTGACGCCAGTAAACACAGCGGTACTTAACTGCGTCTGTCAGAGCAGCACAGCAGACAGCATCCCCTGTGTCATCGCAGTGAACCAGTGGACGCACTTCTGAGGGAAAGGTAGGACATTTTCCGGTGGGACACAATAACAAACTATTGTTTGCGTTCTGGAATAGACATATTGCAAAGGCTTAGTGATTTCAGGCACATCTGTAATAGTGGTTATGTAACTGCATTATACTAAGACTCGAAACTGATGGTTGAATGTTGTGTGGCACTGATGTCATGGTAATTTGATCAAAGCTAGTGCTGCCAAAAAAGTGCAGAGGGGTCTGGGTGGTACTGTAGCTCTGGCTAGGCCGGTGTGGCGCAGTTTCAGCGGAGAAATATCCCACTTGACAGTCATTCGGGAATCATCTCTGTCGACCATCATTCTGCTGCCACAATCACATAAAGTGCTGTGTTGCTGTTTGTAGATGGGCGCTCAGACATGCAGACAGTTACGACGCCATCAGCTCTGCAGTGCAATGCCTGTTCATTGCGGTATTGTCTCGCATAAATGTCCTTTACTGGCAGTATACCTGGACACTGACTCATTTTAATAGGATATTCAGATCATCTGTAATGTAGATTTATGTTATTCAGTTTGTGCCGTCATGTCAAAGCCACAAATGAGCGGCAATCATCAGTAGATTATCAGGTGTATGGGTTGTTGTCCAGTGATGCTACTGTGAAGAATTCAGCATGGTTGTCTTTGAAATTACAAACAAACACAGAAATCTCGTTGAATATGGGCTTCTTTTATTCTCTCGTGATGTGAACAGAGCAGTAAGAAGTCTAAAATAACAGTCATTTTCCCCCTGAAAGCCCAAACATGCAGTAATAACAGGCGGCGTAATCAGAGAAAGTTCAGTCAGCGCAGGTTGAAATCCAGCCGTGTGCGCGCGCACGTGTGCGTGTGCCACAGCGGCAGAGTGACGACGCAACAATAAACTGGTGTTGCTAGCTTTATCGATTAGGTTATTCACTAATTATCTCACTTAAACGAAGCAAACGGTAAGGTAAGGGGATAGATTGATCCAGTCTATTATTTATGTGGGTGCTTCTGTGTTCAGTATTATAATTTTGAATATTTTCATTTAACGTTAAATCTTAATTAGAAGGGAGTGACTCAATTATTTTATGCGCCATTTTTTTTTGCTTAAGGTTAGCTTGCTCGTGATAAAATAATGCAAAATGAAAGTTTAAGTCCCAGAAGCTAACTTAATGTACATATGGCTGGAATATAACGTTACCTTACTTCTCATTTACTGATAGTTTGCTTGTCGTCCAGTTTTCTTTACCGAGATAATGTTACGCTTTGGCGCGAAATGGCGCAATTTAACTTAAGGCTAACTTAACTGCTTATTGATTAAAGTTGATATAAATTCGGAAACTGGTCAGAAGAATGTAAACTCGTTATTTAGTTAACTATTTAGTTAGTTAGATAGTTAGATATGACAATTTTCACGTCATATATTAAAGTACTAAAGTTAGGACAGACCTGGAATACAGTAAGTAAAGTTAGCTGTATGCTTTAACATTAGTGGAGTAAGTTATTACTATTATTTATGTTAAATATCATTGAAAAGGTATGTTTTAAATGAATGGAGAGAGGTGGGGTTAACAGTTAAAGTCCCAGTGAAGTGAAAAATGTATTTTCCCAGTTTTAATCCTGTATCCCTGTGTTAATTGTTTATTTATCTTTTGTTATATGCCAACTGTATGTCAAAAATCAGTATCAGAGTATTTTTACATCAAAATCCCTGTGTTTTCTCTTCCCCTAAAACGGTTTCAAATGCTTGATGACTCATCCTGCATTCAGGTGTGTTTACAAAAGTCATCCAATAAAATATGACTTTGCGCGGGGAGCAGCCATACCCATTATATAAAACCGCACGTCACTGTTTGTGGGTCTAGTAGCTAACAGAGCAATATGGAGAGAGATAGGAAGAGATGTATGTTTGGATATCAGTTGGCAAAAACTTTGTTTTCATTTCCAAATGTGGCTGAGGTCTAATTCATTCATCTCTCCCTCGCTCTCCTCCTGATCTAACAGCAGGTGAAGGAGGTGTGTGTGGAGCCAACAGTCCTCTGTACCTCCATTTCTCTCTACTGCTCCCAGTCAAATGCGAATGATTTGATGTAAATCCCTCTTTTAACTATACACTGCTCAAATATTCTGTTTCACTGGGAAGTACGTCACAGTACAGAAGCTGAAGATACTCTAACTTCCATTTCATTGGGACTTTACTGCTCCCTCTAATTAGTGCACATCGTCATAAATTGAGACAGTGAGACTTCAGCGGCAGCCTCTTGCCTGTGAGCTTGAAATGCATACCTTTTATAGATGCACCTCTCGTCAAGTCAATGTGTAGAAACAGGTGAAGATATGTGTAACCAGTGCCAGTCTTTGCCATCCATTTTCCCTTGAGTGTCTCTGTAGATCTGAGATTCTACGCTACATTATATCACAACATAAAGGCAGTGATGCCGCTTTGATTTGATCACAGTCAACTTTATTTTTAATGCTTTTGTTCAGTTACAGACTTATAGAAACTCAATCACTTACAGGTGCAGGTCATCATCGTTTCACCTTATACTGCAGGTTAGCCACTAATGATACCTGTTATACCTAACACAGGTCGAACAAGCTTAACTCTGTAGGAGGTAAGGTGTTTGATTATTGCTTAATAACCGCACCATTATTCATTGTGTATATTTGTATTCTTTCTGAACTCAGGCAACAGTAGCATTATCAATATTGGTGGGATCATTACTGTTTATGTTATATGGGTACAAAATTGTGAGTTTAAGTGCACATTGAGAAGTGTGTGTGTGTGTGTGTGCATGTAAAGCTGTGATAGTTCTCAACAGCTACGGGTCATTTGTCTCATTAACTGTACCACTGGGATATCTTAGTATTTTCTAGAGTGAGCTGCCATGGGGAAGGAGAAGCTTCACATAAACATTGTGGTAATAGGACATGTCGACTCAGGCAAGTCCACCACCACTGGCCACCTCATCTACAAGTGTGGGGGCATTGACAAGAGAACAATTGAGAAGTTTGAGAAGGAAGCAGCTGAGGTATGACTCATATTATAACCACTTAAAATATGATTTTTAATGATTTTCTATTTCTGTGATTTTGTACCATGCTGTAGCTGTTCTAGAACAGTAGTATATTTTCTGTTTAACTGGGTGCCTTGTCTTGTCTATCAAGTATCATGTCTATACCTGTGTACTCTGTGCCCTGCTGCTGAACTGTTAGTAGGTGGTTAAGCCATAACTCTGTAAGCATTTGACACAAAAAACACTTTTATTTGATTGGCACCATTGCTAAAACATCTGTAGTAGTTCTGAAACAAGCTTTATCTGCAGCCTGGCTACTTTCTCTGAATTACAAACAGTGTGACAGAGCAATGCAGCAATTATCAGTTTGACTTTCAGTAAGGTTAGGTTGTCATAGTCCTGTGATAGTCTAGTGTAATTGCCTTATAATAAATAGTATCATTTTAGGCTTACTGTTTAGGTTATTACACTCATAATTTTTGAGGCCAGAATTTGCATTGTTAATTACCACCAAACCTAGAACACACAGAAAAGTTGAAAATATGATATGGAAAGTTTGAGTTTTATTAGTAGAATTAGTCAGTAATAAGTAATGTAACAAGTAGTCATTCATATTTTGTGTAGATTAAATATTTTATTACTTTATAAAATGTTCCATTACATGTAATTTATTACCTTTTTTCAACAACAATTCTAAGGATTGAAGTTATCATACTGATTTTTTTTTATTTTTATACAAAGTAAGTCCATCCTAGTCACAGTATCATAATTACAGTACTGAGATTTATGACTTGAAACAGTTTTACTATTATAGCATCAGTTATTCTTAAATTTGGAGCATTAATTAATAGAAATAGAAATTAATAAAAATTTTAGAGTTGTTCTGTGGAGGCGTGATGAAGATGCCATCGTGCACATATGTTTACATGTATTTAGAGATAGATTGCATCTGGAAGCATGCATTATAAATATGGTAAAAAGGCTTTGGACAAAAGTTTAGCAAAGGTATAGTTATAGTAAATAAAGGCTGCATGTCTTTATATTAATTTCCTCTCCCATTACCTAGATGGGAAAAGGTTCCTTCAAATACGCATGGGTTCTGGACAAGCTGAAGGCAGAGCGTGAGCGTGGCATCACCATTGACATCTCCCTATGGAAGTTTGAGACCAGCAAGTATTACGTCACCATCATCGATGCTCCAGGACACAGGGACTTCATCAAGAACATGATCACTGGGACTTCTCAGGTAGAGGGAGAGTGGGAGGAAAAGTAAAAAAATGAGAAAGTGTTTAAGGGAGAGAGAAAAGCATTGTAGGAAAACTGTTAATAGAGAAGGGACAGCAAAGCATTTCTGAAAGACCAGATAAAAATTTTGTTGGAGCATAGTAAAGAAATCACCGCATGCATGGCCAGGATTATATTTGTGTTTGAGTGCTTTTAGCATACCACACAGCTAATCTAAGGTTAGTTGAAAGGTTTCATCTTATCTCTCTCTCCCCCGCCTCTTTCAGGCAGACTGTGCTGTGCTGATCGTGGCTGCAGGCGTGGGTGAGTTTGAAGCTGGCATCTCAAAGAACGGGCAGACTCGTGAACACGCCCTCCTTGCCTACACCCTGGGAGTAAAGCAGCTCATTGTGGGCATCAACAAAATGGATTCCACTGAGCCCAACTACAGCCAGAAGCGCTACGAGGAGATTGTTAAGGAAGTCAGCACTTACATCAAGAAGATTGGCTACAACCCTGACACTGTGGCCTTTGTGCCCATTTCTGGCTGGAATGGAGACAACATGCTGGAGCCCAGCCCTAATGTGAGTGTGCTGGATGACATGTTGACAGTATATACAGAAACATATGGAATAAGGATAGTATGACCATGAAAACCCATCTGTTTAGACTTATATCTCAAGGGAGTGTGCATGGTGCAACTTCTTCTGCTTTTGGACCTTCTAATTAGTCCTAACAAAACTTATGTCCCTCCACAGATGTCCTGGTTTAAGGGCTGGAAGATCAACCGTAAAGATGGCAATGCTTCAGGCACCACACTGCTGGAGGCCCTGGATGCCATCCAGCCTCCTACGCGCCCCACCGACAAGCCCCTACGCCTGCCTCTGCAGGATGTCTACAAGATTGGAGGTGAGGGTGGTGTTGATGTGGGTGTCTGTGAAGGTGATAATTGTGCAGTTTGTTGTTGGGAGTACAGACTTGGAGGATGTAAGTGCTCCAATTATCAAGTTCTCCTAAAGTGTCAGTGGCACCAGATTATATGTTAAAAGTATTTTGGGAATGAGAGCACCTTGAGACAAAAAGAGCAGAGCTGAATGAGGCCTAGAAAGAATTCCCACTGGTTCATTATATCTTAAAGTGAGTGTCTGTCCTTTTTTCAGATCCCACAGTCTCATGGAAATGTTCATGCCTGTTGTTGAGACTTGAAACTATCATTTTACTTGTGGTCATTTTACAGGTAGCTGTGAGTACAGACTATATAAAATTGTAACCTTTCTCTCTGCCAGGCATTGGGACGGTACCAGTGGGCCGAGTAGAAACAGGAATCCTAAAGCCTGGCATGGTGGTGACCTTTGCCCCTGTCAACGTGACCACTGAGGTGAAGTCTGTGGAGATGCACCACGAGGCCCTGAACGAGGCGCTGCCTGGGGACAACGTGGGTTTTAATGTGAAGAACGTGTCTGTGAAGGATATTCGCCGTGGCAACGTGGCCGGAGACAGCAGGAACGACCCACCACAGGAAGCAGCCGGCTTCACCTCTCAGGTCTGCAAAGATGACTTATAGAGGATTCTGACCTTAATGCATGCATGTTCACGAGTCTGTGCATCTGCTTTACCTGAGTGCTTCTCTTTGCTTCAGGTAATTATCCTGAACCACCCTGGTCAGATCAGTGCTGGATATGCTCCCGTACTGGACTGCCACACTGCGCACATCGCATGCAAGTTTGCAGAGCTCAAGGAAAAGATCGACCGTCGCTCTGGTAAGAAGCTTGAGGACAACCCCAAGTTCCTGAAGTCCGGGGATGCTGCCATTGTGGACATGATCCCCGGCAAGCCCATGTGTGTAGAGAGCTTCTCTGAGTACCCACCTCTGGGTAAGTCACCAATCCCGCAGCAGGATTTCCTCTTGTGGGTGAAGCTGCAGTTCTCAAGTATAATTTGTTGGGTTTTAATCAAGGTCATTGTGAATTCAAATCAAACATTTACTTTGATGGTAACCTCACTGATGATGTGATGTTTTTGCATGATCCCCCCTCAGGGCGGTTTGCAGTCCGTGACATGCGCCAGACTGTGGCGGTGGGAGTGATTAAGGGTGTGGAAAAGAAAGCACCCACCAGCGGTAAGATCACCAAGTCTGCACAGAAGGCGCAGAAGGTCAAATGAACATTGTGCTGGGCTGCTGCCCCAAGCACTCACCATGGCCGAAGACACACTAACACCCCGCCCCTTCTGCACACCATAGTCAGCGTCTGGTCTATTATCACAATGCATCGCAAAAGCAGACGAAGGAAAAAAAATAGTACCACACTGTTAATGATTAACATGTTAACACACTGTTATATGTAGATTTTATTGTCACTCAGATTGTGACAGAACAACACAACAAATTTACATAACTGCTTTCTGGTTGTGTGCTGTTATAGTTAGAATTAAGCTGCTCGTTAACCTAGCCAACAAATGTAGCTGCTTAATAATAAATAAGGCAGAGATGTTCGTTTGCCTGGTCTTTGTTGAAGTAATGCTCTGTGTTCTAGCATTAAAAGAGATATGCTCACTAGCCAAAGGTAGATTGGCTGCTTACATGCTAACTGTTGCATTTTAGAGGAACAAGCTTCAGATAATCTTTGTCTGATTCCTGAAATCTATATGCCTCGCACTTTGCCTGTCTTAAACTCCTGTGCAGTAGCACTGTTAAATGTTACTGTTTAGTTCGTGCACCTTAATCAGTGTCATTTGTGAGCACATGTTCATAAGATTAAAGATGTTTAAAAGATGTTCCCTGTTTCATTGTCGTATCTGCTTTACTTCTATGCTCACAAACCACTGAAGAACTATACACATCAGTAAATGATGGTGAGAAAGCAAAAAACAAACTCTTATATGCTCTTCATAGAATTTCCTTTATTGATGAATGAGAATAAAAGTTCACTTGCATTTTCATTACATTACAGGCTTCATTAATCTAACTGAGATTATTACTAGCGTGTAAATATGTGCACATAATTTAAATAAATTAAAAGAAATGAGACAGAATGTTAACATATCAAAGGCCTGTTTTATGCCCAGTAGCAAAATGATCTCTGAATAAAAAACTGCAAAATGTCTGAGGTCAGAACATTTACAGAGAGGGAAAATGAAGACAGTGCAACCGTGTCTGTTCAGAGGAACCTAATGCACTTGTCAGGAAATTGCAGATATGGAGATGAATATGTACCACAAAAGCAAGGCACCAATATACTGTATGCACTGAACATTTTGTAGACTTAATGTCAGTGCTGGGGTCTTTTTTTTTTCTTTTCTTTTTTTTAAACTTCTGATGCAATCATTTTGAACTTTAAATAGTGATTTTTCTTAATGATTCATTCTCAGTTATAAACAGGTTTTGATATGACAACCTTTTCATGCAAAATATATTTAAATATCTTAAGGAAAGTAAAATTCAGTTCCACATTTGAAAGCAAACTGACCCCAAACCTCCTTCACATATTCTGGTCTTTGCTATGGGACTTCAGATTATATTGAGGTACTGTTAGCTAATGCTGATTCATCACCACTGAGGTTTTAGATGCTGTATGATTAGTATCCACCTGCAGCTTATGTAATAGTTTCCCTACAACCTGGAGAGGACCACTTGACATTCCCTGATGCACCTGATTCTGTACCATGCAAGAGGAAGAGGAAAGTTATTAGTCATCTTGATGTCACTGCTCAGCAGTTCAAGCAACAGGTGTTCTGCTCATACTAATAATGATATAAGCAATACATTCTGCAGCGAGTCCACTCCAAACAAACAGAAATCATCTCACATTACAATGAATGAAGAAAAGCAAACTTTGACCATGGTTTAAACAGACACCTTCCTTTCATGACAAAAAATCTGAACATTTCTTTCAATTTATATTTTTCTGAACCAAAACAAAGTGCTTTGATAATACACCTTACAAAATGACAGACTGCCTATAAACCAAAAAAGTAACATTCAAGTTGTGTTTCAATCCATGGCTGTCGTCGGCTCAAAAACCAACTGACTGGTGCATAATTGATCTGAAAATAAGCAGCGTCTGCTCCTTGTTGCGCTCCTCTGGACTGTACCTTAGACTGCAGAGTTAGAGTCCACAGTGTAATGGACATGTAGCATCACAGCTGGCCATGTGTGTAAATAAGCATTATTACCTGTACATGTGCATGTATACAGGTGCATATGTGTGTACACTTGTATACAAACGTTTGGGCACCCCTTGATAAATAACATATTTTGATGATTTTTTTAAAAAAAGAAAAAACGTCTTGCACATGCCACAATGATGTTTTTATTTTATTTTTTAAATTTTTGTCCAATTTATGACCTAAAAACCAACTATGCATTAATGTTTGCTGAAAATATTGTTTTTTTTTCCGTATCCTAGAGAGACTGTGATTACATCTTTTCAATTTAAAAAAATCACCAAAATATGTTATTTAAGGACTGTATCAGTGGTTCTGCTTGTTTTAGCCAATTTACTACAAGTAACTACAATGTACAATTTGCACGGCGCTTTGTTTAAAAAATGTGGGTGTTTCAAGTCTGCATGTATTCTTTGTCAGTGACATCATTGGCAATGCAGCGCTGCCTTTTCAAAACTATCTGCACATACACTGCGTAATCACACAATGATAATGTAACAATGTAAAAATGTGTGAAGCTAATTTTCTCTGTGATGCATCATACACTTCAAGTCTGCTAATTAATATCCATACCATTACAGAAATGAAAAGAAACCAATGGTTGCTTGGAACTGTTGGAAGAATTCATTAGAAATATGAAGATGTGCCGCCTGCATTCCAAGATGGCAATGAACTTTAGTAGATAAAACTTGCTAATATACCATAAT
The DNA here is from genome assembly GCF_914725855.1 of Thunnus albacares. Taxonomy (NCBI): domain Eukaryota; kingdom Metazoa; phylum Chordata; class Actinopteri; order Scombriformes; family Scombridae; genus Thunnus; species Thunnus albacares. The sequence continues at coordinate 13,501,985 of NC_058108.1, read as the reverse complement.
GATCTTTTTATTGTGAGCAACCTAAGTCATTGGTTGAGGATAGTAGTTCATATAATTTGACAATATAAACTTTAAGAGGTGATCTGTTCTAAAATGGACAGGATATTTTCGAAATAAAACAGAAATAGAGACAAGAACATAGAATGAGTTCATTAAGTTTGGCCATGTTGAGTTAACATTCATTTCTCTATGGCAGCCTTTCATGTGATCAGCAAGACAGGAAACAGATCTCATTTACATGTGCACATGTAAGTATTCAAGCATTTTTTAATTATTGTGACAGATGTGCGTGTTAGGTGTCCATGCCTTCCTACGTTATTGAATGTAAACTGTATCTTGCTAATCCCAGTACTTTTGACTGAAAACATGCAACGCTCATGCTGTATCTCAAGTTCACATATCAACCAACCATCTTTCAGGATCAAGTTTAGTTGGCTTTGTTAAATAGCGAAGTCTCAGGTTTTGGGGGTCTGTGTTCCCATTTTACAAGCCTTCATCTTTTATCTCAGATTTGTCAATCATATCTTAAAACAAAGAATAACTCATGCAATGATATAGCATACAGTATGTGATCAGCCTGTGTGAAAATACTGTGATTCTGATCAAATCGATCAACATGAAAATAAACAAAAAGGGACCCCTTGTCATATTCCCGCCCTCCCACTCCCCTCCAAAAAGGATAAAAACCGTCTCTGTGAGGTGAGATTTGGGTGCCTTCCAAGCATGTAGCTGGTCTATTTTAGCCGTACGTGTGGCATATTCAGCAATTCGGTGCTGCCAGCAGAGGGTGAGGATGCATGACCAGTGGCCAGACTACGGTTAGAGCCCCGGGACCCTGTCCCTGCTCTGCCCCCTGTCCTCAGGAGCTCAGAGGAGTAGGTGTGAGCCTCAACAGTCCCCTGAGACAGGAAGTCAAATCCCTGCGTCTCTATGTCCCTGTCGCTGATAAAGAGGTCCTCCTCCCCCCATCCACCACCACCACTTCTTTTCATTCTACCATCACGCCCTCCTCCCCCAGGGTCTTGGCTACAGCTGTGAAAGCCAACGGGGGAGTCACTGCATGTACTGGGGCTTGGAGATGAGAGGCTGTGGTGGGCATCATGGGCTGTCCCCGGGGCTGTCTGCATCAGGTTCTGCACTGACATGGACTTGCCCAAGCCTCGGTCCACCTGGCTGGGGCCTGAGCAGCAGCTGAGGGCTGGTGGCACCAGGGGCTCCAGCTCCAGGCTCATATGTCTCCTCCAGGAGCCCTCGTCTTTGGTGCTTAGTCTGCCATTGCTGTGGCCCAGTCTGCCCAGCCCCAAGCCAAGGCCGAGGTCCTCCCCAACACTGCTGTCCTCCGTCTGCGTCCCTAGACCTCCACAAAAGTCGTCCATGTCTGGGGACGCTTCTGTGGAGGTTGCTCGCATCAAGCTACTCGGGCCCCCGCTTCGACTTGGAGGGGGCGGTGGTGGAAGCCTCGCCAGAAGAGGAAACCCTCCGTCTACCACTACTACTCCTCCGCCCCCGCCACTGCTGACACTATTTGGCGTGAGGATGGGTGGAGAGCTTCCCACAGCCTCATCATTGCCACTTTCAGGCGTGGTGGCCTGAGCCTGCGTATGATGATGGTGGGGATGATGGGGATGATGATGGTGGTGGTGGTGATGATGATGGTGATGAGGGAGCGGCGATGGGCTGAAGGAGGAGGATGCATGGCCGGAGGGAGGTGTGGAAGAGGAGGCATTGAGATTGAGGTTGAGCTCGTTGTGTGGCGCAAGGATGAGATGGAGTCCTCCCTGGGAGAGGTGGGAGTTGGTGGAGGAGCGCATGACGCAGCCACCAGGGGGAGCCACTCCACTGTTGCTGACCTGGGTGGAGCAGGACAGGTCCTTGCTAAAGACGGAGGAGTGGTAGTCAGAGGTCTGTTCCAGCTCGAACAGGGGCAGAGAGGAGAGCGTGAGGGCTGAGGAAGAGCCTTTATGCAAGACCTGACGATAGATGTCGAGCAGGGAGTCGAGCTTTGACTCAATTGACTGAACCTATGAGGAGAGAACGGGAGGATGAGAGTGAGGAGTGATAAGTAAGCAAAAGAAGGAAGCATTTTAAAGCCACTATGTGTAGAATTATGTGATTATAACAGCTTTCAAATTGTGGCAAAAGTTTCTGTTTGTAGAAAAATGAGACAATCCTGGTAAAAAAGAAATGTAGCAGTTGTGTGTGTTGCTTTCAGCCCTTCAGTCTACCACAGTGTACTTCTTGATATCATCACTGGGAGGTGTCAAAGTTGGACGTTTTTAAATTCTACACACTGATTTCAACAGTGTATAATATTTACAATCACTGTAAAGCTGAAAAAAGTAAGTTTTGATTGCCTTCTTGCACAAAAAAGATCAAAATGATGGTCAAACAAAAGTAATGACTGCATTAAATGTGCAGATTGTTGAATAAAATTTGGACTAAAAAAAAAAAAGTAGTGATTACATCTGCACCAGATGCTGACATTTACCTTTCCATCCCTTTCATTTAATGCACCTATTTGCTTTCTTGCTTTCAGTGAGATTAGAAGAAAAAAGATGTCTTCGCGTTAACTGGCGCCAGGAGGCAATTAGCCTAGCTTAGCATAAAGACTGGAAGCAGGGGAAACAACTAGCCTGGCTCTGTCCAAAGTTCAAAAATTTGTTTACCAACACCTAAAGCTCACTAATTAAAGATGTTCTGTCTTGTTTGTATAACCTGCGCACCGACAGAAATGTAAAAATGACAATTTGTTGTTTTAGGGGGAGATACACAGTCTGATTATTTCTTAGCAAACAACAGCCAAGTTTCCTAGAATCTTGTAGCATCAAGGTTGCCAGGGCTGGTGCTATTGTGCCTGTACAGAGACCAATACCTAAAGCTGTGCTCACCAACCATATCTGGTAACCTGCCAGAGATGCTAGCCACAAGTGCTGGGCAGACAGCTAGCTGTTTCCTATACTTCCAGTCTAAGCTAAGCTAACCACCTCCTGGCTCCAGCTCAACAGACAGACATGAGAGTGATGTCACTCTTCTTATTGCATTACCAGAAAGAAAGTGTAAAGAAGTGTATTTTACAAAATAATGAAGTATTCCTTCTCACCCACTTGACACTTCTCATCAAATCACACTTAGTGCTGATCCCCACATATCCTAGGATATTTAATTCTGAAGCCAAATCAAATTTAAAGATTACAAAGCATAAATTACTTCAGTCTTTTGCATGATAATATGGTGATATATTACTTTACTAGATCTTCTGTAGACTCTGGTGTAATTAACTGGCTTATTTGTCTCTATTATGACCATCAATTACAGGCCACTGCACTTCAACAAGACAGGAATTGATCTTTGTTTATGTAGAGGCAAAGCCTTCCGGTTAATACAAATCACATTATTACACATGATTTAATGCAAAATTAGAGAAGCGGAACACAGACCTGCCGCTCCACTTTACACACGCGACCCAGCATGCTCATGTCCTCTAATAAATCTCCATCGGACAGCAACTTCTCACGAATCTTCTTGTCCAGAGGGATCTGGCCCTTCCCGAGGATTTGGTCCACCCTGGATTACACACAACACACATGCACAAGCACACGCACACACAACAAGACATTAATGATAGGAAGAAAAAATGTAGAAGAGTGTAGAAAGTAGAAATCCACGAGGCAGCCCACAGAAAAGAAGGAAGGTTGAAACTGCAACAAGAGCTACAAATTAAGCAGATTTTTCTTTCAACAAAATACAGGCAACAAAAAGGAGCAGAGACTGTGGAAATGAGAAGTTACACCTCCTCACTGGATTTGAAGATATTATTTGTTGGATGAAAAAAGGTGCTGACTGTAACATATAATATAAACTGATGACCAGACAATTAACAACAACTTTTTCAGCTATTATCAACAAAACTGTTTGATTTATAGCATATTATTCAAATTTGATTATTCAAAAAGATCCTTTTTATGTAACATTTTTTGCATGAATGTATAGATGTATCTGTCTTTTTGCCACACTCTCATTTACATAAACAATATTCCCTTTAAATCCAGTGAGGTTCATTAGAATCTGGTTATTAAAGTCTGTTTGTCAATGAACATTCAACAGTGATAAGCCGAGGCAATGTCATGCAAAATGATGATGCCACCAACATTTTAGAGAAATAAAGCCCCTCCACTGATAAATATAGACCAGACCTGCATCATGTTTTTAAAACAAGAGTTCACACTGCATGAAGTAAAATATATAATTGTACATAGTTTGCCAGTTGAGATTATACTGCCAAATATATACAAAAACACAGAAAAGTATTTCAAGTGAGCAGTTAATCACTTCCAAAAGTGCTTTTTGTATTTAAGTTTCTCTACTTGCAAATCCTGTTTGACCAAAGTCTGATCAGCACTTGCTTTTAAAGAACATGCAGCACTTTCAGTCAACAACAGCAGGGGTCAGTATTACAACAGCAATGCCAGGTAGGTTTTTTTTTTCAGCAGTGCTTGGAGATTGTAGTGTGCATTTGTGTAACAGAATGTGTTCTGTGTGAATTGTGTCAGCACGGATCCCAGAAGTCACTAGAATTACTCAGAAACCACCATTTCTTCAGCAGAGAGCAACACAGCAAACACCCAAACCAAAATCAATATATTGTAGAGTTTTGTTAGTGTTAAAGGACCAGTGTGTAGGATTTAGTAACATCTAGTGGTGAGCTTGCAGATTACAACCAACTGAATACCCCTCCCCCTACCCTTCAAAGCATATAGGAGTATCTATGGTGGCTGTGAAAGTCACAAAAAAAGCAAAAGACCCTCTCATTCTAAGGTAACGAAGTAACAGTTCATATTTCAGGTGATTATACACTAATGAAAATATACTTATGAATATTATATTCCATTTCTGCCAAGTCCGTTCCGCTGGATGCCACTAAATTTTACACACTGCATCTCTAAGTTAGTGGATGATGATTTCATACCCAGGACAGTAAGGTGTGAGTAAAGAGCAGCGCATGACAGGGATGTAAGAACAAAGGGTGGGATCATTTCACGTCCACCTCAATCAATTCAAAGAGTAAATTTGATCTTTTAGTCCTGATTTTCAGTTTTCACACTTTTGAGGACAAACCATCTCCTGAATTGACTGAATCTGAACTGACTGAACCCATCTGACATGTGAGGGGAGGGGACGGGGAAGGGGGGGCATTCTGACCCCTGAGTGGAGTTCTTTCTGCCCTGGCTGTAATAGACAGGCAGAGAGGGGGAGGAAAAGGTCTTGGCTCGGCTGCTCAGCGGCTGTGGGCCTACTATCATGTCCAGCCTGTGAGGGAAGCAAAGGGAACACACACGTACACATGTTCATACACATACTGTACATACAAAAAAAATGCAACAGAACAAACACACATACACATATGTATATACCCATGCATGTATACGGTATGCATACATGCACACACATACACACCAGCACAAAGATGAATCAGTTACAGTGTGGTCAAACAGCTGTGGTTAGACAGCAAACACAACAGGAATAAAACTCAGCTGCTGTTGTCATGCAGTGTGTGTTGAAGCTGGACTGCACCGTCATCTTTCTTACCTGGTTTGCAGGCTCTTAATGCGACACAGCATATCCAAGTGACCGGCAGAGTACTGTTCAATCACATCCTTGACATCATAAGGACGCAGCGTCTCTTTAAACTTCTTCTTGGCTACATGGAACTTCATTATCCTGGGTGAACAGGAGGGATTTTCATAATCAGCCACAAGGGGGAGCTCTAATACAGTCAGTACAAATGACCTGCAGCGACTCATCAAGCTAAGATATTTCACAGACTGTAGCTATTGAAAACAAATCAAAGCCTACCTTTAATTTTTTTGTTTTGAAAAGTACTCAGAATGTGTTGCTGCATGCCAACATCCTGTTTCTTCACACCAATTCAAACAGCCTGACACCTGAACAATCACTTCACTGGACCTTATAAAAACATCCAGTGAGGTTGTGGTTGTTTTTTTTTTAGCTGTGTGAGTGTAAAACTATCGCTCTGAAAAATCAGCTAATGCACCTGTGGAGCCTCAAGGCCAAATGCAAGGGAAATTGGCAGAATGTGTGAGTCTCTGAGTCCTCAAGTGGAGAGAGAAAGGAACAGGCAAGGATGGAGAGCAGTTAAACTAAGCATTAGAGTGGAGTAGTTTTTGAAAAACATAAATCATTTAATATGCTCAGGTATTGTGTTTTGAATGCAAAAAATAAATCAATAAAATAAAATGTGAATGTAGTTAGGGGTACAGCTAAAAGAACTTTAGGATGATTGTAGCTAGCTTCTGTTATAATATGAATTTTATTTATTTTTAAATTTATTTTTGTTATAAAACGCTGTGGGCTCAGCCATACGGTACCCTGAATGATAGTTCAAAATTAATATTTGATTAAGTTACTAATGTGGGTGTAAAATTTAGTTTAAATTACAATATAAACCTTTCCTAAATCCAATCTTTTGTTTAGATTTGATCATGGTTTATATTTTTAAAACAAACTTAACCATAATTCACATGTATTTAAGATTTAATTCTTGCTGGTACGACCCAGACTTTCAATATTTTTTATTACTGCATCCGACAGAATATGTTTCTTTTGTGTCGCATCATAGCTAGCACACAGTGTCCTTGTGGCGTGATCAGTTTGCATGGCCCTGCAGTGTTAATGCTCCCACTAACCATATTTCCTGTCTCCCAACAGTCACACGAACCAAAAATGATCTAAAAATAACCTTACAAAAAAATCTTCCGGTCACTTTAATCTCCTGAGCATGTTCAATCAGGAGAGCTGCTGGAAGGCAAGGGGTTGCAATCAGGGTTTGTTTGCATGCAACCTTGGCAGGATAAAAAATACAGTGATTCTTGGATTGATGGATGAAAAAAGTCTCAGTTGTTTCGCCTCACCTGACAGCTCTAATGACAGACTTGATAGAGGGCAGCAAGTCCTCAACCGAGATCTCGCAGTGACAGCCCTTCTCATCAAAACCATCCTCCCCTGCCATGTTGGATTCTGCTGCTTGGAAGAGAGGTCACAGAAGAGGAGGACTGTTCAGATTGTGTTTGTTGATCACTGATGACATTTTACATGAATGCAAAAAAACAGATCACTGTGAGGCAGGAACTCAGACAATATGTTTGCATGTGTTGCATTAGTCTTTTTAATACTCCAGTTTAGATTTAGTCACTAATCAGATTCCTTCCGCCTGCCTCCAAAAAAAGCACCTATTTTTATTATCATTGTTTCACTTGAAAATCACGACTATGGCAATGTTTTGGCATTGCAACTAATTATTGCTAATAGGAGCAGTGAAATTCCTTCCTCCATGTCCTTTACCAATGCTGTTATGTGATGTGCAAAAAAATGTAAAGCTTCATTTTCTGGCCTCTTGAGGGAAATAACACAAGTTTAGTAGTAACCATGTCCTTGTTGTTATGGGAAAAATGTTAGCAAACAGTTTCATAATTACACATCCAGCAGACATCTAGAGCAACATTACCATTAATTGTGTGATGAATTGAGCCCAATATTCACTCTTTTAGCTTTGTTTGAGTCCCCACCAACTCCTGCTGGAAATATCTGTCTCTTTAGCTGCTAAATGCTCCACTATGTTCACCAGCTCTGTCTGTCTGTTGTTCAGTGCTGGGCTGGTAGCATGCAGTGTGTTTTTAAGTGGAAAAAACTGCCTGATGTTGATGAAAATTGATGAGAAAACCAAAACAATGAAAGAGGTTAAAGAGGCTAAACTGCTCCATAGAACTCAGGAGAAATGCAGAGTCAAACTAGAATCTCTGTTGGTTCATTATTACAAGCGACCCCTTTCACATTACACATAGTTATTTGAACCATAAAAATATTTATTAGTGCAGCTTTAAGAAACCTGACTAAGGGTGTCAAGCAAAAATTTGGCTGCATTTACACATTTTGGATTTACATGGATCTCTCTCAAGGTCTGATTACTGTGATACCAGGGATTACATCAGTTCACAACAGTGCATGCAAAGACACATTCAATTTGGCTGGGATCAAGTGAATTGAATTGAGAGTAAAAGACACACAGATAGACCAATCTGATCTGACAGACTGTTTACTGCAGACTAGTAGTAAAAAACAGGCCTCTGGTGTGCCTGCAGACATAGAGCTAACAGTGCAACATTGTGATAATGCAGCTCTGTTTATGGGCCTCTTGAGTTATGACACCCTGAGGAGGTAAGAGGATGGGTTACAGTACAAGAGCTCGACTGCAGGGGCAAGCTTTTTGTTCTGCTTAACCAAATATTACAATTTGGATTAGCATCACTTCCTGTAGTAGTGCACAGCATGTAGGATCTGCATGTGCTGAAGTGTTTGTGTGTGATACACTCAGTTCTACCTACTGATTAATAAGCTAGAGAGTGACTGGGATAGGGTGTATCACCTGATGAAAATGTATGTGCTGATTTATGATTTGCTCCCTTAAATCATTAAAATAACTTATTTCACATTAAGAATGACTTGTGATTTTGCTACAATGAAAGGAGAGGCTTTCTATCATCTAACATCTCATTTAGCCAACATGTCAGTGACAGTGAATGATCAGAAGGAGCGTGGCTAACCAGCCAACCAGTTTGGTTTTGGCTTGCTTGGTTACTGATTCCGCTCCACCAGCAGGCCTAAGCCAGCTGGCTAGCTCTGACACCCCATATGGCTGCTGAAGCTCACCACTCTCACCTTCCATCAATCCATCAGTTCACCCACAAATATCATTTGGCCATTTACCCAAGAGGGCTTGCCAGGCCGGCACTGCAAGGCCAAAGCAAGGAAGTGCAAAAGGCCATTAACATTCTTCCACTCAGCTGCCTGAATTAGTGGGCAAAACCAGTTCTAGTGGGTTGGACAGTCAGCCAATAAGTCTCAATTAGTCTCAGTAACATGTAGTGAAACTGGAGGATTCACTTATCACATGCCTGGACTTAAATAATGCAACATTTTGGGAAATATTGTATACTTATTTGTTTTTGCTGAGGGTTAGATGAGAAAATTGATACCACTCTCATGGTGGTAATCATGAGACATGAAAGTAGTATCCTCTAATCTCACTCAGCAAGAATTTCCCAAAATGTCAGATTATTTGGGCATGTGATTTTTGTGTTTCATTACAATTCAGCTGCATCAAAATGTGGAATGACGGGACAGAGTCACTCACCATCAGTGGTTGAGCGGGACTGGCTCTTAAGGCGGAGTGAGGGTCTGAAGCGTGTGCGGTCATTAAAGCTCCAGCTCTTCTGCACCTTGGTTGGGCTGGTGCCCTCTGTACCGGCATCCGCCACTGGAGACCGCCGGTCATTCACTGAGGATGTCTGCCTGTTTTTGATGCTCTGACCTCGGGGACTCGCCATCCTCACCCGCTCCTTGAAGCTCAACTTCTGGCTGTAGAGTGAAAAGGGGATGAACAGAGGTACAGAGGGGAGTTGGAGTGAGGAGAAGAATAAGGGAATGATGGTGTGAAGAGGTGGAATGAAAGACAGATAAAGATATGTTAATGATGTAAGTTTTAGGTCAACAACTTATCAAAGACTTTTGGCAAAATGCTGTTGTTCATTTAATGCATCAGTCATCATCCAGAACTTCATCAAGTAATAGGGTGAAGGGCTGCAGGACAAGATGGAGAAAGACCAGCATGCATTGCAGCATTGCATCATTGCTTTACACAAAATGCATGCTCAGGTTATAATAATGCTTCAACTGTGTATTTGTGTCTCAATGTGTGTTTTCATATTTTATCAGCTTGCATCTTAGTATCAGGCAATTCCGCTCATGTCACATTCTCATATTATATGGTAACATCACACTATTACTTTGTATGTTACTTAATATACCCCACAGCAAATCACCATTTAAAGCCATAATTACAGCAGCTGACTCAAAATTACTGTGTAATGTGCCCCCAAAAGTTGAGATTATGGAAGAAAATGAATTAATAATACTTGTGAGAATTGAACAGAGTGATGAAATGCAGCGAAAGTAGGGAAATGGCTGATTTTATGTTTCTGAAGATAATGATTGCATGCAAAGTGCACAGGCAACAGGCATGGCTCATTTAAAAACAATCAATGAAAAGGTGTTGTATATGGGATTTAACATGTGTGGCTTTACTTTAATGAATAAGGGTAGCCATATTCAATTTATTTTTCTTATTGTACTGTATGTGTTTAGCCTGCCTGTGGAACTGATCAAGCCCATTTATTCCTAAATCCTTATAAAGTGGTCGCAAATATATAGTTCCATCTGTTAAAAAGGCTAAATAATTTCCCAAAACAGCTGGGCACTGTAGTTTTTAGTAAGTTGCTTAAACAGGAGTAAAGATTGCATTGGTTGAGGACTATTTTTAGGCGTGGATTAATACACATTTGGTGCTCTAGTGAGTATTTCTGGCAGTAGGATAGTGTATGTGGGATTGAATAATGTCACCAAGTACAACAGTATGGCTCACTGATGTGTTTTTAATAGTTTTTGAACAACAATGGAGCTCTATGACACAGAGGAATAAGATATAGTATCAGGCTTTGGCTTCACAGACAATACCTGTTAGCAGGATTAATTCATTGATGGGTTTAGTCTTTTCATGGGAAAGTGTTCTTTAAAGTGGCTGTGAATATAATGTAGAGCCACATGTGATGGGTTTGTGAGTGATTGGCAGTGACAAGTCATCACTAGTGCTAGGGATAGTACCACAGAGTTTAAAAGTTGTATCTGGGATATGGAAAATGGAGTGTAATATGTAGACTAGATGCAACACAAGGAGCTGTGCGAAGAAAAAAAATAATAGCGGTCTATGACGCAAAATAATTTTCATCTCTCTACAGTCAGAAAAAAGCTTAGAAAAGTTCATTACTGCACAGGATCTGCTACTGAAAATGAAACCTGACAACCATTCTGAGAGCAGACATAGTTAAAAACAAAATCACAACAAGCAGAAGTAGCGCATTGCTCAGGCAAAGATCAAACAAAGGCAGATAGTATATTACTATAAATGCAACTGATGTCCCCCTGCCAGTTTTTATTACACTGCCCCATCTGAGGCTGCAGCCTCCTACAGATACCCATGCACCAGGAATTAGTCAGCATTCTCAAAGAAAAGACGTCATGTAACAGGGGAGCATAAATGCTGTGTACCTATGTTTCCGAGTGGTACACCTCCTCAGTAGCTTCTGTTTATTACTATGATTTTTACTAAAAAAATCAAGGAGAGATAGACATACGGTGATATCAGTGTTACATGATGCAGAAACAGAGGAGAGAAAATATTTACCTCTGAATGTTTTTTGGATGAAATAGTGCACTTTTTTACCCTTATTAAAATTTTTACTTTGACCCTTGTGCTTCTTACTACTTATTTTCTTATTCTATGTTGTATTAAATCAACCTGAGTGTCAGTTAAATGCCTGACATGTAAATGCAATAATCCTCTCTTAGACTGTATGTATAAAGGCTATGAAGTATAAAGTAATACAGCAGAGTTACTGCTGGCGCTTCATTTTGTCGACCACTGACATTTAGAAGCAGCAGAACGGAGGCAATTGAGCTTAGAGGAAAATGAACATCTACAGCACCATCTGAAAAAGGCTGCAATTTGGTGACTCACGCACCTCATGTCGATATCCCTCATTTAACTATGTGAATTCAGCTGGGCCATGGCAACAAGTGCTTGAGTCACCAGTGTGAGGCCAGTAACATTTAGACAGACAGTTGTGGGTTCACTGAGGGTATTAAGATGTAGACTTGTTTTTTTTTTATCCTATAGCTGTGTTTTATCACTGTGCTTCTGTGATATAGTACTTTGAAGAATTAACAAATTTAGCTAATAAATAAAGTAAGGCAGCTCCAGTTGCACTGTATCCTGTGGCTGTTAATCTCCTCTCTAGCTCTGCAGTGGAGAGGAGATGTAAATAGTCGAGTCGGGGGTATGTGAAAAAAAAAGAACATAGGTGGAGGCTGTAGCTCTCCTCCCTCGTTCTCAAGACATGAAGGAGAGTGCGTGGGATGAATTCTTGTTCTAGACTGTGCGCAGGCGAGACTGATCCTCTAAAATTTCAACCTGTTTAATTTGGTTATTTTATTGATATTTCAAATGCTCGCAACGTGGTATAGTTCATATATGACACCACACTGAGGGGAAAAACTGTACGTCTGCCTTCAGGTTGCTGTGGTGATTTGCAGACAAATTTTTACTCAGTGTTTCATAACTGCAAACATAACATATTACATCACTCAGCCCTCAATGCCCTGAATGCTGTCCTCCCCAAATTATTCAAAAAATGCATTAGCTAAAAGACAAGCATCGGGAGCAGTGATATTTTCATTTGAAAATTTTGCAATATAAACACAGACTCATACAAAATATAATTTCTAATAAGAGTATAATAGATAACTGAGGCAGGGGTGGTTAAAGATTGTGGGTATGTGTATGTGTGAATGATTGTATTTGGCCTTAAGTGTACCTTAGCATGTGCATGTATGTATGTTTTTTTGGAGAAGAAGGCAAGTGATAAAAAAAGAAAGATAGACCAAAGCAAACGAGTCATAAAGAGTGTTTGTGTAAAAGTTGCTATTAGCAGCCAATTTCATCACCCACAGCCTTAAATACTTCCAGTTACAGTGACTTTATGTTCTCAGTGACAGTGTAGTTCACACAGAAATGGGGCAACAGGAGTCTGTAGGTTTATAATGCTTGATATTTTCCCCCAAAAGGGCCAGGTATCATGAGATTTTTTGATACAAGTGCAGATACAAAACCTGAGCTTGAGTACAGTTACCAAAACAATTTTGGATACACTATTTTATTTATCTTTACATTAATGATGAAAAGATGACGTGTAACGTGAAAGGGGTCGCTTATAACAAGGAACCTGTAGAAAATTATCACACTGCATTTCCCCTCAGCTCTACAGGGTGTTTTAGTGTCTTTCAGAAATTTTTGCTTTACTGATGCAACTTTATTGTTTTGGTTCAGTCAATCCTGCAACTGTAAAGCGCTATTAAAACCACAGTACGCTACCGAACAACAGACAAAGTTAGTGACTATCTGGTGAACATAATTGAGCATTTAGCAGCTAAAGAGCCAGATATTTCCCTTCAGGAGTGGGTGGAAACCAAACCAGAGCTAAAACAAGAGTGAAAATATATATATATATACTGTACATATCAACTTAGTATGTCAGTGTTGCTTACAGGTTGTTGCACTGCCCCCAAGTGGCCAAAATAACCAACAAATGCAAATTTAAGGAATATAACATGTTTCCCTACTAAATCCTTTCTTATATGTTCAACAAAAGAAGCCACAAAAAGATCTCAAATGTTTAATTTCCCTTTACACAAGCAGCCGTACATGAACTACTGCCTATGTAAAATGTTAAATAATAAAAAAGTCAAAAATTTAACTCAAGAAATGAGTAACGTTCTGTCACATTTCTGCTTGTCTTCCTCCTCTTCTTCTTTCTTTCTGCTTTCACACACTGTCCAAGTCCCTATATTCACAATTCTGACTTCACCGTATTTGCATCTTCCACCAACAACCTGCTGGCTTTACTCCACTACCAGCGTCTAGACACCGGGGAATTCTGTCCTATCTCCTGTCATAATGTGTCATAATGGGCCGTTGCTTAACGTAGACGACTCACAATGACGGAGTCTAAACAACAGAGTCTTTCTCTGTTGCTAACCTCAATAAATATCTTTATAACCTTCCAGTTGATCTCTCCTTCTTAAGCAATCTGATCAGAAAATGAGTAAACAAGATTACGAGTCTGAACAGAAATGAGATTCCAATTTTTTGGACTGGTCAGTTTTCAGGTTTGATACCCAGTCTTACCTCTGAATTATGGAGCTACAACATGATGGAAAACAGTGAATGTGCAGTCAAACAGCAGAGTCACAAACCTTGTGGTCGACTCTCCCTGCTCCTTCCTGGAGTTGACAGATGAAAAGAAGAAGAAACAGTTACATTAGAAAACATTCTTTCATAATAGTCAAGTATTCATTTAGTGATCAACAGTGTTGCTTAAAGGACCATACTAGTGCTTTTGCATGTTTTAGCCCATTCACTAGTAATCACATATACTTTACATTACAGCTAAGCATTGCTACAGTGGTTTAGAAAAGTCATCGCATTTTTTATCACCATTTTAGACCTTTTATTCATTCTGAACAATATGAAAATCTATTGAAACCTGCTTAAGCTGTGTCATCACAGTGAACATCAAGTATGAATTGTCAAAGTAGCATTATTGTTATGGGGCAAATCAATCTTCATCTTAACTGCATTAGCACATAATGATAAAGGAACATTGATAAAAAGGAATGCAGAAATGAGGAATTTGTAAAAAAAAACAAAACAAAAAAAAACAAACAAAAACTGAATAGCCTGAATGCGAAAATGGTTTGAAGTTAAGGAGCTAAAACCTGCACTTTAAACACTATGGTATGGTCCTCTAAGTCAGCATGGAATTTCGCATTAAGGGCTTTGTCAGCAATTGCTGCTTTTACAAATGTAGATAATTTGAAGGTAGCAACACATCGATCAATAACAAGCATTCCATGGGAACTAGATCTTAACAAATAGCAGGCCCACTATAGACATGCAGGTCAATGCAGTACGGTCCAGGCAAAACTAAGGAAGCACTTGCAACAAGAGAGGATAGTGAAAATGTATTCACTTAATTACTTTAAGAAGTGTCTTTGTAATCTGAGGGTGTGTTTTGTACATAATGACTATATTAAGTTCATTATGACTGTATAACTGTATGCAATATGCAATGCAGATGGCTTTCCCAATATTTCCAGGCTCCCAAGACAGGTTTCCAGGCAACGTCATTGTGAGATGTGCAAACAAGCTGGGGGTAACTAACCAAAATTAGGAGTTTATGAGAAGATCAGCATAGGAAATGTTTTTTTGTGCCTTCAAGAGCACAAATTGCAAAAATAATGGTTTGAAAATGTTCAATATCCCAAGAGAGGGCAGAATTAGCAATTTGCATCTAGCAATCTGGTCAAAGCCATGGATTTTAATAAGGGTGTGGTAGCAAACAGATGTTTTAACGTCAGGCTCTATAATCAATGCATCAGTTGATCAGTTTTTAAATGGAGGTGGAAGAGTGCTTTGGATGTTTATAAAAAAAGAGAAAAAAAAAAACACTAACAGGTGTGCAGTGTCTGTTTTCATGACCCCCTGCAGCTGAAAAATAATATTCATCAAAGCAAGACAGGCAACAAGATGCCCCTATAGCCACAAGTGGCAATTACAGGATAGTAGAGCATTGAATTTCCCTTCATTGCTGGTGAGGTACACTGTGTTTTTGAATGTTTGTCTTTGACATGCTAAAATGTAGTGTAACAGTATAGCATAAGTAGAGAAGTGATTAAAGAACAACTTATACACATAATATAACAACATAAAGTGACTGTACATATAATTCCAAAAAGTGGACTAGAGTTACGTTACTCTTTAGGTCAGTGAAATCACTGAGTAATGTAAGTTACACAGCAATATCTATCTAAAGTTTGCTAACATTAGCTATCATGATAATCATTGTCTACTGGTCATCCCAGACCATGTAATGTCAACAAAAAAAAGAGCAAGGGTGTGTTTTGCTCATAAATTCAACTTTTCATTTGTAAGAAGAAGAATATTATATAGTCTTGCTTTAAATCCTGTTATCACACTTGGTTATGACTGATGTTTTGCCAGTAGGCCTATACACTGCAGTCACCTGATATGGCAAAAGCATTTTGTATAACAGGCCTTTTTAAAAAATGCTACCCTTACATGTGTGTGGGTGTTTTTAGCGTGTGCTGCCAGTTGATTATTAGACACAGGTCATTTCTCACTACCTGCAAGAGCTAGTTTTAGTAGTCTCAGTCTGCATTATTGTCTATACTAGCTGAATTATGTATTATGTTAACTAGCTAGAGCCGACAGATGTGTAATTAAAACATTATTGGAAATGCATGGGGATGACTGCCACATACAAATTTACCTCTAAACAGTAATTATACTACTTTATAGCAAGTTGCTCTATGTATAAATAATGAAAATGTTCATAAAAGCGATCATGACATCATGGGAATGAGTTTTCTACCCCCCTGCTGTGTGCACATCCTCGATTGTATGTAAATGGAAAACCCTCTATAGTGATCTATACTGTATATGCATATATAGATATGCTAGCTGCCAAAAGCTGCTGACTACTGTACCCTAACTACTGTACTGATGGCATCTGTGCTAGATGATCAATTTAAGGAGAATGAAGTCCTGCAAATTGAAAAAAGCTTAACTGGCTCATTGAGGCCACAATTGCTATCATAAATAGATACAAAAAAATTGCTGCCTCAGTCCCTCAAAGTGACAGCAGTGAAAATCCCTGGCTCACTGAGCATTCAACTGACTCTGGTCAAACACAGAGCCTCACTCAGTATGAATGCCATGGCGGAATAAAATGTTCATTTATATAATAGCAGCAAAATTTAAGAGTTGTTGAGAGATATCTTAGAAGTCAGTGTTTTCTGTTAATTCAAGCAAGTTGAGATTAACGGAGCCTGGAAATTATTAGTCTTTTTGATGGCTGTGAATCATTTTCTTATAAGAAAAAAGAAATTCAAACAATCAGTGCATTTATGTGTTCAATAAAGAGAACAAATCAGATACATTAAACAGAAAGACAGAGCACAAAAAAGTGAAAAAGGCTGAATATTTTTTTTTTTAAAGTATATGAACTTAAAATGTACATAAGTGAAGTACAGAAGACTGGCACAGACACCAAATACAGACACCAGCTGCCATAATTGTACCTACTTTGTAGGGCTGCAGGTATGCAACGCCTTCAAGTGAGGCTTCCAGGTAGCAATGGAAACCGAGTTCTCATCAGCCGCATAACTACGCCAAACACACTGCATGCAGAATACACAAAACCAAGAAGAAGAAAAAAGTACAAAGAGGAGACCAAAAAAAAAAAGAGATAAATGGAAAGAAAACAAAAAACAGGCCAAAGAGGAAGAAAAAGTAGAAGGAAGAAGATGAGGAGGATGAGGAGGATAGAAAAGAAAACAAATTTAAAAAGCTGATTAGTGAAAACTAAAAAACAGGTGTGTCACACGTCTGTGGTTGGAGCGGAGGTCAGGCATGGATACATGCCTGTGGGAAGGCAGGAGGCTCTCATAGTGCCGCCACGTGGCGTCCAGGTAGGGCCTGGTGCTGTCGGTGGAGTAATAACGCCATGCAGCCTGGTGCAACATGGGGATGGAAAGGATGAAGAGGAGGAGGAGGAGGTGGAGAGGAGACAAGAGAAGGTGGAGAAAGGTCAGGAAAGGGGGAGTGGGAACATAAGGTGGGAGAGAAAGTTGGGAGGGGGAAATGCCAAAGAGGAAGAAAGTGGAGAAGCATGTGGGAGGAAAGTAGGTGAGAGAGCAGAGGATGAAAAGGAAGCATATGGAGAAATATATGAGGAGGACAACGTGAGGTCAGCACTGCTAAAATTCAGAATGAAAAAACAAGGCATGTGTGAAGATCAGGCTGGGAGAGAGGAAAATGTGTGAAGCAGACAAGAGGGGGATGGCAAGAATGGGTTTGCCAAAGTGATGTTTCTGGGGCTCAAACACAGTCTGGAAGAGGCAAAAAAACTCCCAGAGATCAGAGAGCTTACTGCAAAGTGACAGATGAAGGGGCACAGGGCTGGAGAGAGTGAAACTACATGCTATGCGCTTTTTATTGGGTAGTTTCAGGGTTTTGGAGAGTCCACGGAGGAAAAAGAGAAACTGGAGAATGATAAAATCATTTAGGGATTTCAATCACATTTTGTATTTTGCAGGCATTCAGTTAACTTAGAAACTGTGGTGTATTGATTTGAATGACAACAATATTTCATATTGAAATTGAAATACATGTCATTTACCTGGATGAGGTAGGCGGCCGGGTTTCTCCTTTTCTCAAAGTGCTTCTGTCTGTGCTGCTCCTGGACCTTCAGGGCAAAGCCTGAGCCCAGAATACCCTGATGTGATATTAGTGAGAATTAATACTGGATGCTTTTGTATGCAGATGCACAAGTATCACTCAGCTGCTGAGAATGGCACTACAACACAATTGAGACAGAAACAACAAGTGATATGTTCATTTTTCTTAAAGGAATATTTCAACAGTTTGAGGAATACACTCGTGCGTTTTCTTCTTGAGAGTTAGATAAGAAGGTCAATACTGTCACTGACTGGAAACGGGGAAACAGCAAGCCTGGCTTCATATCATTGTATCCTGTTTGAATTATTTTTCTACATGTTGTAACTACTGCTGGGATTTCCCCCAGCTTCTAGGTTTTTATGCTAAGCTAAGCTAATCACCTACACTTGTACAGTCATGAGAGTGGTATCTCAGCAAGAAAACAAATGTATGTATTTCCTAACAATGTTAAAGTATTCCTTTAAATGGGAATTCAAAACTTTAATTAATTGACATGTACTTCTTTCTTTAGGTTACTGCTTTTCATTTATAAGAAGATTCTCATGAATTGATAGAATTTTGATAATTTCTGATTATTTGAACTAAATACAGAAAAATTAAAGGTGCCCTGTGGAGATTCCATGTAAACAAACAAAGTTATGTTTATATTCAGTGTTTCTCACCAAAACACAGTGAGTGAATCCTGAGGTCTAACAAACATGTTGAATATGCAACCTCATAAAATCTTGAATATCTTGGAATATGGAGTATTTTGAAAGCTGCATTGTTTGACTAGCGCTTCCGCACCGCCTTTCTCTGTGGCATTTCTATGATTCTTGGCACATTGCTGTCACCAACTACTGATCAACAGGGTAGCCTGAGATTGTGTAGGAGGAGCAGGAATGTGTATTATTGTCACCCGTGTGTATACATGTGCATTCTCATGCGAGCTCATCAAAACACTGCTTTATATTGGTTAAAAACTCCAGAGTACAGGGTACCTTTAAAGTAAGAATTATACATATTCAGTTCAGTCACTTTAATCTTACTGTAATTATCTAATAAAATTAAACTTAATTAGACAAAAATTATACAATTAAATGACACCTCTGCCATCCTGCTGTGTACATTACTAATTCAGAAAGTGATCTATCAGAAAATCACTGATAAATAATATAAAAAGAAAGGAATGACTTTGGATTTTGGAGGAAAGAGTTTGGACTTACTGCTGGCAAGGCAAAGAACGAGATGCCCAGGAGGGCAAACCCTGCGGACAGCATCCGTCCTGTCCACGTCTTTGGTGTCTTGTCCCCATAACCAATGGTTGTCAGGGTGATCTGTGAAAACACATAACTAATTATTAGGTCCTGATGGATGCCTGTACCGAGGCTCTGGAAATTTAAATGAAAGAAATGTCAGTCTTGTGCGAAAATGCTGTAGGTCGATAAGAAACTTTAACTGTCAGTATTTTTGTGAATAGTGAGACTGATTTATGATTGGTCTCACAAACCTTATATTTTCAGTATTTACCTTTATTTTCCTTTGACTAGTTTAAAATGTATTTTGGTGTGCATAGCTGTATTGTATTTGCATGCTTTATTTCATGTTGCATATTGCTTGATTTTTTGCCACATTGAGTACTGATTTGAAATGAGGCCTTCGGGCAATGCAATCACATCTGAGTGATTAGACCTGTGTGGAGGCTTTACAGGAGTGACTCTGTATGGCCTTGGTTCTAAGTACACTGATGAAAGCCTGTGGCTAAAATGTTTATTCTGTCCTGGTAAAAAAGCACAGTGTGTTCTTGTTGTCCTTCATGTGTGCTGTCTAACTTAAAGACACTTATCTGTAAAGACACAATGAGAGGCCATTTTGATAATATTACACCTTTGATTGCATTGAACCAAAGAGAAGAATAAAATGTCCTGTGTGAATGAATTGTATATGTGTACTTGGTCGCAAACGTGCTTGCAACAAACTGCCACTTGCAGGACGAATAAAGTATTTTTGAATTGAATTGATGAAAGAAAGAGTTAATAAATGACATTTTAATACAAGAAGAAATAGATGTAATTGTGGTAATGATTTTTAGTGATGGCACATTAAAATATGACCACTAAATAGAGGCTTTCACATGTGTTTGGCAAAAGCCTGAAAATTAGCATTTAATGCCGTAATTCACAATGTAATGACAGGAGCAAATAAACCTGGCTGTGAACTGGAACTGCTCGCTAAACTCCTTGCTTGCCTTCAGTACTCCGTCTGTCTGAGTGTCTGTCTGACTCTTTATCTATTTATCTATCTCCCTGTTTTGGCAGACTGTTCAATCTGGATTACCTTTCATTCAGGCTCTGATTGCCAAGCACGACAAAGGCAGCTGAAGCCATTTGGTACCATTATGACATTTTGAGCCAGTATGAAAATGGTGGTTAATGGAGCTGTGCAGGGCTAATGTTTATGGAGGAGCTATCAAAGCTCAGAAGCAACAACAAACTGAATAGGAAAAGATGTTGGCAAGAACACCATTTGTCAGTGTCCACTGCAGGACACATTCATGTAAAGAGATAACTATATCCAGTGAAGATGTGTGAGGTCTGCTGCAAAGAACTGTAACTCTGACTTGTCCGGTTGCCCAAGAAACCTAGTCCAGCACAGACAGTGAAAAAAGCATCAATTTAAGAAATCCAAGCGATAGCTACAGATTATTGGAGGTGGACTGATGGGAATGAAAATATGTCTGGCATATGTAAAATACACCATTTCCATTATCAGCTTTTACAGAATGCTGGCAGCCAGAATGACAGATATTCCTTAAAACTCACCGTGCCCCACCACAAGGCATCAGCGTAGGTAGCAAACTCCTTGTTGAACTTGTTCTCCACAAGGTAGACGAGGAATGAAGAGAAGATGAGAACCAAGAAGCCAATGTACCAGGCGGTCACCAGTTCCTGCAGGCAGAGGTCAAAACTGGCATTCAGAGAGTAATCATAGGGGAAAAAAAGAGGATTTTGATAATGCACACCCACTTTGGCATATGAAAATACAATATAGATCAACCTTAATCGGCTTTTCTATGAACGTGGGGAACAAAAGTTCCTACAAAATAGAATGAGCGGGTGATAAAAGTGAAAGTTATGACCCTATATTGAATCTGTGTTTTACAGTAAATCCGCTTCAGTCACCTCAAATTATTTTCTAACACGAAGGTACAATCCTTTTGCTTTTAAAGTAGGCTGAGAGCTTTTCACATACAAAAGTTTTAGATAGATGGATAGATCGATACTTTATACACACACAGAGGAATATATTCCTTAATTGACAATATTACCATCAACACTGATTAGACATCCACATAAAATGTGGAAATTTCCCTTTAAGTTTATGGTAAAAGTAGGGTTAGTTGATTGCATGGACATTTCATTTGTTTTAGAGGTGTTTAGGAGAAGGTTTGACTTCTCACACCAATTTAGGAAGTAGAAGAAGTAGTAGTAGCAGTTGTAGTAGAACTGGCCCATGCTCCCCAACCCCCATAATGAAGTACCTATTAGGGAAAGCACTAGTGCAAGAGTCAGTGTGCAAAATAAACAATAAAGATGATAAACCACATCCCTGGGGGGAGCCTGTGCAAGTGATCATTTTGTCAGAGAGTGACATACCTACTCTGACTACTCTGCTAGATTCTACAGCTAAGAAAATCGACAATCCATGAAATCAAGTCAGCTTCAAGTGAAAATTCTGTAGTCAATATGTCTGCTAAAATACTGGGTTGAATAGAGTTAAAAGCAGATGAAAAGTCCACAAATAAAATATTAGCATGAGTCTTTGGTTTCTCAAGGTGAGTGTGCAATAAGTGCAATAGAGTCAAAATTGCATCTTATTGCAAATATAGATGATTCTACCTACAGTATTCTACCTATCAGTAAGATGATGTTGTCATGAGGAAATCACATTTAAATGGAACTCAGAGTAGTTTGAGGCAAAAACATGAAGTCATTAGTACTAACCAGATCAACAAAGCACAGTTGATCTCCCTGACCTACAGTAGATTTCTGCTACCCGGCCCAAACCCAACAGACCCCAGCAGAGTATCAGGTTTGAAGTTTTGTTGAGCCATTTGTTGTGTAAAGCTTAGAGCTCGGGCCAGGATCAAGTTTGTTTTTTTGTTTTTTTCAAATGTAATTTATGAAGAAATTTTTTTCTTTCTCACTCTGACTGTGCCAGCCAGTAGATCCACAATCCCCAGTGAGAAGATTGAAAGAGTAGCCAATATGCTGCATTAGCCTGGTGAGCTACCAGTAAGTAATGGATAAGATAAAGCAAAAATATAGCCCTAGGTCTCAAATTCTTTAGTTTTATTAGTGTTATTAAGTTTGTTTGTCAGGGCCCATGTACAAAAACATTCATCTCATACAGAGAAAAGGGATGCTTTGACCAGATTTAGCTACTGGCTACTTTCCATCTGCAGTCTCTTGGCAGGAAGACACAGGTCAGGTTCAGGTCTCAAACTTACCAGTAGGGTTCAGCTGGGTCGGGTCTTCAAAACAAATGTCCAGACAAGGTTTGAACTCTAACCTGACCACCAAACTACACTGCCTTACAACATAACATAAAAGAGCTGACAATCTACTGTCAAGACCCATAAATCTGTTATTGCTACTGCTGTAGCTGATGTTAACCACTGGCCACTGGCTTCCACTACACTGAAAATGGACAATGCACCTCAGTCTTCACCCATACATCACCCATATACTATCTACTCTGTCTGTCGCTCACTGCTGGTGGTGGCTACACTGATAGATGGATACACTGCAATTTAAAAAATGCACCATCTACCCCAGTTTTCATCCATACTGTATGCTATTCAATTCAAAGTGTCAGTCACCTCTATTGTATTGGGGTCAAGGCAGAAATGTCAGAAACAAAATCCAGAAACCTAAACAAATATAATCAAAACTATCTGCATTGAGTATGTATTTGTAATTTAGGTGAACCAACCCTTTTAGCTGATTCAGCTGTGTGTGTGTGATGACAATAATATCTGTTACTTCAGGCTGCATAATTAGTTGTTATGGGTTGTCAACTTTTCACCCAGAATACATTACAAACAATTAAGTTGAGAAACTTAATAGTGGCCAAAAGGAGACACAGGAGACAAGAGAGACCATACAAAAGATATCGTGACTAACACACACACATACACAGTCTTACAGTATTTGACCTTTTCATTTAGAGTTTAGTATTTTAACACAGTCATTCACTTTGAATATGTAGCTTTGATAGAAATTAAACAGAACAATGTGAGCAACAATGACATGTCCTGGCATCTCATACTGATCTAAGGCAGAGGTAAAAAGAGGTTGATAGACTTGCGTGGGTTGATGGAGGTGGAGCACAGAGAGAGGAGAATGAGTTGAGGTAAGGAATTACATAAAAGAGATGGAGAGTAAGAGCTGTGCTGCTTACTTTAACATTCAAAAGAAAGATATTTTTACCTACCTTTTACATACCTTTCTATATTAAATTGTATAATATTTCATTATGCTATGTAAATAATTTTATTGGACACTATTGTAAGACTGCCTTCATACAGTACATGAATCTG
Source organism: Thunnus albacares (assembly GCF_914725855.1). Classification (NCBI taxonomy): domain Eukaryota; kingdom Metazoa; phylum Chordata; class Actinopteri; order Scombriformes; family Scombridae; genus Thunnus; species Thunnus albacares. Next base: position 13,478,397 of record NC_058108.1, on the reverse strand, counting down.
ACCGGGCAACTGACATCTTCTTCACAGATACAAATTAATGACAGAAAAACATTTTTATTTTCATAGGAATCCAACAATAAAGCCTTTTTGATACATTTCAATACTCATGTTAAGATCTAATTATTAGTGTGCATGTAACCACATTATATCTGCAGAAAATGGTGGTGTAGTGAGTAAGAACATCACACTGGAAGTCACATTGAAACTCTTCCAGGGATGTTGTTCTTTAGTCAGGAAAACTGTGTGTATGTGTGTGTTGGCCATTAACCTTGCTGTGTGCGTAGACCACAGAGCCCAGCAGCTTCCAGGTGCCCCCTCTTCGGTCCATTCGCACCATGCGTAGGATCTGAAGGAAACGTAGGCTCCGCAGAACCGAGGTGGCAAAAATGTTGCCCTGGCTTCCCGCTGACACCACCGCCACCGACGCAATCAGCACTATGATGTCTGTAGGGCAGAGAGGAAAAACACACACAAGGGCTCACCAAAAGAAAAGGAGAAATTTGCAGTACCTACGTGTATTTTATTATGACTCAACCAAGGAAAAAAAAAAAAAAAATCAGCATCAGGTTGATAAATGTTTTAGAAATGTCTTTTAAAATTGAAATAATATTCTAGAACAAGACTTCCTTTAATAAATTAACCTGTTATTTCATTCTGTATTGCCCTTATTTCTTGCATCCTAAATGAACAATTCATTTTATTTATTACATACCATGAGAGAATTGTGACTTTTTGGTGAAATTTTTGTAACAACCAAATACTGGGAAATAACCATTTTGACAGCCAAGATAAAATAATACAAATACGATGAACATGCTTATATACATGAGAACAAAAAGAAACAGAAATTACTTGTCAGAGGAGCAGAAAAGTACAACCTAGAGGCAAATATATCATATTAATGATCCTAACTTGAAACTGGCCTTTTAAACAGACAGTCTGGATAGCTCATCCAAGCCTTGGGGTCAGAATATATGGAGCTGGCTTGATGTCTATCATGCTGCTGCAATAACAGCAACTCACTGCTGTCACCCCTCACTGTGGCAAATTATCCCAACAAAGGCTCCATATTGCTGGAGCTGACACAATCCGCCAAGGGCATCTTGTACAATAATGTACTGTGTACTCTTCCTATGTATACACACTATATGTATAAGGTGCCTGGCTACCACATCAATCTGCTGTGCAGACACAAACAGGACAGTGGGGGAGAAGTAATTGGGTAAAGCAGTGTTCCATAAGGATTTTTTCACACACGTATAATCATCATTGGGTTTCACATTTCTTTCTTTTCAATTCCCCATATGTACATACAGTATAAGTAACTGTATCACTGTATGTGCTGCAAATTGTGACAGACAGATACTCAAACATCAACAAACAAAGGCACAGAGGGTCACAGGCAGAGATATTCATACAGTACACACACACAGATTTGACTCTGTTCAGAGGAAGTTCACACAGAAACCACACTGAGCAAATGAATAACATCAAACCCACAAAGAACACAGACAACTAAAGAAACAAGCTCCTATGACTCAAGAAATAACATTTTTCCTCCTCTTTTCCCCTTCGCTCCTCTCGCAAACGGATCTTCTATTTCAGTGACGCGCGATGTGAAACCCAAACCTTAAGTAGTGTTATTTAGTTCACTGTGTGCAAGAGGTTTTTTCCCTCATGTATAAACGTCCCTCCCGCTCCTGTCCTTCCGCCGAACCCTATGTTTGAGAGAAAATGCTGACCAAGGTGTGGCTGATGGCTCCTGCTATAAAACCATGGACCAGTTGACCCGTAGTGGGGGAGAGGGAAAAGGGGAAAAGTCTGCAGCAGCACTATGAAAAATATATTAATAACACCCAGGGGATGAGAGTCTCCAGGGCACCCGCAGAGCTGCAGCAGCTTCACTCCCTTTGAAGGTGCAGAGAGAAAAATATGAGAGAAGTGAATGACAGAAGGATGAATGTGTGCGCGCACTTGTAGTATGAGTGTGTGTGATCGAGGTGTGCGCCCATGTGAGTAGAAGTGAACAGGCCGACAAGTCGTCAGTCAAAGGTTTTTCCATGATTATAAAACAAAACACCTCAGGTTTGTACAGGAAGTGAGACTGGAATATCTCATTGATGGACTTTTGGAATGCTGAAAATTTTAAATATTAAACTTCATAAACATCTGTCAAATAATGTTGGCTTTTAGTTTTGTTTTTTGTCAGTCTGTATCTGTGTTCATTGTGTGTCTTGGAGTAAGAGGAGTGATTTCATCCTACAGCGAGCATCAAATTACACCTCAAAAATGGACTAAATCAGTGCGGCAAATGCTGAGATACCCTGACTATTAGTCCCTTGTACGGGTCAAGCTAAAAACAAAACCCTCCAAATTTTCCATAATGCAGCTCAGTAGTCTTTTCATCAAACTGCAGTCAAACGGATTTTGCCAGGTGAAATTTACTAACATGCTGTGACAAATAGAAGGCAGGACAGGAAATAGATTGTGTGGGGAGAGTTGTAAGTGCAAACTGCAGGAGCAAGCATGTCTAACAGGCTAACAACAGCATTTCACAAGTTGTAAATCATCAGCTTGGGTTTTTTTTCTCAGATTTTACAACGCTCCGCCAGAGCCACAGAGAACGTTATACAACTGTTTATACAGGCTGAGCAGTACCTCTCATAACATGTAAACTAATATCCTTATGTAAAATTTGTGCATTTCAAAGTAAAGTGATTCAATTGGACTTTTTTTTAACCCTTGAATGATACTATAGGATCATTATCTCAATTTGATCAAATACCATATTGTATAATGTAGGCAGAGAATGAAATAAAAGAGATAAATCTGTTGGGAGCAAACTAACAATGATTTAACCATCTCATCTCTCCAGAAGCCAAATCAATGAATTTTCATTGCAGGTGCTGCACTGATTTCCCAAGCTGCCTCCCAACATACAGTTCCGTCATTTCTTTGGGCTGTTATATTCCAAATTGAGACAATCAACATTTGAAACAAACAAACAAACAAACAAATGATGAACTCAAGGTAATCATTTTACTTCCACATGGGATATACAGCAGATTGAAGATTAAACCCCTCATTTACAGCATAAAGTGACCTTCAGGCAAACTCTGAAGTGAAAGAGCCAACAGGGAAATCAGACAACATTGACAAACACACCTTCGGAGAACAAACCCCAATAAATAACGTGAACTGTGCGGCAGGAATCATTTGTTCAGGTTGGGAATCATTTGTTCTGGATGTGTTTCTTTCTCAGTCCTCAGGGAGTGTCTGTACTTAAGGATCTGGTCCTAACAGGTTTTAAATGACTCTAGTGGACAAATCACCTGCTTACACCACTTAGCTTAGCTATGGTAAAATTGGTTCCAGTCTAATTTATGAGTTCATTTTGGTAATTCCAGAAGCCATACACATACACAGATGTTTATGAAGTCATATATATATATATATATATATATATATATATATATATAGAGAGAGAGAGAGAGAGAGAGAGAGAGAGAGAGAGAGAGAGAGAGAGAGAGGAGAGAGAGAGAGAGAGAGAGAGAGTGTCTTAATATATATACAGTATATCTGTATATGAATGTTGAAATTTTGCATGCAAATTGATATTCTGAACACACCAAGAATTTTCACAGGAGCAGTAAACAACTTCCCTTGGCAAGCATTATTTTGGCACTAATGTGACTCCGTATATTTACAGCCAAGTTGTTTCTGTCTTTGATACCAAGTAACTGAGGATCCCCACTGCCACAAATAAACTGTTCAACATAATTTCTGGCATTATTATACAGCAAAAAGTGTGAACAAATTATAAATTGGATCTGTTTTACAGATTAGATTAGCTAAATGATGAAAATTTTGGCTACAATCATTTGTGCCAACACCAACACGAAAAGTTTAAAGTTTACTTTAAGGGTTCAGTATTCATTTCAGATATTTCACAGGTAAACCAGTAGAGTGACTCGTTCTGATTTATTATTTTTCAAAGGGAAGATCAATAGTATTAATATATAACAGAGTGATATAGGAAGATTACCAGTTAACATTACCAACATTACCAGTTAATCTGCTTCTATGTTCTGATGTGACAATGACTTAACAAGACAACATCAACTGATATAATACAATATAATAATATGATGAAAAATGTAATACTATGTGACAAAGAAAGCTTTCAACCACATCTCATGGTCTTCATCAGCATATGGAACTGGCTCAGATGTGTTCACGTGTCCTACATGTGAAACACCGGTTATCCAATAATCATCCAACCTCATCCCTTCACTGATGAAGATTATGAGATACAATTGAAAGTCTTGCCATGCTAGTAAGTGGACCATTAGTGGAGATTATTTTGTCACACATACTGATCACAGGTCAAAAATGAATTTATATGCTCAATGAATTATTCCTTAAAATTTGATTAAACATTGAAATCTACAAATAAATATAGAAATGATAAATAAATAAAATGAAACAAAATGAGGTCAACAATACTAGTTTTGTTTTTTCAAAGGAAAATGTAATAGCTTCAATCAAGCAATTGAAATGCCTTCATTTGCAGTAATGACTAAACTGATCTCTACAGAGACTGATTATTAGCAATATTGCCAAGCATCTTTTAATTTAACAAACATCAGTCTTTCTACCAGAGGAATTGGATTAATTGACGCCTTAATTATATGAATATTTCATAAATTTCAATCTGAACGGTCCATCAGAGGAATGAGGAATGTTAAATTGTCTGAGCGTTTAACTGCAGATTTTACTGCTCTCATGGTGTATTTACTAACTTATTGTTTTTAATACACCAGCCTCTTAATGTCCTGGAACCAGATCAGTCTGTCAGTCACAATCACACACTTCACTCCTCTATCTGCACTGTAAAAAATCATTAAGGCATGTCAAAACTTCTTTGTTAACAATTCTCTATTACACAGTGACTCCTAAATTAGGAGGAGTAGCAGCTGAGCAGTAATCTAAAAACAAACATTTTTCACAATTAATTTTCAGTTCAATTCAACTTGACATAATACTTAGATACAACAAAATGCTGTAGCTGTGATTTTACAAACAACTCCCATAATCCCCTTCTTATCTGCACAGAAAATTTTAATACATAACACAGTGCATGCAGAAGTGAGAACACAGAGGTGATAAGTCATACACCTAATCTATTAATTAGTTGTATCTGTTAATGCCACAAATGCATGATGGGGCTGATTGTCATGCGTGCCTGCATCACCTCCATCTGTCTCTCTACTGTTCAGGTCCTCTGAGTTCAACTCAACTTCTCTTTCAATTTCTTACTTGATCCCATCATCTCTCTCATTTTCTCACACTCTCTGTCACACTCTGTCTCCCTGCCTCTCTCTCTCTCTCTTACATTATTTGCGCCTTTCTGTTTTGCTCACATTCCCTCAGTGCTCACCACAACAGTGGCTACTATGTGTGATGATGGGAGCTCACAGCACCCTGCGTGACCGCTAAGCCCTGCTCTCCTTCCCTCGAGCACCCAAACCTTCCAAGAAGGAGCAGAGAGACCCATGTCTAAACAGTGGAAAGAATAAAAGGCAGTAAATGCAACCTCATTACGTAAATGCTCTCTCCTCTTAGGAGCTCTGACCACAACTGAAAATGACACGAGCAAACTATGGTCAATAGCGTGCTGTGGAGCCATGCTTGCGCCTAACATCAAATTGTGTTCACAGAGAAGACAACTGTGTTCACCAGAGGGCAAATAGAAGGCAACTGAAATATGAAACAAGTGTCAAAACAATGAAGGAGAGGAAATGGTGCTACTGCTGGAGTGTTTGCGGGGGAGAATGGTCAAGTGTCTGATTCCAAAAGAGTGATTCAACAAACAGGTGTGCTCCAACAACTCACCTATGACACAGAAAGGCTTTCTGGCGAAGCGAAGTCGACCCTGCCATCCTCTGTAACGACAGCAGCATCCCGCCGACCAGATGCGGATGATGTATTCCAGCCCAAACACCACTATCATGACAAACTCCTGCAGGGAGTTCAAGCAGGTCAGTGACAGAGACAATGCGTTAATGATAATAACAGAATGTGGTTTCACAGGCATTATGTGAATCATTGCTTGTCAGTGTAGATTACAAATACATCATTATATATTATTGTACATCATTAATGGAATGTTTTTGTCATTAAAATGGATGTCAGGATCTGTTAATGCACGCACACTGATTCAGGTTCCATTAGATAACAAAACTGATGAAATTAGTGCAGTGCCATTTGTGAAATATTATTTACTGCTGCAAGGACAACCATGCGCAGTAAATGCTCGACTGTACAACAAAATGACCTCTCCTTTCAGTTAGAGGCTTTTAAAAAACATATGTTGAGTCACACTAAGAGTCTTTTCAAAGGCATTTTTCTTTCATGTGCACTGGGAGTTCTCTGTCTTTCCAGCAACCTCATTTAGTGTTATTAGTACTTAAAGCAAGTAAAATTCCCACCATCAAGGCAAGCACTTAAACAAATGAGTCACTGTCGAATGGATGACCTGACCCTGTCACACCCAAACTTTGGTGTCATTAGTGTATTGTATTCTAACTAGCTTAGTGTGTGTTTTCAATTTGTAACTCATCAGCATTTTTGTAGGTTCATCACACCCAATGTGATAGGAACGCACAACAGTCTCAATCACAGCAACACACTCAACCTGCCATCAGACCAGAGGCCCCTGACCTATAGAACTTTACACCTGTCCTCCAAATTGTTATTGGAATGAGACTTCATGGATTGTGTTGTCCATGAATCATAAATGTGTCATGGACTCATGGTTTGGACTCTGTGTTTTTTTGTTCTTTTGGTTTTCCGTGTTACACTTCCGTTGTCCAGTCTTTTTTGTCATTTGGGTTTGCTCATTCATGTTATTGAGTTGTATCTTTGAAAGACTGTATTAGATTATTGGTTAGCTTGTAGTGCTGTGTACCTAGGCTTATTTATTTGGAGACAGTTTGATTTATGCTGAGTTATTATTAAATGGTGTTGTGTTTTCTGGGGTTTGGTTTGCTCTGTGTTTCCTTTGTATGTTCCTTCACTCCTCCTGTGTTCATAAACTCCTCCTCTCACTGGCAGGTGAGAGGAGGAGACAGTCCAATAGTGGTGTGGAGGCACTACAAGAGGATAGTGTGATCCACAGTGTCAAATGCAACACTCAAGTAAAGGAGAATCAGGAGAACCTGCATCAGCTGCCATTAGCAGGTCATTCACAACCCTGAACAGAGCTGTTTCAGTGCTGTATGCTGAACGAAAACTTAACTGAAATTTTTCAGATAGGTTGTTGTGTTTAAGGTGGTCCTGAAGCTCAGAAGCAACCACGTTCTCCAACACTTTGGGTGGTAAAGGGAGGTTGGAGGTAGGTTTGTAGCTTGCAAGAACTTCTGGGTCCAGGGTGGGCTTCTTGAGGAGGGGGCAGATGACTACAACCTTGGGGGCAGATGGAACACTGCCGGTTTGAAGGGAGAGGTTGACAGTTTGGGTGATCAGGAGCCTGAAGATGACTATGGCTTCAGGAGATGATTCATGGTGGAAAAAAGATGCCTAGGGTTGCCAGGATTGTTATTAATTACATCAGAGTAGAACTGTGACTGAGCATCTTTAAGGGACTTTGAAAAGTCCTTTGATGTTCACAGAAGGCTAGTTTATGGACAGCGAGCCCTGAGCATTTTAAGTGTCGTTCCAGGACATGCCCAGCTGTTTTTATTTTTCACAGGTCATACATGAACCAGGGAGCAGAGTGTGAAAAATTGACCTCACATGTCTTGACAGGGGCATGAAGATCAAAGACACTGCTCAGAGATGTATTGCAGAATCCCACTAGTTCATCCACTGATGCAGAAGCGGGGCAGGATATGTGCTGGAGCTCCATAGTCTTGATGGCTTTTCCAGTTCCGAGAAAGCATTTGACGCTTAGGGTTAGTAGGGGGTGACAGGAATGTCAAATCCATAGACCTGTAGGTTATTGATGGGGGCGGAGTCAGTGATGACCAGGTCAAGTGTGTGCCCCCTGGTGTGAGTAGGGACATCAACATGCTACTTCAGGCCAAGACACTCTGACAGGAGGGGTTGTTGATGTGTATATTCATATCACCAACAATGACAATGTTGGTTGGCACAGAGCAGAGTGACGTGAGGAGGTTGTGTATCTCAGCGAGGAATGATGAGTTTGGTTTGGGGGGGCGGTAGATGAGAAGTACTGTCATGGAGTGTGGAGGCTTACATTTTAGAGCAAGGCATTCAATAGAAGAAAGATCAGGCATTGGAAGACAGTTTCAATTCAGCCCGGTGTATGATTGCTAAACCAGAGCTTTGGGCTTTTTCCATGTACCTACAGTCAGGAGTGCAGGCCTCATTAAGGACAGAGTAGTCTCCTGGTTTATGCCAGGTTTCTGTTAGGTACATGAAATCAAGCCCCTTGTCCAAGATGTGGTCATGTATGAGGAGGGATTTATCAGTGAGAGATGATGTATTGCATAGCTCCATGGTAGCAGGAGACAGAGCTGAGAAAGGAAGTCTGTAAACTCTGCAGTACACTGTGATCCACTCCTTATTTTGCATCTTGCCTGGTATAGGTTAGTCTCGCGATGTTTCCATCGATAATGCCCAAGTTTGTTTTGCTTCTGTATTCTACACTGAAACTTCTATGGATGTAATGAGGTCTTTTTCTTAAAATTCCAAACTCTTGGCAGTGGGTTAAAAACCCCTTTTCGGGTGTAATTAGGAAACTGCGTACATTTTGTAGCTGTGTGGTGGTGTAGGACATATAATTAAAGCAGTTGTGTCATTTGGGCAGCATTGCAGTGTTGGTAACAGCCAAAGTAACAGTCACACAGTGGAGATCATTACAACAAACATGAGGGGAGCTCCAGTTGAAGAAAAACCCCAGTTACTAGAGTCCGTCAGTGACAGTGCAGCTCTGGGTGATTTCAACACTGATAAAGAGTGCAGGGGAGCCGGATGGGTCTTTGTGGTACACCTGAGCCGGCAGGCTAGAAGAAGAGATAGCCGCTGTCCTCTGGAGAAAAGGGATCCCAGTAGAGCGGGTAGAAAGCACTGTATGTTGAATAATGCAAAAATCCAATCCCAGTAGAGAAGATAGGCAGTAATTTAGTTAATCCAAAGTCTACCAGTTCGATAGAATGTATTTCAACTCAGGGAGTGATCATAACATGCAGACAGAAAACAGAAAAACAGAAAAAGCTTGAGCTAAATGCAGGAAGGCCACTGATCACACAAGCAGTGAAGTTCACAGTCAATTGTCTATTTAGCAAAGAGGAGTGGCAGCCAGTATACGCCAGCGTTCCCTCGTAATGCAGAGTAGCCTCTCTCCCACCGCAACACAAGCACCAAAACAAATCTTGTATTTTTGTTGCCGTGGTGATATTTTAGGGACTGTGGAGGAAGTCTTTCACATACTGATAGTAGTATTTTCAGAGTTACTATATTTCAATTTTACAACCTTTACTCTCTGTCGCAGTTTTGTTCCTGACTATGGATATTGCTTTAAAAAATGATTTCACATAAAATATAATTGAACAGGTAACTGCTTATGTAATATGTGAAAAAAGACATTCTTTTTGGTCAAAATGTTTGAATGGGGTAGAGATTAACTGTGGGGGACAGAATGCACAACCTCTTGTCTTGGTCAGATACAAATGCAAATACAAATCGAGAAAAAATATTAAGTTCTTTTTTTTCTCCAGTTTCTTACCAGAATGAGCAGACAGTAAGAGGAGAAGTCCTGATGAGCCGGAATGGTTGAGAACACAGAGAGGACCAGACAGCTGAAGACCAAGATGAAACTAAACAGAAAAACAAAGGAGAGAATCATAAATACAACATAGATGTAAAGTGAACACATTGACCAGAGGATCAAATTCATAACTTCCAAAACACAATTTTCAATGTTGATTATAGAAATGTACACTAAAGTGGAATTGTCCTCTGGATTTTCCTATATGACAAACTCTTGAACCCCTTCTGGCGCTGAAGGAAGAAGCAGTGCACGAACAATCTGGCAGCACAATCACAGAACTTATTTCCTCTCTGCAGTGAACCATGAGCCTAACTATTATTCAATTTCCTGAGATATCAAGTTAATCATGCTTGTTTGTGCAACATGATTTGCAAGAAACAAGCAGTGAAACTGCGGCTATTGGAAAACAAGCAACATCCGACCATTTCCACACTCTGACTGTCGCTCCCTTGGCCAGGAAACCATAGCCTTCCATCTTCATAAGCATAACATGTTGTTTTTTTTTCCATCACATAAATCTTCCAAAACCACATCATTGTCTGAAATAACGAGCGCAGGGTTTAGAGTTACGGTGGCTCTTGATGCTAAACGGTGAGAGCACATCTGTGTTTTATCATCTCAGATCTCCTCTTAAGCCTGCCGGAGAAAGGCTGGTCAACATGCTGTGTGTGTACTTTATTTCTAACTGTTGTCCAAGTGGAGGTTCAGTTGAGCAGACATGGCTTTTTTTCAGCCATGTCCTGCGTTATGTTTTTACAGTTACACATTAATAATTCATACTGCAGACCTTTAGACAAGCACTAACCTTTAGGCCTCTACATTTGTGAAACACTTTTACCTCAAAAGCTGACTTCAATCTCAGGCCTCTTATTTCATGACAGTGTGGGCTGATGATATGTGCTGGAAGAAAGGTGCAAAGCTAAAAGTAGCAAGACTGAAATAACAAGCTGCATGGTGGGTAATTCTACCAGCCATCTCTGCTACTGATAACATTTATCTCATCACAATTTAACTATGAACTGTAACTGTTTATCTGTAAAAATTCAGTTCACCAATGAGATCCATCGGACAAATATTTACCTCCAGCTCCCGAAAGAAAAGGAAAAACATTTGCTCCATCAATATAAAGGAAATGTGTCCAATACATCAACTTAATTCTTCATTGTGGCTTATTCCAATTCAAATTCCATGTCCATATATATATATATATATATATATATATATATATATATATATATATATATATATATATATATATATATATATATATATATATATATATATATATATATATATATATATATATATGTATATGGAGCCTAAATGTGAAACTTGATTTAATTGTACCAAATGTATTTCATGAAAGTACAGAAACATAAAAAACATAAATTAAAATTAAAAAAATGAAAACCCATTAAAATCTAATGCACTGGTTTACTTCATTTAAAGGCCTGTATAATAATAATAACAATAATAATATCCCTATATCAACTTAAAACATATCTGGTTCATGATCTTAACATACTTGGATTCTTGTATGTGATTTCTGTATTCACTATAATATTTTATTGTATTGGCATTGTCAGCCATTACCACCAGTTTACTGCTGTGAAACTCAAGTCCTTAAATCCAGGTTTCTTAGTCAGTGCAATGATATGAAAACAACTCATAATTATTTCTTAACCATTCATGTTTTTGATGAATACAAAACTGCCAAATATACATTTCTGGCTGCAGACATGTCATTACTGGCCATCTAGTTTGTCCATCTCCACAGCTGTATTGAAGTAAAGACTGGGGACTGTTACTATCGGCCCCTTGGTGCAAAATTGACCCCAGATTATCGCAGAGTTGAAAGGAAGTCTTTCAATCTTGAAAATCGGGGGCTATCAGGATTATGTCCAGCGTATGAATGGCGCCTGTGTGAAAATGGTGGGTGTGCAGAGTGGGTCACTGTCCCGTAGCCCACAGTACAGAACAGGACTGTGCTGTTCTGACCCCTGTTGGGCCCTTGCTGACATTCAGAGAGCCAAAACTGAGGTCAAAATTTTCCACAGCCACAAGAATGGTTATGTCATTATTTCTTGACCCATATGCCCTCCTTCTGCTCTGTCACAGGGTGAAAAGAGCGGCTGGAGGTTCCATGAAATTAAAGTTTCAAACGTTTGAGGTTTGCTCTGTTGACATTTTCAAAGATTCGAATAATGTGATTTTGACTGGTGGAAAATATCTAGTGACAGGCATTGTGGTGCTGTCAGCTGAAAAGCAAACTCCTTGTCACTGGCACACCTACGCGTCTCACACTTACAAGGTTGTCAGACCAAAAATTACAGAGTGACAATCAACTCCCTTCATCCATAGTCTAACTCGTGTTTCCAGTTTTGATATATTTACTTTAAAAGGGGGTAGAGAGCTACTTAAAAGCACCCTGACAGAATCATTAAGCACTCAGCGAAGTTCACTAATTAATCCCACAAACTAGTGTTCTCAGCTGGCCTTGGTCCTCGTGTGTCACGATGCCCTGCGCTCGCAGGCAGCTGAATTAATCTGGAGTGTCTCGCTCCACACTTCCAGCAGAGTGATTGCTCTTAACCTTCCAAACAGCAGCGGCTGAAAATTAAGCTGGCTTACTCTCAGAAATATGCAGACACACATACACTCACAACCACAAACACACCCTCGCAATTACAAAACAGAGACATCTGTCCTTCCACCCACTCACCCAATCACCTCTTTCAAATGCATCCTCCACCCCTCTTCCATGCACATAAACAGAAAGAGACCCAGCTCCACTCAACAAGTGGTATGTGCTGTTCTCATTTGCATAATTTAATTGATTTGTTCGGAAAATGAGTAACAAGACTAATGACTAATGTCCACACACTGCAACAGTGCATTATACCCTATCATCCGTCATTATTCTGAATCACCTTTGTGATCCCCTTTGTTATCTGTGCAAGATATGGATTTGGAGTTTTGGGTGAAGGACTTGATCTAAGGTATATAATGCAGCAGGCGAAGAGCAATGCAACCTTGATAACCACAGACTGACTGAGAATGAAACATGCAAAGAATCATTACTCTGAAATCAAAAAGGCTTCTCTGATGAGTCCTTGTCATATGTTAATTTGATCACAGTATGCTAACAGACTAATGTTGCCGTAATGCTCAGATCTGATTGGATTTTCAAACATCAGATGGTCCCAGAAGAAGCTCTCACTCACGACATGAGATATGTCCTGTGATGCTGTCCATGGTCCTGAAGCCAAATTCTGCTCCTGCCTGTTGATTGAACTAGTAGGTTGCTGAATCATCAAAATTTTGTTTGCCAGTGGACCATCGTGGTATTTGACTTGACTTAGATATTTATTTTTCTCCGTCAGTATCTCATAACTGCCTTTTCCAACTGATTCTATCCTATTACTGTGACAGTTAAACTGAACCTTGTCTCAGTCCCAAACTACATACTAATATTGTTCAGCATGTAATTATTTACCAGTTGGTAAACCAGAAATGAATGTACTTTATCATGTTGTACAAATAGGAAATAACATAAAAAGTGTGCCAACAGACACCAACTCACTATGGAAAACGACAGCCAATTAAAGGACCAGTGTGTAGGATTAATGGCATCTAGCGATGAAGTTGCACATTGCAACCAACTGAATACACCTTCCCTTCCAAGTATGTAGGTAAACCTACAGTGGCTGCAAAACTTGTGAAAAATGTGAAAGGTCCTCTCTAGAGCCACTGTTTGGTTTGTCTGTTCTGGGCTACTGTAGAAACATGGTGGTGAAACATGGTGGCCTCTGTGAAAGAGGACCTGCTCTCTATGTAATTATTATCTATTCTTTTAGGTGATTATACACTTATTAAAACATACATATGAATATTATATTCCAATTCTGCCAAGTCCATTCTGCTAGATGCCACCAAATTCTACACACTGCACCTTTAAGTAAACAACAAGGAAGCACAATTTTCCAAAGATTTAATACTTTTTTTTTCTTTTGAGAGATGTTCCTGGAGCTGTTTCATCCCTGACCACAATTTTTTTTGTCATTTTTTTCAAACTATGCTATGCTGTCCATCAAAAAACCACACACTCAATTATTTTTCCAGTTAATCAGTTAAAAGGGCGCTCCATCAATTTTAAACATAATGTTGGTTGGTACTACTCAGCCTGTGAAAACAGTTATATAATATCTTCTGTAGCTCTAGAGGACGCTTTCTAAAGCCTGAAAAAATAACCCTAATGATGGCATCACGTAATGATGTAATTAGGGATATTGTGGCTTGTGCTATGAGACTTCAAATTCTGAACAGAAAGCCTGTGTTACACACTGGAGACGAGAGTTTAACAAACATAAGCATTTACAGGGCAGGAAAGGTGTAACAAATTATGCAGTCGAGTTACATTATGGGAATTTTAAGATCAACAATTTTTGGCTGTTCCAACTTTATGGAGGTGCAATGCTAAACCCATTTAATTGTTTAACTGTTTAGTATATGAAAAGCTAAAAATACATTTTAAAATGCCTCAAAAATTTGCATATCCTAGAGTGATGTCTCCAAATGACTTGTTTCATCCAACCAACAGTCTGAAACCAGTGACACTTTGGTAAGTTTGCTTGATGAATGACTTCAACAATACTGATTATCAAAACTGTTCTCTACAAATGTTCTGTTGTTTTTACTAATTGATTACTCAACTAATTGTTTCAGCACAAATTAACTCACTCCATAATTCAAACTGGGTTATAATTAGTATGTAGTATGGAATTTAGATACTGGAAACAGGTCAGAGTTCACAGCCTGTTGAGGTGGTTAGTGGACTCGCATGCTTTGGCAGAAGATACCTTTCTCAAATACCATAGCTTGAGTTGCAGACAGTAAAAATCATTTTCTGCTTTTTCACTTTACCTCTCAAATAAAGCCGGGCCGGTGACCAGGAGAAGAGTGTGTCACGTTAACGTCAGCTCTGTGTTATCCTTAGTGACTTTATGAGGAGATGCAGACCACAAAGTGAAACCTAAACCCCAATAAAAGACCTGTTCGGGGTCATAAAAATATTCGTGTCTGTTGGCCTTTCTGATGTCTGTCTTGTTAGTACATATGCTGTGCGTGACTGCTATTGTTTACATGGCCACAAACTGTATCCATTCTATTATTAGATTAACACCTTTTACAATCTTTGTTTTAGCTTAGGTTTCATGTCTGAAGCCACTGGACTTAAAATGACTCTATATATTAAGCAACATGGCCATGAGATGTCATCACTACAGTAGGTCCAAAAAGCTGGCACAACTCAGAGTGAAACATCATCTATAAAAACGTCATCACCAGTGGTCTCAACATAACTAACCACAGTAGTCTGTCTGCCTCCTTTTATGGGGACTGTGAACCAAGGCCATGACCTTATGACCTTCGACCTTCCCTTTGAGGTCATGTGCTTACATTCTTCCACACAGACATGCATTGCATGTCTCAAAGCATTCTTTACATTTGCCCTAACAAAGTGTCAGTCTATTCCAACAGCGACAGGCCTTCTCAGTGTACTCAGCACATTTCAAAAGGCGTAAATGGGGGAGGAGTAGATTTAAGGAACGAAATACTGCAATTACATTCCCTGTCTTTGCACTCTTTCAGCACGGTCACACACACATGCACAAACACTAAATCTGCAAGACAGCATGTGTGTACATGTGCTTTTTCAGCCACTATGTGTGTGACAGTGAGCTGGGGGAAATGAGTGTGAAGCTCAGAAGACGTTGCTACAAGACCTGAAGATGACAGAACAGTTTCCATAATGCACCTGGGCCCTTTGAAAGGCTGAGCTAGGGATGCACACTGTATTTTATCAAGCAGCAGCAGGGAGGGGGGGAACATTGTGTCTCTCCCTCCCCATTACTCTGATGTTATGCACCTCAGTCTCCAAGAGGCATTGAAAGAGAGAGCAGAATGAGCAGAATGTGTTCGGGAGATTAGATGAGTGTAAATGAACTTGCGACGTTGGCTCAAAAAGAGACGGGGAGCGAGGATTTTCATGACATCTGGCTATTGATACAGTGATGCATTTAGGAGGAGCCCTGTGTGTTCATTTGTTAGTGTGTGAGGTTTTTTTGCTGTGCACAGTGCTTAGAAGAATGACACTTTGATAACACAGGCAAGAGATAGCACTGTGAAAATAATGCACACAGAGTCAGATCCACATACATCCATCCAATGTGGCATCATTAAGAATAACAAACACATAGACTCTGACATATTTCCAATCTAAATATAAAAAAAGTCTCAATATAATGTGGTCCAGGGCTGTCGTGCTGTTTATGTTTGGGTAAAGGAAAAATTACAGGTTTGGAGCAGATCACAAAGTCAACAGATGACATCCATATTGTATCTGGCTGCTGCAAGAATGTTTTGGTGTGGTTGATACTTTGTGGACAAAGTGCTTCCTTTTTACGTCATTAAATTCAATTTTTTGTGTGTGCACGCAGGCTGGACACATGTTACTGTGTATGTTTTGAGTATAATTAGGCAAAGGGTGGGTATTTCCATTATATCCTCGATACTTGCCAATTGCTGCTCAGCTGTGTGTAGCTCTGGCATCCACTGACATGTTCTGACGTCACTGGATGGAGGAGGGACTGCAGGGAGAGTTTGGCTGTAAAGTTTAATTTGCTGCTCTCTGTTTGGGGGCATCAGCTACACTTCAGTCATCCATACTATTTCCTAGTATAGCTTCACAAACAGTAGGCTTTATAGATTACTTCACACTGAGGCTAGAAGGCAAGCAGCCACTATGTCCAGCAGCAGCAGCAGCAGCAGCAGCAGCAGCAGCATGGATCAGTGGAGTGCAGACTCAGAGCATGTGTATGCTTATTTCCAACCTTAAACGAGCCACTGTAAAATTTTTACTGTGTAGTTTTGTCGTTTAGCTTTGCTGCCAATGCCAGTACACAGAGATGAGTGCTGGTGTGTGTGTGTGTGTGTGTTTGTGTGTGTCTGTGACACAATGGGGCACTTAACCTTCTGAAAAGATAAATAAACAGAAAATCAGAAAAATAATGCAGCAACGAGAAAAGTATGGATTCTGACAGGTTTCGGGGGGAATTCTTTTGACAAATCTTTACCTGGACTGAGTATACCCTTGAACAATCATATGCACTATATGATGTTGAATAAAACAGTCTAAGGTTTGCATACTTGAATATGTAGACAGAAGCGGACCTCTCTATTAATAGTGTTACAAGTGTGGGGCAAGTTACTAGAAAAATGCAATCAATTACACATTATATCCTACTCGTTACATAAGTAATCACATTACTTTACTTTACCTACTCAACAGCAAAAGCCACTCACACTTACTCGTTACATTACTCTTGTTACTCAGTACAGCTCCATTAAAGGATTTGGCTGGTGATTTTCTAGATTTTTCTTATTGTCAACAAATCTCATGTGCAGAGCCAAACCGACAATGAATTCATGCTACTTACAAGTATTGTGTGTGTATTACAAAATACTTGTGTATATAAATGGCTCAAAAGAATAAAAACAGTGATAAGATATCAACCCTCAGGAGTGAGGTTTCTTGCACGGCAGATGCAACTGAAAATGTGCGGGAATGCAGTTCAGTTTACAGAGCTTCACTAGCTTGCTGTGCTACATATCACAACTTCTTGACTTTGTGCTATATTATAAATTTCTCAAAGAACTTCAGTCCAAAGTCAAGATGTGTTGCAAGATGCATGTGCATTGGTGTCTACTGTACTGGGAACCTCACTTACTGTTAGGAGCTGTTTCTATGCAAGCTACGATAACCACTGTGTTCAGGGATGAAGGAACATGTTACCCAGAACAGTGGTGTGCCTCACTGAAGTATTTTTGGACAACAATGGAGGTCTACGGCATAGAGGAGTAAGATATATCAGGCTTTGGATACACACACACACAATATTTTTAAGTATGATGAGTTCATTGTTGGTTGGGCCCTGCACATTGTTGTCATTAAGAAAAATATAGAAAATTGCCAAATCCCTTAAAGGTGCCTCTATATGACTCCAAAGCCTCCACACCTGCATATTACATCAGAAAATGAAACACCGTGGTTTAACAAGCAGCCAGCTTACAATTTGGAGGTAGCTATTTACTGACCATCAACATACTATTGTATAGCTTAGCATTAGCCTCAGTGACTACAGCAGCAGTCCAAAAGTCCTGTCCTCACAATGAAGCTGCGGAGGTCACACACAGTCCAACTTTAAAAAACAAACAAACTGGATGCCTTCTGAATGTAGGTGTAACAGTAGCTAATGTTAGCAAGCAGCTAAGAAGACACAATATGTACATCAGACAAGTTACTGGGAAGCACATTTCTTTTGGTGGTGGATAAGCCTACCTACATCCAGCTCCCATTAAGACAGCAAATAAGCTGACCCCAACATTGTCAAAGTAACAGAGCATTACTGGGATTAGTACAGTATGCAATTATGGAATTTCAAATTGCAATCCCTCACACTATCCCTTTTCCAGAGCTTTTAACCGTATTTCATGTTTTCTCAGTTGTCATGAAGATTAATCATGGATGCTGGATAGATCATACACCCAACTACTACTAAGTCAAGAACAAACTTTCATGCCTCACGTTTTTAAAGTTTACAGAATTTTAACATGATGTGTTATAACTCCTCATAACTCAAAACAACACAAAAAAACATTCACAGTTCTGAGAAGAACGGATGGGTGTGAAATGGTATATTTTTATGACATTAGCATGATATGGCTGTAACATTACTGATGATTGTTATTTCAAGGTTTTATGAGCACTGATGTGGTGCTGTGAAATGTCACGTTGTCATGTTAAATGCGAGTACATTATGCAGACACAGTTTTGCTGATACTGGAGATGTACCTGTCTCTTTTTGCTCTTACTTTCTCCCCCATCAAGCATGGAAACCTTTAATGCTACATTCAAGTGGTGCACATTCTGGATTCATGTAGTTCAACACAAAATCCTCAATATATTACAGCAAAGCTCTGTACAGGGAAAGCTTTTTTCCTGCTGCATGGTGAAGGCTGGAGGCATCTGTAACTACAAAGACTGAAAATTTACAATCTCAAGTTCATTTTCATGATTGTTTTTCAGGATTTTATGATTCAGTTTGCAGAATAATTAAAGTCTGTGATCAAAGTTGTGTAACAACTTTACTTGTGATCTCACTGACAAGATGATAACTATCTTAAAGTCGTACTGTAGACAAAAAGCAGCAGCGACGTTTGATTTCAAACACCACTTAAATAAATACTTTAGAAATTACACGTAACATCACGTCCTGATGTCCCAGGGAGACACATAAGGAACACAGGCTGTAAGGTTTACAGGACCACATTATACACTGTGCAGTTTGTTCTCTTTTAGCTCATAATGCATAGTGATTTTTCTTGGGTAAGTTTTCTGAAATATATTGCAACTATAGACATTCAATTCAAACCACTGTGGAATGCTTTTCACAGTTTATTTTGCTAACTTAGATATTATTTTTTCCCAGTCAAAATCTTGGCCTATTTGGTGTTGTATATTGTATAACCAATTACTCCTTCATCTTACCTCATTTCCTACTGTGCCCCAAAAAGATAATTAGTGCAAAAAGCAGATGGACTGTGTGCATCATCTTGTAATGCTTCCCCCCTCACAGCAGCACTGAAGATAGAGCTAGCTACACAGCTGGGCAGAGATATCACAGCTCAACTCCAAAAAAAGAAACACAAGAGGAAAACAAGATGAGCCTGTGTAAGGGCACACACATAATCCACTGTGCTGTGAAATTATATTCTATTACAAAAGCTGCAAAGGCGCTACAAGGAGATAAAGCCACACAGACCACCTACAGTGCGCAGCTATTTCACATTCGTCCTTCATTTGAACAAATCTGTAGTGAAAACTCAGCAAAACTGCTGATGTATAATGAAAATGTAAGGCCCTTTAACATGCTTGTTAGAAAAGAAGGAGAAATGCAACTGGATAAATGTTAAAAACCACAAGTGTGCAAACTCGTAAAGCAGCCTCACTCCAGTTTAATGTGTCCTGTTCTCTCATGTTGAGGCACGTAAAGAGGCTCTGCAAATTAAAACCCCATCAGCAGAGCTGTAAGAGGACTTGTAATGGAAACTACAGAGGAAGAACTAAACAATTCTGACCTCATAAGTGAGCCAGACCCTGACTGTGCGGTCTTCCACTGTTTAAGCTCAACTATGTTGTTAGTGAGGTGTCTGTCCCTATATTTACTATGTAAGCACTGCATGTTGGTAGGACTGCAGCTGAGTGTTGAAAGATTAATCATTTTTATATCAAAGTTGCCATCTGAAAGAGTGCAGTTTTAAAATGACGAGCTGTGTGATTTTATTTATAACAAAAAGGGGGTGAAAAAGTTTCATCAGTAAGCGTTGATTTCACCAACTACATCATAATGACAACTGTTGCCAGCAAATTTGCTCAGCTGTTGCTAATTAACATTTATCACATTTGGCCAAACAACAAAAAGAAAATCTTGGCTGTTTCCTGGTTAATATGCTTTCTGCATGTTGGTGACTGAACTATTTACACTCAAAGATGGTCGCGTTGAAGAAGACTGCTGTGTCTGATCGCTTCACGTCAGTTTCAGACAGGTAGTTAGCAAGTAGCTTGGTAGTCATAAAATTCAGCGTTAAATACAGATAGTTGGTGGGCATCGTTGTCAGAATCTCCTGTTGTTTCTGAGTTTCTGAATGTGGATCTTTGGACACACAACTGTAGAGCAGCTCACTTTGGCAGTCTGTGAAGCTAACGCTAACATTAGCATGCAGAGTTGTCAGCAGTATCATTAGAGGTCATCAGTCCAATATCATATTGTCTGACATGGCTTATTGTAGTTTAATTCAGTTTAATTATGTAATTAGACAATATTTCCAAAAGCAGCAGTTTGTCATTGTAACCATATCTGGATAACTATGTACCTGAAATCAATAAATCTGGGACACAATTGAATGCCATGATCACAGTATATCTGAATATTATTTACTGATGTTAATGTACACCATTGATGTAATTACCAGCCTTAAAAGTTGACTCTTCTCTGACTGACTGGTTTAGAGGAGCCTACATAACAAGATTTTCTTTGTGTGTGTGTGTGTTTATGTGTGTGTATTGCTTTATGATGCAGAAACAAGTAAATGTATATAAAAGTAAAACTATGTAGATCACAAATTAAGGTTGGGAGTAACATTCAAAGAAAATAATCACAATATAAATCTCAGTTGCAATACTGGACAGAAAATTGCAATTTTTCTCAAGTTGTAGCAGCACCTAATGATTATTATCATTATCCATTATTTTAATAATAATCATTTTAACTGTCTATGAAATGCCATAATAGTGGAAAATACCTAATTACAAGTTAACAAGGCTCAGGATGACATTTTCAAATGTCTTGTCTTGTCCGACCACTAGTCCAAAATGCAAAGACGTTCAATTTACAATGACAATGAAACAGAGGAAAGCAGAAAGTCTTTACTTTTTAGAAGCTGAAGCCAGCATTTGGCATTTTTGCTGAATAAATGACATACATGATGCATCATCAAAATAGCTGTTGATTAATCCTTTGACTCAACTGGCTAATTGATCAACTGTTTCATTACTACATGTTGGCAGTAACAGTGTACATTTGAAAACTGTACACTGATCAAAAGACTGATTAAAAGACTGATTATTTGACTGATTAAAAGAGCCACCTGTTTTTGCATAGACACACTTTCACATCTGGGGTCTAATTGGAACAGATTTCAGACCACCTACCACACAGATTCCCATCTGGTAACTTGGCCACTCCAAATCATACTGAATATTCAAGTCCAGCCATGTGCTGGGCTGGAGCTGAGATGCTAGACATCCTGATGGGCAGCATCTTGGAACAGAAACATTCCACAGTGTTTGGCAACACGCTGAAACTAATTTCATTATCTTATGAAAGCACTTATGTAGAGAGCTACACTGGTTGTTGTGTATGAGGGAGTGTGTCAGTGGTGTAACCTCATCTTCTCACTGCGAATCAGTATGTGCGTATTAACACATTACGTCTTTCTTTCATTACCCAGCTTCAGATGAATCAAAATCAAGAGATGCTGCTGTCAACAGAGACTGATGTGACAATTTTAAGAAAATGCCCTTTAGGACAAGACTGGCATGACGATTCATCCTCACTACTTTAATTTGAGTATTTCTCATACAAATCTCTCGTTATCCCTGTTAGTGTCCAAAACAATCATTATCAGGAATTAATCTGTGTCATTTGCTAGTGTATTGATCCTATTCCACAGTTAAAAATATCCACAGTGACTTTCTCGTACTCGTCTGATTTGCTCGGCTGCGATATGCTTTGTTTGGTGGCGTCCCACTTTTCAGCGACTCTCTCCATCGATCAACACTATTTGTCTACTCTCTCCAGCCAGTGACGAGTCAATACTTGGACCTTTAGGCTCCGCCCCACTCCTACCTCCAATCTCATTCTAGGCAAACAAGTATTGATGGTGCCAGGTGAGGGATAATGAAGCACCCAGACATAGACTCACAGAGGTCGGGGAGTGGCAGAGACACACAGTACTCTCATTGTCATGCAGTAATAAGAGATGGACATGGGAGAGCAGTGAAGCTGTGTCCTAGACTAACCCCACAGAGTTTAAGAAACTAATCCCTTTATGCCTTGAATAAAGATATCACCTGTCCAGATGGTGTTCTGGCCAACAACCACTGGAACCACCACGCCCACACTCCCCTGTGGTGTGCCCAGCCACCTAGTCAAAGGTCAGAGTCACAGATAAATCAAACTACTGTATGTGTGGAAGATGAATCAGCATGGGGAGGAAAAAATAAAGTTAGAGGCCTCAATTCATTCAGGACAGCAGCCACAGAAAACAAGAATCTCAAAGGTCAGCAGAGTTTATATCAAAAGATTTTCAGAAGAACTGGTCAGCGCTAAAATGAGAGCCATCGTCAAGACAAACTGACCCTGCGCCTCATACTTTAGAGCTTCAAACTAAATCAAAAACCACTCTCTCTGAAAAACTTGCCAGCTCAGGGGGGTAAGCTAACACATTACCTTCCAACTTGTGTATGGAAGAAACCAGCAGAGCCAAGTGCAGTAAATCCATTCACTGTGGTATCCGCTCAGGCAAACCCCTATGACCTCAAAATAGCAAGGACTCCATTAATCAAGAGTGCAGGAGTGGGCTGGTCGATGGGCTGACATCTAGCATCCATCTCCATGCAGTCTAAATTTGGGTGATAACGAAGGATGAGGCTGATGGCTGAGAACATTAAAATGGGCTGCGCTGCTGTGCCAGAGCTGAATTATTAATCAAATACAGATATACGCTGTGACGACAGCTTTTCAATCAACAGACAATCTTCGCTTTCAATCTTCAGCTTCTCTCTTTTGCTTATTTTCTTCGGTGGTAACTGATGCTGGACATTGGCTTTGAATGTAATGAATTTTGTCTGCTTCAAACTACAAATAAATCTCCCTCTAAGGTATTAGGTCACATACAGCTGAACTTTGAGCAATCATCCGCTTCAAGAGGCCTGGGCCAGGCTTAACACTATGTACCATCAACTTCTGCAACTTTGGCATTGTTCAGACTGACATTCCTTCACAGTGGCCATTTTTTAAAGGATGTTTGATGTGCAAAATGTGTAAGCAAACAATAAGTTTAGCTAGCAATTTACACACTAACTGTATGTGCAGTACATAGTTGTGTGCCTGATGTATGTATGTGTTTGTGTGACAACTCAGACTGACCAGGAACTAGTGGTCTGTTTTTTTCCTCCAGTCTCTTCTCTGGAGACTTTATATGTATTGTCTCCATGCATTCATGAAGTACAGGCCTAAAGCCTTGGGATCATTGCAACTTTTTAACTTGCGCAGATATGTTTTTGCCTCAATTATTGCCACCCAGGGTGAATTTGCGTCTACCTGCGTCTTTACATGGACTTATATACAATTGTGCTCTTTCTAAAATTCGCTTTGTATTCAGCCTGAACATCCCAAAATAAAGCCGCACAGTATCCTTGGGAATTATTAGGATTATTTTTGATTTACAGCCAATTCCAGAGTTCAGTGAGATCAATAAATGCAGGAAGTAGCGCACTTCATTTATAAAGTGATATGGCCAGGAAAGTAGGGTGTGGAAGTTGGGGTGGTGAATGGTAGAGAATCCGACTTTCATGCAGGAGACTGGAGTTCATGTCCTGTTATTATTGATAGGATGTAAAGATTCCTTATTTCAAAATCTGTCATTGTACCCTAAAATAGAAAGAGCCACTTCTACATATACTGTACCTTTGCTGGCTTTTTAAAAGAAAAATAAACAACAGTGCATGTGAATTTGATGTATCAACATCTATATACAGTATATCTACTTTGTTGGCATTAATATTCATAAAACATCATTAGAGAAGTCTCAATGGAGTTTTGTTTCTATACTGTATGTACAGTTTTTGAGCATAAATAAATCAGAAAAGAGAGAAAAATAACAGCTTGGAGGCTCATGCAATTTACAGTGAATATCTGAAGATCCATCCACAAGGCTAAACATACTGTACCATTATTTTTTAGCCCCAGAGGAGGCAGAAGCCTCGATCAAGACCACACATGCATCAAAAGCTGGAAAAAATCTGGGCAGTGGGGTAGGGAGGGTGGCTATTGGAAAAGCAAGAGCTGAAGTGGGATCTCTGTGGTTGAACTGGGTGAGGAGAGATCCATTTTAAATCATTTTTTCTTCAAACACTGAGCCTTTTTTGGTTTAGTGGGTTTAAAACTACCTCTGATATTGTGGCAATGCATTAAAATATTCCAAATGTGGAAAATTCTCTAATGTTGTCAAGAGACAAATTTGTCCTGCACTTGTCTGATGGTAGAATGTCTCATAACCTGCCCATGAATGCAGTATATATTTCAGCTGTTAACAACTGTATTGGAGAAACATTATCACTTACAGTATATTCCTTTCAGTTCTTTAGTGGTAGACTGGGAGTATAATCATTGGTAATGTGATAACGCTGTGATGAATGACCCCTTGATGACATGACAAATGACCTGCTGGGGAACCACAAAAGATGTTACTGTGACTCCATATCTCCAACACTGACAAGATATCATAAAAATATACAGAGAACTACAAGGAGGACTGTGTGAAGAGGCCTTAATGATTCTCTGCAGATATCTGATCTAACAAGGAAAATGACTGTCAGCATTTTTAATGGCACCTGCCATAAATTATCTGAGTGTTTTAATCCAAATATGGGAGATCATCAATAGCCTTATATCATAACATCAGTTTGGTACTGCATGAAGCACGTGTTCACAACATGTGTATTTTTTACATTTTTTCATAATAACCAAAGCTTTTTTGAAATAAAATGAAATATATGGATTGTTCTGCTACACGACTCATAGAAGACTTGGGTTTAAAACCATTCAAACATTTTGAATTCAGTGTTTTTTTCCTAAATTTAGTGAGAACAAAAGCATCCCTCCAGCATCACCTCAACTCAGCTGGTCATAATCTCATCAGAGATCATGATGATAGTGTCACATGCAGTTTTCTAAACATAGCACGTAATGTATGATCCTTGATCCAGTTAGTGGAAAAACTGCCACTGTCCAGTCCTGTCTGCAGCTTGTAGTTTGTTTAATATAAACAGAAAGCAAAACCAGATGCTTCTTTCACATGTATAGTATATACATTCTTACTGCACTTTTAGTTCTACATTAAAATAGCTGTTGGATGCGTCGTTTGGTGGAGTATCGGTGTCAAAAAAAACAGTTTATTCAAATTCCAGCAAATGACAATATAATAATATTTCAAAATTTCTTTTGGAAGCACAGTAGGGATTTCCAAAATAGGAGCTTTATCTAAAAGGATTCCAAACAGATTATTCACTTTCACTGTCACTTATGTACAACATGTCATGTAGCGTATCATTAGGTGTCCATCAATGAATGGACACCAAATGACACCAATGAATCAAACAAGCTACTTTTGCTGTTTGGTTTTTTTTTTTGTAGCGTTGACATGTGTCAGTGCTGGGGATGGTAGTGCACCCTGACAAGCTGACACATGTCAAACTACGATTATGCACATGAAGATGCTGCCTGTGTGCAGGCTTACATAGAAACGACTGGTGCGGTGTATGCTGCGATGTCCGCGCGCTGCACATGCAAATAGACAAGATATAAGTAAATAAACAAAACATATCCACCACTCTGACACTGCATAAACAGCATTTAGGAAAAAAATTGCTAGAAATACATAAAAAACAGGAACATGGAGAAATGCTGCAAAGTTTCCGGAGGCCATTAAAGCCTATGAACATGTTACTAAAAGGCAAACACTAGGTGTATAACCAATATCTCCACTAATAGCAGAATCAAACACTGTTTTAAAACTATTTTCCAACATCAGTGATGAGTGTCCCCTGAAAACTTGCAACATGTTTCTTAATTTGCTTCTATTTTATTTATTTCCTGCATTTTTCTCTGAATGTGTCATGTGTTTTTTTTCTATTTGCGTGTGTTTTTTTTTACATCAGAGTGTGTAAATTTGCTCAGCCACTCTAATTTCATACTGTGATAAATATTTTTTAAATTACACTTATTTAACACTACTAACTTTCAGTTACCACTGCCAATTATAAGACACTGTGCCATGTACATACTGTATTCTTTGGTTGCAAAAAAAAAAAAAAAAAAAAATGCAAATAAAAATATCAGATATAAATATATAAATAAATCACTGTTTTACAGTGTTTGTGTGTGTGTGTTTGTGTGTGTCTGGATATGTGTGTGTGTGAATGTTTGTGATGAGTACATTAAATATACATTAAGCATAAGATATCAGCAAGTCTGTGTCAGTTTTTATTAATAGGAAGACACTGTAATGGCCCTCATGGGGAAATTGGGTTATCATCACAGTAGCAAATGGCAGGAAATACAGTATATAAGATAAGAGTCAGAAAATAAATCAAACAGAACATAGATAACAAACATGTTGAAGTGTTTACATCATGTTAGAGCAGAATCACTACTAGCTTAGATAAAGCTTTGCTATGTTGAAAGGTTGAGACACAAATTTATAACAAATATGCAGGCTGTGCAAATGGGAGAGATGAGATGAATTGAAGGTGTCACGACACAAAGAACAGTCAGTACAGGAAGTCATTTTTCTACAAGTGCCTCTGCAGCAAAACACAAAAACTTAGCTGCAGCTGAGAGAAGGCTTCATCTTTCGCCTCACATTTGGCTTTTTGTCAACAACAGCACCATCAGTTACCTTTTATTTCCTAAAATGACAATTTACACCAATATATAATAATTGTATTGTACTGTTCATTAACCCAGTGATTGGCATGTAGAAATCTGTACATTTCCACTCACATCACTGTGAATATTTATTTTTTCTTCATATTTAGTTACATGCAAAGAAAAAAAATACAATTACTGAACGAACCTCACGGTGAGAGACTAGATACTGTAGTTCTCTCATCACTTCATTACATCGTGTGGGCCCTTGAACACTGTACGCGTAGGCCCTTTCATTATCATTCAACGCAGAAGAAGAATGAAATTTACACAATGGCTTTCTGAAGCACATGCAGCACTGAGCTCTAATATGAGGCTGGAGATTTACATTATTAAGTTGCAATATGATGAGATGAGGCCCAGCCCCTTGTTCATCCCTTTGCTCTCAGTTCTCGAAGATGAATTCAGCCAAATAAAATCAATTACAACAAACAGCATCTGACAAAGATGAATAGGCACAAAGAAGAGGGAGGCTTCAGTGAAGTGATGACATTGTATTCTCAGTGGGTGATGAATACCTTCCTGCCATCACTAACCTTCAGCCCCATCACCACACAAAGGTAGAGGGCAGCCATTGTAAAAAGAGGAGCTCTATTGCCTCTGCTAATTCAGCTACAACAACATTCACAACAGTTTTCGGCACCTTTCTCACTGTTGCGCCGCTGAGCTGTGAGCAGAGTTATTAATTCAAGACGACGAGATGCACAAGAACTGAGACATGATTGATGGGAGTCTAACTCCTTCCTGACGCTGCTCTATTGATCTCTTTGCCTCTACTGACAGCAGATATTACGGCCAAGAAAACACATGCACCTGATTGCATGCCGCCACTCCTGGGAAAACCATTTTCTGCAGAGTCTTGTGGAAAAGCACTACACTTCCTGCTCGGTCGCACAGTGGTGAACAGCACATTCTTTGGTGGTCCTCTGTATCTCTGTTAAAGGGATTTGTTATGCTGTTTTTACAGAGCGGGTACGCTTCTCAGCCGATGTGTGTGACTGAGAGAGCTGCTCGGTTTTTGTGGAAACAATAATAGTGGTGCAAGATAATCAACCTCACTGTTTTCTGGCAAAATTGTTGACTCTTTTGTTCAAGGTCATTTGAGTTTCAAGCCACCACGGAGTAACCAAGCGGTAACAACCACGGCTTGAAATCGAAGCCAATACAAAAGCCCCTTAAAGTGCAATACCACTGACAGTCGCTGGACGCTGGCTCCAAAAACTCCCTGGCTCCAACTGACTCCCATTCAAAAAGCATCATGAAATACTAAGTCAATTTTTTCAATGAGTCACTATGGTCTCAATCTCTAAATTTGTGCCCTCTGATAAGTTTGTTGTTACTGCTCCGTCAATAAGATATAAAGACTTATAGTAGCTTTGATGTCTACTGTGTGGGTGTTGATTGACAGCTCTGATTGACAGTTCGCCTGTAGCTGTCTGCAGCGCCAGTGTTCCCGGTAAGTTAGCGTTAGCTTGGGTCCAAGTTAGCGGGGTTTGTTTCCAGAGCATGAAAGGAAACACCCCACACTCCTTATTTGGAACGTCCTGGCTCCAAATGGAAAAGTTGGCGCCGAACATAAGCTGCAACTCTGGGCTTCAAACTGGCTCCAATGCAAACCAACGGGTGATGTCACACCTCACTACGTCCATCTTTATATACAGTCTATGGGTGTAACACACAAATCAGAAATCAAAAACGGAAATCAAGAAGCACATGAAATGGTCCTCCAGTATTTCAGAGGGACAGAAATATTATCTGGTGAAAGGTTACACATTGAGACTTTTTATTGTGAATTATTGTTTTTTAATAACCACGCACGTTTTTCAACTGAGGGGCATTTCTAGGGTCAGGAAGATAAAACACATAAATACAGGAGCCTGTTGGCTGTTTTTGTTACAGTAACGATAACAACCTCACAGTAAATTACAACTGGGCTCAAGCCGCGGCCATGATGAGAGACAGCCTGAGAGAGCCAAATGGAAAGATGATATAAATCTGAGATGCTAAATCTATTCACTTAGAATGCACAAGTTGGAAATTATGAGAAGTTTTCTGGTTAAAGGGTGTGGGGAGGATGAGGTTGGAGATGGAGGTATTTTCCATCCATTAGTGGCATAGCATGAGATACACACATAATTCACTTTCCACATCTTCACCCAATTAACTAATCGCATCATAATCGAGAGAGCTCCGGCTGGATGTTTCACGTCAGTGAGAAGTTATCGAGCCTCGAACGCCAAGCAAAGCTTCCACACATACACACAAACACACACAGACACTGAACAGGTCATTTGAAACAGCCTGACACATGAAATGCATATGGAATATTGCTGTGCATTTTTCTGTGATTTCCTGAGATGCAAACAGTGTCTCTGTATGCTTCACTCTCATCAGCGCTCAAGTGTGTATGCAACCAGGATTGAGGCAGTATGCACAGTATGCAGCATTGAATCATCTTATGGAGACCTTTTAAAATTCTAAATCTAATTAAGTTCAGTTTTCAACATCTGTAATTAAAATTATATATATCAAAAATTCAAAGATTCAGTTGAAATATGTAACCACATTTTGTTAGACAGGGAGCTGCATATTGTATCCTAAAATTATATGAATAAACACAGCTGATGCAACAAATAAACAATTTCCAGATACAGTCTTGCAGATGTGAGCCTCTCAGTTCAAGTATTCTAAAAGCCAAAAATATGTATTAAGAATGAATAAGGCTTTGGCAGCTGCTGTCCATAACACACTGAACACAAGATGAGAAATCCTGAACCAAAGGAGCACACTGATGAAACGAATAGTGAAAGGGGAAAAGCGACATACGACAAAGAGGACGCCGCAGGTTGAAGAGACACACAGGTGTGAAACTAACATGTTCACATTGAGGCATTTAAATTTACAAAAGGATGTGTGTATCCTTCAATCATTTGAGGTCTTATCAGGACAGACATTAAGCCTCCAGAGCAGCTTCAATGCTCACAGTGGCTCTGAAATCTCCCGTAAATGTTCAATTGGTTGAACCATCTAGTGATACCTCTGAACCAACATCTTTGGTTTGTTCAGCAATTGAAATAGAAGAAGAGAAGTTTGGTTTATTTTAGGTTATTATCAAAATGTATATTAATCTATAATTTGCAAAATTTTGCAAAATGACTCGCAGCAGAGTTTTTTCTTCCAGTGATCAGTTACAGACCATTTGTACCATAGGCCATATTTCATTAATACGTGATATGTTTATAGCTCTAGATTTTAAAATAAATCCAGTAACTAGGGATTGCTCTAAAGTTTGGAGTATTCATCAACGCGGTTTATCAGTGAAATGTATGGAACAACTGACTATGAATGTGACCAATGTGAGTTGAATTAAGTAGATTAGTTTTCTTTGCTCCACTCCTGTCTGAAATGGGTTTATTATCAGTACGCTGCATTTTCACAAGCTATGATCACCTGGTTAAGGGCTCCATCTCTTTACCTCTTCCTCTCCTCACAACTTTCATGCTGAGTTCAGTGTTGCTGTCAGTGTGCAGCATTTTGTGTGAGGTTATTATGGTGAGTTCTGTACAGCAGCCTTCCAGCATCCTTGATACACACTCGGAGAGTTTTGTCTGTCCTTGGTCCACAATAAGTTGGAGAATTAATACTTATATGTTTTGTTTCCTCTCATTCTTGAGGCTCTTTCAACCTGTGTCTCTGTTTAGTTCAGCATTTGATTTGTTCGGCCTCTTATTCCCAGTGAAGCTGAACAAAGTGCTTAGTCTCACAAAACCAGGGAAGCAAAATGTCCTCAGAGTAGTTTTATGATCAAATTCATCAGGAAGTACAGAGGAAGATGTCGTGTCTGGATGACTTTATTGTAGGCTGTGTTTGGAAAATGGCAGCCAAGCAGAGAAACATTTCAAACAACAATATAGAGAGGAAACCAACAATGGCAGAGGATAAAAAGTGCTGTGACCAAGGCTGCTCAGATGCTTGGTAATGCTACATCTGAATGGCCTACAGTCCTCTCTTTTATCCTGGTGACAATGACATTCTCGTTCCCATCTCCTCTATCATTGACCCTGAATTAAGAATCGACATCCATTAAGCCTAACCACTCTCGGTTTCAAAGCCAAACAGCCCTCAAAGCAGACATTTGACAACAATGTTCAGTTACAGACATATTTGCACAAGAACAATGCCAATAATAAGCTCTCCCCAGTCTGGATCACCAGTTATACAAGCAGATACCTCAAAAAGTTCACACAGATAGTTTCTTGTCTCCAGTTTTACTTTCAGAGGTATCAGGGATTTAAAAAAAAAATACTGTTGGCGAATAAAACAATTAGTAACGATCGCTTTTAGCAAACACTGCAGCAATAAAGTCATGTATTCGTGCAAAGTGAGCATCAATAATAATGGAGTGGTGAGAACAAATGGATTTGCTCACAGTGCTTTGATAGATGTGAAAGGTCTCCAGCCAAAAGAGACTGGCTGTCGTCTATCACGCCTAACGTACCTTTTAGGAAACTTTAGTAACTCCGCTAGCATGTTTTGTCTGCTTTCTAACATCCATGAGTGTGTTTGTGAGTGTTTAGAGGCAGAGTATCACTGACACAAACCCTCTTTTCCTCTCTGTCTCTGTTGTTTCTCTGCTGCGGTTGTAAATGCCAAATCACACAAGCAAAGATTTTGATTTGTCTGAAGACAGGTTATGTTTAATTACTCCCACTACTAATTGGCTGTTGTTCCCTGTCAGGCCCATGGGGGCTGCATGTACATGTACAGTATGTGTGTGTGCATGTCTGGGTGGGTCCAACTGCACATGTGGGTGCAGCTATCTGCAAACATTATGTAATTTCATGTTGCATGCAAAGATAAATTTAGATTATTATGTATTTGTGATTGCGATTCATTCATTTCTAACATGTGAAGTGTGTGTTTGGCACAGAAAGTTGGCCACTCTACATGCTGTGTTATTTCAAATCACACTTTTAGAGCTTGGATATTGATTTTCACAACAACAGAGTGCCAACACTAACTGTTAGGAGAGTGGCTAAAATATCTTCAGCCCTAAAATGAAATCCTATCTGGCTGGCTGTGAGTTTGTTCCATGTCCACATCCTGTTTAATTCATGTTCAAAATCACTTATTAAATTACACATAACCATTCCTCCATCTGACTTTGGCTTTATGATCTTTGACTTCTTCTCTGTGACCTTTGACCTGTTGCTGCAGCAGGTGTTAAAGCACCAGCATCCAGCCAGCGGCTCCTTGGCTCAGAGCTCTGGCAGCTCAGCTACTTCACACTACTGTACGAGTGTACGAGATTTTGCATCTGGAAGCCATTGCCTTACAATCTCATTATCAAATTACCAGCCTGAAAACACACTAGTGTTGTCTGCTAGCAAGCTGCTGTTGTAAGCTGGAGAGTGAAAAGTTGCCAGCATACTCCATTACACTTCCCCATCAGACAGACAGATATATTGGAGCGCTTTGGTTAAGCTTCCTGTTTCACACTGAGAAAAACATGTCTGGGATTGCTAGTGTCACTCAAAAACATTTTGTTCTTTTTACACTTTTAAAATTTAGTGCACAAACAGTACAGACTACAGTAGTGGACCTTCCAGAGAACTGACTGTGTGTTTATTGTGAAGATCTCAAATCATTACTCTGGACAGATTAAAGGAACGGTACAACATTTTGGGAAATATTTGCTTTCTTTTTAGAGGAAAATGAAAAGTTTGATATCATTCTCATGTCTGTGTGCTCAGTAAGGAGCTGGAGTCAGGGCATAGTTAGCTTGCTTAGCTTAGCATACAGGTTGGAAACAAGGAGAAACAGCCAACCTGGCTCTTTTCAAAGTGAAATTACCAAGAAATATTTAGACGTATTTTTTAAATTTGGACACAGCTAGGCTAACTGTGTCCCCCTACTTGAAGTCTTTATGCTAAACTAAGCTAAGCTAAAGGATAATCCTGGTTTACTATGACTGTTTTTGGGAACTCAGCAACATCTCTACAACAAAGTCCGACAGGGCAAGAAACGTGGTCAGACAATAACACAGGCTGTTAACAAGACAGTTTCGTCAGATTATCTAAACCACTGTATTTGAAGGGAAAACTGAAAGTGAGTACACTTGTGTGAGAACAACTAGGCCTACTGCAAGTACAGTCAGTCAAACTTTAACCAGTTTGGCTAACCTGGTGATTTGTTTAAAACTGTCTTCCTGCTCATAGTTCTTGCCTCTTCTGACTTCTTTACCTCTTCTGACTTGTTTGTTATGGCCGTCTGCACAAATGTCATGGTGAGTACAGAGATACCATTAGAAACGATGGCCAGAACCACAAAAATAACACTCTAGTTGTAATAAACCCGAATAATCCTTCAATGCTTCATAGATAAAGATAACAATTCTCTTCAGAAATGGGGTTTTTGCTCTACTTTCATGTCAGCAATCATTTTCTGAGAGCAGACAGCAGAAGAGTCTGTCTGACAGGAAAAAAAAGAATTTCACTTCTCTCAGACTGCACTTGATCATCTCCTGCTGAAGTAGCAGGAGTGTAGAGTCCCACTAACCTCTCCTGATCTCTTTTGCTTGCAGTTATGTTCGAAAGTACTGGCTGTCAAACTCAGCCTAACCCCCTGCAGCTACAAAATGGTCAAACCCTTCACTTCACCTGTCAAATCTCTCTGTTTGTCAAACAAGTGATGAAGCCATTAAAAATTGACAAACAGTATGCTACAGTGTAAGGGAGAGTGCAGACGGAGGCTTCATGGCTCATGGTAATTCACTGACGAGGCAGTTTGGGTATTTGTGAGTGATCACGCCTCTCCTGTTGAGATTGTTGACAGAGGAAATGATACACAGTGTCAGCTCATGACTTATGGACAAAAGCCATGTAACTGCAAAAGATGCACTTCTCAAAAGTGTAGACTGTGTATTTTCTGAGAAGCAACGCTGTTAGTCTGTTAGTCAAGTACCATAAAGTTGTGTTTCCCTCATGCAGCAATCTTTAAAAATAACTTTGAACAAGATCAAGGGTTCAGCTTGTTTCAAAGGAACTAGTTTGTACAAAGTGTTATCCAACCACAGCTATCCTTTTGTAGGTATTTCCCTATAAAACAAAGTATTAGAAAAACTGAAATTTGACCTGATGATGGTTTTACATGAAAAGTCAAGGGATCGACAAAGTTTTTCCACTTCATCCAGTGAGTAACAACAATGTCCTGGAAATCCATCCAAGAGTTCTCAAGACTTTTCAAGCTTAGGATTCATCCTCTGGAGACCATGAATATTATGTATTTGTCACAATATTTTAGCCTGTACCAAGGTGGCAGATGGACCGACCAACTGATCAGCTGATCCCTAGGGCTTAAATGCTAGCACGGCTAAAAACAAAACACAATATTCAACGTTTATTACATTTTTATGTATATTTATTGTGAATAAACTCAAAAGAAGAAGAAGTGACAGGATGAAACAAGAAAAAGCTGCCCTCTGCTGGTTTAGTTGGTTTGAAAAATGAGATTTTCAAAATTCTTTTATTTCTGTGAATTAATGTATCGTGTCTGTAGCAGCAGCAATCGTAGGGAAGTTTATGACAAGACTGGATGTCTATGTGTACTGTAGATGCCTTGAAAATAAATCGCGTCTATATATGAAATATTAAATAGACCTTCACTAAAACTCAGTGCATGAACTCTCAGAAAAAAGCACTAAATCTATCAACACAAATGTACATTGTTACAGCACCTGCATGTACAAGAACTCTCAGAGAGAACCACTTAAAGGTTCATTTAGGATAATGATGTCTGTCACTGTGGACTTCAAATCCTTAAGGCAAGCATGTGCAGTGTGGGGTCCGCATCAGTGTGGAAACCACTGTTATACAATCCCATCTGCTCTGCGGGCAGACAGGTCAGAAACACAAGTAGCTGAATGAGAGTTTCTGAGAACTCAGAGCCATTAGATGCAGAGATCTCTGAATCGCCTCCACACGAACTCAACGTGAGGCATCAAAATGGACCCGAAACAAAACAACAGAAACAAGGGGATGAAATCCTGTGTCTAAATCCCTCAACAAACATGGGCTGTGGAAATGAATCGCTATGAAAATCAGCCTCTAGTCAAGAGAGTGCAGAAAGACATCTGGTCCTGATTACACTACTCGCTGACAGCAGGATGTCTCCTCTCCTCTTTTTGTCTCTGCCTCATCAGTCCTCCTCTATCTGCCGTTTCAGTGTGCCCTCCGTTTTTCTCAGCATCACTCTTTCTGATCTTTTTTGGCTTTTCTCCCTCACTTTCTGTCTTTTCTCTGGCTCATGTCCAGGAGTTCTGCTAATACCTCGGCACTGTCTGCAGCTCTGCATGGCTAGCAGTAGTAGTTTTAACATGGAGGTAATCAGAGAGGAGTCTTAGCTCTCCATCCAGACTAGGCGTGTGGTGGTTCTGCTGCTGGAGGATGATGACCGTCCTGTCACCTGGACTCACCCACCTGGACTCACTGATCCCTCTCTGAGTCGGCTTATTTACAGCCCCGAAGGCTCGGCGAGGACAGACAGAGTCAGTAGCGATAGGATCAGCAGGGTGACACAAGGTTACTCCATCACTGTAGAGTAAAAGCTGTGAACTTCCTGTCTTTATTTCAGAGTCATTATGAGTCATTACGGGAGGAACGAGATATTTTTATGCTAACTGCTATGAACGGTAAGAAGGATTGAGATGGAAGAAATATCTAGAAACATCAGTATTGATTTGTACAGGAACATTACAACAGATTGAAATGCGCCCGGAGTGGAAAAAGTCTTGATAGTCTGCCCAACACATAAAACTGCCCTACACACACACACACACACACACACACACACACACACACACACACACACACACACACACACACACACACACACACACAGTATATGCACACACACAGCCCCACTGACCAGTGTGGCTCGGGGTGACGGATTGTGCCCTTTGAGAACAAACACATTAAATAATACAGGAGCAGTTGAAATGCTTGCTAACATTAAACTGCTGGTTTCATTCTGCAAAGTGACACAAAAGTTTCTTTTTGAAAAGTTCCTCTGTGCCATAGAGTGACAGGAGAAGGGTTTTTTAAGATGGCAGGAGCTTTAAATCTTTAATGAACGTCTGTTGTAATGATTGTGTAAGACAGGAGCTGGCCGTTTCCGAACTGCACACTGGTGTAGAAATTGTGTTTTTCCTGCTTAAGTGTCTAGAAATAAAGAGCTGGCATGACAGCAGATCAGGCTGATTGGCCAAAGTGCTTTCTGCTGTATGACAACTCTTGCTGTCACTCATCAGGAAAAGGCTGAAATCTGTGTACTGCACTTTTGTTAAAAAGTAACATTGATTTAGATGGAACAAAAGGAAGAAAAGCTCTCTTCAGTCAAATGTTAGCCTAATGAAGAAACAAAACACTGAACTTGAACACTCTCAATCCAGCAGATGTGTAAAGGAGAAGGAGCCTGCAGGCTTGTTCAGACCACTGGATGAAAAAAAGATACACTCCACTTCTTTCATTAGCTATTACTTTACTTATGTATTTTCCAGGTGTTGCTGCCTTGTATCATCAATCTAGGATCATACAAATGTTGTTCTCTTTAAAGATAAGGCATCAACCACTGCACTTCTTGCTGCTGGTGTCTTGATTTTGGAGATTTCAGCTTGGCACTGTCTGATTGGTATGGATAAGGTTGTCAGTTAAAAGCCAAACAGCATGATGTAAA
This sequence comes from Thunnus albacares, assembly GCF_914725855.1. NCBI lineage: Eukaryota > Metazoa > Chordata > Actinopteri > Scombriformes > Scombridae > Thunnus > Thunnus albacares. The sequence continues at coordinate 13,441,479 of NC_058108.1, read as the reverse complement.
GTGGATGTGGAGGCACGGGGGTCCCGTCCCTCCAGTGGCTCTCCACATCGCTCCTCCAGACAGCATGAACTCACCAGAACAGCATGGTAAGCTCATGAGACGCAGGCCATAGCGGCTTTGGAAAACCTATCCCCTGACATTTTCCATTCATAAAATTCCTGGAATTGAGATGAAGGAGGGAAAATAAATCAGGCTGCCTGGTGTCTGTGTTTTTTCATATATGTTTTTTTTTTCATGTTGCTGTGATTGGCAGAATGAGGGTTTAGCCATATGTTTCCTCCTGCTACCATTCTCCACAGCCTCCTTTTATTTTTCCTATTGACATTAAATAGACATAAAGAAGGGATTTGCTGAGTGTGCCTTCCAAGTGAAGTGGTTAGAAATGAGAGGCTTTTACGACATGGAAAGGTCTTCATTACTCTGCATATTACCAAGAGCCATCTATTGATGGAAATTTCCGCATCCCCTCACTTTTCCAAAAAAAATAACATGACTATAATTTCAAAAATGCCTCTTTAATCTCTCCCCCAAATACCCTTGGTTTTGTTTTAGCTCTTAAACACTCAGTCTCTGTGATGTACAGTATGTGTACCTCATTGCGGCTTATTTGGTTTTCATATTTATTGAACAAAATGGGTGAGCTGGATTGAATAAGGCAATTCAATTCCCTTTTCTAATCTGCAATTCTTTGAGGTGGTTTTTCATTCAGTAGTTAAGGGTCCCCTACTAACATCCACCCCTGCTGTGCCATAGCCGTGCACTGTAAAGATAAAAGGATCAACTTTGAAGTAAATGTAAAAAAAAAAAAAAAAAAGAAATCAGTCATTTCATCAACAAACAGAAGCAATCCTTTCTTCTGAGCCCTTACAAACCAGATCAGAGTAATACTGAAAAGCTGATGAACTTCTCTGTCACCACAGACACCACACTGAGCACAAAGCAGATGACCTGGTTTAAGGCTGAAAATCAGAATAAGGAGAATTGCAAAAGAATCCAAGCATTTGGATCCTATTGTGTGTAAGCCTCCATTGTGTTCCTTTTCATGGTGAGACACGGGCTGATTGTGCCTGAAGCGCCGTGACAAGCCGATCCTCAAGTGTAGCTGGTTATTACTTCTGGATAGAGCTAATTAATCATCTTGCTCATCGTTTTATTCATCACTTCATACAATAGCTTTGCCTGGTCCCTCCTCATCCCTTAACTAATTTATTTTTGGCACATTGATACAGTGCCAAAAGGTGGGCTGGGCCAGGTCACAGGAGGGAAATTACATGCAAATCCAGATGCAAAAATCAAAGCTGTGTTTAAAAATCAGCATGCTCGCATGTGTGCCTGACACATTCACACACACATAGTGGCACGTACAAATCAGGCCGTGCTATAAATGCACCACACACTGTGCTCAATGTTGAAGCATTATACTGAGTTCACTTGAGACATGCATTAAAGTGTTGTAAATCACGCTCTCTACAATGGTGCATGATCAAACTTAATGAACAGTTCATTTTTTGAACACAAGAAATCAAATTAAGTTTATTCCAGAGAGATTTTAACCAAAGCACACAACATTAAAATGGAGTGAATTGATTATGAAAATTATGCCCTAAATTGAAACTTATTCTTGTGGTTGTAAGTAAAATTAAGTTTTGGTTTTACAAATCAGACATTAGCCTTTAGACTCTCTATATAGTATCTAGTGTGCTTAGGTCATTTGGATGAAATCTTATTTTACAGTATATGTAATTTTATATCACAATTTTGATACACATTTTTTCTGGAAATTCAAGTGATAAATTGTTAATGGATGAAATAACCAGACAGGGATGTCCATTTTTGGCAAAATAAATTCCTAAAACAAAATTAAAGTGCTTTATCAAACTGATGCAAGAAATCTTACAATAATGCAATTTAAAATAATGATTTATATTATAACATTGCTCACAATGGTTTAATATACCCACAGATGTATAAAATGTGCAAAAGCAACTGCAGCATAAATGTTACTGCAAAATCTCTGACGTTAAACAAGTTCATATGAAGGTATAAATTATTACCCACCCGTAATCTACCTTATTTTCTTTCTATATGAATTTCTATTTGCCTTTTAAGTCTCTCTGAATTTGTGTTGTGTTGTTGAGCGAAGTGCTGGTAATTTGGGAAAACAGGAGCAACACAGCCTGCGGAAAGGTTGTCATCGGCTATTTACTCTTCATTTTCATATTTCCACACGCGTCCTCTCCTGTGTGACTCATGTGGACTTGTGGTATGTGACGTCCCCTGCTGCACACCACTGCTAATTGGGATTAGCATATTACCCACCAAAACAATACTGTGGTGTTACGAGTCCACTGGGTCCGGTGGCCTTTATTCACCACAGACCCAATAATCCCCCTGTCTCTGGAAGCAAAGCTCATTAAATCTCACGGAATGGAGCCCATTATGAGCGCCTGCCGGCTTTGGCACCTACTGCAAATCCTATCATGGCACAGATACTGGAGCTGTGGCTAGCGCAGGGCTAGTGGACAGCTAATAACAGCACCGGTGTTTGGACTAGCCGATTAGCACTCCTCACTGATCCCTGATCCCTCTGGATTAAAGCAAACAGCAGCAGAGCTCAGCTGTACGGGACAAAATGGAAACACACACGCAAATCTGCCCTTGCACACATATTGATATATAAAACACTCTCTCATGTGAGCAACAAGCTTTTCCTTTGTGTTTGCCTCCAGATTTGTTAAAGTTAATTGGGAGTTAAGAAACAGCTGATCCTCATTCATAAAACAATATAGCATCTTTCATCTCAGTTTAGAGTACCAAGGAAGGAGGGTAAGAGAACCTTAAATTTCAACATCATTACAAGTGAAATGATTTAGCATCTTACACCAAAAAACTGCCTGTAAGTTGTGCCAACAAGTGACTTTTATGTCACCATAATGAGCTATTTACTTCATGTCTGTCTTATCATCTCATGTTTGTCTGCATGGTTTATGCTGTGGTTGTTTCTTATGTGCCATTTTAAGTATTTTATGTATTTCTATTCTGTTTATTGTGTTTTATTGTCCTTTTATTGTGTGTTTTTATTGTGAAGTGTCTCCAAACCAAACCTCCCTTATGGGACAGTAAAGTTTGAATTACAGTTAGAACTGGAGTTTTTGATCCACAGAGCATCTTTTTAGGAGACTAATGGGAAACAGGACACTAGAAATTTGACTTAAATTGTTGCTTCAACTACATGGCAACACCTACTGTATGTCTGAATGGCTTTAACTTGTTTCTACTGACTGTTGCCAGAAAAGTATGACACATTGGTCTTTAGCCCCCCCCCCAAAAAAATGAAGTTCATACAAAATAGAGCTACTGTGTTCTAGTAATTACAACGCAGCCCAAGTTGCCTTATCCTACATTATGCTGTTGAATTGACTGTTCATTCACGATGCCTCTGCTACCTTACTTGAGTGACAAGATAACCTAACTGTGGGGAAGTTGTGCTGTACTTTTTAAGTCAGCAAACCGCCTTTATCTACATTTTTCCTCTATGCTGTGGAATCTAAAATCCTTCCTAGTTTACAGATAGAGCAAAAGGGCCTGCAGTAGAATAGAGTGATAGTGTATTTTACAAACATTCCCTGCTGACATACGAGACACAGCCTGTTGCGCTTTTACACTGTGAATTTTGAATTCACACAGATCATTGTAAATCAAATATGTTCAAATGGTAGCTAACATTACGAGTAAAAAGTGACAGCCCTACTCCTCACTGCCCAAATTTCTTCCAGTGTATCACCCTTCAGTGATCAGAATAGTTGCTGCATAACATCATTGCTAAAGTGTCTCTAATCAAATCAGGCCATTAGTAACTTATAACAGTATACAACCACACTTGCTAGCTGGATGCCCTCACCCGTCTACTGATGAAAGGCTGCATGTTCTCATAATCTCTGCATGACTCCAATGTGAGTCTCCCGCAGAGAAAATCACATAATAATGACATTGTAATTACATAACATAAAATGCATTGTCAAACAATTGAAGTGCTCCACACTTTTCTCCTTTTTATTGCTGTTAGAGAAAGTAAACCTGCAGCTATGTAACGATATGAAAAGATACAGGACTAAATATCATGCATGCAACAGATTGTGAGACACTGGCTCATTCTATCCTCCAGAATATTAATCATACTATATGTGCACATACTATATATGCAGATCTGGGAGTAAGGATGGGATAATTATGTGCATGACTTCTTATTCTTGTGCATTGCCTCAATATGGAAATTCACAGTATGTTCAGGCACCCAAACACTGGAGGCGTTAACTGTTACTGCAGATGGAAAGAAGACATGATATTTCATGGTCAATATCTTGTGAACAGCTAGAAAGTCTCTCGGCTGATTTGCATTTTTTGCATTTAACTCTTAGATGACGTTGAAGAAGAAGAAGAGCAATAGTCTTTATACATATACAATTGAAACAGTAAACAATTTGTGTGTTGTATTAGTTATTTTTCCTCTCTATTGACAGTTTTAACTCAGTTGCAAGTAATAAATTGCTTGAGGCAGAAAAGCCTGGTATCTCTTCTGAATATGTATCAAGTCATGTACAGTATCTGTCTGTTTATCAGCTTCAAGGCTCTGACAGAATTCATGGACTGTCTTTACAGCTGTGAGGGAGAAGAACGTCAAAGCACACGAACCAAGGCCTTGAGCTCAGGCCGCAAGACGGAGGTACAGTGAAGCAGAGAAAAGGAGTGAGGGGGAAATCTCTATGTACGCAATGATAGGCCATGGTTACTGATGATAACTAGGGATAGTGCCAGGGGCATCCTTAAGGGAAGGTCGGTTGCGCCATGGCCCTGATTCTCTACTGCACTCCATCCCTGAGGGCTTTGGAAAAATCTGATACTTAATTAAGAACTAGGAGAGCTATTGGGGTATGGCATTACAGACAAAAGAAGGAGACTGCAGAGGTGAATGTAGAACTAGTATTAAATTGTCAAAAATCCATATTTTACTGTTACATACTTATTTAACTTCACGATTAGTTTGTTTCCGCCAACAAGAGAGCCAGTGGTTTTATTTCAGAGTTGAATGAAAATCAACATGTAGAGACTCATAACTACTTGCCTCTTGTTATTTTAATGAAAGTTACATTTATTTATTATATTTATTTATTTATTTGACATATTAGAGTCTATTTATCAGATTAGAATGAAGCTTTATCATAGTTTAGGCTACGGTTACTGTCTTTCACATGCAAGCACACGTAGTTTGCGCAAGGTAGAGCACAATATGAAGAGCACTCATTCTATGCTAACCAAACTGCTATAGACTTAATTTAAATAATCACAATATTCATTTTCTATCCTGTGATCCCCATCCTCTGATATTTTTTGCCATGCTTTAGATTTTTTGCCCAAGTCCAGGTATGATCGAAAAGTAGCATTACATTACTCCTCCATTCCTTTTACGTATTGAGAATGGCATTGACCCGACCTTTGCCTCATGTCATTCCCAGGGATGCCATTGGACACAGGTAGTGAAGCTCAGCACATTTGGTGGTCAATTTAGTTGACTTTTGGATCAAAATCTGGTGGAAAATCAGGTCACCACTATTGCTTGCACAGCTACGCTCTTCATTGAAAATAATGACTAACTTTGTGTAATGTCATACAAGTCTGTTTGTTGTGTAAGCAAGTTTACCCTTGATGTATTGATTTGATGTGAATATCTTCTTACCGATATAATATAAAGGTGCAATACCAAATGAATCTATGCTGCAGCAAATTTTGGTGTGCCACCCTAAAATTTTCATTGGCCACATCTGCTCTACTTTTTCTGGAGGCGCCACAAGTAGAGAGACCAAATAAGAAGCTGGGAAAGAGAATGCTCTGTAACCCAACTCTACCCTCCTTGACACCCTGTAGAGGCCTTCAGATCAATCACTTTATGGCCATGTTAATAATGAATTACTGATAGAATGTGTCAGATATACTGTAGCACCTTTACATGGCAAGGAATCTCAACTCTTGTGTAAGTGCATCTTGTTATTACAGTCCATCACTATCAGCCTTGCCTTATTGGCAACAGATTTTTCTGTCAGGGGACTATCTAACTTCTACAACCTTTGAGCCTGTGCAGAGCAGTAAATGGTGTGGAAAAAGTTGTTTACTGAAAACCCAACAAATAGCAATACCAAGAAAAAAGGTTGTACCCTGTGTCAAATCCAAGCCAGAGCTGTAAATGATTGGTGAGTCATGGGCAGGGAGGAAATACTACATGGTGACTCAGGGGGCAGAGATCCATCTGTCAAGTCTGTCCATTTTCAAAAGTTTCAAACACTGAGGAGCACTAAGTCATCCCGCAGGGCTGATGGCTTGTCTCTTTTTGATCCGTTATGGTGAACAGAATGTTTAAGCATGTGGAGTTTTTCGGAACATAAGGAGATTTCTCTGATTTGTCACAGTCTATGCAGTCAGTGCTCAAGTTTGTTTAGGAAAGATGTCGACAATTCAAACAAGTAAGATCCATGTAGAAGAGATTTCTAACGCTATTTCCCACTGCTAGTTTAACAACATGCACTGGATGGAGAGACCTTGACATGATACTGGGTAAACTGTAGGGTTAAAAGGTCACATGCATGACATGGTAAGATGAGATAATACAGCAAGTTCTAATTTTAAAACAAATGATGGTACAGTAATGCCCTTATTGTTCTCTTTCAGTCCAATTTATGGCAAATTAATCTGGAAACTCCCGTTTCCAGGCTGCTTGCACTAAAGACTGGACTCTAAATAGCATCACACAGCATCACATCCCGGTGCTTACGACTGAAGAGGAAGGGTAGAGGAAGGAGGCAAGGAAATGAGGCCAATTTCCCTGTGGGGCCCAAGTAACCAGGAGTGGCAAAACAGGTTCCACACAGAGGGGCCATTAGACTAAAGCCTAATAGTAGCTCGGACCCACCCACTTCCTGCCCAGTGTCCCCCAAGTGTGCGTTACTGGACCTCTGATTTTCTGTCTGAGTATCTTCCTCTAAGTTAGCCTGTCTTTCTGCACTTCATTGTATTTAGTCCAACTGTGACTGCCTGTTTAGCTCTGCATGTCTGTCTGTTCCTACGTAAGCTCATCATGATCCTGCCCCCTTTTTTAGATTAAAGAGGCTAAACAAACAATATGTTCTATAATGGACTTGAATGATGACCTCAAGCTGAGAAAAAAAAAGAAAAAGTACTGGAAGTGAAATGTTACAGAATGGCTACTGTGTAGGGAGAGAGGATGCTTTGGCCAGACGACTGGGGCCACTGAGGGAGGCTCACAGTGTTTCCAGTGGCAGTAAAAGGGAGCAGGCCTCAGTTGCAAGCACAGAGAGTGCAGGGCAGATTGGAAGTTGAAGAATTTCCGTCCCGGCGTGAGTGTGAGAGAAAGAGAGAGTAGGCTAGTGTCTGCCAGCAAGAGCAGCACTCTCTTTTTCCACAAGGGAGAAGTTATGGCGTGATTTGCATGTCATCCAAACCACTCCATTTGGCAGGAAATTGGTGTGTGTGTATCCACATATGAGTGTGTGAGACCATCTAGTTAGTAAGATCTACCCCACTGACTGCACACACACACAGACATGTGCACACAGGCACACACACATCTGTCAATTTCCCACCTCAACAAGTGTGCCATCATGCTGGGCGCAGCTCGGCAATTCAAAAACCAGCACTTGACATATTCAGCCACAAAGTCCAAACTGCTAAGGAAATCATGCACATACCACGGTCAATCAAACACTAATAATAGCTTTGCCTCGGCTCAAAATTACAGTTGGGAAGGGTCATTTTGTGTCAGTCAGCTCTGATGTCTTTATTTCATATCTGCACGGCTGACCGCTGCGAATAATTGGATGCTCGCAAGTGCATCTGCAACCTTATTGGTTGTATTTCAACCTCACACCTCAGTCGTTTCTGGCACGCACTGCAGTCACCATGCTGGGGTGCAGGGACGCACTGGTAATCAGGTAAGTAGGTACAGTGTCATATCATAGTAGCAAAATAAAAACCGTGTCTGAGGTTCCAGATTCTATTAGCTGCGCTAATATGACCGCTAATGAGAAAGCATTACAGTGGCCAAAAATAACCTGGCAGGTCGGTAAGGCTTCATCCCAGCCCTGGATGCCGTCGACTATAAGAATATATGGACTGTAGCCGAGGCCAGCTCAGCTCTCACTCTCATGTTCGCTGGGTCTCATTATCGCACAATCACGCCTCACTAGCTACGAAGCTGCCTCTGTCTGCCTGGCTGCAAGTCCAGACAGGTGGGAGGGAAAAGAAAAAAAGACTCAGACAAACAGAAAGAAAGAGAGCAGCACTGAAAGGTAAATGTGAGAGAGTGGTAAAAGGGTGGAGATTAAGGCCACTGAGGTTGCAACAATGAAGAGGTGGCAAGAGACAAGAGGAAAGTGAGACAAAAGGGGCTCAACTCACGAGTGCAGGGAATATGAAAAAAAGCTGAAAAACCTGGCAAGTCCAGAGGAGAAGGTAAAAAAGAGGGTAACTGAGACAGAGGCCAAGAGAGAGTGAGGGGGTGCAAGAGTTTGTGGATGACCGTGGCAATGTTTCTCTCCCCCTCCCCCCACTCCCCCTCCTTATTTTCCGTCTGAGTTACACGCTCATTTGGCGGCACTGGCTGAGACCACCGGCGTGTTTCCACTTGGCCGTCTGGTCGTCTGCCTGTTTATCTGTCTGTCTGTCTGCCTGACTACAGGTTCTTGCTTTCTTCCTGGTCATCCACTCAATTCCTCTTCCTGCCTGTCTTTCATCCAGTCTGACTGTTCGTCTGTCTGTTTGGCTGGCTGACAGTTTCTCACTGTGATCAACTTAGGAAAGCACAGCCCTTATTTCCCCTCCACCACAGAGTCAGGACTTCTGGGGGGGCTAAGCTGAGTGAACACACACACACACACACACACACACACACACACAGATTGAACAGGTCATTTGAAACAGCCTGATACATGAAATGCATGTGGAATATCGCTGTGCATTTTTCTGTGATTTCCTGAAATGCAGACAGTCTCTCTGTATCCTTCTCTCTCTTCCTCTTTTGCTCTTACAGTATTATTTCAGTCTTCAGCTCTCATCCTCTGAGAAATACATTGCTATAAAAAGATCATTTTGGACAGAGCTCTCAAGTGTGTAAGAAGTGAGGCTGAGTAGCATTTTGTTATGTATGCAGTATTGAATCATCTTATGGAGACCCTTTGAATCTCGTTAAATCTAGGTAGGTTCAGTTTTAAACATTTGTAACTAACTAAAGTTATATATATCAAAAACTCAAAGATTCAGTTGAGATATGTAATCACATTTTGTTAGATGAGAAGGCAGAAACACAGTTGTTAGTGATCACTTATGCAATGTTTACAACCTGTAGCTACAAACTGAAAAAGAAATGAGCACTGTGAGACATTAAATTTTAATTAAATGTATCTCACACATTGAAACAACAGGTGTTGTCTAATGACTTATCTTATTTTTGACAAAATAATTGATCCAAAAACCAGATGTCCTTGGGCAAACTTAAATTATTGATGTTTATAGAGGTTGGGAGGTTCTGAACGTGACGTGATCATATAGATTCTTTCACTAGGGAAGACTCACCCCTCTCTCGGTTTCGTTGAACTGAAAAAAAATCACATAATCCACTTGCGATCTCAGAGGTTAATAAGGTACAGTTGATATAATCTGTCAGCGGCGATGTTTGCCATTTCAACCACAGAAAGCAACAATCAGTGCAGGCAAAAATGAGAAGACTGCTACCTAAAAGTTTATAATACATCATTCGAGGAAAGAAGAAAGATTTGATGAGAGATTTATTTGCATTGGAAGTTCCGATCTGAGTTTTTTGACAATCTGGAGCTGGATCCAAAATGGAAACAGCTATCTGAACCCAACCATATGTGCAACAGTTGCTCACCCCATTTTACCTACCTGTTAAATTTTCTAGAAAGCAACTGGAGCGTAAGGTTGAAGTTTCATATTGTTGAATGGACTGAAAAACTGCCTTCTGCTTCAAGCTCTTGTCTGCAGTAGCACATTCAGACTGGATGGAAGCTGAATGTCACCTTTGTGTGCACATTGTCTTTGTGAGGGTTCAAAAAGAATACTTTGACAGTGGAGATCTTACAGCTGTTTGACATGCACAAACACACCAAAAGGTGACATTCAGTTTGAGAGCCTGTGTGTGTATATGTTTCTTGCATGTGCAGCAACATGCCTCCTCAGTTTAGACTCCAGGTTTGAAGTGTGATCTCTCTCGAGTGGATGAAAACAAAGCAAATACAGTAACTGCCAGCCGAAGCAATAAACTGTTGAACCTCAGGCTATGAGCCTGTCGCACATTCTTTCAATGAAATGTGTTTGGTTCAGTTATTTAAAGAGACATTAACCCACCTTCAATAACAGCCAAGTGGAGCAAACGACACACACATGTCTGACTTATAATGGAAAAAAGTGAGTAAATGTTGCCATCCGTCTGGAGCCAGCTTTTCTGTGCCTTGTGTTTCCACACCTAGTATTCAACAACCAAACCTCTTGAGCATCTGAAAGCACTACCCAAATTCCAAATTTAGTTAATTGTGGTCTTCATCACCATCACACATTGTGGAAATTCAAACTCTGATATCCAGACAAGAAAAAAGGATTTTGTGAATGGTTAACAATTCATTATATTAGTTTTATATAACCAACAATCCATTCATAAATGTCAAGTGTCAAGGTCTTTAATTTGTAAAGCGCATTTTTCTATATGACATCACTCCGGGTTGCACCGTACAGAGGAACAGCAACACATTTTACAGTAGCATCTGTGCATCATATTTGGCATCATATGCAGTCTAATGTGACTTCTTGGTTCCACAGCATTTCTATTAGCCAACACTCTGGCTGAGCGGAAAATGAGGGACAGAGAGAGACACGCAAACGAAAAATCTGGCTGGCTGGTTTTTTTTTTTTTTTTTTTTTTTTGCTTTTATAGTGGAAAACAACAAAAGCACCCAAAATCAACCACAGAGCGTAACAACTTAAAACCACTGGAGCTGCGTTAAAGCAGGGTCAAAAATGTAACAAGGACAGGGTCAATGGTCCTCTGGACACATGTGGAGGATTGTTGCTGAAAAGCTCACTCTGTTATTCACATTTATATGATGTACTGTATGTGAGTTATATTTATATGTGTTATTGTTTTCCAATGCTGGGATGAATTCTGAGTTTTAATCAGACGTAACTTTCTTTCCCTTCCCGCCCTCTCTCTTCTCTTCACCCGCTCCACACCCTTCCATTAGCATTTCACTTCTCCTCCACTTTCTCCATCAACTTGATACACTATTTTTATTTCCCATTCCCCACTCTGTCACAAGGCTCACAGAAGAAGATGGAGAGAACATAATGAGGAGAAATGCGGGCATAAGTGAGGGAGATGACAGTGATGGCAGCTGGCGGCGGTTAGCACGATGGCCACTGTGGCTTCCAGGTGTGATGAGACTTGACAGCTCGCCAGGCTGCTCCATCTACACCAGTGCTAGCCAATGTAAAATACTCCAGCACTGCATTCATCCTGCTTTAGTACTGCAATTTATCCTTTGTGATGCAGAACTGGTGGTAAAACAATAACTGATCTTGATCAAATAAACAAATGTTACCACTATTATGAGCTGTAAGCAAACCCCTGTGGATTGCACACAGTACATCTGTTAAGGTGGAGAGCGCAGTGCTTTCACAGCAGAGACCTTTCCCATCAAACAGGATTTGACCCAAAGTATTGGTTGGTGTTGAAAAGAGTGCAGAAGCTGGAGTACTAAAAGAGTTTGTTGAAAAAGAACCAGTATTCACTAAGTGAAGTCTTCATCATGAAGGCAGAAATCCAGACCTTTCCATATGTTGGCATTCTTGAACTACAGATGGTGGAGAAGCACCTTGAGCCTTGTTACATCATCCGATGATGTTGCTGTTAAGGTCCTATATGTCAAACAAACTAGGTTATGATGAGTTGGCTGTACAGAGAAAAAGTGATGGAAGTACTGTAGTTGTATGGAATGGAAACAAAGCTTGAGAGAGAAGTTCAGACCTTGCCAATCACTGTTATATTATCGAAAGTCAAAACTTTTATCAAAATTGACGATGATCTGACAAGCACTTGGTTTGAAGTGTACTGAGGTCTTTGGTAATTAGCGATACATAACTTATATAGAGAATCTATGCCTAATAATTATTTTCATTATCCTCACCTGTCAACTACTTTTTAAATTAATTTGTTTAATCTGTAAAATGTCAGTAAATAGTTACAAATGCCCATCACAATTTCCCATAGCCCAGGATGACTCTTCAAATTGCTTATTTTGTCTGACTAAAAGTTCAAAACCCTAAGTTATACAGTACATTTTCAGAAAAGGTGCAAATCCTCACATTTGAGAAGCTGGAACCAGCAAAATGTTTTACTTGTTTGCTTGATAAATGACTTAAACATTAAATCGGTTGGTGGTTTCAAAATTGTTGAATATTTTTCTGTGAATCGACTGCCCACTTAAGAGACCAATTCCTTTAGCACTAAACTTGAATTCAGTTTATTTCACTGTTGCAACCCAACAAGCGGATCAAAATTTTCAATAGTAGAGTATCTCTCGGTAATACCAGCCCTGGATTTATACTGACCAAAACCACATTTCCAATAACACCTTTTCTAGTTGAAAGGATCTCTACAGAAATATGTGATTTGTCTTGAGTCAAACAGGAAAGGCCCTTTTTGTTTGATATTACTGTGGCTTTAACATCCCTATTCCTTCATATGGCTACAAAGAGATCAAGTCCATTTTTGAAACGGAAATAGCACAGCTGAAATTGAAAATTCTTCCATTTACCTTCTCTAAAGGTTTCACAGTTGACGTACTTCAATGCTTTACTCCAGGTAATCTTGCAGCATGTACTGTAATAATAATCGCCTCCAGAATAATTCCTATAATCCCTACATGAGCTTTTTGCAAAGGTCATCTCTGTCTCTCATGTTGACCTCAGACAGCCTATGATATTTGAATCTGCTGACAACTGTACCATATAGTGTTTTTACACGTAAGATTGTGATTCAGTGTTTACTTGTGTCACACTGTGATCTTTCAGTGACCTGGACATACACAGTACACAATATGGGCTGCGCCAAAGCTGCCATGTCGAAAAGCAAGGGATGAAAAATAGTTATGAATGGTTAGAAATAAACAGTAGAAAGAAGAAAAAAGCAGATGGAGGAGTCAAGAACTACCTTAAAGGGAGAGTCTAATTAGCTGGGTTTGGGTTAAGAGTGCAGCTTGGTTAATTTAGAGGAGAACTATATCAGTATATTAGCCGGTCTGGGAAATGGATCACCGGGCTGTTTTGGGGTGCTGCGGGGTAAAACAGATATGGTTCTGAAATAACAGCAACAGCGGTAGCAGGGAACAGCTTGTTTTAATTGTCTCTGAAGTGGAACAGCTGGCTGCGACTACTGGGCCTCACAGCATAACAGAGAGAGAGAGGGAAGAGGGGAGAGTGAATGAGAGAGAGAAACAGAAAAGCAGAGAGAGAGAGAGGGATTTGCATCCACAGCCAGGGGCTGAGGCTCTGGTGTAAACTTTTATTCTGCTCAAACATGAGAGAATCATCTATAGATGTCAAAGAAACAGTATAACAATTCAATAAAAATGTGCTTACCAGTTTCTAATAACAGTAGGCATCATACTTTAACACCTTGGCCACAGCCCATTACTGCTGGAAAATGGACCAAAACTGCTAGTCAGACACCCAGCTACCTGCTCATTTTGGGAAAACATCCAGTGGAGAGGCTGAACTCATTTCCTCTGGCGCCTGTTTGCTCACACTATATTCTGGTTGCTTTCCATTGCACTGCAACAACTGCAGACACCTTCTTGATAAGTGGCAATTGTTCAAAAATAGTCTGTAATTATACTACTGAGAAATAAGTAATGCTGTCTTTGTCCAGTTGTTGCGAGAGTCGCTCCCTCTTCAGCTTTAATAGTGTTAATAAACCCTCTGAGCATTTGGTTATGGAGTGGTCTCTAAAGGATGCTGATTTCTAACTGCTAAACTCCTCCTAAAGGTCAAACTCATCACATATTCTTCATGACAACAGAGGCGAAGCTTTCCTTTTTCCGCTTTGCCACTCTGTCGTCTTTGTTATCAGCAGTGCACAGGAGTTGCACGAGGAGCCACGGCTCATTCCACATATTGTGTTTCACATGTGAACTTCATTTTTCACTCAAATGACCCTTCTTTTTGAAATAACATAACATTTGGTGCACTTCATGGAGCAGATAAAGCAGCTATTTTTATTGTACTGTCAGAACTGGTATTGATGGTTCTAGTTATGTGTGTGTGTGTGGAGGGCCATTTATCATAAATGCTCATACATGTAACGTCTGCGTCAGGATGGCAGGAATGATAATGACAGCAGTTGCTGAAAGACTGACAATGTCGTGTCTTTGTGGGTCTGTGTGTATGTTAGGGCTGAATGATGAATGAATGAAATCATGATATGAAAGAGTGCCATTTTCAAATCGCAATAACAGCAATGATTTTTAACTTAAGTCTTAACAAGCTGTAAACATGTTACTGAAAGTATTGTCAGCAACAGCAACTGTTAACGTCAAATGTAGCTAGTAAGCTGTCGCTAATTAACATTAATTGCATGAGTTGTTCTTTTCTGGTTTATGCTCTGGTATCTGTACTCTTTCCTCTTGAAAAAGAAACACTGTTATCATTTTGATATTTAAACACATATAAAGTGGACTGTGTCTCTATGCTGTTCAAAAAGACCAACAGAGTATAGAGGTTTTCTCAAGATAAACTATCTAGCATTAGCTGATTAGCATCTTTACAATTTCAGGTAGTTAGCAGCTTGTGCTGGTTTGTTTTTCTGAATATTTCTGATAGTTATTTGGTAGCTAAATGTCAATATGCCTAATATATGTTAATATCTTTCTAAATGTGAGCTAAAATGCTAAAATCCTCAATGGAAAATTAGTTATGTTTCCCTAAAGGTTAACTTTTCTCCAATGGAGTGGCTAAAAAAAACAAGGACGACCTCAGTGACAGGCACCAACAAGCAATTGTATTATTTTATCAGATTTTTTAATGTACAAGTATGTCTGTGATTATGCTTTGGTAATATGTATGAATTTATAGAGAAAAATTGCAATTTAAATTGAAATCATAATATTGGTCAGAAAAATAGCAAGAACTTTTTTTTTTCTCAAATCGTTAAGCCCTGGTTTATGTGTGTATGTACAGTGGGTATCAGCAGGAGACTTAAAGAAACAGATAGTACGATATAGAACAAACACACACAGACAATGTGTGAAACACAGAGAGAGCTTTGCTGTAAATAGCAGTAGCTGCTGGAGGCATCTGAACATAACATGCAACTGACAAAGCCACAGAGAATGCAAAACAAATGACACGCCATCACCAACGAAGGACTAGCAGCCAATGAGATGCTTGGGAGAATCTCCACCCTCGTTCCTGGATTGGACACCCTGGGGTCCAACCAGAGGCTTCACTGTCAGTCATGGGTCATGATGGAAGAGAGATGATCACAACACCAGAGTCTGCTGGATGTTTCCACTTCCTGTTCCCACAAACTGATGCTGGAGAATCACAGTGGATCAATCCAAGACACTTCTTCCTCTTGTGGTCCAAAGCATAGCCCTATATATAACACTGCAGCCGGTCATCAGAGCTGTTGCAACTGGGACACCTCATTTCAAACCAAATATTTTGAGAAAAAAAAATTATAAAAGGCGAAAGTAAAAATACAAATTTACAACTTAGTTTGCTGCCTGCTACATCTGAAATGTATCTGCATGTTTACAGTGGCTTTGAACCTAAGCGATAAATCACTATTGGATATGAACCGACAGAAAAGAAATTATGTTCTTGCAACGAGGCACTTCTACTGAGTACTTAACCTGATATATTGCACCAAGTTGCTGGTGAGACCAAAGGCTTCTTCATTCTCCTGTCATGAATATTCAAATGAGATGTTCAATTTGTGTTGGAGAGATTATTGGAAAACATGCAGGAGTCTCCCTAAAGCCTGGTTGAAACCATGTTATGCACTAGACTGAATGACTTGCTGAGATACCAAATCTGAAATTAAAGTGGGATCTCCTCCCTACGCCCTTAGAAAAAAAAATTTTGAGTCAGCCTGTTGGCATTTTAAGCCGTTGGCAAAATCCAATATGTCTGCTGAGTAAGAGTTTCTGAATTCTGCTCGGCATGACAGAGCTTTATGCAACTGCGTAAGTCTGAACTTTGTGGGACAAGAACCTAAAGGGGAAGTTGAAGAGAGGAAAAAATCCAAAAGCCTTTTCAAATGTTTTTTTTTGTTGTTGTTCTTGTTTTTGTTTTTTTTTTGTAAGAAATCATCTTTGCAAAGGAGGGGATTTTGCAGCACTGACATCAGAAAGGAGTACGACAGTGATATGAATGAGATACAGTAAGATTATGTTGATTTATTCTTGTATTTCTGATGTAGGAAATGTGAGATATGTACAGTTGCTCTGCAATCACACAATATGAAACACATGCTTATCTCAATCTTTAACTGACTTCCTGGTGTGCTTGTTGTTGGCCTCATTTATCTAATGTGCCTCGGCAAGCTTCTGTCAGCTCCGGAGGCTATGTAAACAAACAATACAGTAGAATTTCACTTCTTTTTCTCGTTCTTTACTCGATATTGCAACTTCTCAAATAAACCCATACATGTTCGAGCAATCAGATCCGAAATATGGAAGAGGGCAACATGAACAACCTAAGCAACAAAGATTACAGAACGGACGGCCATTTATGGACATGCACTGTGAGCTGACTTCACCTTGTAGGGAACTGAAAAAAACACTGCAAATGAAGAGTTCAGAGCAGGCTGAAATCTTGGCTTTTGTGTTACATTTTGTTGTTTAACATGTGATATCATAACAGTATATAAATCACAGTAAATCACAAAAAGCATGATGTGTCCCCTTTAAAAAGCTCTAGCAGCAGCAGCCTTGCTGAATGAGATCATTTAGGTAATTTTTCAAGAAAATACCAAAAAAGTTCTGGTTGTCAAATGCATTTTTTGCTTTTATCTCATTTATAAAGGCCTTTAGATTTTGGACTGTTGGTTGGACAAAACAAGAACTTGGGCTCTGGGTAACTGTGATGGTTATGGGACATTTAATAGATTAACAATGAATCCTAGGAGCCAGAGACGCCAGAGAGATGAAAAATAGAGAGAGTTAATTAATCTTAAAGGCAATAAAGTATTACTGTTTTAAACTGGGTTATTTTTAAATGAATATTTTAGTCATTGTTCACTATGTGCTCCATGTTATGTGAGTCTTCCCATATCAACTCCATTAATAAGCTGTAGAGCCCCACAGTTCTGTAAATGACTTAACACATACACACATTTAGACACTGGCTGGGTCAGTAGGTGAAGGATCTGAAGTCACATGAACAATGACAAATCTATTTCAGAACATGTAGCTGCAAGAAGGTCAAGGCTGAAAATGTCACGACAAATGTGGATTTTCTCATCTGGAAATTTCACACATCGAAATTGTGACATTCACACACATGAAAGCACTGCCAAATTCCCCTGCAGATGCACACACAGCAGCACACACTATGATGTGAGTGGTAATAACCTGTGCTTGTGACTCACCAGCACCCAGACATGTTGTGTTTTAATATGAGAGGCCATTAAAAAGGCAACACAGCCGTTCCTTGCACACTGAAAGACTTATGATGTGTTATGTGTTATGTGCGGCTGGTCTCTATGTGTGTGTGTGTGTGTATGTGTATGTGTATACGTCTCACAGGTATAGTGTGTACATTTGCATCCCAGTCTGTACATGCTGGTCCTCTCCTCAGACACATCCCTGCAGACATGACTTCACACTGAGTACTGCTGGAGGGCCACACACATCTATCTCGCTCGCAGCCCTTCAGTGACTCACTGCACTCTGGCCAAAGAAAAGGGTCTTCTGCATTTATCACCAGTTGTACAGTACGCCTACACTCTTACTGAGGAGCAGCAGTGAAAGCAAGAGAGCCGAAGAGATAGAAGAAGAATAAAAGACAGGGTGAAAAGACAAACAATAGTGAATAAAACTCACAAGTTAGGTTACAGTGAGTAGAAGAAAAGAGAAAGTGTGCATGAAAATACCAGAAGACACTAGAAGAAGGTTTCTTTCAGTGCTTTCAAAGACAAAGCAATGCAATAAGTGTTAAAACAGTGTTTGAAGCACTCTCTGTAAGCTGCACCAGCGGCAGTTCAGCTGAGGTAAACCTCAGTTCTTGAGAGATGGAGAAAAAGAAAGAAATGAAAAATAGGCTCGGAGGCAACTTGTAGAGAAGATGCGTGCAGAGGTATCACAGCAAGGCTCTGTGGTTAATAAAAAAAGTTAACTTCCTGAAATGAAGTGATGCCTAGGAGACGGACCATTATACACATGAACATCACTGTGCATGTAGCAGGAAGGAAGAAGGGCCCACCTGACACAATGAGACTGTTTAATGTTCAAAAGTGTAGCGCATGCAGAGTGATCCACCATGTACTGACGTGTACAGACACATAAATGAAAAGGAAAGCAGGGCAACATGTAGGCGGCGCACAACTTGTAATTTTGGCTTGAGTATAATGTATAATGAGGTGATTTGTTTGATTAGAGGAAATCAGCAGACTATTGAGAATAAATATTCAATCAATATCTAATTTTAAAAACTGAATGAGGACACAATGATTTGCTGCAAACATATGGACTTCATATAGAGCTGGGAGCTGCTCCATGTGTTTATACTGGTACTTAATTTGGTCGATTTGTGTTTTAAGGACAAGCAGTGAACCTGATCAAAGACATTGTCCACCAGTGTGCAAGTGTACCAGAGGGAGTTACCATAATGGATGTCACTGTGTGTCTACAGCTAGATAAAATCTATATTCCAGCTTTAGAAAGACTGACTGACATCAGCCAGCACGAGTTAGTTCAGCTGTTCATGAAACGTATCACCAGTAACTTCAAGTCATCATCACACTGTGCCAGAGTTTCCGTCAAATTGTATAGGTTTAGTCACACAAGGGTTTTCCTGTATTACACCTTATTTTTCACAAGCCTCAACTACAAGAGGTCCTGATGCAGAGCTATTAGGTTAATAAGATATGATTGAAAGTTAAACTGACTCCTGCGGTTGAAGTGACGCATTCAGCTAGATCGTTTCATCAGATAAGACTTGCCACTCTGCACAAACACAAAGTCTGTTCACAATCACCAATCATCAGTTGTGTATAAAGTGGTGTTCCTGTTTCTGGGAAATCTTTGAGACCATCATGCGGAGAGAACATTAACCAGACAACAGCCAAGAGTTTAATTTTGGCCTGTCATGAAGTTATTTAGAGAATCAATATTAACTGGTAACAGATGATAAAAATGTTAAAATTGTAATTGTAATTATAATTATTCTAATTATCTGTTAACTGCCACTGCTCTTTCATCTGTTCCTATCTGCGGATGTCTCTTGTCTTTCTAAGACTCACTCTGTATTGAGTGTTTTGTCAGTGATTGTTATTCTGGGTGCTTTAACTGTGTGCTCTCCTTCATGCCTCCTGGCGCATGAAGAGCTGTTTTCTCTCCTACTCTGCAGTACTCTGCACTGTTTGCAGTTGAAGCCATTTCTCATGTGCAGCAGCGCAGCCCCAGGTGCATCACCAGGTGAGCTGCCAACATCATCCGAGTAGCGACAAGGCGCTCCCCGTTGGCACTGAGGCCGCGGACCTCATGCCGCTGTCAGCCGCAACAATGCCTACACACGCTCCTCCCACATTTGTGCAGTCATGGCGTGGGAGTCCAGGTGGGGACCGAGGTAAGGTATCTGCTGGCTCGGCTGCAGGGCGCTCTTAGCGTGGAATACATTTTAAATGAGCTGCAGTCAGTGAATGGGATTGCTGTAAACGCCCCCTGAGGATGTAATAGAAAACTGTTCGCGCTGATTCATTTTGAAAGAGCAAGGGCTAATGAGGAAACTCCAACAGTCAGCCAGGCGACCAATGTTGTAACTTCATCACTCAGTGAGTCAGTCAGTCAGTGACAGACAGACATCCCCGTGTGTAGGGCTGGCTCCACTGTTGCAGTCCAGCCAACAACACACACAAGCTGCACACGTACTGTAAGCACTATCTATTTCTGGCCGTTCCTCATATCAAAGAAAAGCCTGAAAAGAAAATGTCCCTCTACTTTAGATTCTTTCCCAATCAGCAGTGAAATATCAAGGACAAAGTGCAGGCAGAGTGCAGCTGGTTTGAACAGAGGGCCCTTTCTGTAGTAGAGTAGATGGTGCATGTCCAAGTGTAATCATATTTCAAAAGTGCACTGTGTTACGACAAGCAAGGTGAGCCTTTGGTTTATTGGGTTAGGGTGGACTGCGAAGCTTTTTTCAAATTTAATAAAAGTCAAACATACAGAGATGCACCATTTTTCCTAGACCAACAAGTAATATGCACCTACTGTGTACTGATTTAGCCTGCTGTGATGAAGAGCTGCTGTTCAGATTGATACTTGGTCTGTTTTTTTCTGTATTTCGATTTGGATCTGAATCCAATTCCAGATTTGTTTTGGCACAGGCAAATGTGCTGCGACAGACTATATACTGTACTCTTTTACAGTGTTGATTACCCAAAAGTGCAGTTTTTTTCCTGCACACTTGTGGCTTTGCTTGGCAAAGCTGTACCTCCACCTCTTCTCTGGTGATGGTATGTCATCTTGTGATCTTGTAAGTGTCACAATGTACAAGGAGAAATTTGTTGAGATAAGAAAAATACTCTGACTTCATTAGAAGGATGATATTATGACAGACATTGCCAGCCAAGCTATACTCCATGTGTGGAGATTGGCTCTTCAAGTGGGGAAGCACGTGAAATAACACACCAAAGAATCCTGAATCCAGCGCATATGCACTTATATTATTATATATTATTTAATACACTGTGTATTTCAGTTGATGTGCCTATAGGGCCTATGAGTGCTGTATGACATGCGTTATTAGCCGCTGTGCTGCAACAGCAATGTGTTTCAAGCCTCATCTTTCACCAAGGGCACCATGGATAGTAAGAAGGCATCAGCAAATAAAGTCAGCAATGGAAAACAATAATCTAATTAAGCAAACCTCATTTTATTAACTGTGAAGTAGACTCTTGAGATGTTGCCATTACATCCAGGCAGCTGTAGACCACCGCACAACTCCTCAGTAATGCAGTGAAGAGTTATCAGAACTCATAGTATCTGTTGTTCTTGAATTTGTTATCATTCACATACAAATAGATAAAAATAGATGGAGTCCTGACTGGAGGAAAATTTATGAATGAACAGAGCCACTCTTAAACCATTCACTACAAACAACACCCTTATCTAAATCCCATCAACACTCAGTAATTATTCCGTGTAATGATTTAAGCACCAATCCTCAAATGTGCCCAGAACAGCCAGAGTTCAACCGCTACAATCTGCTCGACTGTAAATGTGGATTTACAGTGTTGATAGTGTACACAGAAGGGTTACCAAAGTTTATCCATGTGGGCTGAGTGTTAAACAGTCAAAACTGTCTGTTAAACAGAGGCACACAGACTCTCTGTTGTTGCTGACACTATTAATTTAAACCAGATCAAGTTACTGAAAATCATGATGCAGGAGGATTATCATGTCCCTGTTTTGACTTTAGTTTTTCCCTGATACATGAGCTCAAGTTCTATTTGGACAGGAAGAGGGACTGATACAGACTGATGTCTGTTCTTCATTCTTTCTAATCTTCACTCAGTATTCTGATGTCAGGAATATTATTTCTTTTACTGACATTTTAGAATGATTCCAGCGAGATATTATTGAGTTTATATAGTGACGTTGCTGTTGTAAACTTTACTGTTGCTGCTCTAGAAACAATATTTAGTTAGATTTAAAATATACATCAATTCTAATCCTGTTCTGAATTTTTTTTTTTTTTAAATAAAAATTCAAAAAACCCCAATTCTTTAGTAATGTAACAGAATCAATAAGAGCACCAGACTTTGGGAGGATGGGCAAATCTCTTCACTATAAGCCTTTTTTTACCAGTGTTATTTTGTGATTATTATTATTTATGGCGCACAGTGCGATCACTCACATAAAAATGCGAAGGATTACTTCAGGCCATAGCACCTACGTATCTGTTTCACTTCTTCATGCTGATGTCTGAGTGTACTGTGTATTGAAGCACTTTCTTTGATTACAAAATAGTGCAATATTATGTTTAAATCGTTAAAAACCAGAATTCAGAAAAATTAAAAAGGAAAACACAGAACTTGGGAAACAATTAAACAGAATCTGGAAAACAGATTTCATAGGGCCCTAAAATCATTTTCCCTCATTCTTGCTCCTCTGTCTTCTCTCACTTGAGGCCACACACACTTTGTTTTGTGCGACACACTTGCAGCCCCTCTCTCCCTTCAGTTTCCACCGCTGTCATATCATCTATTCGTCCTTCTCTGCTCAATCTCTCTTTCCCTCCCTCTGTTTCTCTGCTCTTTCTTTCCATTTGCTGAACTATGCTCCAATTAGTTTGGCCCCACAAGGCAGCAGTGTACCAGTGAGGGCACTTTATAAGGACATCTCCACATGCATACACCACACACACACACATATTCACACATACATATTCACACACAAACATGCATATATTCAAACACACACACATATTCACACATAGTGCTATATTAACCTTTGGTTATATACTAGCCACCTTGTTATTGATTACATACTGTATAAGTAGCACCACAAACATGTATATTTCTGCTTCACTGCCATAACAAGAATGTCTATCATTATTAAAATGACACAATACCATACTGTCATACTAACTAACCTGTCATCATATGTTCTATTTTCAGATTGACATAAATAGGGCATAGGCCTGGTATAGTTGGTTACAGATATTATATAACTATATTTTCATTTGCCTGGAAAACATAGTCATCATGACATGAGTGTGACTCTGTAATCATGTCAAATCCTCTGTTCCACTGACAGGAAAGGAGTCATTGGTTTAGGTTTCTTCTGCCACTCATTAATCATGAAGACAAGTGCATAGTGCACACATCAACAGACAGCGCTCACTCACTCAACTAGTGAGTCCCAGCATAGTAAGTGGTCAGTCACAACAACAGATGTAGAAAGCGCATTCTTAAAACTCAAGGTCACTACTGTGGTCATATTACTGTTCAGAGTTGATGCATTCAAGAGGAAGGGAGGGTGTAGATGTTGGTGGTGTTTTTAAAAATGGTCAAGTGACAGGGCATGTAACAAAAAATATGTCATGTTGACCCTCCCAGCACTGTCGCTTTGGGAGTAATTCATTACTAGTTGCTTATTTCTCTTCTAAAATTGTAAATATTCAATGAGCAAAGTAACCCCTTACTTGTCACTGGTATGGCAATCAAATTTTGTCTGAAAGACGTCAACCCTACCATAGAGACTGATACCTGCATGATCATGTGTGACCCCTTTATGGCATTTGCACATATAGTGTTTGTTTTGATTAGGGAAAAATGTCAAAATGACTATTCACTATTCCAGGCTAAGACATTCTAACCTGTAACAAGACGGGACTCTTTGGCCCCAGTGTGACATGATCAGGTGATGCATCGGGTTTCTTTGTTGACTGCTTTGTCGCTGCTGAGGAAAGGTGATTCTGACCTGGACACAATTTAAGTTTTGCATTGATATTCTTATCATTCTGTACTTTTTTGCCTTCTTTTCTCCTTCCCTTCGTCCTCACACTCATCATGGCAGCAGAAAAGGTGCTGAAATAACATTTTGTCTCTGTGGGATATATTTTTCATTATGCTGGTAATATAATTACTGATAATCAAACAGTAGTGAGTTGCACTGCTGTGTAATGTGATTGCAAAACACTGAATTGTAACACTGCCTGCTACCATCAACTATATATATCTCCGCCAAGTGTATTTCTTGAAATTTGAATTCTGTCATTCAGGGGCCTAAAATAGTCCTTCGGTGTATTGTATATTTTGTTTTATAATGCTTTCTTAGCTGCTGTGTGCTCAGTAGCTAGGCTTGCCTGGATCAAAACTGCAGCATACAACCCATCCAGCCTGAGGTCTAACAGCTCCTCAGGCAGTGTTAAAGGGTTTATTTAACACCTCAGATGTTGCATGACAGATAGCAGCATTTATCCTCATACAGAATTTCAATAGCTATTCAATAGTCTGCTGCCTTTCTCTCAGGTCCAATCAAGCAAGCTGAAAGGCTACCAAGGCTGCACTTAAGCAAATCCACATGTATGCTGTGTGGTACACATGATGCATTTACTTTGCACTCGGTCACACGTTCACTGACACTTTCCATTTTGCCCCCTCATCTTCCTGAAAAACACCAATTACTAAGCAGTGGAAAGAGAGGAGAACACTTGTGGTGTGGAGGATGAAAAGACAATTCACAGCATGAGGACTGAATTATTTGCATGGTTATTTGCATGTTGGTCATGCTGCCATGTGCATCTTTGCTATCGACCTCTAAATGATTTTCCTACAGGCTTGGAGTTATTGGTAAAAAACAGTTGCCTCAGCGTGTATAGCAGCTGTCATTCTAACTGAGATGTTAATGCTCCTGAAGCACATCTAAGCTAGCATTTCTTATTTCCAGGTGTCTCGCAGTGAGGTGCAGGTATCAATATGTATGGCTGTGCACATCGCATAAACATGGAGCTCGAGGCTCTGCCACCTGTTTGCATGTGCGCATGTTCTTACATGCATGCATGTGCATATGTGTGGTTGCTGGGCATGACATCATATTGCTGAAAGGTGTCACCCCACTCGAGGCAGACAGTGACATCACTGCAGGCGTCGCTGCTTTTCCCTGGTGTTCAACTGTAACATCAAACCTCACTAATCCTCTCAGCACACAGCCCCACACACAAAGCACTCGCAAGAATCCCCCACAACTCCTAAGATTTGTTGATTTATTCATAAAAAATGTTTAAATATGTTTAATCTGAATCAGATGGATTTATGTAAATTTGCTGACTCATGAACACTGAGTTATGGTTATTTAAATTGATCATGTTGGTTAAATGCTCTCAAAATTTACGGGTGCTGCTGGGAATATATGGATTCTGAATTGTATTATATTGCATGATGTTGAAGAGTTGAGACAATTTATGGCAAATACAACTAGCCTAAAAATATTTGGCAAGCAGTGACAGGAAGAAAATATGGAATATCAAAAACCAGATTAATATTGGATGACATTTGCATCAGGAGCAGTCATTTGAAATATCTTGCTAACTAAACTAACAGACAAACAAACTGGACCAAAAGCATATATTCCTCAGTGGAGCTAATTATGTCCTGACTGTTGTGAGTTTCTCTGTGGGAATCACCTTTCAAGATTAACTGAGGGTGAAAATGCTCAACACAGTCTGATCCCCTGTGAAAGACCTTTTTATAAGACTTTTTTTGCAGTGTACGCACTGGTGCATACACTGCAAAAAATCCAAAGAATTTTCTTAAACAAACAGCATTGGAACAGAATTGTTTTACTTTTGACACTAAATATGAGACTGCATTACCAAAGTAAAGAATTAATATGTAATAACAAATGACTAAAATAATATTTTTTACAGTGTAGCTCTTTGCATTAGGAAAACACTTAACTTAAAACATGTCTGCTCATTTCTCACAGGTGCACAGAATGCAAATGCAGTCTCAAATCACCAGTTAGTCTGCCTGAGCAGTTCTATTTAAAGTATAAAACCAAATGTTTCATCTAAATTGATAGGACACACTGTGCAATATCAAAAACAGCACTCTCTGCTGATTGAACTTCCAGTTTTAGTGGTCCTGTATGTGAGAGACTGAAGTGTTCAGCCGAGCTCCAGTAATTCTGGCTGTCAGTCGCAGCAGCGCAGAGTGACAGTGAGTGGGTTATCAGTCAACACCTCGTTAGAGACAAATGGAAGCACATTTCTGAAAAAATAAATCCTCCATTGTTGTGTTTCCATACAGAGGTTCTTTGGCATCTGTTGGCATGTTGAAAGCCAGAGAATAGAAGCAGGAGTTTCTAACTGTTTTCTAACTTTGTAATCCTAACTGTGTGCTTCTGTGTACAAAATATATCACCAGCATATATTGATATATGCTGGTGAAAAGCAAATGTGACACAAACACAAACAAAAAAACACATTTTATTTGCCCAAAATTGGCTAATAATGAATCATAGTCCTTGATGTAGTTTATCATATATAGATATAGAAGGAGATCACACATTTGGTTGTGTGTGTGTCCGTGTGTCCATGTGTTTATCTGTCCACAGCTAATCTCACATACTACTGGACCCATCAGCTTGATATTTTTTGTGCACATTTGTGACTGTATGCTCAAGGACCTCTCATGGTTGCAGTGATTCACAATTGTTGAAAAACCTATTATATAACACATTTTATACCACCATCGACTCCTCACTCCTCTTAACCAGCTGGTAGGGGCTGCAAGTGATCAACAACTGCAGCAAAAGGTATCTCCAGCAATCGGCTAGGCTAAAAACAAGTTTGTTGCAGGCTATATTTTGGCCTTTGTCGTGGCTCAAAAACTGATATCCATAGAAAAGTTTGGTCTCATCTTGAAGCGGAACATCTGCCTTATATGTTATGATCCACTTAAGTTACCACAATAAGACATGATTAAATCCCGATTTTTGTTGGCTTTGCTGCCATCTTGACTGTAAGGGAGCCGGAAGGGACAATTAAGTGAGCAGTTATATTGGACCCACTGTGGAGTCTTCATAAATGTTTCAGCAGTAGACAGATCAGCATGTTGAAAGAATGAGGCAGCAAGTAGGGACCAACATGTTAGGAGCTAACGCTGACACCGCTATTAGTGCCCTCAGAGGGACACACACGGTGAACCACACGCGATAACGATGATGATATGTCAGGCTTTTGCAGCTCGACACCCGGGGCTTCCATTAACATCCACGTTAATAATTAAGAGATGACTGCTTTGGGAAAATAGCTTGGCTGTGCATTGAGAGGAGAGAGAGGGGAGGCGGGATGAGAGAAATGGAGACCTGCTGCAGTGACAGGTTTGAAGAGAGGGTGAGAAAGTTAGCAGATAGTGTGTGAGAACATGTTACATCCCAGAATCAAATGAAGGACAACATGTATGCTAGCTAAAATTATAGGTCCATGTGTACAGATTAAAGATGGCTAAAGTAAGGTGTTGAAAATGGAACAATTTCTCTGAAACTAAGTAATTTGTACAAGGACTACTTTAAAGTCTGTGTAAAGCAATAATAAATATGTATTCTGAGTTTGTCACACCACAGAAAAATGTGTAATTAACCTCCTTTCCAAATTTCAATAATTAAAAAAATTGCCAAGCATAAAAAATTAGGTTTCAAAATCGTGGAAAAATAAGCAGTATTCTCTGGTCTGAAACGCTGGTGTCGTGTCAGCTGTAGGCACTGAAAGCAGTGCCCAACTGAACAGCCTCTGAGTTAACAATGCTGATACCAAACTCCTGTATAAAAATACACAATTTAAAATAGGCCTTGTTTGTGGGTGTAAGGTCAGCAACATGGATGATATTTTAAACATAAAGTAACGTTAGGAGCCACTGTTTAATTTGGCACATATTTTGTAGGTAAATGTGGACTTATTTCAGTAAAAATGTAATTTAAATGGCTTTTTGGTGAAGTGCTGCCTAGTAAATGCTCTCCCTCTGGCCGGGGACCTCCCAATCGCACAGCCGGTGCTGAAGCCAAAGTCGCTGGCGGCTCCACCCATCAACAGACACTTCAGCTGGGTTTAAAATAACTCCTTGAGGGCTAATGTTTACCGAAAATGGCCCCATTCACCAGTAACAGCAGATTATCCAAAGTGAATCCTAGTTGTCTCCAATGAAAGTTTGTAAAACTACCCAGTATAAAAATAGTAACTATGAGTATGTGCACTCTAGTATTAATATAGAGGGGCAAAGGTCATGCTAGTCACACCTTTACATCATGGATCCACCATTTAAGACCCGCCCAAAAAATCCTGAACACAGAGATGTAAAAAAAAAAGTCTAACGGTCCAACTCGACAATTCAGTACTACATAGTTGAGTCTTTTCACATGTTTTCAGCAATTATTTTCTAAGATGTATAATTTATTAAAAAGAAATCTCTGATTTTCCTTTACACAGATTTTAAGGATTAATTTATCAATATTCAATGTAGATTCTGGCCTTTTCCTATCCATATGTTAGGCACTCTCAAGTTAGTGTGTCATTGAGACCATTTTTTTCTTAACTATTATCAATTGTAATAGTTGAACACAATCCAAAACTTAATTTACTGTCATGCACCTTTGTGGCATTATAGTACAGCTGCAGTGGCTGACTTGCAAGTAAAGGGTCAGTTCACCTAAATTAAGCACTTTTCAGACATGGATTATGTACAGTTCGTCCTCACGAGAAAAACGGCAGTATAGGTCAAAAATTCAGCCGGCAAAAATGACCTATAGCTACGTTTGAGTGACAGACACCATCTAGTGGCCGTAGTAATTATGACCTGGGGAAGTGATGCAGTTGAGATGATGTCAATATAAGGTGACAAGAGTTTTATATTAGGAGGAGGCAGGTTAGCAGGTGGATGATAGATAGATAGATGCAGAAAGCGGGCTTAGCTGCAGAGGACCGCTGTTCGCTTCCTGGTTCCAACCACAAGTCAGAACAGTTTTTTAAAAACTGTAATTTTGATTGTCATGGTGTTTACTGTTGCAATGACGACAAAGATTGTGTAACTTAAAGGAAGTAGTAACTTTAACCCACATCAACCCTAACCATGATCTTTCCCTAACCAGGTGGTTTTTGTGGCTAAACCTAACCAGAACTGAACTACAGTCGTTTCACATCACAAAACATCGTTATTTTTTACAATTACTGCTGATAGAGGCAGCATATTTGAAAATACTCCTGTGGGTCGTTATGTGCAGGTACAATCAACCTGTGTGGTCATTTCATTACGAGGATGTGTTGATTATGTAACATTGCTGGTTTAATTGATCTATCTTTAAAATAAATATATTGTATTTATATTTTCTGTGTATCATTTAGATGATAAATAAATGTTACATTCATTTCAGTCCTCTTAATAAGGCAGAAGACGATGTGCATTTAATATCTCTCTGTGTATACATTATACATTGCTGTCTTGTGTGAGACAGAAATGTTACTAGCTCTGATATAGTATGATTGCTGTTGTGTCTTTTACGTAAAAGTGACTTTGTCCTTATTCAGACATGGGAAAAAACCTAATTTTTAGTAGTATGTAGCCATGAAAAGAGTTTACTCTGGAGATAAATGGAATCTTGGTTGTGATTGACTTGAAAATGTATATTTGAAAACTTCAAAAACAAATTGTCTTTCCAGAAACAATTTTCTCACACAGGCTTCTCTGTGGCCAGTTTTCACTGGAACTACTTTCTTCTGAAGAAGTAGTTTCCAGGGATTAAAGCAAGAAAAGATTTGTGAGCCTGAAAAGTTGTCCAGGAGGAGATGTGTACAATTTATTGAATGTAGTATTGTTTGAATTTAAAACTGCTCTATGCCTAAAATCAGGCATTGTGCCTGAGAACTTTAACCCTGTGTTGCTATAAAACCTGTTCACACTGAGGTCTGCAGATTTGCACAGTATTTATCGGTATTTATACAGAATTCTTCAATGCTGTGAGCAACACAATCAAAATTCCAGTTGCTTCACTTCATTTGGGGGATGGCAGAAATTGCAGAGGATGAAATTTCAAAACCTTGGCACATAAAACTAGTGAGAAATAAATTATAAGTGAGAAATGAATTATTTATAATAATATTGATCCTAATATTGACTCCCTCCTAATGCATCAGTAAAGGTACAGAGGTCATGGCAAATCTGGCAAAAAGAAAAACACTTTTCTTCCAATAAGAATCAGGGAGGGCCAAGTGGAAGTGTTTGCACTTACACACTCAACTACATTGCACAAACACACACCTATGGGAGATATGACAGACATGGAGAGAATTCAGCAGCAACAAAGTTGGCAGTGGTGGCCATGACGGGGGTATAACTGGGAATAGAGGGGGTTTCTGAGGGGTGGGGGGTCTGGTAAGAGAAGGGTTGAGTCAGACATGGAGGCCCGCTTCATCAGCCTCTGCAGCTGTTGTGTTTTGGTCCCCTGGCAGGTCACATGGTGCAGATGACGAGATGTATGGTGGTGGTGGTGGGAGTTAGAGGGCGGGGATCTATTTTTGAGCACTGTCATTCTGAAGCATGAACCCCCCCCTCCTCCTCCTTTTGCCTCCCACATCCCTCCCTCTTTTCTCCCCTGGTATCCCATTTCCCTGTGTAATTAGGCTTCTAATTAAGGCTGTGGCTGTTGAGAGGATGAATGCCCACTGTCGGCCCTGCTTCTCTCTGTGTGTTTCTCTCTCTCTCTGCATGGAGCCTGCTAGCTACTCTGCAAGTCTGCTACACAAAGACCCCGCACTGGCTCCTCTGACAAACTATGTTTTTTGTATATTTAATATTGGTGTATTCAGCCTTCTCATGAAACGAGCACAATGTCATAAAATGCAAATATGCGCTGTGTGCATGAAAAAGGAGAGAAACACATTACATTTCCCCACAAGGATTACAAGGAGGAAGCACAACTAGAAACAGGCAGCAGTAGCACAATGAAAAGAATAAGGAGGTCGGGGTGGTGGATAGATGCTTTGATTTCAGGTACAACAGGTCGACGTTCATGTCACAAATCATTCCAAGAAGCTCTCTAGTGCATCGCTCAAACACATTGGTATTTAAACATTATCAAATCAACCAAACTATTTCATCTGTCTTTAAAACTATGCTTTACCATAGTTGTCTTCTCACATGACAGACAGCTGAAAATGGCACATTCAAGATGGACAAATGTCACATATTTTCACATCATACATGTCTGCACCACATAAACTAGATTTTAAAGCCTATGCTATGAAATTAGCTAGTTAGCTTGTTAGTTAGCTGGTTGTGTTTTTATTGTGCCATGCACATACAAGTGGCTAAGCCCACATGATCCTATAAGCCTCCAGAGATCCAGCTACAGTGCTGAAACTTCTTACATATAAGACTACAAGGCAAACAAACTTTCTCAGGCTCTACAAATTTAATCTGACACACAAAAGTTTCACTTTCTGAATCACAACTATTTTTTTAATCAACCAATCTGAAAAAACTCATCAGAAATGAAGAACGCCTTAATGTGTTTACCCCTTTAATCATCATATAATGAACAATAAAACATGAAATAGACTTAGTCTTCAATCTCACCTAAATCACATAATAAATAAGCATGTTCACTTCAGGGAAACAATTAAATCTACCTGTTTCTATATCTAATTGTAGTTTACCTGAACATACTGTATCTGTGCACAAATCTTTGACTTTCAGTTACATTTGTGTGAATGTCTGTGACTGAGTGAGTCACTGACTGAGTGATGAAATTTTGAGGCGGCCAACCCATGGTGTAACTTTATCACTCGCCTTGGCCAGGTGTCGCCACGTGTCGGCACTTCCTGTATCCATCATTTCAAATTAAAAGCCCTCTATGGTTTCATACACGGTCCGGCCATATACTAGGATATGACCTAGTCTTGTTTTTCACATAAGGTTCTACAATCCTTGTTTTTTTTTATGAGGTAAAATGTACGTGAATTGAGTTTGTACTAGACATCAACAGACCATCTGTCCTCACACACATAAGGTACAATTTGCGTTAGGTGTCACAAAAAATAAATACATTTCACCAGCAGCAGTAAAAACTAAGGAGAAGGTGTCAACAGCTGCATATATCTTATATATGTAAGTGTGAGGAACAGACCTTAAACCAGACGATCCAGCAGACTACTAATCCTGCGTCAGCCCCTGCTCACATGTCCTTGAGCAAGACACTGTATCCCTCCCAATCTCAGCAGCACTGTTCAGTAGCTGACCATGCACTCTGACATTAGGTTGCCAAAAACAGAACTTCCTGAGCTAGAGTAGATCAAAAATGTGTCACTCAAAAAAAAAAAAAAATCACTTTAGCTGCAAATATGACTGATCAGCATCTGTGAAGATGTGATAAACTACTTACAGCAGGGGTTGTGTTACTTGACTTTTACTAAACAGTTTAACACCTTCCAACATACGGCCTGAAATAGTATTCTGTTTATGGAATATTTCTGTTCTAGATCAAGGTGAAGAGGCTGCTTTTTCTTTTATTGCTCCACTCATACTTGAGGTTTGGCAGGCTGTAAAAAGCTCTAACAAGCAGTTGAAAACCTAAATTTGCCAACATTCACCTTGTTTATTGCTGTTTGATCTCTTCCTGCCACCCCACACCTCTAAGTTGTCAAGGGCAGGGGGATAATCAGGGCTAAGGATGAGAATGGTAGGTATGTGGACTCCCAGGTGGAGGTTGTCCATCCATCATATGGATATTTATACTCCGAGTCCCCCCTGACCCTCACCCGTCCAATTAGTTCAAAGGCACAGTATGCAGAGAACTACTGTCAGTCATACGGAGTCTGACCGGGTGACTAGTGACAGCACACACAGGGAATGCGCATGCAGAGTGGATGGATGTGTATAGGTGGTTGTGTGGAGTGTGGACAGATGGATGGATAGATGGATGTGCATATGGATTGGATGATGTGTGGGCTTTAAGTGTGTGTGTGAGTGTTTATGCATGTTTGCCTGGTGGGCGTAGGCAGGAGCGGTCATTGGGTAAGTACTTGTTTATGTGTAGTTGATCCGTGTGTGTGTGTGTGTGTGTGTGTGTGTGTATTAATGCAGTACAGAGTGTGAAACGGCTGATGGGTTCAAATTAAAAGCGTGACAGTGAATGTGTGGGAAGGCTGAGTGGCCTGCCAACACAGGCAGCTGCCTTTCACATTTAAATCACATAAATCACTCTTTTAACATGATCCACTCCTTCGTTCCACTGAGAAAAAAATATATTGACCGTCTTAAGTACCCTTTTTTGTTTTTCTCAGATTTGGTACCTTCAGTGTTTGTCAAATTTAACAGCAACACACAAATGGAGAAAATTTCACAGCATTTCGTTCTTCTCTTCTTGACCAGAGAGAATGTGACAAAGACCAGGATGCAGTGTCACAGATGGAAGATTTGCTAGATTTGTATGGAGCCAAAAAAGTTCTGCCTGTGAAGCTGCCTCAGGGCAACAAGTCTCCACAATGATCCTGGTTCAATATGTGGTCTGTAAAAACTAGCATGTCCTGCACGGCCGCTAGAAAATATTGTAGTAAGATTATAGCATTTGAAATCACTGTGTACTGCTTAGGCGTTTGATGAGCTTTCAAACTCAATTTTTTACAAACTCAACCATCTTGGTTAATGTAACACTACTGTATTTACATATACATATATATATATATAATAAGAAGGTAATGAATAATATGAAAAGGGATCATGGTGACAATCATTTCATCCCTCAATTACTATTTCAAATGTCAGCAGTGAACTGATCTTTACTACAAAGGCCACTGTCCTTTACTGCATTATCTTTGATGATCAGTTCTAGCATTTTTTAGGAGAACTATCTGTAAATAAAAACAGATTAAATAACTTTTTTTGACTGAAAAATGCAGAGGAGGTGGGCTGCTTTATCAGCCCTGCAGTCTGCAGTCTTTCTCACAGGCTGCATACAGCTCCAACAACTCCACCACACGGATAGGACAGCATGTATATTGCCTGAGAGGCAGAACCCAGCGTAAAGAAAGTCAGCAAATCACTCACTACCGCTCTAAAGCTTAATTGCTGAGAGTGCACAGTAATAAGAAGGTGACGTGCTGGTGAGAAGTTGATTAAGCTACTCTTGTCTGGATTTTAGCAGCTGGACAGTGAGAGGACACTGTTTAGATGTATTTTAGTAAATGAATCAAACTGACACTGAAAAACTGAGGGCGACATGTAATTTGCCCTTGATCCTACCTCACAGTGATTGGCAGATAAACAGTGGAAATACTATCAGGAATGTGTGCTTGACTGGCTAACGCGGCACTTTGATGGATGACTTTGCATAATGGCAAAAGTTAAGCCAGGTTAAATTTTTTTGCAGGACAATCCTGTTTTTTTCCCCCAAGCCCTCTGTGTTGGCACCCCAGCTGTGTCATTACTGTGACCTCATTGAAATTAATGAGGGGATGCAACTGCTAATATCTGTCTGAGCACAGCCTGAAGCTACAGGCCCTATTCTTTCTTTGAGACAGTGTACATCTACAGTACATGCTACCAAGCCTATTTCCAGATAAGTGGTCCATTACACAGAATGTCAAATTATGTGTCATTCACCTCCTGAACAAATAACTGCACATCAGTGAGCACACAAGCATCATGCATACATCATGAGACAGGATGAATTATAATCAATCAAGCACAACAGAGCGAGCATAATTATATGCACATCACATGTTGGTGGAAACCTATTGGAAAACAGCAATGAAGATCTGACATCCTTCTCAATAGAGTCGTGGTTCAGAGTCAATGTGCAGCCATTACTCGAATCAATCAAGCACAGCCATGAAACGGCTGTCTCTTTCGTGTCTTCCAGCATGCAGTCCATAAGAACAATGCAGAGTGTTAAATAAGCTTGTCTCTGTGTGTCTCAAGGCATTGGTGGCAGTGTAGCTGCTGCCACCCTCCCTCTATGATTGAAGATGGACCTAGATAATAATCATGTGGAGCAGATGTGAGCTGGACCCAGCTGAGGCTTAGGATGTACTGTGCAGTGAAAGAGGGAAGCACATACTGCAGGTGGGTGAGGTACTTCTGCACCTGTAGCCCTCTGAAACATTTCCATTCATCATCTCTTGGGTTTGCTCATTCATGGGACGAGGCTAGGTGTGAGGTATAACAGCAAAGGCTTTTACTCTGTAACAAATTGTTTTTTAAAAAAGCTTTAAGAGTCAAAAATGGAGATCTATTTCATGTAATGTCATATATTCTTCACTTCATTTATGGGTATTCTTTTGCAGGTGTTTTCTGTCAATACAGCAGACAGTTGAGAACACGCCTTCTCCGTGGAAAAATCTTGTGACGTTTATCGTGTAACAGTAACATGGCTGCTGTCTGTGGAGCCTGCGGGATCACATACAGTATGAGGGCTGTTTTTAACTAGTCTTCTGTCTCCCAGTTTAATTAGAGAGAAGCCAATAAGCACGCAACTTCACACTGTGTTTACAGCACCATAAAAGACAACGCTTTTTCTCTATGTCACTGATGGCTTCAGTTGTAATGAGCCCTGCAACACATTTATCATCAGCATTACAGACCAGTTTCTCTCTGTTTTTTTTTTTAAACCAAACCTCCAAAGAAACAACAGACACCATAACAATATATAGTAAAAGTTTACAACAGCAGATTAGTTTACTGTAGAAAACAAGCTCGTCTGGAGGTCTTGAATACATGTAAAAGGAGAACAGTGTGTAAAACGGTGCATTTAACAGCTCTCAGCGGTAGTTTTACAGCTCGAATCGCCCATGACAGACAAGTCTTCTAGATGCTTGCCCACAAAGACGCAGTGCTGATTGGTGAATGGCGAAAGGGATGTCTGTGAGGTGTGATATTTTTTTTTTTTTTTTTTTTTTACGGGTTTTTTCAACGGGTAGGAGCTGTATGTGGTGCTATTTTTTAGTGCTTTTGTTTTTATTAAAGGACATCAAAAGTCAAAGTCAATCCTTTTAAAGGCCCGTAAGAACAGTGGGTGGGCCCAGTTAAAAAGGCTACAGTGAGGGTGTGTGATAGAGAATGGAGCGTCATTAAGTTACAGTGGGGAAGGGCATGATATGATGCAATTTTATTCATTAGTGGTCTGATGGATGTTCATCTGCCTGTGATTAGGAGGGGTAAACAGCAGCTGTTCACTGGAGTGAAAGTTGTTCCGCCGGGGAAGGTCATAACTCTGTCTAAACTGAGGAAAAATAGAGTCTACAGCTCAGGACAGGATACAGCTGATTCATGGGTAGAAAGAGGAGTCTAACCCCCTGTCCTGACTAGATTCATTAGCGATTTGATTGTGCAAAGTTTTGATCTCAGCTCTTGCTGATGTTGTCCCTCTACAGTTCTGCAGGGATTTTGAGCCTGATCTCATGAAGAAAGGCTGAACAACCCAAGCATGTTCAGGTTAGCGCACAAAGGAAAGGTCGCTGCCCGGAGCCCTCAGACAGGTCGGTGGTACAAGCAGACAAAGCGTCTGAGGATCAGAAGCCTTTCAGGATGAAGCAGCAGCAGATGGTTGATGAGGAAGCCGCTTGGTATGCATTAACGTTCATCCAGGTGCACAGAGAGAGAAGAAGACAAAGAGCAAGAGCGACTTCTTTCATGTCTTCATGACATTCAATGTATGCATAAGCAGTGCAGTCTGTTCAAAAGTCATTATATTCTCCTATTCATGAGTAGCCAGGCAGACGCCAAGATACAGGAGTCAGGTTGAAAGAATATATTCATTGAAATAGAGATGGTATGGTTTAATGTTTGCTAAGGCTAGAAACTGCTAGCCCAGATTGTTAAAAAATGAAATATTTCAAATTCATTACCTTCGAAGTTAATGGTTTATATCAGTGAAGTGACTCTCATACATCCAGTAAGAGTACACATTATTAATGGGATTTCTCTCGCTTTTGGATTATCTTAACAACAACTGGACAAGTCCTTTACACTTATCCTCCAATATTATATAATATTGAGAATGATACCCCTTTTCAGACATGGAATATGTAACATTTGCTGATTTCATCAAGCTGTTAGTAGTAAAGGATTGGCTTTTTGTCATCTGGACATAGGTGGATTTTACATAACTCCACCTTAAGGCTTTATTCAGTTACTGACAGAGCCTCAACATTGGTGCCATATCTGGCATCTGTTGTGAGAGACATAGTGTAAATCAGCAGCGAGTTGAAAAGTATAGTGATATCAAGGCAGACGTGTTACTTTCTCTTCTCTCTCAGGTGGAATCAGCGATGGATTTTTAAATTTACTTTGCCAATGAAGTCTCAATGAATGACCAGCATAAACATGATACTCGCTCCCTCTTTAACAGTCAGACAGTCAAGTTAATATCTTGTGCACACAAAATAAAAAATTATCATCATGAGGTTTTTTAACCTCCTTTGCCACGTATCAGAAGGGAAAAAATCTTTTTTATAGATAGAAATGAGAAGAATCTTTCTCACAGTTAAATCTACATAATCTAAATTTTAGACAAACATACTGTTATCACAATATAAATAAACTGTCTCTGAATTAACGGCTGTTTTCTTAATAACATGTAATCATTCCTGTAATCATATTTTTATGATCTCAATCCAGATTTGCTTTTATCAGACATTTTATTAGAATCTGTTACAAAACTCAAAGGATACATATGAATCAATGCAGACATACATACGTAGTGCCAACAGAAAATCAATATCATGTCTACGCCATTTTACCTAAGAGTTAATGGTTCTCTATGCTATTTTCAAGAAAATAAATACTTCTTACCACCATAAAT
The DNA here is from genome assembly GCF_914725855.1 of Thunnus albacares. NCBI lineage: Eukaryota > Metazoa > Chordata > Actinopteri > Scombriformes > Scombridae > Thunnus > Thunnus albacares. The sequence continues at coordinate 13,403,824 of NC_058108.1, read as the reverse complement.
ACTTACAGCTTTTCTACAGTGTATTCAGTAATCAACAGAAACATCAAATTCACACTAAAACAAGACACTGGCTGTAAGCATGAATGGGAGATTTTTGTGAATGACACATTTCAAAGAATTACTCTTTAAGGACAAAGAGGCAAAAAACAAGTTGAGCCAGACTTGGCAAGCGCACTTGCCAAAGTCACAAAGGAACAGAACTGGTCAAAACACACTAACCCCGTAAGAAGTTCTCTGTAATCCCACGTCAAAACAAGGCCAGGGAAAAATCGACTCAATTAGCAACAAAAACAACAAAAAATAGGTTTCAAGAGAAAGAACTAGGACAATGTGGGATTTAAATACATGCCAGCTGGCAGCGAGCTTTTTCTATTTTCCACTGTGTGAAGGTTTCATTTGGCTCAATGGGTGTTTTTGAAAGGGCAAACAGCCATTCTAAAACCAGAATAGATGTGTGAAGATGCTATGTTTTGGGTTCAGTAAAGACTTACCACTCTCACTTCACATCTGCCAGCATACCTTTCATTCTTTCAGGTTACATAAAGGATATGTTGACCTGCACAACAAAGAGCACACTATTGTTTGTTCAAAGTTATACTTGAAGCACAACAAGCTGATTCCTGATCGCAGGATGACTAAAATTAAAACAAATTAACTATGGGTGATGCTAAACTCTGTCCGATTTTCAGGGTAGTTTTGTGCAGAGGCGTCATAGAGAGGCCCCACGGCACTTATCGGAGGCCCTTTAAATGTCAGGACAGTTACGACAGTAAATGGGGAACAACATTTCTAGCGTTCATTAGAGGAACCTTTAAGAAAACTGGAACCTCAGCACAGTGGAGGAGCCTTTCTTTCCCAATGTGGGCACCCCGCACTTTACACCAGCATGGTGGAGGATTGATGTTTTCAGTGCTCAGAGCTTTCATATAGCATAATGGCAGGGCTGGTATGAGTTTTTGTGTTTTCAAGTCATTCTTTCAGTTCACCTTTCATCCTGTCTACTCAGGAAGTGTTTCAGTCTTGTTTTTCTGTCTGACGTCTGATGGAACAGATAAACTTGTATTTTAATCAGTACAACTGTCAACCCTGGCCACATATGGCTCATATTTCACTTGCATTATACACGCGTAACTACAGTGATTGTGTTTTGGGCTGTGAGTGCTTCGAAAATGTGGGTGACAGAGCGCTCACTGCTGCTGCTTCTGTGTAGACACGGTGTTAGCTTTGTTGAGATCCAGCAGCCTCCAGACAGATGTATGAAAAATGTCATCTTACTCACAGGTTACTAACCTGCAGCCTTAATAGCCCACTCTCTGTTATTTTGGTGTTATCATCCAAGAGGTTTTTACAGCAAGGAAATAAAAAGCTGAGAAGAAGACTCAGGTTGAAAAATACCAGAATTTCCTTTGACGCTTGGTTAGGTTGAGACTACTTAGGTTTAGCAACGATCATGGTCATTGTTAAAAGAAACTAACAATGACGGATGGCAGGAAACAGTAAACAGTTTTCATTTTTTTCCTAGTTTATTCAGTGCTAATAAGAAACATCAACGCCCTGACAGACAAGAGCCATAATTCACACAGTCGCTAGTTCCTCTCAGGTAAATGTAAAAATGGGTTGTATTTAGGCAAGTTTATTTCACCAACTCAGTCTGCGTGTCCAAGCCAGATGTCCTCCAATTAAAAGGAGAACAGATTTGTTTGTCACTTGGCTGTCACGGGTGGTTACGTGTCAATCAAACTTGACACGCACATCAGGGACACCACATCCAACGCAATGGAATAGTAGTAGACAGGTAAAAGTTAAGGTAGAGAAGTATGATAAAGCTTGAGAGAACAGAGCGACATGTAGACATCTAGAACTCTCATAACAACTTATGATTTAATTCAACAATTTAAAGTGAATTTATATGGAAATGGTTTACTTATCCGTTGTCAAACTGGTGGTTTCGGGGCATTTACAATATACACTACTCCTTAATCACAACAGGAAATTGGTCAGAGCTGAGTGTGTGTTTAACGATTGGCTGTGTCTTTAATTTCAATTTTCCGCAAAGAGAAAACGGATAAAGCCTCACAGAGCGCTGTGAGCCACCGAGAGCACATGGGAGCTGCGGAGAACAAATATGCAGAACTCATAGTTTGAGGATTAGATCTAAATATAAGTTATGAATAAAATCTCTCATTAAAATATATTTAATTCTCCTATAAAACCAATAACGACGGTTGGTTTTCCATCTCCCTGCAAACTGCCAAGAGCAATAATTCTACTTCACAATCCTCACCACCGCAGCCAGGCTAAAATATAAATTACTTTGACAAATATTTTTCCAAAAACCTCAGTAGCCATATGTAGAATCGAGCTCCGGTGGAGTGGGAGCATGACTTAATCGTTGTGACAAGCCGTCTGATGGAGATTCCAACAGGGAACTGAAACCTGGGAGATTTCATCAATGAACTATCAAAATACATCAAAGTACAGCACATAGCCTACTCCTAACTTAGAAATATCTTAGAAAAAAAACATTTTGGGAAGAACATGACTGGAAAAGTGCTTCATTGAAAGCCTCTCAGCTTTCAATGCTCCTCTACAAAGAACACACTAAGGTAATATATTCCTCTGTCAACATACCTTTCAAAACACTTTCATCTATGATATGTGATCGGGCTACTGTACTCCACACTAATCTTTTCTCTCTGCAGTCAAGCTAGCCTATTAAAAGCCCGGGTGGGTAATATGACCCATGTGGTGCAGTCATTTCAGCCACTCTATTATTCCAACAAGCAGCTGTTGTGTGTGTTCCTGCTCAGCTTGATTCCCAAAATCCAACTGCCTCCACCCCCACCCCTGACACACGAGCTGGCATGCAGTGGGGTCAAGCTTATTTTGTAAAGACAAACACTTATGAGTTGATTTGTCGAGCGACAGGCAGACATGACTTGGCAAACAAGAGCGATGGGCAGCAGCTCAGAGTCAATTTAACAGACTGATGTTGGGATAGTAACTGACATTCAAGCTGCTGTCTAGGATTCCTCATGATTTAGGGGCTGGATACGAGGTTCTCACGCACAGTTCTTAACACAGTTCCCATCGGTTATGCTTGATTTTGAGAGGACATGATTTGACCCTGAGTTTCAGAACATTAAGTACAGTACAGTTGAGTTATTGTACTGTACGTAAAAATACAAATGTTGGAACCCTGTGGCCTCATCCTCCGTTACAGTCTATGAGACGCTAATTAAAAATGACACACCAGCTGGTCAGAAACACACTGAGAGATTACCACTGCTCCTATCGCTCTCTCTCTCTGTCACATACACAGACTCACACAATTCAAACCCTTCAAAGCAGTCACTGTCCCTAATACTCGTACACAAATACACTCACGCACTGGTTTTAGCTACTGGTGTGATCATACCTTCTTGTCTACAGTTCCTGTCAGAGCTTGCAAAGAAGGAAGGAACCAGGCCAGAGTAAACACATTGCGGTTTAAAGGAGAGGTCACACTCTAGCTTTGATGAAGAAGTGAGGATAACAACAAGTATCGTTTTACTCACGAGATACAATAAACATAGAAGAATCTGTCTTGATGATATATGATGCAGATGTGCAAATGATTAGAAATATTTGACAAACTTCAATCATTACTCAAGCCCATTTTCTCTTTTCATACCCCAGATTGAATCCAACACAGAAAATATAAAGCTGCTGCCAACAGCTGGTTAGCTTAGCTTAATAAAAACAAGCTAACAAAATCCACCTGTTGTTTTACACTTACAAGGTTTTTGTATAGAAAGATACTAGGAGCAAATTGAACTGTGGATATTGCAGTTAGGTGGCATGTATCTTAGGCTACTGGGGCCCCCAGAGATTAAACAAATTAGATATAATTTGTTTAGTGAATTTTAGAGGAACTCAACAACTCTCGAAGAGAAAGTGAATAAGCGTGTTTTCTCAAAATGTCTCCCAACTTTGTAGCTCTACAGAGCTTTTTAGCTTATTTTAGCTCATTGTTTTGGTTTTGTGGCACAATTACTGCATGTTTCAGTCTAACTGCTCTCATCAACCTCATTGCCTGATACAGCAGGAAGCCATTTTCAGTGAAAAGCTCTGATAAACACACTGTATGCTTCCTGCCAGCACCAAACAGCAGAGTCAGTAGAATATGTAGCAAGCCGAAGACCCAAATAACTTTAGAGTTGGTGGAAACTAAAACAGAGGTAAACAAGAGAGTGAATATTGGAAAAACAAACATTTTAACAGATTTTTTTGTGATAAATTTTGAAATTGATGGCTATAGCTAACGTGGTAGCAAACATTTACCTACAGTTACGTAGCGTCAACAGGAGCAACTTTTACTCACAGTAAAATAAAAATGCACTGGATAAAATTGAAAGCTCATCTCTCTGATGTGTAAAAAGTACAGAATGTCATTTAATGTTGATGAGGCTTTGTCATGTGCGCAGCCCCATTCTCAAGACGCCTGTCATTCCTGCTGCTGTGTGATGGCTTTAATAAGCTCAAAGGACATAAGCTACAACAGTTTGTTGCCCAACAGTTGTGGGCAACTGATTTTTCTCCAAAATTCCAGATTATTCCATGACATGTGAACATATTCAATACAATTTAACACATTACAGACTCTGTGAAAGTCTAAACTTCACATATATGAAAGATGTTTTGGGACTTTGGAGAGCTGTGTGCCAGCTGTTCACCAACTAAAGCCATGCAAATTGTGGCTTTTACGACCTCTGAAATGTTTATGGATCAATCTCTGAACTGGAATGTGGAAAAAAAGCCTGATGTTCAAACAATGTCCTGTGTGCACAGACGGTATATTTTTCACCAAGAGTGGCTTTGTGTCTTCTTTTATTTGGTTTGAGGTGTGTTTGGGTGACGTGAGAGCGAGAGACAGAGCCTGAAAGCAGGTTTCTCACATCAAAAACAATACTAAATTGATAAATTAGTTATTCATGCACACAAATTATTAAATCAAGAGCACAAATTATTGTATCGTGCACCCAAATTAATTTTCTTTTCTCCAGGACACCTCCTTGGCTCCATATCTATGGGACTGTTTGTGTGACTTTTGTAACTTGTATGCATATGTGTGTGCACCTGTGTTTCGTTCCATTAAAATGCATTTAATGTTCTCCCCTTTGTAAAAACATAACTTCAACAGATTTGAAAGAAAGATATTTAGATCTACTATTGTGCCACATCATTAATGTTCCTCTCTGTCAGTGCAGTTTGCCTGTCTTTGGAATAATGATCATAACTGTTTTGGGGACAATCTTCTCCGTACCATTTTCTTTCCTTTTCTGATGTACCTGCAATTTGGGCACAGATGATATTTGTTGTTGTGATGAAAACTAAAATTGCCAGAGCACTTCTTTGCTACTTGTCATTCTAATACGACCCGCTGTTGTGGTCATGTTTGTGCATGTGATTCATTTTACGTTAGAGTGTGGATCCTTTTACACAAGATGCTGACATTATATGTAATCACTGTATATCACAGATCAAATATACTGGACATGCAATAGCATTGTGAAAAGCAGAATTGTTGCAGCTGTAAGAGCTGACAACACACTCACTGCACACACACCGCCAGAGGCGAAGATCAAAAAGTGGAGGCACATGAAGACCTCCTCATGTCAGTGGCATGTGTGCGATCTCTTCCGTCTTCAGCCCCCAACCCCCCATCTCTCGCTCTCTCTCACACACACACACGCACACGTAACACTCTCTCTATCTAGATGACACAGGACTTTGCCTGAGGTGACCTCGGGAGCAAACTTACCACTAATGTGTTCTGACAAGTCAGCAACAAGAAAGTGCCAACAAAGCAGTGCAATGGTTAAAACCAACGCAGCGCCCATTCATACCTCAGCACCTCAACCTCAGTCCTGTAACCCACTTGACAATTTTTCCGGTCCACGTTGTCTAATTTTGTGAAGACAAAGAGGAGATTACGTTGGCGGGCCTGTGACTGTGTGTGACTATAAGCCTCAGAATAGTTCTGGGGACTCTCACTGATTCAGTCCACAACTATGGGAAAAAATTGAGGTTGACCAGAAAATATGGCTCTCTCTCACAGAATTCAGACTCAGAAATGAGTTGACCTCTGACACTTGTGACTTGCAGTCATAAAACACTAACCTATGAGAAGCTAAATAAGGGCAGAAACTGTGGAAATGTCACAAAATGCCTGATATTATGAAATTAAAATAAATCATTATACCTTTAAAGATACATTTTTCTAGTAAGTTTACAGGCTGGAACCCAGATTTTAGTGTTAAAGTGGTGATCATTCCTTTCCTAAATACACAGAGTAGCATATATGATAAGACAGCTCGAGACCCGGCTGCTCTGCGACACTTGGTGATCTTGACCACGCAGATAAAAACACATACTGTATTCTGTTGTGCCTACGAGCTGGCCGTTAGTTTTGGAGTTGAGTGTGGTTGCCCTTCACAGAGGTTCCCACACTGAGCTTTTTATGTTCCCAAACAGAGGGGCTGTGTACGGCTCACTGCTGCATGGGGTGATGGTTGCCTAAAGCAGTCGTGATGCATGGGGAAAGAGGAGAATGTGTGATTTCATTTTTTTTCTTGTGCTATATGTATGAACTTAAACATCAAGACATGGATTGACAGAGCGAGAGGAAAGGGAGGGGGAGGAGGATGCAGCACTGTAGTGTGTTTGCACAAGGGGGAGAAGAGCCGGGTAGATGATGGTTTTTTTATGTCATAACATGTAGTGCAAACAAGCCTCTCTGTTTTACACAGATTACACTAGTATGTGAGCCAACATGAGCACACAATAAAAGGCCAATTTCGTCTTCATACATTGGAGACGATGTGCGACGTTATGCAATGCTAATGATTTGTAGAAGAACAGAAAATAGTGACAATGCAAGTGTCACAAGACAGACAGAAACCAAAAACGCAGCTGTCTCTCCTTCCTCCTTTTCACTCACTTTGTCATGTGTCTGTCTGTTTCCCTGTTTTCCTCTCTCTTTCTGTCTTTCACTTCTTCCCAGCATGCAGGCACATCGCAGACTGCAGGGGGTTGAGGGACAGGCTGGCTCCCCAGCTGCAGTACTGCCCCTGTGGGTAAGACAGGGAGGTCAGAGGGCCTCTGGCCTGTCACCCACTACGCTGCAGCATTACCAGGCTCGTGCCAAGCACAGTGCCAGGGGCGTGGCCTGGTGCTATACCTCACTGATCTTCAGCATGTATGCTTAGCTGGCAGTGAATGTAGATCATGGTAAGTCCTTTGTCCTTGCATTGAACCTCCCTCACATTATGACTACTGTAGTGTGTAGCCTACGTCACACTAGAGTGAGGCATGGTGGTGCTATTTTTGAACTGAGAGTGTCTTTCCTGGGGCATTTTGATACTGTGAGTCTTTTGACGTTAGCTGCAATATTAGAAGCCTGTTAAAGTTGTGCAGTCATGAGCAAAATAGGGCAATATATCTGTTTTAGTGATTTTTATTCTAAGCAAATTAAGCTGTACAGGCAATAAAAGTGACAAAAAGTTACATCCTGCATCCAGAGTCCACTCCTTCTCCCTGGAGAGTGAGACAAATCATATTGTTCAATTAAGCAACCTGAAGACCTACATTAAATATTAGATTAGGGCAGTGGGGGGGTTCAGGGTTAGCTGTGTTGATCCCACAGGGAGAGAACAGGCCCACAGGCCCATGAACACTAAACTAGTTGCTGCATGCCTAAATATAGCATGGTAGCAGTGGCTAGGGCATGGCTTGTATCACCCATGACTAACTGCTGGCCATGGTGGCACAGCAGTGACAGCATGGCCAGTATGAGCCACGCCGTCAGTGGCTGACAGAGACACTCACACTCATGCAGGAGCAGGAGAAGGAGCAGGAGCAGGAGCGCTCACTCTGATTTATTTTTGTTTGCTTATTGAAACCCACCCAAGACATCTTTTGCGGTCTTCAGCGAGCTCAAGAAGGCAGCAACAGTTGCTATGGCAACAATAAGCCGTTCAAAATCGTCCTTTTCACTTTGGGATTTTCTCAGATGCTTTAAGGGGTTGCTGTTGTTGCTGTTGCTGTTGTGTGTGTGTGTGTGTGTGTGTGTGTGTGTGTGTTTTGCATGAGACTCGCTCTGAAACACCTCAGAAGATAAACACAGTTATCAGGCCTCAATCTGCCTGTGTAACACTCCCTATCAGATTAACTATTACACTCACATTACAAAGAACACATTTCAGATCTCAAAATTAGTCAAGCAGCCTGCCTCCCTCTGTGTCCATCCCCTCAAGGCAAGCATCTGCCAGCTCATTTGTGATTAAGAATCAGACATCAGAAATGACTAAAACAACATTAAAATGGTCTAAGAGGAGCAGACAGAGCTATGAGAAGTCATACCCTTTGCTCCTCTCTTTGTGCTAGAGACTGGGTTCAGCCACAGTGCTAACACCAGCACAGTGATGACGGAGATGCAAACCAGCAGCACTGTCTGCACAGGCCACGGAGAGAGACGGAGGGAGGATAAGTGGGAAGAGACGATGAAGACTCTGGGGCGAAGGCACAGAGCAAGAAATGGGCATTCAACACTTGAACAGCACTCACAGCTGATGGTATAGGTCATTCTGAGGTGTTGCTGCTACAATCCTTCGAGATGAGGTTGTTCTTGCAAGAGAGAGAGAGAGAGAGGGAGAGAGAGGAGAGATGACTGCAAAAAAATAATATGAAATCACTGGAGGTTTTTCTAGTAACTATGAGGGGGTGAGAGAAAGGAGAAGTAATAAGAAAAAAAACAGTATGAGATGAGAAAAAGGTGCTTTTCCTCACACAGAAGGGGATTCACCCAGTACCTTTTTCACACTGCTACCTGAGAAATGACTGGCCACAAATAAGTCACAAAACCCTCTCATCATAAGGTGACAGTCCAGGGGCACTCAGGTGGAAAAACCCTCACCCATGATCGCAGCCACCAAGTTTCAGCTCCAAGCTCTGACCAGGAGTTACTGGCCAGACTGGAAGCTGAAGAATGTGACAGCATTTACTGAAAGGAAGACAACCACAGAGATGCTTACTGGCTGATCAGAAGACAAATGTTAGTCCAGAGTCTCTGTTTAGTGTCTGGGCGTCCAAGATTTGGAGAAAAGGGGGAAAAAAGACAGGAAAAATATTCATTTTGATACAAGTGACTAAACTCCTGATGGATCCTTCCCTGCTCGCAGTGGGAGGAGTTAAAGCGAGGCAGCCTTTCAAAGGAGGCAAACAGGTGCTGTTTATGTAAATTATGTTTTTTTTTAGCTGAAGCACAATACCCACAATGCATGTGAATAGGCGTGCCCTGTACCACGGCCTTGTCTCTGTGTTTAAAGAAAAGCCATCTCTGAAAACAGAACAATGGGAACTCCCTCTGAGTAAATGTAGGATTGAAACATGATACTTACAGCAGGCGATCCCTGTCAGCTGTGGCTCTCCTCTGATTGGTTTCAAACACGCACAGTGATTTACATAAACATACAATACACACATGTGATTGAATGGATTTAATCGATATTGTCTTGATAGGGAATCAGAATAAATTTTGAGGTAACCTTTACTCCAACCATTTCATTTCTTACTGTTCCAAATAATGAACATAATTAGGAATAATTATTGTTCTGTTGAGAGTTATTATGACTCTGCTGCCTTAGTACAGATGAAAATTTTTGAGAATGTTTGAGCTGCATTTTATGTTATGAAAGGTGCTATATAAATAAAGTTGGTTATTATTAATATCATTATTATTATTATTAAATTGAGCTGATGAATAAACAGGCAACCATGTTGAAATGATGTGACAGTAAGACCACTTCATGTGTAGGATTAAAGAGAGCATTGCAAAAACACAGCTATAGAACTGATGAACACATTGACCCTACAAGTATTATCTAAGTATCCAGAGCCTGATATGTGTTTTTTCCTCTGTGCTGTAGATTTCCACTGTTGCCCAAAAAGGATTAAAAACATACAGTATCAGTGAGACACAATGTTGCACTGGGTGACATCAACATGGCTACTGTGGTTTATTTTGAGTCACACACACTGTCCGACTGCCATAAATATTCACTAGTGCACCAAATGTGTATTTATCCACCACTAAAAATAGCCACCAATATTTACTCTTGTTTGAGTAACATTTGCTAAAACCTACAGTGCTCAGCTTTTTTAAAAGGAAATTACTGAGCCTTAAAAAAGAAACGGAATACTTATGAGTTATTTTTAAAGATTTACATCTTCAGTAGAAAGAAATGGCTTGTATAAGATAGAAAGTACAGAGATGACAGGACACAAGAGAGATGGGAAATGACATGCAACAAAGGTTCATGGCTGGTGCCTCAGCCCCTAGGCCACCAGAGGCCACCAGAGGCCACCAGGGTGCCCCTATTAAAGTAGTTTTAATCATAAGTTGATTATCATATCAGTGATATGAACGGAAATTAACTGCTGCCTGAAAGCAGTTGGGATAAAATATACAAAATCCTAATCCTTAAAAATATAACACAAAATGATATCATAAGGGAAAACATATACCACATCACACACGACACAGCGCATTAACTACCAACTATTAAACACCAGACACGCAAAGGCAGCCATCTCACATCTAAATCAGACTTTCGCTTCTTCTAAACAAAGCCGTCACAGACAAATTTACATCACAAAATGCGATGGTTATACATGCCTATGCAGCACGTATAACCATCCTGACATGGCTTCTGCACCTCAGCCTTACATTGACACAGTGTCAAGCAACCTGCCATCTGGACACAGACATCACAACTCTGCTTTATGTCACTGCGCTGATCAAACTGGCCAGCTCATTTCTAACACTTGGTCAGCCGTGTTTACAGTGCTCTGCTCTCGCTGTTTATAAGAAGCTTCTTTCCATTGAGTCACACTCTCAAGAGGTGACAGTGGGTGCAAACTGTGTTGACACAGATGCAAAATGCTCTAATGTGTCATACAGGTTAAGAACATATACACTAGATTTACGGGAAACATCACAGTACACAGATTTATTCCACACTTAGAAGCATAAACATTTCCAAATGATAATGAACAGGGGGTTTACAAGAAAAACTGATATTTCTAAGTGACAGAATCTCAATGACTAAATGACTATAAATGCAAACTCAAAATATAATACATATCAGCGCTGGGATTCAGAGCAACATCTGATTAGTCATTCCAATGTCTACTAAACATTTTATTGTGTCTGTTGGCTTCAAATGCCCAATAACGCCTATCAAACACAGCTTTCAGGATGAGCCAGCATCCTTTATTGCACCCTATAAATCCAAATATTCCTAACAATAAACCGACTTATAGATATTTAACAAGTGAGAGCAGCGAGTTCATGTCACCACTCTGTGCCCCCCAATCGTTCAGCATGCCAGCTCAGAAACCTTAGGTGGAGGAACACTGTATCCTTTTCCCCCACACTTTCCTGCCCCTGAACATACTTGCAAGGATAAGAGCTTGTTAATCCAGAGGTGAGATGAATGGCAGCACTGTGTATGTGTGTGTGTGAGCAGGATGGAGGGCAGGCTGGGACCCCAGACGCAACTCAACTCAGCACAAAGACTGGCTCAGTGCTGCTGCTGTCACACATCGGGAATGGATAAAAATATACATGTACGCGGTAGCCGCACTGTATACAGGAAAATGCAACAGCAGAAGAATTATCTGGTACATGTTAGAAAGATGTTTGCCTTCAGTTACGTTGCCTTCCTCCCCAAGTATCTGCAATGGCTTATATTTTGAAAATCTAATATACAGCTAACACACACAGCGAAGTCAACTCTGATGTTGGAACTTCTTCATTTGTGTTGCAATTTCCAAGAGGTAATTTAACCTGGAGGTGTGTGTGTTAGAAGGTGGAACACAGTTGAAGGTGAAATATCACTTTAAGCATCAAAGAAAACAAGGATGTGTTGTGTGGGTGTGTCAAATTGAGGATAAATCAATCAATCAATCAAGTTTATTTGTCACATGTGATATAAGGTACAATCAGTGAAATCGAAGTTGAAAGTGGCTTCATAGTCATGTGTGTACAGCAGGAACAGCAGGGGGCTAAAAACGCAGCCCTGGGATCCTCTGGTGTTGAGGATGAGGGCAGAAGAGGTGTGTGCGCCTATCCTCACCACTTGGCGTCTGCCCGTCAGGAAGCCAAGGATCCATATGCACAGTGAGGTGTTTAGTCCCAGGCCCTTGAGCTCTGGAGGCTGGAGAGAACTATGGTGTTAAACGCTGAACTGTAGTCAATAAACAATAATCTCATATAGCTCCCTTTCTTGTCCAGGTGAGATAGGGTGGTGTTGTGAGGAAGTGTGCTATGGTGTCTTCCATTGATCTGTTGGGACAGTAGGCAACAGAGTCGGACTGGCCATCAGGAGCCGGTCACTATGTGGGCCGCTTGAGTCCTACGTGGGCCGCTTGAGCAGCACGTTATGCAAAAACAAAAGCAAGAGAGATGCATCATCAGCCCAGCTGATACCGTCTGGTCCCGCTGCTTTTTTGGTGTTCACACGCTTGAAAGCCCTCCTGACATCATGCTCAGAAAAGGGTGATAGGTGTGAAAGGTGCACCCACCCATCCTTTATATAGTCATCTCTGCTTCAGCTGTTTTTGCTGCTTTCTGCCGATGGCATCAAAGCAAGCATAAAAGTTGTTAAGCTCACTTGCAATAGACGCATCAGCACTTGGCAAGATGTGTGTGTGTGTGTGTGTGTGGGGAGGGGGGGGGGGGGGGGGGGGGGGGGCTGGTAATCTGTCATAGTTCTTAGGCCTTGCCACATGTTTCTAGGATTACCCTCCTGGAAGTGTAGTTCTACTTTCTTCCCATGGTCACTTTTTGTGTCTTTTACTGCTCTTACATTGTAGGCTCCTGCTTTATATTTGTGTTTTTGTTGTTTCCTTGTTTCCAGACTGCAGCCCTAAATTGCTGCGGTGTGAGTGTTCATGGCATCCTGGATGATTCTGGTAATCCATGGTTTCTTGTTGTGGAATGATTTAACTGTAGTAATGTGTCAGCTCAGACGAGTGAGATAAGGAAAATAGCAGGTTTTTTTTTTTCTTTTCTTCCTGAAAGCAGTGGATGATGAAATTGAACTTCTGTGGTGAGTTATCCAAACAGCACTTCAGCTGTCCAAGCAGAACAGCTTGGCCAAATTAGTATCAAACACACTGATCCTCACGAGGGCGCGTGTGCACACACACACACACACACACACACAAACACAAGAGACCCAACATTGCATTTTCATCAAATGAAGAATTTTTACCACAGACATAAGACCATGATTAACTGATTCATGAGGTGCAGGTGATAAAAAAGGATAATATTGTTTATGAAGAAAACCAAAACTGTGGAGTGAAAGATGCTAAAACACATCAAGAAGAGGGGAAATTTAAAACTGGGTGATAATTCTCTGTGGGTTTGTCACCACATGCAACACCTTTCACATGAGACATAGTCATTGATTTACTATTTATATAAAAAATATTGATTTACGCAACTTTAAACTGAAGTGACAGGCACTGAAAAAAAGTTTATTGCCAAATGCAACAAATCATTTTCTTCTTCAGTCTGCATACTTTTCAGCCCTCAACAAAACCCGGACAGCCTTACTCTAAACATTAGACAGGCAGCCATGTTTTTGAGGATCTTTTTTTGCTATGTCTGTATGCTGCATTTCACTTGTGTTCAACAGGCTGAACTATTCAGCAAAGAAAAACAACGCAGGTTTCTTCCTTGCTGTGCAGTTCACTGCAATGACATCCACTTCATTGTAACCATTGTTCTACTGCAATCTGGTGATAAAAGGTATAGGAGTGTCTGCAGGTGGCCCATAGAAAACAAACACATCCTAGACCTAATGTATGCAAAAAAAATGTAAGAGAAGCAGCAGACAAGATAATGTGCTTAAAATCCTGGTTATATAACAATAAATTAGCACTTACGTAATATTTAGTATTTTTTAGTAGTTTTTCATTTTCTGAACTCACAGAACTACTGCTTTAGATTGCACTGCAATAAGCTTTTCTTATTAATTGCAAGGTCACCACTCTTGTGTACAATAAACATGCTTTTTGCATAGCACATTCAAATAATTATACTTCATTTTAAGAGACAGTTGTCAAGATTTTTATTTAAAAGTATGGCCATTTCAGTTTAAATCACAATGCAGCACAGCAGTAGAGAAGACAATTTACTATTTACTTTTTGCCTCAGTGGGGTATTTGTGGAATGGAGTCAGATCTGGGTATCAGGAATGAACAAGGCAACTATCAAAAGGCACCGGGCCTTTCCTTAGGGATGCCAACACACTAGGGATACAGCAATTAACTACTATTCTCTAATTACTGTTCTCACTCAAAAAAGAGACATTATGGTACATTATTTTTCTATGAACAACATTTGGACTGTGAGGAAAAGTAAACAAAACCAGACAGGTGTGTTCAAAAAAATGTCCATAGGCGCAACCAGCAGATTGCAGGTGGAAGTTCCACCACGGAATCAAAACAAACCTGGTGCACCAGCTTAAAATGCTGTTCTGCAACAGCAACTGCAACAGATGCAGAAGTACAAGTACACAAAGTTACACATGCTGTCACAAGAGCGACTCCTGTTGTTTATGTTTGAGGGGGGCTACATTAATTAAAGGAGACGAGAAGTGTTCTGGCAATGGCTGAGGAACCCAACATTGAAGCGTTGTACTCACCATAACACCTTAAATCGTCACTGTGGGAGTATTTTGGATATATAAAGAATGGCTAGAGTGTTGTTGAATAAACAGTAATAGACAGGACTTTCTCAGGCTGTGTGTAAAATAAGATTAATTACTAAAATAAATAATTAAAAATTAATTTAAAAAATAGGCATGGATGACAGTTGATGATAAAGTACATCTTAATCTTATATTAATAATAATAATTAAAAATACTATATTTTAAATATTAGAAATCAACTAAAGTCATTACTGCAATGTCCAATCGAAGTTCATCTTGGGATGGTTTATTTATTTTCATTTTTCTTATTCACTTTTATCCTAAGACTGCCTCTACTACTGCTGCAGTTCCTTGGTGAAAAGTGTGTCTTATGCTCGCTCTTCAAAACAAAACATGCTCATATGATTTTATCCATCCATAGTACTGTGAAATAAATTAATGCATGATAATAGTGAAACTGTGAAACCATGACCAGAGACTATAATAGTACCATCAAAATCAACATTTGTTGCATCCCTACAATTCACAAGGCTTTAGAAAATAGGAATATAATTTTTTTAAATCACATTTTAATAGATTTTAGTCACCTGATTCACCAAATATTGGGTGGTTTAAATGTGAAGGGGGGCCCAATATCACCCTGCGCGCTAAAAGGGCTAAGACTGGCTCTGTTAGGTATAGTAACTTCTCTGAATTTGAGTAAAAGTCTGTTACTTCCTTTGTGCAAACTGGCCCCTACACAGCAATTAGTAAGTGCTCCATCATAGAAATCTGGTTAAAAGCAACATTAACAAATATGTGCTGGAGGTTTTTAATAGCACAAGTATACTACAACAAACTTAGTCATCAGCTGGACACAGATATCATCTTATTTCATAGATAAAACTGTAAAAGCAAGGCTCTCAACTGCAACAATTGTCAAATCAGCAAACCAGCGCAACTTTTAAGGCCACTGACCATCATCACTGCATTCATCACAGTACAGGAGAGAGAGCAAAGGGCTGAATGAGAGTTTAGTCCCCACCATTTCTCCAGTTCAAGTTCACTGCCACAGGGATGAAAGAAAATCATTCACCAACTTCCCAGCCAACCAACCGTGCCTTCCTAACGTTTATGAGCACTCATGTGAAGAGTCTGAGGCCGAGGATCCTTGTGAGTGTGCGTGATTCACCACTTTCATAATCTATGTAAACTAGCATTTTTGAGTCAACCTTTTACCAAAAGAGAAGACCAAAGTGGACAAAAGGAGATCCAATGGTGGTCTTAAGTTATGGCCCCAATAAAAGAAGATATGGGAGGTCATCACTGGAGCGAGATGACCCCCATAGTGGTCGCTCACATCATAATGAAACCGCTTTGACCCCACAAAGTCTGGACAGACCTCATAAAGAATAGCAGAATTGATGGCTGAAACATTTTCACGCTACAATAGCTATAATCCTCCTCTGTAAAGAATTACTGTGTTGCACTATTGTAGACAGATACATTCTCTTAAAGAGCAAATGGCTACTGTTAATCTAAAGGTTTCATATTCTTTTTTACAATCATTTTGTTTCTAAATATACAGCTATAGATAAGAAAATGTTGTCCATGATGCACTGCTGTTTTGTTAAAATGGGATATTTATCAAATGAAAATCTTAAACTCCTCATAGGCAAATGCTAGACCCCTCTGGTTCAGTTCAAGCAAATAATTGACTTTCCAGTTCATGTACAAACTGGTCTGATTGGAAAGACTTGTTGGAGTTAAGGCCCAGTGACATCAGCATTTAAAACTGCGAAATAAATACATTTCAGTAGAACAGCCACAATCACGAGTTCACTCCCAGGGGCGAGGTAACTCCACAAGAATCTCTGCATCGAGATCAACTTTAGTAAACTTTGACACAAACTTGTGCCATTGACCAACAGGAAACCGTCTTGTCAGTGCTGACCCATGGGATAACAGTTGTGGCTTTTTAGTTGTGTTGCACCATCCACGTTTATTTAAAGTCCCCTCTGCTCAAATATGTGTTTTTCTTCTTGTTCCTACAGTTGGATGTTTGAGCTTCACCGTGCAGAATGATGTATGTGCAGAGTTTGACACTAGAAGGCTGTTCTTCACATTAATTTACTGAAAGTGGAAAGTTTCTCTGCGCTCACCCTAAATCGGAGTTTAAGGGGTGGTGCTACGAGCATGATTTGTGACATCACAACTTGTTTGGAGCCAATCGTCATGTGATGTGGAAACTAGAAGAGTCCCGTGCACATACACTGAGAATGGACTTTTCAGTTAAGTGGGGAGAAGGAAGATATTTAACAAGGTAATTGAACTTTTTGTGGAAAACCCATATTAGAAACAAATTATTATTTTTAAGAAGAGGATTTTTATATATCTTAAAACATTAGGGGATCTTGCTCCAAAAAAGCAAGATCAGGCTGTGACAGGAGTTGATTGCACAAATCTACATCTCTTAATAAACTGTGTGAACTTAAAGTCTCATTAGCAAACAAGCTTGTTAACTGATAATTAGTAAGCTAGCAAATTCAGAGAGCTGTTGTTCCCTCTGCAATGACTCTTTATTGAATGAAAATTGTGTACAATCCAGAGAACAAAATGCCAGGCAAGGAAAGTAAAGACCACAGAAAGAAGCTCAGTGAGCTATTGTGACTGACTACTACTGTTTATCTATCGTCCTGCCAGCTACAGTATTTCACCAAGTAGCCCTGTGAGTAATCCATATGTCACGTAAAAGATGCATAAATGAATTTTGCAGTGTCACTTTCTGGTGTGACTGGTCCTTTGGTCTGAAATTGCCTGTAGAGAGCAGGAAGTTTTGAAAAAGTGGTAAATTAAAAAAGTGTCCTCATCAAATAAAATTGACAATAAAGAACAGAGCTCCTGATAGTTTAGTGTTGTCCTCAGCCAGCAACATTGTGCACAATTTGATGTACAAACCACTTCAAGGATGCTTTAAAAATAAAAGTGATGCGTTTCATGACCTGCTTGGATTGAGTGCAATAGCTCAAGCAGCACACCGTCACCCCTACTCTCTTTCCAGGCCCCTCCTCCTCGTGCACAGACACACACCCCACCCACACACAAAAAAGATGGTGCAACAGTCAGCATGAGTCTCAACTTCCTTCCTCTCAGATGATGCCACAACAACAGTCGCACGCGGGAAATCAAATGCAGCTGGTTGAGAAGCCAAGAATGACAGAGAACAGACACGAGGCTGAAGAAGACAGAAATGTTTCTGATTCATGACCTTCAGGAGCCAACAGACATTGAGTTCTGGTTTTACCACTACAGATGCCAAACTTATTTCACCACTGAGGCTGTCATGGAGGCAGAAGCCAATGAGAATACATCAGTGTTTAAAATATTCATATTTAAAGGAATTTGCACATTTAATATCCCCAGAGTTAGGTGTGTGAAGCCCCACTGCACAAAACACACTCCTGAACAGTCATCAATGACTAATAATGTATTAAGTGGGTTACAGTGATCCTCTCTTTGTAACATAAACCTATACATGAGTTAAGGTGGGCTGATTCACACAGCAAAAAGGGGATTTTCTTTGTAAGCTGTGAAATTGGCTCTAGTGAAGAGGTGTTCACCCTGTGGTGTATTTTTAAAGATGAGCTATGCATTCATGACACCCACTCTTTTATCACGTGTCATGTGTCAGCCATCAAAAGTATGGAAGAGGATTAGGGCCACATGTGAAAATTTGATTTGAGTTCTGAGTTTATTCTCAGAATTCTGACTTTAAACTCAGAGCTCAAATACATTTTTCACATGTGGCCCTAATCCGCTTCCGTACAAAAGTGACAAAGTGATTGTGTAAATATGTAAGATTCGAGCAGTATGTAGCATAGTCTGTTTCCGTGAGATAAAACGATGTTTAGCCTATCATTCTGTGGCAATTTTTTGTAATATTGAGCTGTTGAAATTTTGTGGCTGAAATATTCTCCTACAGTGTCGGTGAGGGAGCATCAACAGGTGTACAACTTCAGGTCTTCACAACAGACTATCCTACATGCAAAATATGTAAATAAACTCACACAAACGCATGGTAGATGAACGCCCAGGCTCTCGGTCTCTCCAGCACATTGTACAGGTAGTTTTGGAGGCGCCGGTAGCGCACGTTCCTCCGGCCGCTCTGCGCGCTGTATATGAGCGGCTTCCCCAGCAGGCTGAGCCGGGCTCCCTGCTTGCTCCTCAGACTCTCGGACCCGGCAGCACCTGCGGCGGTGGAGGCTGACAGCAAACCGTCTCCTGCGTTGTTCATCATCCTTCGTCCGGACTCCACATCCTTCAAGCCGTAGCCTTCGGTACGGTGCCCCGGCGATGTCCTCATCCAGAGCCCCGTGCCGCCTTCATCTCCGCTGTTGTTCCGGGGCATGGCATCACCAAAGCAGGCATCAAGTGCGCGGAGGTCTTTTCAAGCATGCGTGTCTTCTGCCGGGAGCTGCGCCCTGGACGAACAATAAATTACACGTGTGAGACTGTGCAGCCTAGCAGGCTCAGAGTTGGGAATGAAACCGTTGGCAGAGCAAAGCACAGTGTTTGCCGTCACACTTTGACCGCCCTCTTTCCTCTTGCATCAACCTCTTCACAGTCGTTTACACAACTGCTGCCGTGCGTAAGGGCATCCACCGCGCCTGTCCTGTGCACGGTGCTGGCCAGTCTGAGAATATAACAAGTTATGGCTACAGTGTTTGTCCGTGTGGTGCACTGGGGAAGATGTTTGTCGCATTAATTTTTAGCACAGGGTTATTTTCAGCGCGCTTTACCGCCTGTTGATTCAATAAAAAGCTGCGCGTCCACGATAGATGCGCACCATCTCTGGTCGAGCCTGAGTGACTTTATCTAGAGCCTCAAGCCAAAATAAACAGTTTGATTTTATCAAACCTCCACATCGCTTTAGAAAAAAGCCCTCGGCCTCTGCGAGTTGTTTTTTGGGTGACGGCAAGGCAGCAGAGATGCAAATGAGCAACCGTCACTCCTCGTGTAATTTAATTTCCCGAAAAAGTTCCAAATTACACCACGTTTAAAAAAAAAAAAAAAAAAAAAAAAAAAGCCTAAAAGGTAACATGGATTCTGATGAATTTTCCACTTGGTCGGCTGGAAAAGAAACCACTGAGGACGGCTCACTGACATCTGCAGAAAATATTATGGTGTAACCAAAATTACTTTTAATTCGGCCCTTTTAAATTCAGTCATATTTGACCTGTAAATATGTTTTTATGAACATTTCTAAAGGTTTTTTTCTCATAGGAAAGCACTGATCTATCCAAGGGTGGTCTGTCATCTGCTGTTCTGCTGTTACTGAAACAACGTGGCATTAGAGACACGTTTCCCTGGTGAAGTTTATTTTGGATGTATCATGCCTCCTGATCTTGATCTCCACTGTGATACTCCTACAGAATAGTAGTAGGCCTATTTGTGGTTAGACTGATTTGGTAACAAGACTCAAAGCTTCCTTCGGTGCACAGTTTGATCCATCGCTCTGTGTGCTTAGTAAACTGGCTTGTGGTTCAAGTCTGAAAGAACTGAAAATACTGCTTCCTTTGTGTCACTTGAGCCTAAAGTGAAAGTGGTTTGAGAAACGTGATGTCAGTTATGCCTCCGTGTTTGGACTTCCCCTTCACAGACATACAGTAAACAGTACTAGACTTCTTTTCAAAGAATATTTTCCTAAGGCATCTTTATCATGAACTCGCATGGATGTTGCACTGAGATGCGGCAGAGCTCTGAGCACATGATGAAAGCTCTTTCAGTGAGGTTACAGTGAACGAGGAGAGGAGAGTGGACTCTGAGTGTGTGTCTGACAGCCACGTCAGCATCCTGTCATAAACTCCTAGCGTGTGAATAAGAGAAGCTCAGAGGCACGGAAGTTTGTATTCTCATGTTTAATCCATAGAAACTGGGAGTGTGCACGATCTGCTTTTACCTGCAGAGGTTTGACAGCCTGTGAGCACAGAGCAGCTCCATGTCCTCCAACAAAACTACGCCATCTACTGGTGGCTGGAGCACAAGACAACTTTTCTCAACAATTTTACGGGTCTGGAATGCAAATCCTTTCTTTCTTTCATTCCTGCTTCTTTGCTCCAGCAGTAAATGATGGAATATTGTCTGGACACTGACCATCAAGACTGTTTGATGGTGGTTGCTTATAAATTTGGTAATCTAGTATGTGATGCTACCACACTGACTGAGGAAAACAACTAAATGCACCAATGATTTTTAGACCTTTATTCTTCTCCTACTCTACATCATATATTGCAGTCTTTGATCCACTTCAATAAATTTAAAAATACATTTAAATTAAATTATACAGGCGGCAGCCAGCTGGTGGGTCAGTCATCACAAACTCATGCTGTGCAGCCACACATTATTCAAACCCACAAAACTCTATTTTAAACTTTAGTGGAGATTCCAAGTTTCCGAAGTTACCAATGATGTCAGGCTGAATTTGAGGGGAAATGTGTATAAAATGATGCACAAAACATTTAGAATATTTCGTTTTGATGGAAGAGTGCAACCATGAAAACATGAGTCTTGGAGTTAAGCATGAAACAGTATAACAAAACAATCTCACTTTTTCCAGAGCTTTCAGTCACAGGGCCTTCATCAGCAGATGGAGTTTGCTCACTTGTCATTTAGATGGATCTGTTGCCATGTTGACATGACACAAGACGTCTTAAAGTGCAATGAATGAAATCATACCAGCTACTGATCTCACATGTGAACAGATCCATCTCCATGACAACTGACCCAAACTCCACCCGTTGATGAAGACTGTGTGAGACAGATGAAAACTCTGGAAAGAATGTATACAGAGCATTATACAGAATATACATATTTGATACTATCAGACAGTGTGAAATAAGGTGACTTTAATAACCTTAAAGCTACTTTGCAGGGGAACAAAAGGGTAAAACTGGATGTTTAGGGACTCAAAATAAGATTTTAAATATAAGCTTATGTGGTGCCAGCTTGTACACTTCAAGAGAACACAGATACTCAACATAACATGAACATACATAATTTAACTGTAAGAGATCAGTGGATAAATGACCATAAGTACTAACAAAACATAAAGAAATTCTACTAAAATACTCACTTCAGTAGAATTTTTAAGTGCAGATATATGTTTTGTAGCACTGTTCTCTTCCGTGTTAGATCAGTAAAGGAACTGTGCTGTACTGTAAATGTACATGCAGAAGTGAAAACCTGACACATTTCCACTTGTTTCTCTTAAGGAGGGCAGTGGCCAGCTTACAAACATCAAACTGTCTAGTTATCATCTCATCTCATCACATGATGCAGTGGCTTCCTGCATCGAGCACACACACACACACACACACACACACCCGGTCATGCATCTTCAGCAAGTAAAAACAGTATGAAGAAATACAGCCTCACTTTGCAGAGTAAACCTCTTTTTCATGTCAGGAGACATAATTCAGCTTATATCTCTGTCCTTCCCAAAGTTTTTGTTTGTGTTTTTTTTACACGGTTTCTATGGGAAGGTCATCTTAATGGATAATATTATTAAAAATTAACTTCATAATGTTTGTATTCCACTTCCAGTCATGGTCTCTCTTTCCATCAATGTGTGACCTTTGATCTGATTAGATAGATTAATCCATTTCCTGGGAGCAGCATGGAAATTTTATCGTGGCCTCTGACTTGCATGATCTTCAGTTCTCTTTCCACCATGGTCCATATCCACGCTTTGTACACAGAGGTTGTGACCTCTGAAACTGTGACGAGGGGAACCGGGGGGCCGGCTGGCATGGTGAGGCTGGTGGGAGGGTTAGTCAAGATTGCCTGCAGATGTTGTTTCGGGGGCCCTCTGCTTATTTAACGAGAGGATGTGGAACATAAATCTCCCAAGCCCTCTGCTGCACTGTATCATATGTGAGGTCACACATGAGGCCATTTTGGTTCAACTTCCTCCTTAGTTCAATGCACTTTAGCAGCACCCGAGGCAGAGAGTTATGGTATTACACTGTAGCAGTGTATGGCTGTCATGTGCTTTTATCAACAAATACTGCATCATAAAATGTTTACTCTGCAGAAATGTACCTCTGCTTTATGAGATTCTCTTTTTTCTTGACATTTTCTTTTTCAAAAGCTACACGGTGAATGAGGAGCCTCCAGTTTGTGAAAGAATAAAAATGAAACTAAAGGCAGCAGCACCATGAATAGAAGCACAGTCTTGCTTTTAATTGATAAATATTATTAAGGGAGCAATAATTAGCAGAGTAGTGGCAGAATGAGCTTATGAGCCCAGACCTCATTAAAGCCTTTTCTATATTAGTACAATTATCCAATACACAGTTAACACGAGCTATTACTTTAAATGAGAAGGAAGAAACAGACATCCAATATAACAAACAAGTAAAACAAAATAATACCGAACCTCAAGGGCAAAATCACAGAGCATGTGACTTTGAATGACTAATGACATGGAGCTGTTTTTTTCATTTGCACTATCAGATTTGTTTTTCTTTCATGTTTCATTTTAAATACAATGTTTCCATTTCACTAACAAAGATCACACCAATAAAAATATGGATTTGGAATAGTTTATTGGACAATATGGATGGTGGAGAGACAAGATGATGTAGGAGGGATGGATTGAGGGTCCGGAGGGAGGGATGTGGGATGAAGGGATGAGGGAAAAAATCAGGGTTGAAGACGGATGGATGGAGGAGTATGTCAATGGACTGGTGTCAGCTGGTGGTGGGAAAGTAGGATGGAACCAGGGTAGTCGAGACTCTGAGTGGGGGAGCCATCTCTTCATGCAATCTGATTAGATTGAGCCCCAGTGGCTCCTGTATTCAAACAATGAAGAGAGAAGGGAAAAAAGGAGTTTGGTGGGGGGAGAGATGTGAAAACTGAGACAAAGGAGAAAGGAACAGATAAGGTGTGCCTAAATAGTTTTTGTGCCGAAATGGGATGTGTTGGAGGTGTGGTCTTCTTGAACCTGAACCTAGTTATAAAGCTTCATTTAGTGTCTGGTAGTAATAAAAGTACTTGATTGACCAAAATCTAATGCACTTAAAAAAAAATTCACTCCAAGTTTTACTTTACATTTTGACAGTTGAGTCATATTATTGGCAAAATGTGATTAAAGCTGAATTTATTGACTCTTCGGCCACTTGGTGGCAGCACAATGAGCTCTACACACAATAGTATCACCTTAAAGTTGTTATGAGGAATGTAAACTGTTCCAGTAGATAGGGAGCGACATTAGCATGTATTTGAAGTTGTGTTTTTCTCCATCTGACAAATTTAAGTCCAGTTATTCTCCTCTTAGCTCTGTTTTGGTCTCCACAAACTGCTGAGAAAAATATCTGCCTCTTTAGCTGCTAAATGCTGCACATGTTCACCAGCTAGTTGCTAACTGTCTGTATGCCATTTGGTTCTAGGCAGGTAGCGTACAGCTGGTTTATCAGAGCTTGTTTGCTATCTGCTGCAGCAGTAAGAGATTTTGATGAAAGCACTGAGACTGAACCAAACAGTAAAGTTGTGAGCAGAAAAACCAAAACAATGAGCTCATGATGAAAGATGCTAAAATGCTGCATAAAGCTGAGCAGGGCTGCAGTCACGTGATAATTCTTTGTGTTTGTCATTACGAGCCCTTGCACATTACACATAATCATTTGATCCATTGTTAATATAAAATTATTGATTAGTGCAGTTTTAAATAAGTTAAAGTACCCAGAATTAAGACTGGTCCCTTTAGATTATTACAGTCCTGATGTATTAACATGAAAGGAACATTTTATTGTAGCTGGTCCAAGTGGTGGCTGTCATACTACAGCTTTATAGTGTTGGTATCTATAATCTATGATAATATATAATAATACATTATATTCCTTAAGTTTATTGTGTGTTTAATACTTACAATTAATGAACTGCAATCTAGTAACTACAGATGCAGTTAAATATAAAGTATTTAATTTAAAAATGAACTTGAAAATATTCAAAGCTGAAATACAGAAAAATGACCAAAGCACTGCATGAATTAGCCCTTCCCCAAAACCTTAACTTTAAAAAATGTTTGTACAAGCATAAGACTGGAGAGAGTAGTCAAAACAGCAGGCAGCACCCGACCATCCCAAAGAACGACCAAGTCATTAACATAATGAAGGGCTACAACACCAGGAAAGCAGTCAATCCAGTAGAAGTTGAAATTTCTCCACAGCTGTCCCCACAGTGAATGTATCCAGCTTTTTGTGGGAAGTTTGCCCTTCACACATATTTAATCTTGCATATGACCATAGCTAACATTGAGGACATAGAGGTCATGTCCTCAGTATTGGCATTAAATTAAATGTAGTTTTTAAATCATGTAGACAGTCTTTAGACCATCACTTGGCCAGCTAAAATCTCATATCTTGTAAAATAACTCATACAGCTTCCAGCTATATTCACACAAGTCACTCATACAAGTGCTCCTGCACTTAACCCAAGCAATTTTTTGTTCATTTTTGTTTTTATGGTTGATTGAAATTACAAATTACAGTTGGTCCTAAAAGGTATTTATGAGTAGTTTGCTGGTGATTTAATATTATTTGGACAGGCTCATTTGTAGTTTTTAGAATAGACCGTTTATTTTCATGTTTGCTGGTTAAATCTCTCCTTGACTTTATCTCCTTAGTTTAATATGGTGCTGCACTGCTGAGATATATAAGTAAAGCACTGACTGAGGACATTTATGGGAGTAAGGAAAATATTAGCTTTCCCACAAACATGGCATTTTGAAATACGTTTTTCATTCTGACCTGTTGACATTAAGTCCAAGGTAACTGCGGGCTGCGAGCATAAAACAAATAAAATCAGCTAGAAAGAAATATAATTTAGTCTTACAAGAGAGGATGAAATAAAGGCGAGTAAAGAAGCCGTTTTCTTCCACACATTCTTTTTATTTGTAAATAATAAAAATGAACTTTTTTTTAAATATAAAACATACACATCATTTGAGCCACATCTGTTATACAAACAAGAAATGTTGCAGTGAATGCTTTACTTTTTTCTAATTTTCTTTTTGTTTCAGTGGAACACATAAGTTGTAAACAATCAGCAATTTTTTTTCCTGTTAATACTGACAAAGAAAAAAAGAAAGGAATAAACCAGCTTCACCGGACAATGAAAAGAAAAGTCAACTCTTCTGAAGTGGGACTGAACGGGGTTCAGACATTGGGTTTGAAGCACAAAGAAGTGTTCAGACAACAACTTTTAGAGTGGTGGTACACCTGTAGTTTCTGCAGCCGTGCGTTTAAGCTCGGCCATGTTTGTGACCCAAGTCCATCACCTTGTGTTGTCCCACTGCATGGTCCCTAATGAAGCACTAATCGCTCCTCATTATATGACTTGACCCCTTTGCAAACATCACTCAACCCAATGACAACCCAGTGAATGGCTGCTGAATATTTACAGTGTATGACTCTCTGTGCATCTGCTTTTATTCTTTATATAACTTAACAGTTCGTGTGTTAGCATATCTGAAATCATTATGTTGAAACATAATTCATATTTCCATATAAGTGGATCTGATTTTTTACATATTTATTCATACATCATCTCAGCCCCTTGGAGGTATACTATGATGTGGAATAACAGTAAGAGGGGCTGTGAGGTCTGCTCAGTACTACTGTACAATACAGTACATCTTCCAGAGGGTAGAGGAAAGACATCAACGTAATCTTGGGATTCAGTTGTTTGAGAGACATTCAGCACCGGACTGAGGGACGTGGAATAGACTGCAGTTGAGTTCAAATGTCTTTGCGTAATGGGAATGGCTTCGGTTTCTTGGTTTTATCTCTTTAATATTCAAGTACGAGCAAACTGTACAACTGCATGCAACATACAAGCGGCCCTACAGTATGTGGAACTAACACACGTATCTAGTTCAGTATCTTTTTTTCTGTATCTGTTTCGTTTTTACAAAAATGTGCATGCAGCTTGGAACAGGTTCCAGTCATGCTGGCCCCGCCTCTCTCCGGGTGGGAGGAGCCTGCAGGGGCCAAACGGAGGATGAGCATTGGTGTTGGTGTCCCGACAGATCAGTCTGATTGGTTACTTTCACATTCACAGAGATGCACGAGGGAAACTGTGAGCGAGTCCTCTTTTCTGTTTGTTTGTTTTCTAATATCTAGACAAAGAAATGAACTGAACCAGTGACAGGATCATTGCTTTTTTTCCTTTTTTTTAACTACATGTTTTTTTTTCAAAAAGTTAAACTTTTTGTTGTAAAAAAATCAAGCTCTTGTGCTTGTGTTTAAATCTCAAAAGAATGTAAACTAAGGGTTGGATAAAAACCTTAAACGTGCTGGGGTGAGGGAACGCACTCCCCAAAAAATGTGAAAAATTAGACGGTCCTATCTTGCTCTTGAGTAAGTGAATAAAGATTTACTTTTTTTTTTACAGTGATGTTGTACCCTTGTAATATTTCAAAGTGACATAAATTTTATTTATTGGTCAACCTCCTGGGAGGCCTAATATACATCTATACAAAGACGACTGGCCTGGACGTTTGCCAGTGGTGGAACAAGGAAAACAACGCCGCACGCTAATCTCACTGTCAAGTGTAAAAATCTAAGCTGTGTCATCATCACCCGTCCCCCCCTGCATAACATTTGCAGACATTAAATAGTTTTTATATCCTTTTTTTATCTCTTGTTTTGTTTTTTTCTCTCCATGCACACACCAGACTGACAACATATCATGAGCATTTTACACACTGTAAAAACATTTTGTGCCAATAGTAACAAAGGGAAAAGAAATGAACAACAAAGCAAACACACTAAAACAGTGTGGCTTCAGAGGAGCCATGGTAAACATATTGAAAAGAGGATCTTTCGACAGAGAGAGGGACCAGTGATGCGGCTCCAAGGTCTAGGCACCAGAAGAAGGCCCTGTGCTTCCAGACTGAATACCCACGCGGGAGCACCCTGCCTGAGGGCAGAAGTGCTGGCAGTCTGTTGGGTTCTGAAAGAGGCCACTGCAGAGAGGACGTGAGAGTGCCACCTGCAGTTGTGGAGGGTGATTACCTCTGTCTCGAGTCCATACATTCCGACGCTTACATACATTTCTTTGCTATTGTTGATTCAGCCAAAAACCACCCTGCTCATCTTTACTGTCTCCCATCTCGAGAGCTACTGCATGTTGTCTGTCGACAGCCCTGCATCTTCAGCATACACAGAGAAAAACTATGAGATTTTTCTTTGAATGGATATGAAACACTGAAATGTGGCGCTCCCTAGAACAGACTAAATTAACCGCGACAGGAGTGATTGTCAGATCTCAACAAAGCTTTCTCATTGTGACTGTTTCTGATTGTTGTTGTTCTACATTTCTGCCTCTTTTTTGTGTGTTTTTTTTTTTTGTTTCTCTCTACAGTACATTTCATGAGTTTGTTACTCGCAGAGCGGTGTAGAGCTATTGGTCCACTAGGATCGGACCCCGGGAGGTCCGGAGGAGCTGTCGAGTGATGACTGGGAAGCTCGCCGCGTTAAGGAGGCAAGCGTTGGATCCACCAAGGAGGAAGGTGGGAACAACTTGTACCAACCAATTACTGTGCTTGATAAGTCCAGTTCCTCCAATAGGATTTGTGCAACTCCCATGAAGCTTTTATGGTCCATGCGGCCGTAGTCTCCCCATACAATCACCTGAAGGAGTCAATAAAATCATTTTCTGTCAAATTACACAGCAGTATAGTTCCTCCTGCTAAAACATGATTTATCCGTGTGAATTTGAAAAAAAAAAAAAACATTTAACTTTGTGATGAAGAAATATATCTTCCACTCACCTGTAAGACTTTACCCTGTGGGCTTTCCTCGAATAGCAGTGCTTGCTGGTACAGTGGGTCAAGTGTTTTCCGTGCAATCTTGGTTTTCTTTTTGGCTACGTACGCTCCATTATTCAGCAGATAGACCTTGACATATGGAGCTGAAGGCAGAGACAAAACAATAAAAAAGCCATTAGTGGGGAGATCTAGATCAGACCTCACAGCTGGTTATATCTCCATGAGAAGCAAAAATACAGAGCAAGCTTCGGCTGGGTGTATCTAGTGAAGGGTGTATATCATAAGATAATGTGAAAAGAGTGTATAACTGATGTTGTGAGAGGGAGGGAGGAATTAGCTGCTCTAATATCTCAAGGTGGGTCAAGTCTTTACCAGGGAGCGATTTGGATCCTGGCTTTTGTACGAGTCCTCGCGCTCTAATAACTTCCACCTCCAGCTGACCCTTTTTCTCCATCATACCAATCTGGATGTCCCCTAGGAAACAGATGAAGATGACAGAAAGATGATTGGTTTGGTGCCACAGGAAGAGATTAATGAAAAAGAGAGAAAAAAAAAACTTTGTGCACAGCATGTACAGCAAAGCTACATGTGTACTCAGAAAATATAACTCAGTGAGTGGTAGTGACCATACACTCAGTCTATAAAAATATACATCAATATACATACAATATACATATACATATACATATACATACATACATGTTGCTTAGTGTTTCATTAGGTCCATATAAAATGGGCTAAAGGCCCAAAAACAATGTGAAAAATTTCATGAAAATCAGTAGTAATCAATGCAAACGTTATCAAAAATAATACATAAAAATACCCTGGAGCCACACACACTAGAAAGTGATTAAGACAATAATTAACTAATTAGTAATTAATAATTAATAATAATAATACAAAATAATCAATATATATACATATTAAATTCAAAATAAAAAATAAGAATTAAAAAATCTAAAATACATTGACATTAGAAGAGATAACACATATCAGAGAAGAAAAACAAATAAAACGGAAAAATATTTAAAGACTAAAGAACAAAAGAAAAAAAAATAGATCAATGTCACAATGAAGGTGGTAAGCCTGAAACTGAGATCATAGCTAGAGAAAGGGAGAAGAGAAGAGAAGAGAAGAGAAGAGAAGAGAAGAGAAGAGAAGAGAAGAGAAGAGAAGAGAAGAGAAGAGAAGAGAAGAGAAGAGAAGAGAAGAGAAGAGAAGAGGGTTATCTCTAATATCTCACCTATGGCAGGTGTAGCCAGTGTTTGCCTGCCCACTAACTGAGCCGGTCCCAGTCCATCCAGGAAGTCACTGAACTGACTGCTGGCACCCAGATTCACTCCAGAGAAGATCAAACTAACACAGAAAACACAGGAAAAACAAATGAATCAGGAATTGTTATGTTAAGGTACAATTCCTGATATCAAAGACAAACGAACATCATGACAGAGGTGATTCTTTAAAGGATAACATCAGTGGTTGTCTCTCTCCTACATTATTCTCAGTAGTGTGTGTACAGTCAGCACAGTTTGAGCTCTCAGTGCTCATTTTGCTGCCTTCAGGAGAACCTGAACAATTCGCTGATTCATTTTTTACAGCATGAAAAACATTTCAAAAATTGCCCAAGCAAGATAATCCATCACAGAAAACACCAGGCCTTAATCTGATTCAGTCAAAGTTTGTGTTTTATCATCGACTCACGGTGTCCAAGCTGAGTGTTTCTCAACCATGTTCTCATTATATTACAGTTTCTACTGTCAGCCCCTGCCTAGATATACTGTACCACTCCCTCCCTCACCACATGTTGGCATACAAACCCTACTGTCACATCCATGTTATTTTATTTAGGATGTCTGCTGGGTGGAACAGCAGTTCACTTCAGGCTACAGTAGTTTTAACAGTGTAAAGTTTGCATTTTGAGACCAAAAAGTAGCAGATTACATAAACAGGTGGGAATGTAAAATGGGCATATACAGACTTAAATTAACCATCATTTGTAATAACTGGCATTCTCCCTTAAGCACAGACACATTACAAAAAAAGACAAAACAGCAGGATGTAGAGTGTGTGGATGGGGGATGAAGATTATAGTTTACTGACTTTCCCTCAGAGTTGTAGCTGTTCATGCTGCCATTGTTGGACTCTCTGCTGGGCTGGCGGCTCATGTTCCTGGTCAGCTCCACTGCCATACCGGTCTCAGTGCTCCTCTGGATGGGTGCACCCTTCTCCTTCTTACTCTTGCCCTCTGGATGGAACAGGAGAGTGATGAAAAAACACAATGTTACCCATGAAAATATGCCAAACTGTTTTCAGCAGAGTGATCTACTGTCGTTCAGTGAGGTGGAGGTTAAGCACTCTGCTCAGTAGCATTTGCATTTCCCCTGCAGGTCAGTCTGATAGCTTGCAAAAAGTAATGTCATAATTCATGTTTTACTACTGCTGCCCAACAAGATGTTTAATATAGAACATGGAAAATCAAAAAGTATGAGGATTCAGAGAAAGATTTCCTTTAAACCATGTCGCAGTTGTAGAAAAATGGACTTGTTTCCAGAGCCCTTTTATCAATGGAAACTCTTTCAGATTAAACCATTCACTGGTGGATAGATAAAGTAGAAAATCACAGGACAGCCCAAAGATCTAGTTAAGGATTCTGTGATGTCTCCGTCTGAAGCGTGTCCAAAGTCACACCCATGTCCTGCTAACTCTCTCCCTCCGGTAATCAGTAGTAAACAGGAAATCTTTAGGTAGAAAAACAAGCCAAAAAAACATTGTGTGGCATCTTGGACTGGGGTGTGTCCACCTTCTGACTCATAATACAGGCAAGTATGGCGCAAAGAGAAAACTGTAGCTGCATTTTTGAGCCTCCCATCCATCCCTTGTATATGCTGAGTTTGAGATGGATCTTTTCATTAGCAGGTGAGGTGGTCAACAGCACATAAACCTACCACAACATGTTAAGTAAATATATCTTCTAATCACCCAAGAAAAATCCTAAAGTTTAAAAACTCAAAAATAAGTCTCCCTTACCTGCGTCCGCTCTCATCCATCATGAACAGGAAGGATTTTACAAAATTAAGCTTGATCTGTTTGCTATTTCTACTCCCTCTCTCTCTTCTTTACATCAGGGCGAGAGACCCCCTCTAGGCCCAGTGTTCTCTAATAGCTTTTTATGTCTGCTACAAAGAAGGGGAATACAGCGTTTGGCTTTCATCATGAGTCTTACACCCCCCCTGTGGTAAAAGAAGTCTAAATGGGAGCTGGACTCAGACCAGCAAGGCTCTGCTGTGGGACTGGGAGCTGAGCTGCGAGGGGCTCTCAGCTGGCCACGATGTTCCCAAACTCTCCGAAACATATCATTTGGTTGTTTGTCTTTATAACCAGCGCTGGGGCAGCAGAGGTTTGTCTGTTACAGAACAAAAGGCCACGTGCAATTTGTGGTGCTTCGGTACGGTCTGCTCCTCAGGACAAATCCTTCTCATAAACACTTTAGTTCAGTTGAAATTCACAGACATAAATTACATGTTGTTTGCGTGAAGTAAATTCATTTTTGGGTCTGAATGTTGAACAAATCATTCCACGTAATAAAATACAGCTGAGTTGAAAACCGAAATATTGTAACAGATCAACACACTGTACTAACACAATGACCTTCATTAAAAAAATCAACCTGCTCCTGCACAAAACTCTTTACAAATGTGCTGGACAACACACTCTGCTACACGACGAGAGGACAGAGCTTCAGTCTGAGATTTTGCTCCAGCACCTGTAAGTTTTTGGATACACAATCTCTGCTCTGGTTGCCAGCTTGAAAATAACCAAATGTGTCCTTCAGCAGGCCCTCTGGTGACTTAGTATTGTACTTCCATGAAGTTGGGGCGGGGGCTCACAAGAGACAGATTTTTAAAAGAACGGTCAAAGTGGAAACAGTAGAGGCGTAGATTTCCTGACTTTTAGTCCCTAAGTGTTGGATCCTACACCTCCCATAATGCAACTTGATTACATCTTAAATTAGATGCTCTCTGCCCGGTGAATGCCCATGCCTTATATGAATTGATACACTACCTAGATTGTATAAGGACCTCTTCCAATTCAAGCAACTAACACTGTGTATTTATTTTTTTAAATTATCTTTTTATGTATTTAT
Organism: Thunnus albacares; assembly: GCF_914725855.1. NCBI lineage: Eukaryota > Metazoa > Chordata > Actinopteri > Scombriformes > Scombridae > Thunnus > Thunnus albacares. The sequence continues at coordinate 13,371,104 of NC_058108.1, read as the reverse complement.
TCTATTTTAATATACCTATTTGATATGAATGCCTTGTTTCTTATATGGCTTGTTCTTTACCCCTGGCTATATATGTTATCTATATGTTGACTTTGCCAAATAAAGTTGCTTGAAAAAAAAAAGGATGCCCTTGCCTTTTAAACTCCACATCCCTAGATGTAACAGAGCTCATCTGTTATAAATTTGTAGTCTCCAATCCCAAGATGTGTTAACCCTGGTGACATCACTACAATCAGGGTTATTTTCTCAGACAAAGCTCCTCCAGAGCCCCAGAAGACATTTTATGAGTCTTGTCAAAGGCTGAGTAGTACTCTTCATGACTCGTAGACTGAACTTGATGTATAAAATTGGTGGAGTCTGCCTTCTAGTGAACATTTCATTACTCTATGAATAATGAATTAACTGGATACAATATTTGAAACGGTTAGTCAGTGGTTAGTTAAAATTTATGCAAAGGGAAGGAAACCTAAATGGAGCAAGAAATCTGCAACCACCATGGCTCAGTGTGATAGGCGGAGACACCTGTCAATCAAGCAAATATGCCTCCAAATTTAGCCCTCTATATCACCTTAATCAAATAATTATTTTTAAAATTTCCACAGCAGCAATACATAAACAGCTGTGAAATTAAACCATCACTGCAGTATTATGTGAACATTCAAATGGAATATATATATATATATGATATATGTGTAACCGTGTGCAAAATAAGTTTTGGAAAAAAATTTACATCTCCATCACACCAGTGAAAATGTTTTTTTGGTTCCCATTATGACTCACCAGGGCCGCTGATCTGTGAAGTGCTGCGGCTGCGACGGTTGCCAACGATGGCCACCACCCGTGCGCTGAGGCTAGAGCGTCTCTTCTTGCTGCCGCCACCCACCGTGCCCAGCGCCGTGTCTGATTGGCTGCCGTCAGTGCGCTCCTGGGTGTAGATCTCCCCGCTCACACTGGAGCTCTTCAGCATACTGCGGCCCACTGACGCTCGCATCTGCCGACTGGAGAGAGAAGACACTGAGTGACACTGTGACCTGGTGCGATGGAGAGAGGATGCTGTAACGTCCATTGTACTGTACCTTCACTTTGGTAGAACACAAATAAACAGCATGTTTGACAAGAGATGCATGATGACAAATGTAACATTTCAAACTAGTTGTGGTTGTGGGATTATGTTTAATTATATAGCATGTCAGAAAAATAACAGATGGGTAAACATCTGGGATTCCAAAGAAGGGGAATGAGGAAGCCACAGTCAAGTGACACATCCTATCAGTGTCTGGTGGTTTGGTGTGACATAATGGTGCTGGCATTTTAGCCAGGACTCTCCAAAAATAGATTTAGAGCACAAGAGACCATTCTGGTTAAAAGGGGTCAAATAAAAATAAAATATTTTAGCAGTCCAAAGCTGTCAATCATATGTGAAACGCTATGCGTTAAAGTTCATTCTTCTCAAACGAGCCACTACACGCCGGCAGAAGCTGCCTTGTGCTCGATGCTGCCTCCTAGGGGTACGGAGGAGCCGCCGCATGTCCATCCCCTCAGAGGGAGTCAAAGTGCTGCACGAGAGCCCAGCTATGCTACCTCTGTCCCCAGTAGTATCTACTTCCTGTAGGCCCCTGACAACCACAGTCCACTGGCCTGGAGGAGCCAGGGCATGGCTGGGAAGTGGAAGGGTGGTTTGAGGCCTTTCCACCGCCCCCTGCAGAGGGGTTAGGGAAGGGCGTGCAGTGGAGGGGTAGGATGGGAGGCGAGGATCCAGGTTTGGAGGATGGAGGGGGTCCAGGCAGTCACAACACAGGACGCATGAAAGGAGGGATCTGAGACATGCAGTTGGGAGTGCACAAACACACACAGAGGCACAGACACAGAAAACAAGGGCAAAATATAACAAAAATGACAAACAATATTGTACAAAATGCAGACTGATATGCATGTATGTACAGTGTGTGATATATTTGTAACACACATAATATCAGTCATATATCATTGTTTTTGGCTGAAAACCTTGTGATTTGTGTATTTTTTGGTTTTGTTCAACTTTTTGGAATGCAAGTTTTCATCCAACCACAAGTGATACTAAATAGATGCCAAAAATGCAGTGAAGGGCAGGAAATCTGAACATGACTGAGGCTTGATTTAAGCAAAAAGCTAACATGAGTAGCATCCACTGAATTACTTCAAACTGATGAGAAGCAGTGTGTCAAAAAATAAAAAAGAGATATCAAGCAAGGGGAAAGGTTGAAGAGCAAAAGTCAAAGATGATATAAGGAGCATTTGATGTGTCAATGCTGCCTCACGTTGCCTCCATTCCTGCTCCTCTGTAGTATGTACTCAGTCACCTCCATATGCTATCATTAAACTGGCCTGAAGTAGATGTGATAGCCTCCACAGAATACAGACATTAATATCCCACTGTGAGTGAAGACTGATCTGAAGCCAGCAGGCCTTGTACAACAATAGATAACTAATTCACACCCTGTCTCCCTAAAAACAGACCGCTTGTCTGAATTATAGATAAGTTACATTTTGGGCCTTCTAAAACTGACTGACTGTTTTTATAAATGGTTGCTGACATTGTCTGCTTTTTTTGAAATGAAAACCTGTGTTTTCACTGAAAACAGACACACAGTCCCTACTGTCTAAGAACTGATCTAAAACCAGCATCTGCGCAGCCAGAGACACTGTCTGTCTGTATCTTTCTACAATGCTACAGTGTCCATTTTACATAATCTATGCTATTTTTATGTAAATAATTTATCTGTGAATATAGGCATATCAATATTTTATGTGAATCATTGTAAGTACGAGCTTATTTTACCAATGTGTATAAAACAACTTAAAGATTAGAAAGGATGGAGATGCCTTTAGTCTTTTCTTTGCTTGATCTATATTTTAATCAAAGAGGAGACTGGTTTCTGATTAATGTCATGCATTCTATTAACATTTTGTTTAGTTGGTTTGTATTTGTTCATATACTGAATATGGATGTAAGAAGATATGTAAAAACTGTAGGTATGCATGTGCATATATGTGTACATTCCTTGCCTATTTTTTCTCTCTTTGTACTCTTAAGGTTCGGTGTGCATAACTATGTGAACATCATTTCTACATACTTCTGTGTACTTTTGGTTCAGTTCTTTGTGGTTTAGGCTAGGTCCCTTGGTTCCAATTAAGGAAAATCATAATGCTGCAGCATACAGTGATATTTTAGAAAACAATGTGCTTCCAACTTTTTGGAAGAACAATTCGGGGAAGGCAATGGTTTCCCGAATTTGTTGTGGAAGAATTTGACTGGTCTGCACAGAGCCATGACTTTAACCCAGTCCAACACTTTTGAGATGAACTGGAACACCAACTGTGAGCCAGTCCTTGTTGTCCAACTTCACTTCTTAAGGCTGAATGAAAGCAAATCCTTGCAGCCAGGTTTCAATCTTGTGGAAAGCTGATAAAAGCAGCATATTAGTGCCCTTGGTTTTAGAATGAAATGTTCAATAAACTCCTGCGGGTGTAATGTCCACACACATTTGCACGTGTAATGCTTGGTTTGTGTATAACTGATAAATGTTCAATACAGAAAATAATCTCTTTATCTGACACACAAGCAAGGATGCACTGCCTCTCTCTCTCTCTGTCTCACCTCCGACTGCAGAAAGTGTGTCAAAGGCCGTTGGGGCTGTGCTTTTATAACACTCTATTTGGATTGATCTGTGGTAAGGCCATAAAGAACGGGGCCCTCCTCCCAGACCTCAATACATTAGCTGGCTAATAAGCTGCACTACATCACCAGCTGGCCTACTGAGGACCACTGGGATAGGGTCGTTTGTCCCTGTCAGCACACTGCTACTGGTCAGCCAGGGATGTGTGTGTGTGTGTGTGTATATGTGTGTGCAGGTGAGGAGAATGTGAGGATTTTTTTTAAAATCTACTTTCTAAATGTATATTTCAGCTCTACTAGTTTTAGTTCAGTCTTTCATTTTGCAGATGTATAGTTTTTATTTAGTAGTTATTCAATTTTGAATTCTAGTATTTTTGTTAGCTATTTAGCAATTTTTTCAAAAATTTTTTAAAGAGTTTTTTTTTTTAAATTTGACCTCTGATTTCTAAAATTCAGTCTCAATTTTGTGTTGCATATAAACAAAATACAAATCTGAAAACAATGGATGTTAATGTTTTGAAGAAATTTTCTAAGTAATTTTAATTATAGAAAAGACTTTTAATGTAGTTTCAGCATATTTCAGTGTTGTTTACATTTTTATTACAGTTTCAACAATGCTGTTTCTCATAGGGGTTCTATAGCAATTTGGTGTTGCCCCCACCTTAAAGTTGGGGGATTGTGGAAGACAGATTTAAAAAGGAATGGTCAGATTTGGGTAAGATATCCTAATTTTATGTTCCAGTATTGTTCAATATAAAGCAGCTTGATTGCCTCTGCCCAAGTTTAGCTTCTTGGTCTTTAGACATCAAGATATCATCAGAGTTATTTTCTCAGAGTTAAGGGAGCTCCTCCAGAAACACAGAAGACATTAAACTGTTTTCATAGGCTCCTTATGAAAAGTAAACTGATCTTGATGTGTAAAATCGGTGAAGTGCCCCTTTAATCGTAAACTATCATGGTGGAATTATGATGACTATAAGTGCAGGTAACATAATGAGAATGTTTTTGAATGAGTGGATGGGTCCAAAATATAATCGACTGATTCTGTTCAACCAGATATCGCAACGTGAATAAGCTAACTGCACCTAATAATAAGCAGCAACATCTTCCTTCCACCCTACTCCTGTGTCCTTGAGCAAGACGCTGAGCTAACCTCTGACCTCCCTATAGAGGGTCCCAGCACAAACAGAATAACTTCCCTGTAGTGATCAATAAGGAATTGTCTATAATCGCTACCTTAAAAAGTTTCCGTTGCTTGCTGTTGTCTTAGAGGAATGGGGATTGAGGGATTCTATCTTGGGAATGAGGGGCTGCTTGTACAGTGAGGAGATGGATCGTCTGCCATCATCAGTGAATTCACCATTTGGGATCCATCGATCTTTACCTGGACTCCCTCGTGTCTCCAGCTACAGTGTGTCTCCTGCGCTTCAACTCCTCAGAGAAACGTCTCTTTCCTGCTGCCCTCCTCCTCGCCTCCTCTCCATTCACCCCCCATGAGATCCTCCTGTCCTTCTTCTCCTCCTCTAATGACTTGGACCTGAGGTCAGTTTATTTTGATTCCACCATTCATTGTTTTGTGTGTTTATGAGTATGTGTGTGTGAGAGAGAGAGAGTATAGAGGAGACAGATCATGCAGATGGACAGAAACACGCAGCGGTTGGCATGCAGGAAAAAAAAAACAAGACACACAGTGATAAGCATGCATAAAACAAACAAAATTAAGTGTAATTAAAAGAGAAGAGACTGGCTGACAATCAAAGCACCCTTAATATTTAAATAGAACATATTACTAGCCAATGAAGACTGACCTGAGTCGTCCCCCGGGTCGTTCTGATTGGATAGACATGTAGCTGGTGCTACTGAGGCGGGAGGCACTGCTGGCACGGGAGAGAGCTGACACGTCACTCATATCACTGTCTGACGATCTTGCCGACATGTTGTCGCTGCTGCGCCTCTGTTCTGCGTACATCTACAGAGACGAGGAGGTAGAGGGTAGGAAGGAGATGATCATTTTGCTTAAGTTGAGGATAGAAAAGTCAACATACACATCATTAATTGAGTGCAGGTGGAGGGATTTTAGAGCAGATGGATGCTGACCTCCCGTTTGGTCTTGAGGTCCGTCTCGGGGTCATGGGAAGCTGAAGGCCGGTAGGAATGTACTTTCATCTGCAGCTGTCGGGCTCGCTCCTCTACTGCAAGAGCTGAGACAGATACAAAATGAGTAAGAGAAAAATGGAAAATGAAAACACAAAACATGAGAAACACTGGTGTATTACAATGAGAGACTATAGGGAATGTCCTGAAGATGCAGGATCTGGTTCCTGACACTAGATGGAGCATGATGTGCACTGATAATACATCAAGTGTCCATTTGATGAATGCTAGGAGACACAAAACTAAAAAAGCAAAAGGGAGTGTTCTTGAGACAAGAGTCCATTTTTGGTGACTAAAGATTTAATTCAGTCATTAAAAGTCATTGCCTGCTGTATTTACATACACAGCATAACAGAGCCACCACATCCCCTCACTGTAGGGGTCAAGCAGACCTGTACAAGTTTTTCCTTTAATTTGTCACCCATTATTTACTACAATGTCTGATGACCAATGACTTCATTCTGCTCCCCACTCTCTCTGACTCCAAGTCTATGCCCTTGCATACACAGAACATACCTTGCTCTATGCTGCTGCTTTTTGCAGGGAGCTGCGGCAGCTGCCTGCCCCTGCGACCTGATGAGGGAGTCCCCGTTGGAGAAGAGGGGCTGCAATGAGGGTGTGCTCTGACATACGACAACATAAAGACACAAAGAAATGGGAAAGAAGAAATAACAACATTACTACAAATCCATTCATCACTAAATGAGGTGCACCCCAAAACTGAATCACAGAATCAACAAACTGATGTCCGGCATTAAAGGTCAAAGGTCAAGTTGGAAGAGGATTGGATCACAATCATCAGTAAAGGTGCAGGAGAAGTAAAGGAGGAGCACTGAGTGTGATTACATACAGTATGCACAGTATTGCAGTATTTATACATATCCCAGCATAACATATTAACATAAAATGTTAACATGGAGAGAGGGTACAGATATACAGTAAATATTTATATCTACAGCTTCACATCTGGAATATTTAAATATTTGCATCCACACAGCTCTCACAAAAACTTCATACATCACTGTTGACATATTTTTGATGTTTTCATGTCTGAAAATGGAGCTTTCAGATCATTTTGGGACATGGTGTGTACATTTGGTACTAGTGCATACAGGGTTACTACACTCAATGTTACAGAGAGGAAATCAGCACACGGAGGAGTAGAGGCATACTGCTGGCAATAGCATGCACCTGTCTGGCCGTGGCGAGTTAGTAGAGGACCCTGCCAGGGCTGTCTGGCCAAAGGGCCTCAGTGGGCCCCCTCTCCCCCTACTGCCCCTCAGGATAGAGGTGGGCTGGATGCGACTGTCATCAGCAAATAAAAAGAAATGAAAATATAACACCTTAATACAGCAGAATTAAATCAAATGAAAATAACAACAAATGTTGCTCTTGTCGGGGCCCTGTGTGTAATACTGTTTAATCTGTGAAGGAGTCCATAGTGAAAAGAAATAAAAGGAATAGTTTGACATTTTGGGAAACACACATTCATTTTCTTGCCAAAATAAAGATGAAAAATTGATACCACTCTCAGATCCATACGCTAGCAAGTATGAGGCCACTGACAGCAGATTTTTGATACCTTTGGACAGCATTAAAAGTCAAGAAACAGCAGCAGGCTAGCTGTTTCCCCCTGTTTATAGTCTTAATGCTAAGTTTAGTTAGACAGCTGCTGGCTGCACAATAGTTTAATATTCATCCTGTTTCCAGTGCTAAAGTAAGCTAACAGGCTGCTGGTTGTAGCTTCATATTTGGTGCACAGATATGTATATGTATATATCTCTTGGCAAGAAAGCAAATATGTTCCCAAAATATCAAACTATTCCTTTAACAGGTAGAGTTTTTGTAGTGAACGTAGCTCCACTCCAGCCATGTAAACCACCAGCCTAACACTGAAACATCTACTGTAGATTGACAGCAAACTTCCATTGGTAATGTGGAATCACACACAAAAAAGAAGAAAAAACAACCACATGCACAATAGTAAACAAAAAAGTCTTATTGACAAAAAAGTATAAAAATTAAATTAAATCATCCTCATCACAAACACTGGACAGTGACCTGTAGCGTGTTCATAAAGTTTTTCTTCATGGCAGAAAGCTTTTTTGATTTTCAGCTAGCATTCATGGCTACATACTGCACAAGCTGTGACTGAAAAAACAAAACAAAATATCATATTGCTCCAGAGAGAAGAAAAGAGGTGACAGTAATGAGAGGAGATGAAATAAGGTGAGTGAGTGAATGAATGATCTTACCTGTCCCCCTCCAGGCTTTTTTTGCTGCCCCTTAGACAGTTTGGACTTGATGAATTGCTACACTGCCTGTTTTGACTAACAGCAACCACACACACACACACAGAGAGGAAGAAAAAACAAACACGAGATGGAGAATGGCAAGTGGTACAACTGAAAACTGAATATTGACTGATATGTTGGATACAATGTAAACAGCTCACATTAAGACTTTACGGTTTGTTTTTTGTGGTTTGTAAAAGCAAAATAGCAGTATAAGTAATGCACATTCCACAAACTTTTTTTTTTCCCCCGCCAGCAACTATATCACAGCAAAGAAAGTGCTTCCAAGCCAGAAGTGGAGAAATTCACAGGTGCACAGCAGAAAGAGCAGGTGCAGAGTAACAGAGGGTTTACACAGCCTTAGACCACAAATATTTACAGGAAAATGGAAAGAAACAGTGCTGATCACAAGATTTGTGAAATGCTATCATCTACAGGGTGAGCTCTACGCTACAGGATAGGCTTCAGCGTGTGGGGGGGTCAGGAGGGTATAAGCAGGAAAGCAGAGCCGGAGTGCGTGTTTTTAAAGTGGGCACGCCTGGTACCTGTCTTCCTCAAGGGCCACATGTTCTACTAAGATCCTGGGTCTTGGGGGAGTCTTGCGGGGCAAAGAGTTGGAGCACCTAGAGGGGCTGAGGGGTGGGAGGAGGAGCATCCCGAGGTAGGAACAATGGGAGAGGTTGTTAGTGCGTAAAGGGACAGTCAAGGCTGTGTTACTGTGAATGCACTTTGACTTCATAACATCTGACAAAACAATTCACCTCGACCTGACGCAGGCTTTTAATCCAAGTCAGGTTAGAAATCTGAGCATAGACTCTTTTCATGGCAGACATTTTGACTTGTCAAAGCAAGAAAAGCACAGGTTAAGTGTTTTACGTTAGTGTTATTATTTACACCTGCGCTTTTCCTGCTTTGACAAGTCAAAATGTCTGCTATGAGCACTTACAAACAAGATATAACATCGTGGGAATGAACCTTGATGCTTTCTTGCTGAGAGTTAGATAAGAAGATTGATACCACTCTCACAGACATGAGTTGTATCAATCTTCTCACCTAAATCTCTGTATTTCCCAAAATACACATGCCATATGCACTCAGCCAACCCTCCTGTCGGCTCTATAACCTTGTCAGTCATTGTTCAGACTGCCTCTGCTGTTGGAGTATACAGTGCTGAACACTGCTGGTTTATTTTCTGTCTTTGAAATTAAAGACAGACTAAGCATTTTTTTTTTCCCACCATAAATCATTTCCTGAAGCCACAATCATCTTCCCCAATTGAGATTATAAAACAGTGATGTAACAGCTTCATGACTTTTTCAGAGCCAAGGTCAACAACATCCGCTCTCTGATGTCCTTTCCTCCAGTTAAATTAAATTAAATTTCCTCAAAATAAATAACAGAAAAACTGAAGCTCTCTTTATTGGCACTCCACACCAGATTCAGTCATCCCCCAGTCATCTCACCTTTGAGGGCCAGGATATCCCCCTTTGCTCCTCAGTCATTTATCTGGGTCTTAGGTTTGACCCTCAGCTGACTTTTGATGACCATATAAGACATCTATGCAAAACCTCTTTCTACCATCTCAAAAACATCTCTAAACTCCGCCCCTCTCTAACTCTGTCAGATGCAGAGAAACTTGTCCATGTCTTTATCATCTGAAGACTGGACTACCCAAATGTGCTCTTCACAGGGATCCCTGGCAGGAGCATCCAGAAGCTCCACTATGTTCAGAACAACGCTGCCAGTATTCTGATGAGATGTGTGGAAACACAAACATATAACACCAATTCTGTTTTCATTGCACTGGCTCCCTGTCTCCTTCGGGATTGCCTATAAAGTCCTGCTACTAACATACAAATCCATCAAAGGACATGCGCCTCCCTATCTACAGGAACTGATCATACTACAAACCTCCACCTGCACCCTCAGATCTGCCAGCAGCTTGCTCTTCCAGGCCCCCAGTACTAAGCTCCACAGTAGGGGGGATCAAGCCTTCCACTCTGCTGCACCACGCTTGTGGAACAGCCTTCCTAACCATCTGAGGACAGCACCGACCCTAGACTCTTTTAAAAAAGGCCTAAAAGCCTTTCTATTCAGGAAGGCTTTTTTATCTTGACTCTTATTATTATTTTCTTTATGTTGTGTCTTCTGTTATTAATACCGTACCACTTTGAGTTTCACTATGAAAAGTGAAGTACAAATTAAATGTATTATTATTATTATTATTATTACTATTATTATTATTTATTTATTTATTTATTTCAGAGTGCACATTCTAAACAGCAGGTAGATGTGTTTTATGTTTTTTATGTGTGGATGAGACACATGACATGAACTGGAGTGAAAACATGCAGCATCCTAAACCCAAAATGTTGAATCATTTAATCATGCAGTCCAGAAAAATACTGATTTAGAATCTGTGACCGAAGACAACTTCAAGAGTCTATGATGATTGTGTCTGTATTCATCTTTATAATAACTTATCATAATGTGTGCAAATGTGCAAATGACATTCACTTGATCCATTAAAATGTGTGAATGAATGTGGTTTGGTGTACAAACAGGCATGTTTTTCTTCTTTTTTTTATACCTGTCTCTGTCAGGGGAGTGAAAGTTGGTGTCTGGTCTCAGACAAGTGGTGCTGGCACTCCTCACTCTGTCCAACGATGGCTGCAGGTCGCTGCACCGCCACAACGTGGCAGCAGAGAGAGGTATAGAAGAGGAGAAACAGAGATGGAGACAAGATGTACAAGGACAGAGGATGCAAGGAGAGGTGACGGGAAGAAGAGATTGTGAAGAATGTGAGAGAATGAGAACAAAAAGGTAGTGAGTGGGAGGCAGACAAAAGAAAATACAGATAAAGACCGAAAAAGAAGGATTATGAGGGGTAATGTGAAAAAAGAGAGGCAGGAGTAGATAGAGAGAAAGAGGGAGAGACAAAGAGAGAATAAGGAGGGCCATCAGACAGTGCAGTAACATGTAATGGCTCTGATGCTGTATCTCCATTTATCATAGCCAGTCATTCCTCGCGGCCATACACTGTGAGACCACTCAAATGGAAGGTTGGTGGGTTGCCATGGGAACCAGGTCTAAGTGGAAGAGGGAACTGCTTGTAAGTGTGGATTGAGGGAGTGAATGAGTGAGGAGGAAAGGAGAGCAGCCAGCACTCACTTTACTCTCTGCTGCATATGCTCACAGCTGTATGTTTGTCGTTTGTCACGTCATGCTGCTCTGTGACAACAGTTACTTTCAACAGATGGTTGGCTGCGTGCCATCGCATGACATTGCATATAACGTTTCAGGCCAAATGCCTCACATGGCAACAAGGGCTTAGGAGTTTAGTGGTTGTTTAATGCTCTGCGTTTGCCAGTACATGCTTAAGCCTCCATGGTGTGTTGTCACCCGAAAAAGGAGGAAAGAAAATGTTTTGGGGTGGCGAGAGGACAAGGGGATGGGTGTGTTCTTACCTAACCGTGACCTCATCAGTGAACCTGAGCACACGGTGTGTAAGGATGCTACGAGGCATGGTGCTGCCCCCTTCTTGCCTGTGGGGTGGCTTGTTCTTTAGGCATGCGGGAAGGGTGGAGCTGTACGCCAGTGCCCCGCCCACGACAAGCGGGAGAGACCCGCGTGCAAAGGAAGGCAAAGGAAAAACAAAATGACACATGCAACTGACAGAAATAAGCAGAGACAAAATAAGTGAAGGTTGGGGAGGGAGCACAAGAGTGAAACTAAGCAGGCTTCATGCAAAATGATCAGAGGAGACAGCGAAGCGGCATTCATATCATGGTGTAACATAAAATATGGTTTCCTTCTCAACTTCCTGTTCACAGTTTACATTATAAATCTGTATCGAGATGCTGGTGATCACCAGAAACACCACACAGAGCAAATGACTTAATGAACACATGAGATGAAGCACATCCTGCTGTGACCTCAGCATGAGGAATTCATTATGTAAGAGTATAGAGAGAGTTCCTCTTGCCCTCCCTGTGGATTGACCCTACACACACATATGGGGAGATTACATGTAATGCAGATTATATAACACAATCTAAAGATCTAAAGCCATCGAGACTGCACGTGGTGAGAAAAACCAAGCTACATCTATCAAATGTATAGGAGTGCCACAAAATGGATTAAAGCAGAGAAAGAGAAATGGAGGAAATTACTTATGTAGGTCTGTCTGTCCAGTGGTCATGTGGCTAGAGATGAGATATTACAGTAAATCTGACAGATGATGTGCATGTTTTTTTAAATGCTGCTACAGAGGTAGCAAAAAGAGTGAGAATGTGTTTTCTACATGTAAATGTGCTCTGAGTAATCTGGTGCAAATTATGATGCTAAAGATCAACATCTGATATTAAAAGACAATACTAATAGTTTTACATGTTATAGCTCATTAACTGCAACTCACAGATTCTTTACATTACTTGTATAAGTTTTAGACTGATTTCCAGGCAGGCATTATTATCCATTCAGTTAAAGGGGTACTGCAGTGATTTAAAATTGCACTTTCATAGTCAAATATGGTGAAGCAGAGGCAACGATATCCCAACTATTGGTCCTTAATATGGGTAAATCTCTCTATGTCTTCCAAACTCCACAGTATAGTTTGTAACACAGGCTTTTTGTTATAAATGTGTGGTCTCCTTTAAAGCCACAGAAGACATCATACACCTGTTTTCCAGATGCTGTAGTTCTCCTCAAGAGTCTACATTTATGCTAGCGGCTCTGTTTGGCTGTACTTGGTCACAGTGGTGCTTTGAGCTAAATGCTAGTATCAGCATGCTAATACGGTCACAATCAAAAGGTTAACATGCTGATGTTTAGCAGATATGTTTACCATATTAACCATCACAAGTGTGCTAGCATGCTAATTAGCACTAAACACACAAGTACAGATGAGGCTGATGGGAATGCCATTAGTTTGGCAGGTATTCGGTCATAAACCAAAGGTATGGACAAAGTGATTTTTTATGATGAGGGGAGCATGAAAATCTGTACCAAATTTCATGACAATCCATCTAATTGTTGTTCAGTCTGGACCAAAGTGGTGGACCAACTGACTGACCTACATGTAGAGTTGGTTGGTCTACCGTCTAGCCATACCTCTAGCCTGACTAGTAACCAACTACACTTGAAATGTGGTGGTGATCAGTACGTGTCAAAATGTTTCCTTGTTGTTGCATTCTGGGACACTCAACATCCTGGCCTTGAGATTCAGTTAACCATTAAAAAGAAGTGACCAAATTCTCATTATAATCTTCACAATGTCCATGTTTGCTTGTTGTTTAGCCTGCGGGTTAGACTATCTGACAACATTGCTTTTGAATGCAAAGCTTTATTGGCATTTGTCTCTTAAAATCCAAATAGCAGAGCTCCCCTGACTGCACCAATGACTTCCTGTTTTCACTGCAACCTAGAATCAGTCTAAAAACCTCTGCTATGTTTTGAAAAATGTCCAGAAGTGATGTATAGAGGTATATATTGATATATAGACATATATGTGATTTGTATTTAATGGGCAACAACATGTAAAAGCATAGGTATTTTCCTTCAAAGGACTGAAAGATACAGTACAGAGGGAAAAAGCAACACATACTATTTAGTTAGTTAAAGCAGCTCCATGACAAAGCAACTAGGCACACACTCCGACCATAGCAAGCACAAGCAGCACAGTGGTCTGGGAGACATGGGCATTTATTGCGTCGAACACTGCCGCAACAAAATGGCCCACCAACTCCACAAATGAATCTGGGAAAGCTGGACAGGAACAGAAAAGGGTACGCAAGACTGCCTTTCAAGCTAAACGCTTACCTGTAAATATCTTTATGGATACCATTTACTAACAGGGGCATTTTGGGGGGGAGTGTGTTGCTGTATCTACCTACGCCCCTGGTCGTATAGGTGGAGATCATGCACGTAAAGCAAGACAAGAAAAAAAAAACAAGGTGGGAAAAGTATACAACTGCTGAGAGTGACCACATCAAATGCAAAAAATAAAAGAAATTAATCAAAAAGAGCTTTGCCTTCTTTGAGGTCAGCCACCGAGCGGCTCTCTAATCCCCTCACAGAGTGATCGGTGTGTTGTGTGGGTTTTTATGAGACAATAGAGAATGCCTTTGAGTCGGATATGAATTTATGAGTGTGCAACTACTGTACTTGACGCTGATGTGACACAATTTTGTGTACATGCAGTTGCAAAAAAGCAGACATACACACTACAGTATGTACAGTACATTCAAGATAATCAACACACTCTGCATCGAGAATATCAACATTAAGTGTGTTAAAATTAAATTATTAAAGTATAGTGAGGATGGAAATGATGATAAAACGGCATATAGTATTAAAATAAAGCTGAATGGTGGTTGTTGTCATTTTTTTTCTTTTTACCTGTTTGTGTGCAGGCACTCGGCACTCCCGCCGCGGATAGACCTGTGCATCTCCAGGACCTCACTGTCATTGCCATGACGATGGGTGAACAAATGAAAAACAACCCGAGAAAACACAACAGAAGAGGATGGCAACTCAGACAGGCATGTGAATTTATGAATGAGAGAAACCAGGAAATCATAATTCTGAGATTTCAGTCAAGTCTGCATTCAAAAGTACAGAATGATACAACAAACTTAGTATGTTGCAATCACTAGTTTCACACTGTTAGTAGTATTAGTAGAAATTAGTTTTGTAAAAGCACATTACGCACACTTATCAACCAAAACAAGATTCAAGTGCTCACTAATTACCTTACTGAATGAACCACAAGGAGCACTGATCCAATGTGTGTGCATCTTGTTCTTTGTCATATTTTTTACAACAAATTTCCAATCACCAAGTGAACTTAAACACATCCTCATCCCCCTGTCCCCCAGAGACCCCAAAAACAGGTTACCTGTCCTCAGAGTATTCATAGTCCGAGTCGCCGGAGCGCTGATGCTCCAAGTGGGAGTCGTGGTAGCGGGAGGGGGAGTGGGAGTGGTGGCGGTTTTGGTGGATCTCATCCAGACTCCTGATGGAAATATCAAATTAATGTATGTACAACAGAGGTATATACACAGAGTTAGGAAAGAGTAAAAATATCTAAATTTAGAGTTTGTGATTCAGACTATCTAAGAATGAGAATGCAGCATCAACATGATGTTATTAGAATTACATAACCTACAGTCAACACACCTATACAAAATGACTATCATTTCTGATCTGTGGCAAAAACTGTAGTGACAAATAATTGGTCTTTGTCTGATGGTTCTCTGGTATTGGACAGCAATTAACAAGTTTTACTGTACGTTAACATATTTTACATTCATCCATGAAAGAAAATATGTCTTTCCAACCTACTAAAAAAGAATAAATAACTAAGAATAGGCCTAATCAGAGGTGAGAGCATTACTGTAATTTAATAAGCTACAGTGACAGAGCTGAATGTAATGTTAGCAAACCACTTCTACTTCTTTTTGACTGACATGTAATATGTAAACTCCAGTCTATAAATGCATGTATATTAAGAGGTACAACTAAAGATAACTATTATGATGAACTGATCTCTGCAGGATGCTTCACCGATGGACAATCAAATGCAGCAGAAGCAACACATGTGTGATGTGTGTGACATGGAGGAAGAAATAGATAGATACTACATAGCACTTGAGATTGCTAATAGAAAAATAACAAATTAAAAATTTGTCAGTTGAATTAGGTCTACCAGTCCTGTGCATTCACATGGGGTGTATCATCACAGGGCTGCTCAGTCCAAACTTACATAATTTAACAATGATGACCCAAAGCTAAACATGTGGTTAATATGTCAGGATGATAGTCACACTGACATTAACATATTTCCAGCTGTCAGAAGAGTTAATAACATTGCCACACCAAAAGCCATAAACAGAGATCTGTAGTGTTTGGTGATGATTTAGCTATAAAGTATTGAGATTAAAAAGCTTTGATAAGCACATGTTAACAAGCTACACTGATTCTCTGACACATATTGTATACAGTGTAGTCAGGGAGCGACAATACCATGAACATACACACTGACACTGTTGTAAACCACACATCCTTTGTTCTGCTGATGAAAAAGCAAAACTGTCTGATGCTAGGAAATGTAATCTGGTATGCATATTTAAGACGCTACAGTAAATTTACCTTTAAACAACACTGAGGTCATTGAAATTAAGAATTTACTGGCTGTATGGAGCTTATAAACTACGTTACACTAGTCTACTGTCACCATAGACAACATATTCTCCACTGACAGTTCACCAGGTAGTGCTGGCAGGTGATCCTGACCTTTGCATGGGCACATGTGCGGGTCGTGACCGCGCCCTGCAGGAGTCCTCTCTGTGAGGAGACACCGAGCGGGAGCGGTGCTGGACGGGTCGCTGCTGCTCAGGCACAGCCAGCGTACTGCCTCGCTCTCTCTCCCTGGAGTTACGCTCTGCACCTACACACCACACACACATACAAGGGCAAAAAAGCAAAATTCACACACACACACACACACACACACACACACATTCATACAAACATGTTTGTTGATTCATCGAATCATATGAATACAACACACACAAGCATGGACACACACATACAAACACACCCACACACACACACATCCAGGCATTAGTTGTGTGTCCTTTGATAAGGATGCACTAGTTGTGAGCGTTGCACTACTAACTACCATTACAGATGCCATTCTCTTACAGACTGTAGAACATCACATCAGGATGTTTTACAGGCAAATGACCAGCTAGCAAACAGGTTAGCCAGTCATATGAGCTAGCCTGAGTAGCTGACTGTTTCCGCAATGTTTCTGTCAGACCTGCATCTCTAAACAGTTGTTTAACCTGCATGGAGTGCCAGATGATAAGAGAGATCAGATTTTTAACTCAGGGATATTTAACCACTGTAGCGGCAAAGAGGGTGGTGTAGAAAATAATGAAGATATGAAATGGTAAAGATAATACAACAAATGCATTACTATGGTTAATATATACTGAAGCTGTAATGGGTTAATATACTTGCTACAGGTGTGTTCATGACTCAAAAATGTGAAAAAGGTGTGGATAGATAGATGATTTTACAACATTCTTGGCCCTCCACATTACAAAATTAATAAATTAGATGTGCGATAGAGTCGCTTGCAAAAAAATATTTTAGGTGTCCAGACTTCTGTAAGTAAAAGCCATGCTAATTTTCTCCATATAAAGCAGCATTTGGAGCTATTTCCCGGCTTGGATGGGCATGAAACTCTCATGATTGAATCATCAGTATCAATTAATAACACAATATCTGGTTCATTGATAAAAAGTAAAAAGTAACTGTGACTCCCAAAGTGCATTTATGTTACATACTGCTCTAACAACAAGCAGAAGATAAAGATATCACTGTTTTACAACTTCAGCTTAATTTAATTCAGTTTTGGATTCTGGGCAAAAATTCTAATTCATTTGGTTTTGAATTCACTAAAGCTCTGATTCTCTACCTCTGATGCCTCTGACTGGCTTGTTCTCCATAGCAACAGCAGCTGAGGCTCATGAGTATTATAATATTTAAAGCCACCCATCATAACATATGATTATATATGTCAGTTTGGCATAAATGTAGATTCTCAGAAATGAAGTTTCTGAAGAAGGAGAATTCATACTGGGGAAAAATACTTCTGAAACCAGCAACTATTATCTTTATCCGTTTACAGTATCCAAAAAATCAAATAATTTCCTGATTGTGTACACTTTCTGACAGTCATGTCGCTAACCTCAACCATCTGGCATTTGAAAAGGCCAAAAATCTATTACTATCTTAAAACAGGCAGGTCTACATTTGAGTGACAGGAAATGAAGCCACAGCAGAAACAGTCAAACAACAAAGCAGTTGTAGTGACTCTACTTGCCAAATAATACACAAATTTAGCTTCTACTGTACATTAAGTCCTTTCAGTGAAGTAAGCAACATAGGGGCAGGACTAGACACATGCAGAAGAATGGCAGGAGACTTAGTGGAATGGCAGTGAACTACTGTAGCTCTACAGTCTTACATGCACTCAGTGCTTCAAGTGTTTCTACGGCCCAGCAGAAGAGGAGAAACTGTTCACTGCAGCCTCAGTGAAGTACAGTACACTGCTAAACAGCAGCAGACTGTACACCACAATACTGCAATTCAAAATCAGCATTCCGGTAGCAATATGATGAATTGCAAAAGTCTTTGGAGTGTTGCCTTTCGCTGATACAGCAAAGATTAATTATTTTAATTTGGGTGCAATTTGTTCTAAAACATACAGTGGAGCCAAAAGGAGGTTGGAAGGTTTGGGAAAAACAGATGGAGGGAGGATGCAAGAAGATGCTTTCTCACCCAGTGCTGGACGCCTACAGGCTACTACAAGGAAATGCTCAGTAACCATGCCCCCCACCCACCTTTAGTCACTATCAAACCATCATCAAACTCTGTATCAATGATGCGATGAGACCCTGCACACACACACACACACGTACACACAACATACACACACACAGGAGAGGGTAAGGTCGAGAGGTTCTGTGTGTCCATCTCCCGCACTGAGAGACGAAAAATAAGAAGCTCAGTAAAGGAAAAGTTGACAACTACACACTCAGATCTATTGTAGGTTCACAGAACAAACAAATATATATACATAGAATTTATGTACATATACTATGTACAGGTGGACATACTCTGTAGTTTCTTGCTGGGGCTGTCTCCATGGACGTGTCTGCGTGGGAGGTATGGAGAGGGCTGTGGCAGAGGTATAGAGGACACGTCATGCGTCTGGAGTTTATACCAATGAGGAATGTCATCCAGCAAGGCAGTCTCCAGCTCTATCAGGATCTGAGAGAGGACAGAGAGGGAGAGGGTAGACACTTTATCTGTGGTTTGGTTTATGTGTTTTGAAATCTCTTGGACCTTTTGATGTTGTGCTACATTATCCATATGTTTGCAGTACCAAGAAATAAAGGTTATTTAAAGGCAACAGCAGACAAATTAGACCAGTATGAAGATAATGTTTGGACATGGTGTGTCTCCCACCTCGCCCAGGAATTCGCTCTCCTCCTCCTGGACCCTGGGCTGGTCCCAGACAGTGATCTCTAGCATGCGTTCTCGGAAGTCCCGTCGGTGAACGTGGGGATATAGGAAGGTCTGGTTCCACTTG
Source organism: Thunnus albacares (assembly GCF_914725855.1). NCBI lineage: Eukaryota > Metazoa > Chordata > Actinopteri > Scombriformes > Scombridae > Thunnus > Thunnus albacares. The sequence continues at coordinate 13,351,834 of NC_058108.1, read as the reverse complement.
GGCTCGGCGCTCTTCTTCACTGTTTTAGTCCGTCGTTTACTCTTATCACTAGAACAGAGGCCATAACACCCAGAGTTTAGATCATGAGGGGGGAGCATGTCTCTCAACTTAATCCTTAAGATGGTATTTTTTTAATAACAAGTATGGATAATGGTACATTTATGGCAATAAATATGCTCTCCATGCAATGGTACTCATGAAAGGGACCCACAATGACCTCACCTTCTATCAGGCAGGAAGTACATCTTGACATAGGGGTTCCGAGGTCGTCCGTCTGGTCGGGGTGGCAGGTCTATGGCTTGAAGGACGTTGACGATCAACTGATGGCCCACTTTGTCATACCACAGTTTCACCTGTAACAATTTGTGAAGAAAGTGAACCTATACCCATATCTATACACATCAACAAGAGGTGATATAGTATTTCAACTCCAAATCCCCAATGTATTCCCTTGCCCCTTCCCCATTCTCTTCCAGGTACTCACAGAGAGCTGTCCAGGCAGTACCAGAGGAAGGTCTCTGAGGGTCCCGGGGCTGGTAGGGGACATCACTGATATAGAAGGACGGTCCATTTTCTGTGACTCAAAGGAACTGGAGCCTGCTGAAGGATGGAGAGCACACCAGATGTTGTTATAAACCATAAGAAAAGGCACTACCAAGATTAGAAAGAATAAGCATTACGTCAAGTCTAGAGTCTCTTATTTCTCTTCAGAACCTACTTACATAGACAATAAACTCTGGTAATAACATACAGTATATTGGCAATAAAGCTGCCCACATAACCACTTACTAGATTCTAGAGGAGGGTGGGATGACTCTGGGATTCTTGGGATGTCTCTGTGAAAAACAAAAGAGAATTGCTGAACTTGAAATTTACTATACATACATAAAGCTACTTGGAATATAAAGACACAATCAGGACTTCAGTGAACATTCATCTTTGAAAAATGAATGAGTAGCAGGCTCATGTCAACCAACAGTTACATGGTAGGTATAAGAAGAGCAAGCAGTCAATCAAATGCACATTTACATTTTAAACATAGTGAGTAGTAAAGGAGAAAAGGATAACTGGAATGAGGGATATTTGTCTTGGATGTTCAGGATTTCAAGGAAGGCATGAGGGGAGGGGGTACCACCCATCAAATCAACACTACTTACTGATATGCTCTATACACTTTTCTCAAGAAGTTTTTGGACATAATTCGGTGGATAGAGCTTTTAGATAAAGGAAGGAGACATATCAAAAGTATCTGTCAGAAAAAAAATAAAACCATCACTCAGGTAGTTTATATGATCATTATTACACATATTTATCTTACCCGATAGGTCTTGAAACAACAATTTCCACTTGAGGCTCAGCCTTGGATTCAAGGATAATATTGTACACTTCTTTCTTGGTTGCTCCTGGCAACGACTTCCCATTCCACTGCAACACCTCATCACCTGGAACCGAGATGGCCAACATACATAGTGATGATCCAGCCTGAGGCTCATCATTGCATTTGCTGACAAAGACTAAAGTAAAGTAGGTGCTCTCAGAGAATTAAACTTAAACTTAAAAGTGGCACTGAAATTTGAATTCTGCTCACTGTTTCATATATGGAAATATAAACTATAAAGATACTGCAGCTAGGTAGCATATTTTTCTTTCAAAAGAGGTTAAAATTTTATTTGTGGAAACAGCTTCTTATTCGTGGACACAGCTTCTTAGCTTCATGCTACTAGATGGACCTTTCCCATGTCATCAGACCATGGAAGCCACATATGCCATGAACGTTGATGCAAGATGTTTTCCCGCTTTTTCAATAAGCCAACATAGCATTGGCATTCAGCTTTAAGCCATCTAGCCGTTATAACATTCAACATCTTGGATGACTTGCCAGCAATCTAGGCTAAATAGCTTCAACTCAGAAAATGGACACTCCACTTCTGAAATGGAAGCTAGTTAGCCTGGTTTGCTTATGTTAACACAGATTCCCAGTAGATTTGATCAAATTCCCAAGGTAACATATGGAGTAGTGACAGGGCTACTTGTTGCTATGAGTTTTGACAGTCTGGTCATTTGCCATCACCACATGTGGACCCATGAAAGAGAGACCACTAACACGAGTTAGACTCCGTTGGATACTGTGTAATAAACACAGTGCTGAAAGTGATGACTCAGTTTGTGATGTCATAACATGAACGAAAGATAACATCAAGTGGTAATCAGCGCAAATGTTAGAAAGTTAGAAAAGTGGAAGTTAGTTTGCTAGATTCCTCTTTCTGCATGTGATACAAACTTAACAGCACAATGGATCCTCCAAAATATTGAATGTTGTAAAGAGATAAGGGATATTATGGACTATTTTTTGTGTCTGCCCACAAAGATATTGCACCAATCTCATATCCACACTGTCAGTCAGTACTACAAATTCATGCCCCCTGGAGAGCACTAAGGTAGCTGGAGATATCACAGTAAAAAATTAATGAAATTTAAAATCCTACTTTACAGTAATTTTGTACATTACACAAGTCAAAAAAAGCAGAGATATATGTACCGACTTCTGATCGTTTCAGTTCAACTTTAAAAGTCAGCTTCACAATTATACTGTTATCAACCAAGTATACACAAGGTACTACAGCATCTTCTGCTTAGGAACAATATGTTCAAGGGATTCGCACCTGCTCGTAGGTGTCCCACGACATCTGCTAGGCTGCCTTTCTTGACTTTGGTGATGAAGGCCCCAAGTCTCCCTGTCTCTGTCATCTTTCCTCCTACCACCTGCACACAAAGGGGAGACAAAAGAATGGAAAGGAAAAGAGGTACATGTTGGCAGGCTTAATGGCATTTTCCTGTTTTCTGCAGGACGCAGTAATTGCTCAACAGGAACTACTCTACACACAGGTGTCTTGGAATACTCTTCAGCGTTCAATGTCATCCAATAGTATACTACAGCTTTCACAGGAATTACACAGCATTACTATTCCTGTTTTCATTCTTAACATGATCTGTTTTCTCTGTAAATTCTCTTCATCTGGCATTCCACTAAATCTAAAACAGACACTAACAAATTATTTATAGGTTTGGTTTTTACACAGGTCTTAATGTGAATGATTCCCTGCTTACTTTTAAGCCGAGGAGAGAGCCAGCTTCACGGGGCATGGCAGACCTCTTGCTTAGCGTGATGCGTCCAATCAGGTGATCACCCTCTTTGGATGGCTGCCATGTAACTGGATGCTACAGGGACAGAAGATAGAGAGGACAGTTATGAGGAGGTGTGGTGAACAAAGGAGGGAAGAATGAAAAAAGCAGAAAACAGAGAGGAGGAAAGGAAGGACAGGTTGAGAAAAAAGAGAAAGAAAGAAGTAAAGAGGGCCTGGAGTGACACATTAATGCTGTTGTTTCAGTTTTTGTTTCATGTTTCATTGTTTCATTGTTTCATGCACTTTGAAACTTGCATGTGTCTGCATGTGAGGACTACATGTAGGTGTATGTAAGTGCATCATACAAAAACTGTGAATCTGCCATGTTTTGCTGAAACTTACATGCCACACTGCAGGATCTAGAGGATGACAGTCCCAGTCACCTGCAGGGAGACAGAGAAAGATTGAGAGAAAATAGTTACTTGGTCTCTGTCAGCACGAAAAAGGTATGTACAGTAAATTTATATCATACTCTAAGGTCCATGGACCCCATTGGAAATAATTTGCTATAAATTACTTGCCCCAAGCTGTGCAATAAAATAATACACCTTGGGACAAAGGCAGCTAATAAACTGAAGGCTGTACCTCTCTCAAATGACACCATGAGGAGGAGAATTGAAGAACTCTCAGTTGATATTCAGTCACAGCTACTGGATTGATTGTGTTCCTGTGAGAAATTTTCTATTCAGCGGGACAAATCAACAGACATTGCCAGCACGGCTTAGTTGATTGTTTTGGTTTGCTATCCGTGGTAAGGGAACATTTTGGAGGACTTTCTGTTCTGCAAGGAGGTACCTGGGAGGACAACGGTTGAGTACAAATGCTGTGAAGTTGAGTCCAAATGCAATTTGAATAAAGTGACCCTCTGTTTAAAAGTATATGTGGTATTAACATGATTCAAATTGAAACATGTTTATTTTTAGCACTATGACACAGGTCTGAAATATTTATGTAGGTTGAAAATTTTTAGAATACAAATAGTTCCAATGGCATCTAACAGTACAAATGGTAGTACACATATGCTTAATCAATGTTATGATTATGAAGGGGTCCTTGGAAAAACCCTGGCCCCTGGCCCCAAAAAGTTTGAGAACCCCTGCTCTAAGGCTTCAATTCCAGGTATGAAAGACTGAGAAAGATATGTCTCAAATGAGACAAAAGAAAGATTAGGATACAGTTTAGGGTAATGTTGTCAGGGTGTCCCCCAATCATCAATTCATTTGTTTGAAGTTTGTCATAGAATCTACTATATATGGCACTCTGGATAAGATACCTCATTGGTTTATATTCCCATTGTTTATCTTGCCCTCCTGACACACTGGGCACTTCATACACATGGTATGGGACCGTCTCCTCAGGCTGGCTGGTATGTCGGAAACCAAGACGCTTATTACTCGACGAGGGACATCTCCACAAACTTTGACACTAAAACACTGGCTCAACTATACTTGACCTTATGTCATATGAACTCATTGGATAGATTCAACTAATTCTACCACTGTTGGTTCATGGACAGATGGAATAGGATTTGCCACTTACTCATAAACAGTTTTATTTTTAATTACTATTTTAATCCATCATCGTAAATGACAGAACTTTTGTTTATTTCTATTTTTTCCTTCATTTTTGTATTTACACTTCCAGAACCTGTGCCTTTTCTTTTATGTCCCATGCAGGGGAGGTAGGAGGGGATTTGCTGTTTGTTCAACACCCAAAAAAATCCATTAACATAATAACAAAGGAAAAGAAGAAAGAGGGGGGAAAGTAATGCAATATTGCAATTAATTTATGCAAATTGCAAAATACACTTCAAATATACTTCCCTAAATGAAATCATAATAAAAATCTATCTATAAAATTCAATGATGTAATGTACAGTGCTCACATACATAATATGTGCATACAAGATTTTTTTTTAAAAATTATCTCTTAGGGCTGCAGGGGATCCATAGTTACATAAGTATTCCAACTTCTACATAACTGATGAAACTCCCTGACTTTAATTGTTTGGAATACACCTCACTTTTAAATTGAATGTTAAATAGAAGTTAAAACAGCCATAAATAAATAAAAGTTATACAATAAGCGTATTGAAAAAAGGCAACACAAGAAGTCTTGGAGAGCTGATATAAAAAAAAGAGAAAAAAAATTTCATTCATAGTCAGATGAAGTCACTTTGCTTCAAGCTGGTTTGTCAAACACTCATGCAAGAGCCTGTCCAGGGGCAGAGACACCAGTGACTGTCAGTGTATCCCAGCTCTCATTAACACTGACAGATGGTCAGCTCAAGTACAGGAAGTTACAGTAACTGGCCCAGCATCAGATCAGAGCAGCCTGTGAGATTCATGGCCAGTATTCCACCTCAGGAATAAAACAACAGCATAATGACATCAGACAGGGATTTAAAGGCTCTCAGGGGACTTTGAAGAACTTCAGTTTTAAGGTAAGTGAAATGTGCGTGCCTGGCACAGAGTGAGGCCAATGATTCAGCTGAAGTTCATGGCAAAAGAAAAACAGGAAGGAAGTGAATGGAGCTTAAACTTAATGGAAAAAAAGAACACATCCATAAGTCAAAAAAACATTTATATTAATATTCAGTGGGAACCAAAGGGAAAATGACTGCTCTATCTGACAGGTTAGCCAATAAGAGCATAAGTGATGGAGATAGTGGAAATCAGGAGAAAAAAAAGTCTGAGTAGACATGACTGTAGTGCTGCTAATCTGAAATCTTAAAGTCCACTGAGAATGCTTGAGAGGATAAATGTTGACTCCACACTTTGAACTGCTGAACAGGCATTTTTGGTTTTGGAGGATGAACACACTGGGCAGATTACAGAATCTGGGCTGCTCTTCTAACTGATGCTACATCAAAGCATCGGCTCTTTGCAGGTATTAATGTAGTATTGTTCTTGATAAATACTCTGTGTGTGTGTGTGTGTGTGTGTGTGTGTGTCCTCCTCCACTGCTCCATCTGCTACTTCACCATTTGCTGGAACGAAAATGAACAAAATCCCACACACAGCCTCTAACATCACATAAACAGAAATCTCTACATCACATGATCTTGAACTCCCATCAACTCTCCTCCTCCACATGGCCTAAAAAAACCCTAAATACCAACATGTGCTAATTTGATTAAAAAAAAAAAAAAGTCTTCTGTCTTTAACATAATTTCTACTATCAACACAATTTACTCATTCAGTGTAATTAATATCAACCAGGTTTTCTGAGTTCAATTTATTCTAAGCAAACCAAACTAAAGCAGGTGTATGAATTATGCTAGCAAGCTAGGCTAAGAAAAATATCAAATAAAATGACGAACCTTTCACAACACATTGAAGGTCTGCTTCACAATGGCAGTAAAGTAAAATAAACGATACAATAAGTCCATAAAAATATTATTAGAGATGAGAGGAGACATGTCTGTTATGGAATTTGCTGGGCCTAACAGTGTCCACAGACTGAGACTACTCAACAGGTGGGGATCATGACAGACCAAAGGTCATAGATTTGAATCTTGGAACAATTAAAAGGCATGTGTCAGCAAATGTTCTTTAATTTTGCTGCGTAACACTGTATGCCATCATGTTACCAAAAATAAATAATGTACATTCATACAGAATTGATATTTTTGTTTTGTTTGTGCTAATGGTAAGAAAGGAGTCTGTTCTGTCATCAACTTTAAAAGGTTTTGCACAAGCGTTTCTTTGGTTTCATTATGTAGCGCAGTCATCATGTGAAACTCTGTTTACTTTGTTAGTGAAGACACTCTTGTGTGATAAAACAGCAGTATATGTCAATCTGCATTTATGTGTGAATAAGAGAGAATCTTACTGTTGCAAAGAATATATTACCTGTTTTGTTCAAGAGGATAATTTTGCCTTTAAGTCATATTTTACCTACTTCTATAATGGAAGATATAATGTACTGTAAAAATGGGACTACTGTTTTTATCAGTAGTATTGTTGCGATATAGCTTACGATCATCAGCGGCAGTACTGGGTCCACTGTGACTGACTGGGCAGCACTCCAGTCACTGAGAAAGGAAGAAATCCTGCACCATCTTTGATTCTACATGGATATTATTAACTGGACACAGGAAGAGATTTTTCTTGGTTGGAGTGATTTGTGTTGTTTGATACTTTGCACATGCCTAATGTCATTTTTTCCTACTTGGAAGGTTGTTAACATCACTGCCTACTATCATCCAATGAGTTTGTATTTTCAATTTATCATAACAATTGTAATTAACCCCTGAGTGACTGAATACTTTGATTTTGCTTTTCAGGATCATGGTTTGTACTATGATGGTGCTGGATCAAGACTACAATAAAGATTGATATCAGAAAAAAATAAAAATATCAATTCTGAGCATCAGGTTTTGGCATGAGTACCTCAGAGATAAATAGCAGTTTGCTATTTGCACTGATATTCTACATTCCTGAAAAGGCAGACGACACACTGCACACTGAGTCAAAAGGCTGTATTACAATGCCACAAGACCTGTTGTCTTATAACTGACTCAGTTTTCTCAACTATAAAAAAAATCTCATTCCACATCATCGCTTTTGCTTGCTGCACCTACAGTATAGCAAAGCAAGTTCATGTTCATGCTCATTCTCTGTGGACCATTAAAGTAATTCTGGAATATTTCATACAGGCCCACTACACACAATAGTGGCTAAAATGAAACACACTGGGACCAAGTGTCATCCCCGACAGAAGACTTCCCCTTCCATTTCCTCAGAACCATTATCACTTTGTTTTTTTTCTTTACACCACGGAAGTAACCCAGTTACACTGAATCGCTCCCTCCTTCCATTTTACTTCAAACACTGAGTCAAAGCTGCTGTGTCATTAAAGGCCCAGTCTGGAAGATTCACTGGTATATACGGTGGGTTGCAATTTATTGGGCAGAATGTGAAATACTGTGTGTGAATACTGTTTTACAGTAATTTTGAAGAGAATCAACTGTTCATACATGAATATTACATAACATCCTCTTATACATCATGTCTGTTTTGTGATAAGTGTTTAAAAATCACAGTTTGTAATCCGAGAAATGTGTACGCATAACCTCAAACCTCAATTCTTGTGTGCTGCATTTAATCCATTTATTGTCAAGCCTTTTTACATGTCAAATATAGTTGACTCACTGTATAAAAATAACATTAACATTTACTACATAATGTCTAAGGCAAAAAAGGTATTCAACCTCATAACGAGTTATGATTATGTATACCGCATGGTTTAAAAGTTGCACTTTTACCCTTATTCAAAAGTCTTGATCACACAAGTTTTGTTTGTCGGTCCACTTACTTATTACTTAGTTTTACATTTACAACCACTGGGGCTATTGGGTTGGGACTGGCTGCAACTACTTTAAGAAGTTGGATTGTGCACCATTATAAATTATGGCAATCACATTCAAATGAGGTTGATCACCATCCATACCAGTCATTTCATTGTGAGGCTTTCAAACAATTATTTGACACTGTGGCACTTCAATTGCAGACAACATTTATAATCATGTTATATAAAATAACATGAGCTCGCATGTATATTGTATCTCATAAACCTGCAGTAACAGTAACTCTTAATTACTCTCTAAGTATTTATCAAGAACAATACTATGTTAAGTACTCAGTAACTGACACCAAAGCATAACCAAAGTCTAGACTTGAAATAATGTCACACAACAACATGCATTTTCTGCTAAAAACAGAAGAAGAAACCTTGACCCTATGCGTCTTTAGCCATCTCACTTAATCTGATGAATTTACAGTATGTAGGGATACATACTGAACAATATCCTGCAAAACTGGCTTCATGCCACAGATGAGAATAAAAGGAGTCATGCTGTTTCAAGGCCCAGCTAGCTAAAGAGTGTTTAAAACAGCTAATAAACCCAATCCACACCATCTACCCATAACCATTCCCTGAGTTATAGTAATCTGGATTAAAACATCTGGAACAGGCCCCTTCTGTGACCGGTGAGAGAGATAAGCTGATAGAGCACAGTTAACTCTACCTACTGCCTCCTCTAGAACTCAGAGCCCCCTGCGTGGCTTATCTTAGCATAGCCGAACATTGCTTCTACCAGCGGTGAGCTGCAAAAAACATTGGTAGCGAGGAGCCAGAAGTGACCAGATAGCATGCAACCACAACGGGCTTGATTTTAGCTGGTGGTCCATGGTTGGGTGGTGCAGCTGGCTGTTTGCAAAGCATTACGTAGCAAGAGAGCCACTGACCTAATTCCACAAATCTGCTGGCCTAAATCACAGGGACTCTCCAAATAAATGAGAACTGTCCTGAGAGCAGCAGGGTTTAGCCACAGCACAGAGGTGTAGATGACACACAGGGATAGAAATGCACTGTGCACTAGGTGGGTGCTTCATCCTGTGAGTCATCATATAGTTTTACAGTCCGAAATTAGAATGTGTTGGTATTAGAATAATCTTATGAGCTAAAATATGTCTTGCTTTATTGTTTTCAGTATCATGATTCTCCTACAAAGGCAATTTTAGATGGGCTAGGAAGATATGACGATACGGAGAGGTGTTCTTATTGTATTTAGCTGTTTTAGGATTATTGAATCTTGAACCCATCATTCATTTGAAAAACAGTTCTTTCCTGTCCAATTGCTCAGTCAGGATCTTTCTATCTCTCAGGGTATCAGTGGCAGGTCGGTTACAATTAGCCATCACTCCTATTACTGTTATGAATCTAATCCTGCCCACACTGTACTGGGCATACAGTAGGTGATACAGGCATAATCTGAAAGTGATCTTGACAATGATGAGAATGCAACGAATGCAGAGATCCCTTCTGTTTCAGCTAGACAGTATGAGGATCATATGTGGAGATTATGGATGAACATGTGAGCTAGGTGAGAGCTGCTGTGGCTCATTACCAAGTTTTGGTGACTAGAAAATGACATATGAGACTTGAAATGTAGCTTTAACAAATGAAAGTGAGTATTATCTAATGTAAGAAAATTGATGAAAGCAAACATTGCAAGGTATGCAAGTTCAGATAGATTTAGCTTAGTAAGCTACTGGAGTGAACACATCTGTCTGACTGACCTTTCTCGCTGACGCTTTCCATGTCCACGTCCTCACAGCTGGTGTACTCGGGCGTGGAGCCGCCCTCCTCCTCTGAGCTGCTGATGGACATCTGCCTCTTGTTGACTCCGCGCTTGCTCTTGTATGACCGTGGAGGGGGCGGCCGCAAAGACTCCGACTGGTCCGAGCTCTGAGAGTCCTTCCTCAGCAGGTTATCCCCACCTTTGTCCCTTGGTGTCCGTGTTATACCAGGCTCTAGGCGGCCCTTGTTCGGGCCCCAATCTGGAGGCACCGGTCCCCCAGGCTGGGGCCCTGATCTCACACCACCCACAGCAGGTGGAGGTCCCCCTCCAACCCCCATGGTCCTATCCACAGAGTAAGCTTGGTGGTTCTCCAAAACGGCCTTGCGGTCTTTCTCCCCACCCCCTCCTCTCCTGGCCAGACGGTTTTCAGGCACCTCCCCTGCACTGCCTCCTCCACCACCTCCACCTCCTTCACCAGGCCCTAGTCCGACTTCATTGATCGCCAGATCACTGTGCCGTCGTTCATGGCGGACCTTGGAAACCTTAGCATGCATGCGCATCTCCTGCTCCTCTTTCTGTGGTTTAACTGGGTATCGGGCAAGGTTGGGGTCACTACGGTAACGGTTCTGGAACTCCTCCTCACGGCGTTGGCGCTCCCTCTGCTCCTCATCCTCTGGGCGTCTGCGGTGTGTTTCTAAACGACCCAAATTCTCCTCCCCATCCTCATAGTCCTGAGAATGGATCTTCTCCAGCCTTCGACCATCTCCTAACCGTCTCTCTCCTCGGTCCCCGGGGCCTACCCGCTCATCCAGGGATGACTGAGACGGCAACTTCCCAGCAGGCCTCCGGCCACTACCACGCCCCATGCCTCCCTTACCATTTTGTTCATGAAGGGAAACTGGCCTTTTCCTGGATAAGAAAGGGATTCATTATAACATATAGTCTACATACACATAAGCACAGGTGCATCATTTCCATTACAACAGGTGAGCAATGTTGGCATTTGTAATATGAAAAAATGCTGAGAAATGTGTTTTGTACAGGAATAGACTGCACTAAGAATGTTCCCATATTTGCAAATATATTTGCAAAACCTTCTTATTTAACTCATCCATCAAATGAAAACAAAAGGGACTGAATCAAAGACCTCTCAAGACTAAAACCTGTGACCTAGCTTTTACATTGGTTAAGCTAGAACAGACACAGATATATTCTTTTTTTTACCCCAGGGATTAAAAAAACAATGAGAGCTTCAGCCAGCCTATCTTTCACAGTTAAGAAAAAACATGGTTTCTATTTTCCAATCCTCCAATTCCCTTCATGTTAATGAATAAAGTTATACACACACCAGATACAAAAAGTACACACACACCCCAGTTTCACTTATAAAACATGCTCTAATGGCAGCTACTGTGGTGTAAAATTGGAATACATCACAGAATTTGGGTTCAGTGTATCATGATGTCTTACTTTTCTCTGGGTGGTTCACTTTGGGAGCGGGAGCCGGGCATGGTGTCAGCACCCTTGGCAGCAGTGACACCAGTGGGCGGCTGTGTCCCGTCTGGCAGGCCTGTGTTGGAGTTGGTAGAGGGCGGGGCTTGGGACCTGGAGCGGAGTAGCTTCCTGTCCCGTTGGGCCTCACCTCCCGTGGCTGGGTCGGTCAAAGAGGTGCCCAGGCTCCCAGGCCGCACCCCTGACCCCGAAAACCATTCTCCTGATTTGGTGAGAATCTCTTGCTGCTTACGGCACAGGTTGCATACCCACATTACCTGTAAGGGTTGAAAGGACAAAAGCGTTTGGCAAGCTGGGTTCAGCAGCATTAATTAAGGACATTAAATGAGTGGAATACCTAACAAAAAGTGGTTAAGCATGCCTGTGACACAGAAATCTGAGGTATTGTCAACATGTACACAACACAAATTTTATTGAACATTGAGCCTAGCACCAAACAAGTGCAGCAGTATTTAACTTTATTAAGGTGCAGATTCAGTTTCTTTCTAGACATTAAGAACTCTTGTGAGGCAAACCAGCATCTGTCAACCACACAACCTCTACAAACCTTTTATAGCATTTTTCAGTTCATATACGTAAATGCCATTAGCTCTGCCTTTTTTAAAAAACAAAAAGAAGAAGAAAACAGAATTTCCACCAAAGTCTCCCCTGCATGACTCCCTCCTCTGCTCCAGCTAATCAAATATTAAAGAGCACTCAGATATGACAGACTGTGCAGTTTTACCATTTCAACATATCCATTATCTGTGAACATAGCTTAGCAAAGGCTATGGCACAGTTCTGCACTGCTATTAAGAAAATAATACTGAACCGGCTTCAGAGGTTGTGTCACTGCCCTGTAGGCTCTAATGCTGTGAATTTTATTGTAACCCATTAATAAAAAGTATTACTTTTAAATTAATCCATTATACTCATGTTGATGATATAACAAAAAGATCTAAATTTGGAAGGCTACAAACAATATAGTTAAATTCCAGTTACAGATGAGAAAGGAAAGATGAGCTCCAAATAGTATTGAACTGTTTATATAAATATATTGTTTTCATCTGAAAGGATAAGAAATGATTGAGACAGATTTGTGTCAATTCTACACATCTAGTTAGTGCATAACTTTTGCAAACACATGTGATTTATTGTGATTCAGCCTCTAAAATTCTATAAAATGCACCATCACAATGGAAGATTGATGATTACTGACATGTACAGTATGGAAATGATAAAAATTAATTTCATCCTTTAAATTGAACCCATAGACAACATCAAATACTCACATGTAGCCATGGCTACAGAATACCACCTCACTTCAACAGCACAAAAACAGGATTTATCTCCCTCTGTATTTATAATCCCAGCGGTTTATTTTTCTGAGAATAAATCCAAATCAAAGGGGGAAAACAGTCATCCCTCGTATTCCACAGCAGAACCTTGGCACAAGTTGAAAACACAACACCTCTGGGACCTCTGGAAACCCCAAAATGTTACTCCTTTACGGCCAGTGGGTTGGACTGTTAGCAGTCGGTATAGCAGTTAGCAGTTAGCCTTCAGCGCACCAAAGCACATTCATCATGGCCTGATTGAATCCTAGTTGGCGCATGTCCAGACTAATCTAAAGTAAATCAGCTGCCCGCACGGCCCACAGCTGTCGGGCAGCCGCCCAGCCACACACTACAGTCTCTTTCTCTCTCTGTCTTTCTCCACCTCTTTACCTCAGCTGAGGGGCCACAGATTATCAGTGGCCAGTAATCCTTTCAGCTCTTCACCATTATTCAACTCATCATCAGCAGACAATACCAGCTCTCAATTCATAACTTCTAACCTATAGCCCCCCTTCTCCATCATCCCCTTCAGGCAGAACTCAGAACACAGGTTGAAGATTAAGCCCATTGGCCCCAACCCCCCTCCATCCCTTCCCAGTGTATGATGGGATATAAGCTACCTTATATATAGTATAATTTACTGAAATGAGGGCACCAATTACACCCTTCAAATTTCCTCCAAATGGAAACAGTCATACCATTCTTCACATCTGGATACTTGTTAAACATCAAACTACTGGAGCAGTTTCTAACTCTTTAATGTGAAGAGCCATAACCAGGGCCAGGTATTGGTTGAAATCTTGGTGTACTGGTTCTGATATGATACCATTTTCAATACCTTACTTTACATGTTTGTCTACAAAACAGTTACTTTATTTTTTTTATAAAATAAGCCCACTCTCCAAAATAAAAAAACTGTAATGTAAAAGCTATTTATAGCTAGTAAATATTTGATTTGATTCTGAGCTCTGAAATGCTGTGAGTGTGTCTGCAGGAGGCATTGAAACCACGCCCCAACTGATAGCCTCTGAGCCTCTGAACTTAACAACTCTCATGCCGAGCACCTTTAAAAAATATATACAATTTGAAATAGTCCTTGTTTGTAGGTGTAAGATAAGCAACATGGATGACATTTTAAAAATAAAGCAACACTAGGAACCACTGTTTAATTCAGCACCTATTTTGTAGATAAATTTGGACTTGTTTCAGTAAAAATGCAACTTAAATGACCAGTTAAAGCTGGAGTGTGGGACTTTTGTCTCCCCCTTCTGGCAGTGAGTGTAATTACAAAAACACTGTTGACACGCCCTTACATCATAGGCTCCATCATAGGCTGGATAAATTGTTTTGAGGGTCACACAACCCCCACAAAATTAATCCTTTCACTATGAGAATTTTATCCATTTGGTCGATAACATTTGGAAAGTCAAGAGGAGCAGCACAATTAAATTACTTTATCTAAATTCAAGTTAGCAGAGAGCTAACTGAAGGTTAGCTGCCCGGCTGGCAGAAGTTTCTGGTGCACTCTGCCCATAGAACATCCACAGTATGCATTCATCCAGGAATGTCACACCTGACACCAGATTTAAAAACTCCATACACTGTGAAATACAGAGAGATTTATCTGGCAGTGATAGGCTAAATCAACATTGTGTGAACTTGTTTGGCAAAGGGTTGAATGTAACAAATGTTCATTTATATGTAAAAGTTCCACACTGGTGGTTTAACAAGGGATCCATTACCAATCATCATTATGTTAAATTGTTGTTTTTTTCAGGGCGGATACAACAGCTAATGACTCCGGTAAGACCAGAGGGGCGTGGGGGACTGTGCATTTATGTTAACAAAACTTGGTGCACGGACAATGCCATTATCAAGAGGTACTGCTCTGCTAATCTAGAATATCTCAGAGTTAAGTCCAGACCTTTCTATCTGCCCAGAGAGTTTACACCTACTGTTGTGACTGCATTAGCATTAGCATCCCCCAGATGCTAATGCTTAGCTTGCAATGAAAGAATTGCATGCTGGCACTAGCAACAACAGACTACACACACCCAGCTGATGCTAAGGTGTTCTAGTTCTTATAGTGTTAGGTGAGGGGTTTGTTACATCATCGATCCGCTACTTCAGGCCCGCCCAAAAAATCCTGAACACAGAAATGGTGAAAAACAGTTCTAACTCTACAAGTTGTATGTAATTTGTCTTTTCACATGTTTTCAGCAATTATTTTCTAACATGTATAATGTGTTTAAAAAGAAATTTTGCAGACTTTTTTATGCTCTTGGCTGCATGCGTTCAGACAACATTTAACATAAAACTTGGCTGCTTTGTTAGTTGCTGAAAAATAAATAATCATACAAGGATTCCAGAATTACTGTAGTTCTGGGAAAATTATTGCACATTCAAATCCAGACCACGCCACACCAAGAACTTGGATAACTGTTTGACACTGAAACCATGCCAAACAAAAATTTCGAAACATGGTCACAAAGATAACAATTAATAATACATTATTGACATAATTAATGTCCGATGAATAATTGAGTTGGCTTCAAATCAGCTCCGTACTATTTCACTTGTATGAAGAAAGTTTGAAACTATGACATGTAAAAATCATTGTAGGTTTTCTAGATTTTAGGAATTATTTATGTGTGCAACATTATATGTGATGTAACTGTAACTGTGTTCATTCACTGTTTCATTCACTTTGAGATATGAACGTCCGCCATGTTTCATTACCAAATATGGGACTATTCTGAAGATTCATCATTTTAGCATTATGTTACATTTGACGTTACATCATTCACTGTGATAATGAGTGGGGGTTGCAGTGAGCAGAAGGTTTGCCGTGGAAATTACTTTTCTAGATGTGTGTTACTGAAAAAAATAAAGATAATTGAGCCTTGCTTAATGTTGTCTTCACTTCCATCAATATCTACCGGCATCTAATCACAATTCTTGCCATCCCCATGTGGTATTTTTGAAGCTGCCATTGCCCTTACGTGAAGTTCAGTTTTTTCTGAGCCTACACATGTAGCCTTATGTATGCCCCTTAACGCATGGTCTATGAGAATCTATAGGTTGCTATGCTAGTCACTGCCAATGGAGAGGAGTAAAGGCTGTAATCCACAGGCTTAATCCTCAAATGAGAGCATCATATAGAGCAACGCACATCATGGGACCGCTGTTCATGGCCCTCTGTGTTCTCAACCAAAAGAGAGACATTAAAAACAGATCTCATTTTCTAATGGCACGCCTCCATGTGTTTGTTATGTGCCTTAAAGCCTACACTGCACATGGGGGGAGGGTAGTAAACAATAAAGAAGTTATAGAACACGTGCGTGCGCGCACACACACACACACACACACACACACACACACACACACACACACACACATACACACACAAACAAACAATATAATACATATAATCCTTCAGTGGAACGATTGAGCTTTGTGTTCCTGGACAGCCTGGAAGATATTGTAGGGGGAATTAATTGTGTGTGTGTGAACTGTGTGCATGTATGTTTGTGTCTGTGTGTGTGTGTGTATGTATATAAGATGCACAAGCCCAGCCCTATAGTGTGTGTGTGTGTGTGTTTGTGTGTTTGCGTGTGTGTGACACATGTATTTTCAGTAGTGCTTGCTGCCGGACCAGCCGGAGCGTGATGTCAAACCCTCAGCTAAGCCGACCAATCAGCAGCCTCCGTCCAGAGGCAGCCCACTCTAGTGTCACCTCGAGTTCATCTCGCTGCCTCACTGCACGCTGTGGAGCGCGATGTGCTGTGAAAATGTGTGTGCGTATGTATATGTGGGCCATTTCTGAAACCTTCTTGCCTAGAAGAGTGTGGCGTGGGCGACTGCCTGTAGGCGAGATGTGTGTGTGTGTGGAGAATAAGCAGCGCCATCTCTATCATGTAATAATGTCAACCTCCTTCTGCCTAAAAATGTGCTTCTCCATGGTAACCAAATCACTGAGAAGAGCCAGTGAGAGAAAGGGGGACAAAGCAGTGTGTTTGTGTGTGTGTGTCTGTAAAACTGAGAAAGTCAGTCAGTACTGAATGACAATGACAGAAAAGAAAACTAAAAATCTGCATGAATGCTATTTTGACTGCATCGCATTTGCTGCTGCATTTAACAAGCATCTCTATCTGATATGAAACTGGCCACAGATTTTCCCTTTCCTTTTTCTTTGCTTTCGTTCCTTTCTTTTTTCCCTTCCTGGCCTTTCCTTTCTTGTCTTCTCTTTTCTTTCTTATTCCTTTTCCCTCTCTTTTTCTTTCATTCTGTTCCTGTCATTTCTTTCCTTGCCCTTAATTTGTTACTTTCTATTCTCTTCCTTCTCTTTCCTTGATCTTTATTTCCTTTTCTTTATTTTTTCCCAACCCTTTCACTCTATTCCCATTTTTCCTTTCCTTTCCTTGCCCTTAATTTCCTTTCCTTTCATCTTCTTTTCTCTCCTTTCTCTTCCTCTATACTCCTATACTGTATTTGCTTTCATTTAATTTACTTCCTTTCCCTCTCCTTTTTTCCTTTCCTTTCCTTGCTCTTAATTTCCTTTTGTTTCCTACCCTTTCCCTTCTCCTCCTTTCTTTTCTTATTCCCCTTTATCTCTCCTCACCTTCTAGCTCAGCTGACACACCTGGCTGACTTGACAAATGAAGTCACAACACACCTGTCACTCATACTTCTCTATCCCATTCCACCTTCCCTTCATCTCCTGCCCCCAGCGCTGTTCCATCCATCTGCTGACAAAATGGTGAAGGCATGCATCGCTGCCGCAGCTCTGCAAGCAGCAGCTAACGGCAAGAACAGCATTCATTTAGGCCCAAATTGTGTGAACATCAGCTTTTCCTTAAATGGGCAGAATAGATGTGAGCCTTGGGGGTGGTGGGCGGTTGGGAAGAGGTGGTTTTGCTTTCAGTGAGCATGTGCAGTGACCCCACCCCCCACATACACACCTCGACAGAATGACACATGAGGCAGTGCTGGATGTAAACTGCCATCATTCAGGGAATGGTAAATCCTGAATGGTGGGGAGAAAGACGACCGCAAAAGACATAATGCTCCATTTCCTCTAATAAGGTAGTAGATCAACTCTGCAAGCAGGCCAAATGCATTCAGTGGTGAGGGAGGCTGAAAGAAAAGCAGAGCTGTTTTGGCTGTAAATCCACGCTGGTTTTTTTGATCTCAGGATCGCAAAGAAAACTCTCACTGATCTCAGTGCCCTACATCACTACACTTTATGAAGACCAAACTTCAGCCTTGGGGGGGGGGACACTCTGCAGCCACACATTTCTCCGTTCTCTGTTTAGCGTTGTCAGGTTAGGCTAAGCCATTGTTGCTAACTTTGGAGTTAACCCCCTTCATTTTTCCAGCGGTTGGGGAAGCAACAGACAACACTTTTCTTGTGAAGCAAAGCTACAGCATATATTAACTGACACAATGTAGCCTGTACTGTACATTTACTGCCAGATTGACAACTTACTGCTAACCTTTTCCTCTGCTCAGCTTGCATTCACCATCACTTTTCTGCTGCTCTCACATTACGCACTGCCCTATTCCTTAAAGGAGCTACGCTACCAAGAATTTCTCAGGCAACGACACAGAGGCTGACTCATGTTTTGAAACAGCGCTTCACAGAGAGGCCTCCAATGAATGGATATTTGGTGTCATTTTTGGCATTAAAAAAAT
Source organism: Thunnus albacares (assembly GCF_914725855.1). Lineage (NCBI taxonomy): Eukaryota > Metazoa > Chordata > Actinopteri > Scombriformes > Scombridae > Thunnus > Thunnus albacares. The sequence goes on along the minus strand of NC_058108.1, from coordinate 13,333,040 downwards.
AAATATGCAGCCCACCAGACCTGTACCATTATAAGGCAAACACTACATAAGTGAGTAAAATTTCTCGTTTTCAGTTAGCCCTATTTGCAACCTCAGCACTCTGTACGTTACTATGTGATTGAGTAAGCAAACCTGAGGCTAAAACATTATTTTCAGTCACACTAGCAGTGTGGCTCTAGGGTTGGCAACATCAGTCTGTCAGGCTGTCTGTTGGTTGGACAGTCCACCACTTTGGTCCAGACTAAATTATGTCAACAGCTATTGGATGAATTGACATGAAATTTTGTAAATCTTTCGACATTCATAGTCCCCACAGGATGAATCCTTCTGACTTTGGTGATCCCCTGATCCTTTTCTTCTAACGCCAGACAATAAATCCTATTAACTTTCTGGATCCCTTGACTTTCCTCTAGCATCACCATGAGGCTGATATTTACGGTATAGTTGAAATTACGGTATAATTGAATGTCAGACATTCCAAATTTGGCAAAAATTAAATTTGGTGCAGACATTCATGTTCCCCTCTAGGATAATTTGTAATAATGAAGGTTAGTCCCCAATGTCAGGTCAAAATTATGTTAGCATGCTAACATACTAAACTAAGATGGTTAACATGGTAAACATCATACCTGCTAAATATCAGCATGTTAGTATTGACGTTGCAAGCATGTTAGCAAAGGCTAAAGTTATCATTTTGCTCAAAGCACCATTTTGTCTTAGTGCAACTTTGCAGAGCCGCTAGTGTGGCTGTACACTCTCAGCAGCAGATTGTATCTTTAGTTGAATTTTTATGATCTCAAAAATCTACTGTTAGCTAAGAATGATAAAATCTTTGCCCGTTGGCCATCATTTCAAGTCCAGTGGGATAAGAAATATGAGCAGATTCTCTAAACAACTTCATTTAGAGAAAAAACTTAAAGTAAACAGATCTAAAAACTGTGTCCACATACAACTACGGCAAGTACAGTATAGATCAAAGTTGAATCCACTCATGGTATGTTGAAATAGCACACAGGTTTTGAATTCACATGTGGGCTTTCACTTCTGACTTTTCAATGCGGGTGATAATAATAGGAGCTGTAACAGTATTACAGAGCACTTAGAAACATTAAAGACTTGTCTTGGGTGTTTTGCTATTGGCTTTTGCCAATTCCAGTCAAGGAAGCCCTATTATTAGACATACAGGCCGTGACTGTGAAGTCATACTGTCAGCTCCAAAAACAGGTTTTGCTGTTATGTTTGTCAGCCTCATAAGTACTATTTTCTAGCCAAGGGTTTGTGTGCAACTACAGGGAGAGAAAAACGACAGAAATAGGGATAGACAGTGAAACAGAGAGAGAAGGAGTCAAATGGAGATGCGGACAGATGATGGGAACAAAGAGAGTTGGAGTTGCGGAGGCTGCTACAGAGAGGCAGGAGATCATGGTGTATAAAAGGAGTGGAGTATAAGGAGGAGGATGAGAGAGCAGCAGGTTAGTCATCTAGTACTGAGAAACATGATTGAGATTATGCAGTGCATCCTCCCTTCCGGTAAAAAGTGCAGTGTCAGCTTGATGCAGTAAGCGAACAAGACTGTGTGTGTGGGTGTATCAGTGTGAATTGGGTGTGTGTGTTAGTGATAAATTGTAGGGACTGTGAACTAATTCAAACCGCACACACCCACTGCCAAATACTTACAAAATAGAAATATGAAAGACCTGCAACCAAACTACTAAAAACCCAAAGTTAAATTTGTGCACATGGGGGTGTAATACATACACAGATAAACCTACTGTATGTTAAATGTCTGTGTTTAGTCCCTCTACTCTGTGCATCACTCCACTGTCCATGTTGAGATCCAATTGAGATCTGATAGGTCTGTACAGCTCAAACAACCAAACATTACATCCTTCTCTCATTTGCGTGGGTCCAAAACCAAACCAAACAAACAAACAAAAAAAACGTAATAGCCATCCATGAAGCTGCGTTATTATATGAACTTTTGCTTGCTTTGCTAAATGGTTTGGTTGCAATATGAATCGCCAAGTTTCGCTTGTATACTTTTGTCGGACCAAATTGAAAGCAGACACTTGGTCTTGTCTTGACTCCATCCACGAGTGTGTTGAATATCCATAGCTTTCTTGCTGCTTTCTAGCTAGTAGCTTAGCTCATTAACTACCTAATGGCTGCCTCACCGGTATGGAACAGTCAGTCGCACATGATTATATATTTCCGTCCACGTAGTTGTTGTATGTGGATTGCCAACACAATTGCATTTACACTAGTGTTCAGTGTGGTCCCAATGCATCCCTGACCACCTCCAGAGGTTGTTTGGCTAAGCAGATCACAATTCATCCTCAATGCATCTTGGGTGCATTTACATGTGTACTTTCATGTGGTCAGGCACTATCCAATTGCAATCTGATCACCCAAAATGCATTTTAATGCAAAGTGTAAAGAGGGCAAGAGAAGGTCCAAATAAACATTGACAGAACTGATACTGTCAACACATTTATGGCTCTAGTGCATAAATACTCAATAGGTGGGAGGAATATAGGAGCTCCAGTTGATAAAGTAAAATGGCTTGTTCAAAACTAGTCGATACTAAAAAAGAGAGGTTGTACAGTGAAAAACATGCATGTTCATTTTGCCCAAGGGAAGTACGACACCTTTGTACTTGATTTGCAATGAAAGAGTGGCCATAATGAAGAGTGGGAATGCAAAATGCCACTACAACACCAAACATGAATGGTTTGAACAAAACTCTCCTGAAAACACGTACGTAATCTGAAACACTTGAAATTGTGATATCAAGACTCCAGCAGAATAATTGTGAAACATATTCATGAATACAGTAAAGAACTTGGCAGCACACTCATTAACAACAGTGTCTCCACCTGGACATCATACCTTTTTATGCTCAAGTTTAAGGACACAACAAAGATGTCATGTCTCACATTATTACAGATATGCTGTTCATGGACTGGAGTTTTTGGACTGAAATATAATCATGTACTGGACCTTTGCTGCAGTTGAAATTTATTAAAATTTCTTAAAATTTATTTACCACTAAGACTTGTATTTGAGTATCCCTGTTTTAGTGCATCAAGGTTTAATGATGCACTTGACTATCAGATTTTTGGTATGTTTGATGCCATTTGTGGCACTGCTTGGCCCAGATAATCATACAAAATCTATAATTTTGTAATAATTAGCATTAAAATTGGTAAAGCAAAATGTGCTAACTGTGCTGGCTTGGCTTGTGTTTGTGTGTCCATGTTATATGGTGTGTTCATGCATGGATGTTTTTTACATACATTTCTGTGCATCATTTTTCAGGTATATGTACTTAAATCTGCAATCTGCTGGAATGAAAATCTGGCATAACATCATCATTCTACGTGTGTGTGTGGGTTTGCATATGTGCGTGTGTGTGTGTGTGTGTGTGTGTGTGTGTGTGTGTGTGTGTGTGTGTGTGTGTGTCAGGGAACCAGCGCCTGCCTGTTCTCCACTGGGAGGCAGTGCTCCTCTACAAAGGAGACAGATTGTCAGCGGTTTGTTCAGTTTCTGGAAGCCATCTGGAGCTGACATTAAACACACATAAACAAACACTCAGCCATTACCAAGCTATAGCACCAGCAATAGCAGGGCAGCTTGACAGAGAGAGCTATGAAAAACACATCAGCTTCTTCACACATCTCAGATCTAGCTGAGCTGATCTATGGCAGCCTGAAATTGATTTACAATTGAAACTTTTGGTGTTTAATGGTTGTAAAGCAGCCCAGTGAGTGACCTTTAGTTCCAAATACTGATAATATAATAAACATGTTCTGTCAATTTATTTCAAGTTTAGGAAACCTACTTGTATATAATATGTAAAGGTGGATTTAACATGATTGTGTAACATATTGAGCTAACAATAAGGCTGAAAAACATGTTTTCCCAATGAACATTATTTTCTTTTTGAAGGATTAGTTAGATATTTTGAGAACTACACTTATTTGCTTTCTTACCAAGACTTAAATGAGAAGATTGACACTGCACTCTCAAGTCTGCCTGGTAAATATGAGTTATATAATATAATATAATATAATATAATATAATATAATATAATATAATATAATATAATATAATATAATATAATATAATATAATATAATATAATATAATATAATATAATATAATATAATATAATATAAGAGAGCCAGGCTAGCTGTATGCCTCTGCTTCCAGTCTTTATGCTAAGCTTAGCTAACTAGCAAGCTGTATCTTCATATTTACTGCAAAGACATGAGAGTGTCATCAATCTTAACATCAAAGACAACTATTCCTAGCAGTACCACTAACACAATGGGTGCATTTGCTAATGCTAGGGTTTAGGAGTTTTTTCTTTTAAGGCAATGTACCAATTCTACCTATTTAGAAGAGCCTCAGTGTTTTTCATATTTCAGCTTAGGCTCGGTCATCTTGAATCTTGGATTATAATCATGAAGTGTGCTAACTGTAAGAGGTGAGCAGTTAAAAAGTGGATAAAACTTAAACATAAGCGGGGCCTGTATGAGGGACATAAGTCAACTTCCCTTTTCTATTCCAATGTAGATGGTCTACTGCCTTACCTGGATGCATACTAGTAATACAAAGAATCCTCTTACTAACTTTTCAAGGGCTGAACAACATAAACCAAACTTCATTTCAACTCCATTTCTGACTGAGCAGTAACAACACTTTGGCAACATTTTGCAGTGACCAAGCATTAAAGGGGAAGTGGACAAAGTGGAACATATACCTGGGCCCCTCCCGTCTCCCCATGGCAAGGCTGGTCTGGTCTCAAACACACAGGCAGGGAAAGCATGCACAGGCATGAGTGTGCATTCATTATGCATTCAGATAAATGTCTATAGGGTTAGGTGCTTTCTTATATGCATGCCAGCTAAAATGCCAATCTCCCATCCCCATTTTGCCAACCCCCACCCCCCGGCACAGCCATGCCTACAGCCATAGGAAGAGGGGTCAGGATGGGTCAGGAGGGTCAGATGACCCTACAGACAGTCTATATTATGGCTCATGCTCGCTCTGCCCACCAGTTGATTTTCAGGGTCTGCATTCATTCTCAGAATTAGAGTACTGATGCAGGATCAGCAGCCAGCTGCCCTGGGACTGCTTATCTGTGGGGCAAAAACTGATCATGGGTCTGAATTCCTAAGCTGATACTGTGAATGAGCACAGACCCAAGTGTGGAGGGGAGACAATAGTAGTGACCCATGCAGCAAATCCATCACCCAGCAAGCCTTACCCTGTCCTTCACTATGAGACACTTTGCAAGGGGAGGAGACAGACAATGGACACAGAGTTAGTCAGGGTTTACACTTGAGGACACAATAGTTCCAGGTGGCTCCACCCCAGACAGTACTGTGAATACTCTGAGAAATCAAAGGTAACAAAAACTGTATGAACTATCAGTGACCCTCTCTGTTCAGTTAAGTCAGTAATCCATAAGTGGATTTGTACACACACTGGCTCCATTCCAATCCGATACCCCGCTCTCTTGCATCTGCTTTTGTTGGTTTTTCAACTCTTTTCCTGCTAGCTTGGAATTTATAAGTCTGGACAACATGGAAGAAACAAAACTTCACCTTTCGAGGGCAGAAGTCAAAATGTTATACAAGAGACAAGAGAGATCTCAGCTCTAGATTAGAACACAGCCAGTGGTTTTACTTTTAGGTGGCACAAACATCACACTCACAGCACAGAGAGAACACAAAAAAAAGATGCTAACCACTTTGTCCTCCTTTGTGACATGCAGTCCAGGTAGCAGTGAGAATTGAGAAAAGTGAGGGAGGAAGTGGAGCAAGAGAGGATAGAAGAGAAATAAATGGAAAAATGGAAAAAATAAATAAATTTTAAAAAGTAGAGATGCAGAGAGGGTGAATTTATGATATGATATAGCGGACAGATCGTGGGAAAAGAAAGAAAAAATAGGGGAGAAAAGGGGTAAGAGGATGTGGTGCAAACATTTGTTAATTACATTTCGCAGAATTGATACACACATTTTATATTAGTCTGAGGCGGTGGGGACAACAGTATGTGAATGTATGTGACCGCTGACATGTTAGGCTGCAGTGACATGCATGACCCAGCTTAGCGTGATCTTGGTGTGACAGCATCAGGATGTGTCACAGCTCCTCAGCACAAAGAGGAAATTGGGACATCAAAAGCAACATGGAACACAATCTTCCACAACCCTTACCTTTCCTAAACTTCCCTTCTACTGTTGCATAAAAATCTGTGTAGGTCTTTTAATTTTCAAATATTGAAATCATGGCGTTAGTGATATGGCAAAAGTAAATATTTTTAGAATTGTTATTAAGTTACACAATATTTGATCATCCTTATTTTGACCTCAGGATACAAACTAATTAATTCAAAGAGTTTGTTGTTTTTGCTTCATTTTTTTTATGTAAACTGCCTAATGAATGCTGTGAATAAATTTGAATAACATGTAATAAATGTATTAATCTATTAATGCAGATCCACATTTGTAATTATAAAATGTCCATTATAATGTCAAGCAGGGTGGAAGCTTTGTGGCCTAAAGTGTTTGGATGGCATTTGTATCAGGATGTTGCTGTGATGCCTTCTGCAGGACGCGGGGCAGGACAACACAGCTCGGTATTATTACTGTGAGCTGATTTTTTTACCCTTTTTTTTTTTTTACAGAGCTTCTATAGTTTAATGAATGTGGATGAGTAATAGAGAGATGGTGGTGTCTTGTAGTATCTAGCCATGCAGACAGTTTATATAGATTTATATCTCCAGGTTTTGAGATATCCCCATGTGAGTTTTCTGCCTCCATCCCAAAACAATGGAGGTGAATGGAATTTTGTTTGTGGTATGTGGTGCTGTTTCAAAATTACATTTGGTATTTTTGGTGGTACTGTTTTGAAATGACATTTGTTACTTTGGTACTGTTTCATAATAATATTCAGTAAATGTTTATGGTACCATGGTACTATTTCAAAATGACATTTGGTACTTGTTGAGGTATTCTGGTACTTTTTCAGGATCAGTGTCGTGGTGACACAACTCTTTTTCTCAACTGTTCTTATAGGGGACTATTCATCAGAGAGTAGAGACAGATATCTCAAAACCTGACAAAATAAAAGCTAACAGCCTGCATATTCAGAAACCTCTCATGGTGAGAAAATATGTCAGGGTAGGGAAGTTTCTTAGATGACCTGACCCTTTAAAGAGAAAATCCAATGGTATAAAAGTTTAAAGGCCTTTGTAGTTATGGAACTACAGAGAAATGCATATGGAACCAGAGTGTGCGACACTTTTTTCCTACTCTCGTGGATTTCCTCGTTACCAACTGTATGTAGCTCATTAACATGGATACATCTCATAAAGAAAGCTGTTGTGCACAAAGTATTTCCATACTCCTACAGCAAACAGTGGATATATGAATACTGTGTAAATGTATTTTTTAAATTCAAAATGCTAACTGGAGGAAAACGCAGTGTGCTGCTGATGTGAGGTAAACGGGCACACTGTAGGCAGGAGAGGGTTGTTATGTACTGAAACAAAGCTCACACTTTGCTAACCCTGTTATTCTGCTTGGCCAGCCGGACGGCCCGGGACAGAGGCAAGCAGCGCTGGGAAGAAAAGAGCTTCACATCCAACACATCCCTCCCACACATTATACCAACACAATCATTCACAGACACACAGAAAGGAAATGGAGGCCAAATGACATGTTGTAGTCTCTTACCCCTTGTATAGGTTTATGAATTAAATTGCTCAGCGAGTGTAGAAATTCAGATCTGTTTTGGTTAAGTGATGCACTTTTATGCACTGATAAACTGTTTTTAAATTGAATTTAGATCATTAAATGAGCTGCATTATCAGAAATCCTTTTCAAAGCCTGAGATAAGTGCTCAAAGGACACAAACCATATGTTTGAAAATTCTCTGCATTTGTAATTTAGTATGAGACATAATAAATACTATTTAAAGGTGCAGTGTGCAGCATTTAGCAGCATCCAGCAGAATGGACTTGGCAGAAATAGAATATAATATTCATTCATTCGTTCATTCAAGTATGTTTTTATTAGTGTATAATCACCTGAAAATAAGATTCACTGTGTTTTTGTTACCTTAGAATGTGCCTTTTATATCTACATAGGGAGTGGGTCCTCTCCCATAGAGCCCGCCATGGTACACTGCCATGTTTCTACAGTAGCCCAGAATGGACAAACCAAACACTTGCTCTAGAGAGGGCCTTTTGCAAATTTTGCGGCCACCATATGTTCTCCTACATGCTTGGAAGGGGAGGGAGAATTGTTATCAGTTGTCTGCAACCTCACCACTAGATGCCACTAAATCCTACACACTGGTCCTTTAATTGTCTGTCTTCCATTAGTGTCTTCTAATCTGAGTTAATTTGACAGGACACAAACATTTATTGATGAATTGATTAATTATTCAAAGTGACACTCATGCATAAAAACAGAAAAAAATCCAATAACAAGGAAAAACTCCTAAATATTTATCTTCTAGACAACTACTAGACTATTATTAAGTGAGTTGAACTGAAATTTCACATTTAACTGATGCAAAGTATCATCTCAATGAATTAAATTTCAAATTAAAACATTTTTTCAAAACAGGCCATATTGATTGTATTATTTTCAGCACAATTTCCTTTCAAATGAATTCTTTGCTTTATGTATTTTATTTATTGATAGCATTTTCATCTCGCTAGTCTCATCTTTTTACTTCCATATAACAGCCTGCCTGCTGTGAAAGTAATATCAATGGCTTTACCAACAGGGATACTATCTTTATCTCCTAATCTCACTGGCCTTTGAGCTCTGCCTACGTTTGGTCCCAGTGTGAGTCCAGGCCAGCTGGTTTGGGCGGATCCTGAACAGATTGGGGACCAGTAGGCCAAGGGTAGAGGGCCCATAGTCAGGTAAGATACCCAGGAGGAGGTCCTCTCTCTTGGGTTGGAGGGGAGCCCAGAGAAGGCTTGAATGGAAGAGGGCTGGGTCTTAAAATAGTGCAAACATGTTTGGATTATGGATGGATGCCACGCTTATCCAACCTGAGTGTGGTAGTGGGGAGTTAGATAACTCTTAATGGTTATTATTTGTTGATATGGTGTGGGTCTTTTTATAATAGTTACTCTTGACTCTTTTGCTTTTGGATATACCATGACCTGAATGACTGAGAATCTTTATAGACAGATTTATAATAGTGAGGCCTCCAGAGCCTGAAGCTTAGGGGTAGCATTGCTCAGTGTCTTCAGTTCATTATTGGTTATATTTAACCTGTGTCTTTTTGTTTGTTTTTCTTTCCATCCTATTTTCCCCAGAAAATATACAGACTTTGGTGATTGCCTGAGTTTTCATCAGGCACCCCCAGCAGGTCAAATTGACTACTTATCCTGTGAAATATCGCTACCTAAACAAGATGTATGGATTTTGGTACAGACATTTATGTTCTCCACAGGATGAAATGTAATCACCTTGGTGATTTATTGCACCACCACCAAGTCCAATACTTGACCAAATACATGCAAACTAATGACATTCCAATCAACCTCAGCTGTACTTTGAATTGTATACTGTATAAGTGCTAATTCGCAAATGTTAGCATGCTAACACAGCGAACTAAGACGATCAACATTGTGAATCTTATCTACTAATCATCAGAATGTTAGTATTTTCATTGTGAGCATGTAAGCATGCTGATCCTAGCATTTAACTCAAAGTGCCTAAGCACAGCCTCATAGTGCCGCTAGCATGGTTGTAGGCTCTATATATAATCACAACTGTCCCACCTTTGCTGCCACTCTCTACAATGTCATTAAATCAGCAGTACATAATAAATGCTTAATGGCAGAAGAATACATCACCCAAACACTCACTGCCTGTAGGCTTGAATGATGGCTCCTCTGTCTGTCTGTATCATCAGTATGTTCCACACACTCATATTTTTTTTTGCAAAAAAATGACCAAATACACAGCTGTGATTTGTCACTAGTTATGCTTTTTTTTTTTGCCAATTAAGGCTTTTTTTTGGGGGGGGGGGGGGGTGCTTGGAACAGACTGAGCATTGAGATAGACAGCAAAGAAATGGATGATGCTGCAAGAGCAAGTTTTTTGAACGTTTGGGTATTTCTTTTGCTGTGAAACTGGGTTGCCATTGGAATCCATTATAATTGTGAATACAAGCTAACTACAGCTGCCGTCCTTCTCTACAAACTTAACTTAACTACAGTAACTAATTGTTTTCAGTTATAGTGAGATTATGGTAAGGTTTTCATTATTCCTTTAAAGATCATGTCTGAACCTTGCTACAATTCACTCACTAGCCTGGTCTTTGTTTATACATGTTGCTTGAGAAGAGCAGCAGCGCCACTGTGTCACATGCTTGCATGATGGCTGTAGTGCAGTCACAGGAGACACAGGACAACACAGATGCTATAACTGATGTGCTTTAATGTTCAAGTGAGTTTGAATGCTGCAATTTATAACCATTGCACAACACTACAGCCTCAGACTTAAAAGGAGCCTCGAGGGCCTATGACTGGTGCCAAGACATTCTTCCATTACACTTTGGTCTCACCAAAGTGTGACTAGGAAGCAAAAAAGCAGATGGTAACAAACACACAGAAGCAGAAGGGCTCACTGTACATCAGCTACAACAGGAATGAGGTGAGTGTGAGAGGGAGAAAGAAAGGGGGTCTTAGGTGAGGGTTCTCACATTGTTGGAGCGCAGGGAGACCCGGCCTCCACAGCGAGCGCAGAATTTGGTCTGGCAGTAGGAGCAAAGGTGGCCGCAGCCGTCGGCAAACTTGGTCTTGCGGCAGATACCGCAGGTGGGTGCGTCATCCTTCTGCTGGGTCTGCTGACGCCGCGTCTCCGCTCCAATGCGACGCACCTCCTGTTTGTAGCTCTCAAACTGCTGGTGCAGTGTTCTGAGAGGAGAGGAGCAGAGAAGAGAGGAGAGGGACGTTGAAGATTGTCCATTAGTGGTATATCACATATTCAGAAACTTGTACTATGATAAACTTTAGGGAGATCATCCTCTCTAAATATCCGTACATTCATAAAACAAAAACAGAAAAGGACATGGAGGAATTTCTGAATAACTGAATAATTTTTACAATACAGGGACAGAAAGAGATGTAATGCATGCACATGTTTGAGAACAACATTTCAGTTTCAGCAAAAAAACTGGCAATTAGAGCATCACTTGAAAGGTGCCTTTCAAAAAATCATACACGCAATTAAATGAAACTTCAGCACAGTTTCGCTCTCTGTGGCTCACAGCCTTTCCCCTCTCGGCTTCCTGATGCCTATGATGGAAATAACCCGAGCGTGAATTGCAAATCAGGCCATGTGAAAACACCCACAATGTTGTCTCAACAGAACTGTCAAAGGAATACTGCATTAGCATACCATGGCTCTCATATAGGAGACCCAGACAGGCACTTTAATTACCTTGCTGAGTGAGAGCGATAGAGAGAAGATGGCTTCATTCACAGCTTTGCACCCAATTTGCCTATTTGTGGAAGAAGACAAACTCTAGCTAAGACTCTGGCAGCACATTGACTTTACAGTCATGTCTGGGAGTTATTTGTCAAGCAGTGAAATTCATCTACACAATACAGTCTACTGGCATTCACATATTTGAACATTTGCTGGGGTAAAAATGATAAATTTATACCGTTAACCTTAAAAGCACACCTGAGTAAGTGGCTGGCCTATTGGTTAGCAGGACACTGAAAACCTCCTGCTCACTAATTTATGGTTTGGAGTGACAAAATCACTTACATTCCTATAATGTAAGAGTAAACAGAGCCATTGATTATTTTTTAAATTAATCGTTAAGTCGATAAAATATCAGAAATATCAGAAAATACTGACAAAAGACTGAGGTAATGTTCAAATTAGTTGGTTTGTCTGACCATCACCTGGGTCTATTGAAAGCAGACATATCCTCCTGTCTATAGAGCTCAGCTGCAGGGTAGGAAACAGGTAGAAAACATAACAACTGATCTGTTGTCAGCAGCTTTTCGTGGTAGGAATAATCAAAGAGATAACAGTCCTCCACCATGACCCAAAGTCCAGGAGCGATGCTGCGTCTTTACAGGATAACTTCTGAATTGAAAAAAAGGTTTGTCTTTGCCAATCTTTACCAAAAAAACAAGATGTCCAAGCAAAACATTTTATAACTCCCAGCAAAAAATCTTTCATAAGATGCTGAATGCATGTAGACACCCTCCAAGTCCAGGAAATGAGTTGACAGTAGAAAATCAACTGTACATCCCTCTTCACAAGAGCCTCTCTCGCTGTCTGTGGTGTTAGAGCAGAGACAGCAGACTGCCACCATACAGAGATGGAACAGGGAGCTGACTGGCGGTCTGGGACACATCTTGGCCAATCAGCTGACAGGGAATGATTGGAACAGGGACAGCGTCTCTATGACGTGGAATGTTGAATGAAATGTGGGGGGAAAAAAGTGGCATATGAGTAAGCATGGGGACTATTTTCTGAAAAAATACACATTGACATCAAGGTTACAGAATGAAACATCCTCGGTAATGTGCAGCCTAAGCCTATTAGCCTTAGGCTAATATTTTGCATATTATCAAGTCTTACATGCCTTTTTCTCAAATATTTGGTATGTTATGTTTAAGTTCAGTGCCTGAAGGGGACAACTACCCGTAATAACCATGGAGCTCAACATCAAAGCATTTGTGCCATTTATAATGCAGATCCAGGGCACTCAAATAAGTTAACATAATGAAGATCATCACTGTACCATGAGAGCATCGTTTTGTACCATCACACCCATTCTGATCTCTTTGTCACCAGTTTTGGCTTGACTGAGAGGGGTTTTGAACAGATATAATAGATAATGTGATGAAGCTTCCAGCAGAATCCTGTAGCTAGTCCTTCAGACAAACACGGATAAAGATTTCAAGTAAAAGTGTCCATACATGAAAATATACTCACAAGATTTTTGAATTTGAATTTACACATGCATGTTTTCACCCAAAAAGGTTTCGAGTGGGCTTAGATTTAGCCATAAATAATAACAAATGAACATTGGAGTTGACACAAACCATAACTAAACTGATCCATACATAACTCAAATGTAAAAACAACATGACACCACCACAGCAGCAACGTCATAAATGTGACCTCTGACCCCGAGAAGCTATCTATCCTGCCAATGGGAATCTAGGGGCTGAGCCAAGCCCAGGCACCATGGGAACAGCTGTCAGAAACAGAGGGTGCACAGCCGGTTGTCATGGTAACGTTGTGGCGTCAAGTGCTGGATGTCAGTGGGTGTGAGTGCACCAGCTGTTCCTGTTCTGAGAGCCATAGTTTCATCGTGGTCTTTTCAACTGCTTCCACACATTCAGCAGACATGCGCTGTTGCAACTCTTTAAATATAAAAATAAATCTGTGTTCACAGCCTAAATCATAAAAGGAGCTCTGCAGCAGTGAAGAGAGTCTCATCCTCTTTGACTGAAAAGCTCTAGATTTAGCCAGAAGAAATTCTAACATCAGATAGGGACATTTCTCCATCCACAGGAAATGATGAATCAAAACACTCAAATGTCCTCTAAACTTCAGCAAGTCAGTAGCATTCAGTGAAAGCTGGACTCAACAATGATAAATCTTTTATCTTGTATTCTCGTATACTTACATCATTTCTGTGAAGCTGCATTGACCAAGTGGGGGAGGCACAACAAGCTACAAATACAATATTGACATATTATCATCTTAACATGTGCCCTAACATGTTTACAAATGTCTATTTGGAGTTTTGTTTCACACCATCTGGAGAATGTAATGTCAATATTTACTCTCTTTTTAGCTCTCTTTATTTACTGAGAAAATTTTCTGGCTCCTTAGCTGTAAAATCTCTGTGCACTATGTTCACCAGCTAGCTGCTAATTTTGTCTATATCTGCTGTTTGGTGCTGGGCAGGTAGCATACAGAGCTTTTTCACTGAAAACAGCTGCCTGCTGCTGCTGGAAACAAGGTTGATAAGAGCAGTGAGAGTAAACCAAAACAGTAATGTTGTGAGCCATATTAAGCTGGAAAGTGAGCTGAAAAGCATTAAAATGCTCCATAGAGCTGAGGGGGGACAATTCTGTTATGGTTCTGTTTGCAGTCTGACTCTGTGTCCCAAGCTGCCATTCTCCACAGGTTCTCCAGAGGCCTTCAGACTTCTCTCCATTTTTGTTTGGTCTTGACTGAGTGGGAGAAAGCAGTTTTGAGTTGTATCTTTTAAGACTTCTGGCAGGATATCATTTAAGTTGCCTTTATTAGTTAAACTGTATCCATTGTGTTTCTGGGTTTTTGGTTCTGTTTGCCCTGTGTTTTTCCTCCTGTGTTCATGTACCCCTCCTCAGCCTGCTTTTCCTTTCACATCTGCCCTGCATTCATTCTTGTCGGCCCTGCCCTGCTCCCTGTGTGTTCCCCAGCCAATCAGCTCCCAGCCGGCCCTTGTGTCTTACCACCTGTTCCTTGTTGTCTCATTGGATCAGTTTGTATTTAAGTTCTGGTTTTCAGTACAGTTTTGTTGGATCCTTTGATGAGTTTGCTTTGTTTGTTCTGCTCTGCTTTGTTCTGTATTTAGTTCAGTTTATTTTGCTCTGCCTCTACCCGAGCTCGAATAAAGAAGTTATTCTTCAGCGTTGCTCAGCCTGCAGTCTCCTGCATTTGGGCCCACCTGCTTCACTCCACGTAACAAAATCTCTGTTGATAACTCACTACAAGCAACACCTTGCACATGGCACATAATCATTTGACCTATAAGTGATAAAACAGTATTGATTAATGCAGCTTTAAATCATAATGATTTAATTTGTATCTGTATTTCTTATTCAGATCCAGACAAAATCTGGAGTTTCGCAGTGCATCATCACCAATATCGGTGGCACAGAATGTGTGATGGTAACATGATCTCACAAACACTGCAAAGAGAAAGTGGCTGACTAACACACAATGAATGTTAGATCCATTAATACATTCAGTATTCAATGACAGTGGAACATGTGCAATCACTCTGTCATACAACCATACGCACACAGACACTATCCAAACTTTACATTCACAACCTTTTTATAGACAATGTGACAGTCCAGTTATATTCATCTTAACCTTGACTCAGCTGGAGATACATGAATGATCCCAACCATATGGAGGAAAAGGTAATCACTCTGTGAAGACACAGGGAAAGATGTCCTCTCAGGTAAGGACATGCTCTCTGTGTTCACTCTACTGTGTGTTCATCGATTACATGCCTGAGCCTGCTGCCTCCCTGGGGGTCAGCCACCATGCCTGGGATCACAGGTGGTGAAAGTGCACTAAAATATTTTACTTGAGCAGACTGTCTCTTTCTTCAGTCAATTTCACTCAGAAACAAACTGAGAATATTTGCCTTGCAAGAGAGTTTTGTAGTGAAACTCACAGCACTACTAAGAAAAGGATCATGGTCATGTTGTGTGTTTCTGTGTACAAACTATAGATGACATCCTCAACATACCAGGTCTCGGTGGTGAACTATAACAGTACTACCTCTAGTTAACATACATATCATACACATGCAGAGGTTAGCATGAAGGGTGGGGCAAGTTACTTGGAAAATGCAATGACGTATACTCCTTTATGTACATTTTCATGGTATATTTTGAAATCTCAAAGCAGAATAACTACAGGTGTAACTAATTACTGTAATTAAGGCTGCTTTCCATTTCACTAACTGAGACCATGCCAAGAATGTTAGATTTCAATAGTTTAATTGAGATAATGAAAGAGAGCTGATATGTTGATGGATGGGTTAGAGAACCTGATGAAGGGATTAGGGATGGAGGGATGAAGTTATGTTGGGAGGAAAGGGGTGAGGTGTGAGTGTTGAGGAACGTAGAATGGAGGGTTGAGGGTTGACGATGGATGTATGGTAATGTTGTATGGTAATGTATGTTGCGAGAGCAGGCAACGTGGTTGTCTCAGAAAGGGTCGAGTGCAAGGACTTGGTGGAAACTATGGGACAACCATGTACAAGAAAATGGATGGTCTGGCAGTCTAGATCCCTCATACCCAGGGATGGGGGTCAAGCTAATAGCAATTAGCGCTTTGGGATGTAGTGGTGTCATGACCCATGCTTGGTGGGGTTGTGAGGGCCACTGCGCCCAACATGGGCACCACCGCAGGAGGGACACTGTACATGAGTATCGACAGGCATGATGCAATTAGTGATGGTGGAATCGAAGCTGACTGAAGTGCTGAATTGATGATGAATGATTGTATTGAAGATGATTCGTTGTGTTGAAGATTTTGATATAGTCGGTTGACGGCAATGAAAAAACGAGGGCACACCCTCCATGATGCCTTGAGATTCAGATAAAGGTTGAATGGATGAAAGGAAATGGATGGAGTTGAGTGAGCCATATCAGCTGTGGCTAGAAGAGGCGAAGAACGAAGGGATGCCGTTTCATGGATAATGTGGGAGGATGAAGGCCGAGGTGATATAGGAGGAAAGGATTGAAGGTCTGGAGGGAGGCATCGGGGCACTGTTCACATAGAGCAGGTCTAGACCATTCTCTTTAATTTACGGACACCCAACATTCCCCTGTGAGCAAGCACTTGCAACAGTGGTGAGGAAAAACTCCCCTTTAACGGGAAGAAACCTCAAGCAGAACCTCTTTCTAGGCTCTAGGTGGGCGGCCATCTGCTTTGACCGGTTGGGTTAGAAAATAAAGGGGGGGGTGAAGGAGGAAGTGAGGGTCGAGGGATGAAGGGATGAAGGGGGTGAGGGTCGAGGGATGAAGGGATGAAGGGGGTGAGGGTCGAGGGATGAAGGGGGTGAGTGTCGAGGGATGGGGGATGAAGGGGGTGAGGGTCGAGGGATGAGGGATGAAGGGGGTAAGGTCGGAGGGATGAAGGGATGAAGGGAATACTTACCATACTCTTTGGGTTGAGAGGGAAAGGGGGGTGAGGGATGAGGAATGGAGGGGTGAGGGTCGAGGGATGAAGGGATGAGAGATGAAGGGGGTGGGGGGCATTACTATTGTTTCACTGGAGCGAGATGTCCATCTTTCTGAGAGCACTCTGTAGGTGAGTGAGTGTCCAGTTGAAGATGTTAATCGAAGGAAAACGAGCCGCGTCGGAATCGTGTGTATAGATCCCAGCTGATCAGTAGTGTGGCGTCTGAGGGAGTAGCTTTCCTTCGAGGAGCAGCGATGTGAACGGCCTCGGCGTGGATGTGGTGGTGAAGGAAGTATCTCGTTGGTACTGCTGGATCGAGTCATGGACAGTATTGCTGGGGTACGTGGTTCACGGAGCACGGGCGGAAGGTAAGCATAAATAAGCGCATAAA
The DNA here is from genome assembly GCF_914725855.1 of Thunnus albacares. Taxonomy (NCBI): domain Eukaryota; kingdom Metazoa; phylum Chordata; class Actinopteri; order Scombriformes; family Scombridae; genus Thunnus; species Thunnus albacares. The sequence goes on along the minus strand of NC_058108.1, from coordinate 13,315,657 downwards.
TAAGCACATACATACACTAATTACCCAACAGTTGCAGTAACTGATTGAATTTTTTGTTCATTATTTTCTAGTATTCGGATTTTCTGTATTTAGAATGTTTAGAAGCAAAGCAAAAAAGACACAGTAGTTTAAAGCTGCACTAATGAATCATTTTGAATTTTAAAAGGGATAGCTTGACGAACCAACACAGAATTATTTCCTAACTGCAGCTCCACTCCCTTACCCTTAATTTCCCAGCAAAAGACAGACAGGCAAAGTTAGTTATTAGCTGGTCAACATAGTGGAGTATTTAGCAGCTAAAGAGCCAGATATTTTTCTCTGGGTTGATGGAGACCAAAACAGAGCTAAAAGGAGAGTGAATATTGGACTTCATAGCGTGGCAAAAACACAACTCAAAATCAATGTGTTGCTCCATGTCTGCTGGATGTATAGACAACTGTTTGCTAACACATTCGCCATAACAAATTTATAAGGTGATAATATGATACATTGTGGTTTAACATGCAGCTAGTTTGCACTAACATTCAACAGCTAAACTACCTAGATGTGCCAGTGTCTATATAGACTGCTAAGAAGACACAACAAAAAATAAGACAGGTTTGGAGTTACCAGAAGGTGTATCTTTTGGCAGAGGTTAGCTACATCATGTAGCGCTACACATTAACACATCCTGACGCAGTGTTTTCACTGAACGCACAGAACAAGATACCCACCCTCCAGCTCCTGGCAAGACAGTAAAGAAACCCACCTAAAATGAATTATTGTACTGAGCATTAAAGTGTTATACTGTAATGTAATCTGTAAACTACTACTTCTACTGAAAAAGGTAGCCTAAATACTCCACAACAACATGTTACTATCAAACACTGTTAGCATGTGGCAGACAGTAACTTGGGGGTCCAAGTGGTGTGAACCAGCTGAACTGTGGCTGTCTCCTCTCTCTAGGTCAGTACCATGGGCCAGCAGGGACAGCCAGAGAGCCAGATGTGGGTTAGCCCTGCTTTGGCCTTGTCAAAACAAGTGTGCAAATGAACACACATGCCAACAACCACATACACATACACACAGACAAATATAAACAATGACACAGACAGAAAACCCATATACACATGTATGGGTTTGCCTTCGCCTAGGGCCTCACATATTCAGCTCAGCATGTCCATGGACTCCTTCCACCCCTCCTCTTTCTCCCTTTCCTTCTCTTGTTCTCTCCATCTCTCCCCCCTCTGTCTCCTCTCTCTTCACCACTCGTTGGTGTGGAGTTGTTAATTAGCATCACTATGAATACATTGCCCAAGGATGGGGAGGAGAGAGGGGAAAGCTGTGTGTGTGTGTGTGTGTGTGTGTGTGTGCGCGTGTGCGCACGCGTGTGTGTGTGTGTGTGCGTGTGTGCGTGGGTAGGGCAGAACTATTTTTGTCTCATCAGCTGATTCCTGGTGACGCCTTGCAGAAGACTTTCTCAGTTAGAGGAGACACAAGAAGTTAGAAAAGAAGCAGTCTTCATCAGGTAGTACTGATGGACCATTCGCTAAGCCTTGCCCCCCTAGGTGACTGTTTCTATGTCTGTCAAGCTGTGGTAAATTTTACCACTGAAAATTTGTTTTTCAAACAATAGATCTTCAGTTTCACACAGAAGTAAACAAAACCTGGCTTCACATCTCTAGCCAACGACCATGGATTTTGTCAGCCGAAATGACAATTTTCGCTAACAGATATTATCAGCTATAGTAAATTAACACTAAAATCCAACTGTGGATTGGTTAAAAATGTTGTCTCAAACTAACTTTGAATGGTTCTATCTGATTTGTTTTAAAACAAGAACCCAGTAAAAGGGTCTGCACATGATAGCTACATACATAATATAATGCTTAAAGACTGAAGCTAAAGCTACATGTCCCAGGCAAAAAGTCAGCACCCTCTCCAGCTGATGATTCGTGTGGAAAATAAAGGAGCAATATTGTTTGTTAGTACAGTATTATGAGAAAGCAATTAATGTTTGCTAACCAATGACTTTGAACAATGTAACGCAGGTTTGTCTGGAGTGTAAACTATTATTACTCTCATATATACTATTATAAACTCTCATATAGCCCACTAGCATCTTGGCTTTCACAGGGTGAATGTTCTAGTCCTTAAAGGGGACATATTATGCACATTTCCAGGTCTATATTTTTAATCTGGGGCTCTACTGGACTATCTTTGCATGATTTACAGTTCAAAAAATGTATTTATCTCATACTGACTCTTTATGTAGCCACTTGGTTCAGCCTCTGTCTGAAATTGACTGTTTTAGCTCCTGTCCCTTTTAAGGGCCCCCCTCCCAAGGAGCCCACTCTGTTCTGATTGGCCAGCTCTCAGAAGCTGTGTCAGAACTGGCTTGCGGACGCTCAGGAGGTTACATCAACAAACCATGCAACAAACTATAGTAGTAGGATTTCACTTCTTTTTCTTGTTCTCTCGAAACATCAGCTACTTTAATACATCCATACATGTTTGAGCCGAATCTGAAATCTGAAACCTGATCTGAAATATGAGAGTAGGCAACACAAACAACACATGGAAAAACCTTAGCAACAACCTAAGCGACCCAGGCTACGGAATGGATAGTCATTTATGGGCATGCACAATAGAAAAAAACAGTACATACGATATGAATTATTCACAGCAGGTTGATGCCCTGGCTTTTGACTTGCAGGGAAGATTTCTACATACATTAACCTCAAGTTTTGGAACTTTGACCTTGTTCAATATGTACATCTGACATAATAACAGTATATAAATAACAGAAAACCAGAAAAAGGAAATCCCTTTTAAAAGATACTTTTCTAAGGAAACCAGTGACCCCAAAAATGTAATGAAATGTAATAAATTTTAGCTGATGACATTCCCCTTGTCTTTGGGTTCCTAAGGTAGGTAGCCAGTTAGCCAGGCGTGCTAACAACTGCAGCTTACATTTTAGCAATTAAACACATTGTTTAATCCAATACTTAATATTTTCCTCTTGTGTTTTTGGAAAGGCTAAAAAAATACACCACCTTCCAAACTGAGATACCAAGTCTCACTCTCATTAGAGCCCCATACCCAGTGTTTCAGCATGTGGTGCCTAGATGCGGTTTCTACACTATGGTTGGACAATTGCTGTTCAAGGGCAGGGTTTAGTCAATTGACACGAATGGTTGCAACAACACAAACTAGCATTTTTCAGGGGCACAGAGCTTTTAGTTGAAAGAACAAAAGAAGCATACTGGATCAAAGGTCCCAGCACACCATGATGGCAGAATTGAGGGTGTTGAAGGAAAAAGGTCTCTGCTTCTGATGGAGGCAGAGAGACCAAGAAGATGACAGACATGTTGACACACACTGTTAGGAAGCAAGGAAAGGAGGAGTCATGGGTGGAGGCAGAGTGATCAAAAGAGGTAAGTGAAAGGGAGCAGACAAAGACAGGGAGAGGATGGTGGGGTAAAAAAAGTAACAGGAAGACAGGAAGAACGGGTGAAGGGTGTGTGTACACAATCCCAAAAATCTTCCCATTTCAGAAAAAGATGGATAGACAAATGGCTCTACAGGGAGGAGGTGGAGGAGGAGGAGGAGGAGGAGGAGGAGGAGGAGGAGGTAGAGAACAAGTGAAAAAGCAAAGGATGAACAAAGAGAGCCAAGACGGAAACATGCGTGGGCCAGAGACCAGTGGAGGAGAGAAGCCGATGCATCCGGAGCCTCTATAAATACCACTTGAGAAGTGGAGTGGATGATGGAAAAAAGATGGAGACAGGATGATGGAAAGAGGAAGGGGTTTCAAAAAGCACGAACATTAGTAATCTATTAGAAGTGAATGATTTCAGGACAGTCATGCGTCAACAAGAAATCCTAAAATATCTTCACATTCGTGCTGGTGTCAGTGTGTGGTGTGTGAAAATGATGAAAAGAAAGAAGCACAGGAAGGAAAGGGGAGAGCAACAGATGGGCGATTAACCAAATGCAAACATCTTTGTGTTTTTGTTTGCCTGCCATGATGTTAGCCATGACGACTCTCACATATCTGGCTCTCACCTCTGTCAAAAGGCTATAAAATGTTAACGTCATAATGCTTGCAGAAATAAAGCACCCAGATGTCCAGTGTGTATCTATAGTGCAGCAATTTTTCAAACAATCTGGTCAATCCTCCCTGGCTTGATGGGGTTTGATTCCCAGCTGTCATACTTTCCAGGATCCAATGCTAGAGCCACATCTACACCAACTGATATAGTCACATAAACCTGCTGGTTTAGTGCTTGTGGCTGTAGGGGAGCAATGTTTGAGAAATAAAATCTTAACTGCTGTGTTCTCTTTCCTCTGCACATTTTCAAGAAGAATCAGTTTGAAGCTACTTCATTAAGTTTTGGGAGAAAACAACCAACCAAAACCATTTCCCAAACCAATCAGTATTCATTAGCACTGAACATATGGAGTGCCACCATATGGAGGATTTAAAATGCCTAAATAAAAACCAAGAAATAAAGTGAAATACACATTGTAATATGTATGTCCTTTTTATGTATGAAATGAAAAACATGTTAAAATTTATTTCTCTTTTTAATAACTGAATGAATTGTTTTTTTTATTGTGACATACATTGTCCATGCCACATTAAAATTAAATCAATACACAAGTGAAGAGGTGTATTGCATTTCAGTGTTGTCCAGCAGAGGGCAGTAAAGAGCTGCCAATATCAAAAAGCACTGTCATTAGTATTCATGAGGAGGAGAAAAGGAGCTTTTTCTTTTTAGAGATCGGGACATACTGTCTGTGCTAAAATGAAAAACAGTCAAATGTCCATTCACAGTTTAGGGGAGAAACTATGTGTGGGGCTTATCATCACTGACAGCTGATGGCAGGAGGGAAACTACTATTAACTGTACATTTAGTTACACTTGTGATTTGTTGTCATCAGTTTTAAGAAATGGATTGTGCTTCAGGAAAATGTAAAGACAGAGGGATCTCCTTGACATAATTTTCAGTAAGTGTTGACAGCTAATTAGTGTTAGTTAGCTAATGTTAGCTTACAGTAAACAATAGAGGAGGAATAGCTAATGCTAATAGATGTCTGCAAGGTAGCTAGGTGGAATGTCCTGAAGGCCTGAATGTTAGACAACAGGTTGGACACATTTTGCATTGCTTAATGTTACTACTACTGAAGAGAGCAGAAAGTCTAGAGGGCAAAACTTTTGCCAGTTAAATACTAAACTTACAGATACAAAAGCTAGCTATCCTGGCGACTGTAAAAGAGCAAGCAGGTCAGCCAGTGTTCCACTTTTTACACTTGGTGCAGCAATTGCTACCACAGTTGGGGGGTCAGGTGGTCATAGAATTCTGCTTAACTGACCTTTCAACTCAAAGTACATGCATACAAGCTAGTTTTGAACAGCAAAATGTTTTTTGTTCACATTATGTGTATTGTTGGAAAGAAAAAAAAACACTTGTATTAACAACAACAAAAATCTATGTGATTATGTGTACTGTACAAAACAAATGATTTGATTTGGAGTTCCTCTTGATTGATCACTCTCTTGATACATGTCATGGTTAACACTATTATTAGGCTAACTACAGCCTGGAATGCCATTACTGTTTTGGACCCCTATTTTCTCAGCATTTCCCTTAAATTTTCTATCAAATATCCTTTTTAAAAGTAGAATAAAAGTCTTAAAACTTTTTTCACTGTATAACAAAGTCACATCCATTGCGTGTTCTGTATCAGCTTGTGGTACTAGTCGTTAAAGCTACATCACACTTATACAGCATGAAATATTTATATCCACAATGGCATTTTTTTTTATAGCGGCATACATCAAAATGAAAAATCCTTGATGTCGTGATCATCACATTATACATTTTCATTCAATCGAGTACATCATATTTTATGTCTTTACAAGGAATGGAGTTTTGAATAGAATTTAAAATGAGTTTCAAAATTGGCTGCACAATATGCATGTGTAAGAAGGGGGTCACTGAAGGGTCTGTGGGGTTGAAAATGTTAACACATACCTGTTACAAATGTTATACAAACAGACTTTTGATTTTGGCTTGTTCAATAACAGTTAGTAGTTTCAGTGATGTTTCTAGTACACACTGCCACTGTTACTGCACCATCACTACTTAGCTACATAGCTTTAGCCTCTCTTAAGCCTATAGCATCAGTCTACAGCTGTCCCTCCCATAGCCAGTGCTTAGATGTTGATAACTCTTTTTATTGATGCTGTGAGTGTTTTACCCGTATTTATGGAGCAGAGTGCTTTTTTGGCATGGGTTCCTCTTTTCTCCGTGTGTGTGTGTGTGTGTGTGTGTCCTCTTGCATTTATCGCTGACTCTCTCTCTCCTCCTCATGCATTTTTTCTTTCTTTTCCATTCATATCACACTAACCCTTTCTCCATTTCCTTTATTTCTCTCCCCTCTCATACCTCACTTTCTCATCTCATCTTCAACATATCAGATCCCATTCTGTCAAAGCCTAGTAATTGATAAAATATGAATAGAAAATATATCATTGTATTGCGTATGTACAATTCACCCTGCATTCTGCAGCCCTCTTTTTCTTTCTCTCTCAGATACTGATACACACACACACACACACACACACACACACAAATCACATGTAGCACTGTAGCACACAAAGCCTCTGACCTCACACAGCCTGCTGGGTGACGTATAAGCCATGACTCTAGTTGGTGGAGTAGTTGTGGAGTAATTATGGACAACCACTAATCCCCTCACTCTATCCCAGCAGCCTCAGCTAGCAGTCCGCTCTGTCGTTGCCCCCCTTCTTCTTCATCTTCTTCTCTTTCTCCTGTTCTACACTTCATATTACATGACCCTCACAAATTAACTACAAATTAAGTGAATTGGTGTGGTGTAATGTTATGATACAGTTTTTTGCGCATGATATAATTGCCAGCAACATGGTTCATATATGTCCAAAATGTTGTTCTTGTGCAGTATGTGTAACCTGATGCACCAGATGGTTTGTTACACAGAACCATCTGAGAAGTCGTCCTTGGAAACTGTTTGGAAAAGGACAGGCACTTTCAAAAAATACTTGACAGGTGATTGGATGAAACATCTGTCCATCACCGTCTATCACTGTCTTACTTTGCGAGGCAGCTGGATTCGGAAGATCGCAAGATCACAAGATCATGTGAGAATCCTCATAGGATGCTGATTGGTCCAAACTACTGATGATTTGTACACAAGCGCATAACTTGAAACTTGACAAGATGGATTCTTGCATGATCTTGTGATGTCATTGTCTTGCAAATCTAGCTCCCTCACAAGGTAACAGTATGTGCAGAATTCATGTTAAGCCACCCCAGCCTTCAGCATGACAAGAGAACGCCTACAATAACTGCAGTTTATAATTGTTGTGCACACATACATACATACAATATTCTTTGGCCATTTGTATCTAAATTGGCTGAAGGGTCAAAAAATGTATCATTTTTAAGAGCAAAGACCAGAGTAAGCCATATCAACCATAACTGAGACACCATACTACACTATGATGCTTCTTCATAATGTAAAACATTTCCAAAGAGCTTAACATGGTAGAGAAAAACAGCATTGTACTGGGGTATTATTGTGAAAATGTAATATTGTCTATAGATCTTAACACCTTAAATGTGACAAATCTCTCATCATCATCATCTTTGTACAGTAATGTGTTTTGAATTACATCACAGGATAGGAGAAGTACACAGTACAGATGGCTGTTGTGGTATAGTCATGTGTATAGCAATATGTTCAGTTAGATCAGTGGTTGTCAAACTGACATACTCAAAAGACACATAGAGAGAACTTACACATCAATGATACCATTAACCCACTCAAAAATGTTCAGAGAAAACTCTTTGAATTCCATGAACAGGAAACTCACTCTGTCAAAGCTGTATAAAAGTGACACATGATAAAATGTGATTATTTTTGAAAAAGTTCTACATTTTTCATTTGCACAACACAAATACTGAAAGATATAAAACTGAAATGAAACTTGTAATTCATATTCTTGATAATGTTACTTCAATAAAATTACGTTCAATCTAAAGGTATCCTGTGGACTATTTGACCACTAGTAGCAATATGGAGCAATGTTTTCACAAGTGAGTCCCTTTTTTGGTTGTATTATGCACATGAAGATGCACATGTACACAAGTGCCTCTTGCTACTGACTTCCACAGGATTAATGATGGATAAACCTTAAATCAGTTAACAATGGAAAACCATGATTTTTTTTAAGGGGGTTAAGGGGGAGATAACAGAAAAACTTTAAGAACTCCTGAGTTACATGGATATACTGAGGCTGTTTTTACAATATCTCACAATAAGTAGTGAATAGTGAAGAATACACATACAGTACATCAATATATGGTATGTTTGTAAGGTGGTGCTCAGTTAGATGCTCTGATTTAAGAAACTAAAAACACGGTGGAGGCGACAAACACCACTCCATTTCACATAAGAACAGAAGAGGAAATATCATCTTTGGATGTATTTTTTAAATCAAAACAACTAGCTAGCTGTCAACTGCTAACTGCTACCTGCCCATGTTACCAACATTCCAAAGGAGAAACTAGACTGAGGAAGCTAGCAGAAGAGTTATTTGTGAAGACAAGAAGAGAAATTAAGGGGTCCTTGTTGGTGGTATTCTCCTGTCTCTCTCCATGAACTGGTGTGATGGCAGTACGACTGACGTTTGTGGTGGCCTCTTCTAGTCCTAGACTATGCAGTGTCTTTGTCCATGTCTATGTCTACATCTGTGTCATCTTGTGGAGAGCAAGGGAAATATGTCTATGATCGTCAAGTTCTTTTGGACATTCGCATAGCAAAGACTATTGCTACGAGAAATACTGGCTGGGAGCTAAATCAGCTGAGTGCGCTTGGTCTGCTACATCCAGTGGGCTCATAGGAGACCACAGCCTTGCCTGGAGCTGTGCTCGAGAGGAAAGATGAAAACGGTGCAGCAGGACGTGGAAGTGGAGCAAGCGGGGAGGAATGAAGCTAGGCTAACTGTTAACTCATACAAACCGGCAGTTCCAACAATCATGTTGCCTAATGTTCTCTGTACAGCAAAATGGATTATATAACTCCCCAATCACTGCTGGTCACTTGTTGACATGCAAGAGCTGTCTTCTACATCCAACTGAGACATGTACGTTTCTCTCTAAATGCACTTTTACGCACTGTGGTGCTAACTACTTCTTTTTTTGTTTTGGTTTGGTTTTTTTGTTTGTTTGGGGGGTTTTTTGTTTGTTTTTTCTCAGGATTTATATGTTTTTATCATTTTTTTAAAGGGAGTTTTTAGATTTACAGTATATCTTTATGCTTTCTGTTGTGGTTGCACTGCTGTAGGCTGGGAGGAACAGCATTTCGTTTTTTTGTGTATGCAAATACACAAGAAAATGACAATAAACTAATCTTGAATCTTATACTGTAATCCATTATTTTCAATATCAGGATCCTTTGGAGGATAATATCTTTCTTATATCGTAGCCACTCAACTTAAGACAAAGGAGGCCTGTTTAAATCATAAGCCGTTAGTCAAATGTTGATTGTACGCAGTTTAAACCACAGTCAGGATGACTAACGACTTAACTGGTAACATACAGATGGCTGATTCGGAGTCCCATATAATGATGTGTGTGGCCACTCATGATATAATCCCATAACTTCCTCTGACCACAAACACAGACAGACATGGGAGGAGAAAGAGAGAGATGTAGAGAGCCTGGTCAGCCCAAGCAGAATGCATTCTCATTAAACTTTAATGCTGGTGAGGTCTGGGAGCACTAAAGAGGCTACTCACCAAGGCTCACTCAGGTCTCTCTCTCTCTCTCTCTCTCTCAACACACTCACTCCATAGTCCCACCCATGCAGCCACAGACTATGAGCCACCATCTCTTCTCATCTTCTGTGAGAGTGAAAGGCCATTTCTGGTTCTCTCTCACATTCTGTCCTCTATGTCTGGTGCTGTAGCTAATGATTAACCACATCCCAAATCAGCACAGCTGTATCAACACACAAACGCACGGCTGTTTCCCAAATCACACAAGACAGTAAAAGACTTAAGATAGCTCAAAGGGTTAAGGACATGTTCACTTATACTCTTTTTAGAAAAAGGAGGGAAGCAATGGGTTAGGGTTAGGGTTTTAAAATGTGTAGGTATTACTGTATTTTGGAATTTTAAACATAAACTGCATGGCCAAAAGTATGTGGACACCAGAACAATGCAATCCATATGTGATTGTTGAATATATTAATATCTATTTATTTATCAGTGAAGTCAAGCACTGATGTCAGAATCCCTTTTTTTCTGCACCTTGCTTTGTGCACAAGAGTGTTGTCATATTAAAAGAAGAAAGGGCCTTTCCTAAAAAACTGATGCTACAAGGTTAGAGGTTACAAGGTTAAGTACACCAATGTCTGAAGTATTGTATCAATGTATGCTCTAGAATTGAGATTTCCCTTAAACGGGTTTAGTCTTGCTCTTCTATAAAATTGTGAGGATGTGTTAGAGACAGATTTAAAAAAGAATGGTCAAAAAAGAAGCAACGTAAAGCTTTTGTTTGGCCCTAGCATGGGTCATGGTAAATGGTAAATTTTTCTAGCTTTATGTCCTCAGTATTTAACACAGGATTTCTGATACATTTTTAGTGTCCAAGCCCAAGTCAAGATAAGATAATTATTTTCTCAGACTTTAAAAGTTGCTCCCTCCAGAGACACAGATGACAATATTCATATGTTTTCACAGACTGAGTAGTACTCTTCATGACAAGTATGACATTTATGTGTAAAATCGGACGAGTGCCCCTTTAATTAGAACTAAGTATATGGACTAAGTGTGTGAAAAGGTGTGTCCACATACTTTTGGGCTTATATTGGACACTGACTATGACGGCTCACTGTACTATGCAGTAAATTACCACATCACTGTATGTCTGTGGGGTTTTCAAAAAGGTTTGTTCAGAAATATGTATAAGTTAAATACTTTTATTTTGCCATGAATGCTACGATTTCTATGTATAGAGAAGCAAATGTAACTTTTTGAGACGTGGTGGAAATGACAGGTGACTCAAACTCACAAGCAAACAAGCCCCCCCTCCACACACACACACACACACACACTGGCTTCCATTCCTCCAGGTGTTGTGGACACACCCGACTGCCTTTGAGTTCTTTTAATTAAGAGCAAAGTGTGAAGATCCAATCCAGCACAATTTGAATACACACACACATATGGAGCACATGGATTCACACTCTCCAACTGCCTGGAAAAACAGTGAAGGCTGGCTGCAAAGCAACAGGACAAACCGCAAAGTAACAAAAGCATTCTGTCTTTGCAAGAACGTACTTTCCTTCAGCACAGTTTCATCCACAGGCTGAGAAAACACAACAACACCATCTGGGTCTGTGGTGCATTTAGGTGCTGCTTCTCATAAGCGCTGCACCACAAATGTTCGCAGACGGGCTGTATAGATGTTGTGTGTGTGTGACAAAGGGTAGGTGTGGATTCAGAGCGCATGTAAGCATATGTGCTTGTGGAAAAAAATATATGTGCATGTAAAAGTGCATGTGTTCCCGTTCATGTTCATATAAAGTAGGAATGAACACACATGCTCTCTCATGTATATGAAAATACATAATCAAATACATATACCTGCTCACACACAAACATGCATAAACACACACAAACACTGTGTAAACATTATAGACTGTAATTAGTGGAATTCAACAGTGGGCCAACAAGGGGAAAAAAAGATTCAGAACATCCACAGCAGCCAGTGAACTGAATATTTAAATATTTCAGGAACCGCTTCCAAGTGTGTGCTATTTTTAAGACCTGATCCATAATTCAACATTAGCATTTTTCTCCCAGAAACCTTGAAACTCTTAAGTCTGCTCGGGAAAATGTTTCTCTTTATCTCAGCTGAGAGATACAGATTTGAGTTTAGCAACAATCTTTTTTTTTCTACTCTTGAGACATAATTTGGTAACTTGACATCATGCTAGCTGCTGCTGTTTTCAACTAGCTGCAGTCATCTGGCAAACAAGCTGAAACCAAAATAGAGGCTGGTAAATGCAAGTGTACTTCTGGGAGACAGGAGCTTTAGTGAAGATTTCAAATGCATTGTGACTTTTAAGAGATCTCCTGTACTATTCTTATGATACTGTACAGTTTAGTTTTCAGTTTCGGTAGCACTGTGGCCCTACTCAGATTGAGAATACTGTGTCGATTTTTGGCTCACATGTCACGTACAGACTTTATTAAGCCTGCATTTATTTAATTAAATGTATATTTTTATGCGAGTATATTTCGAGATTAGCAACATCATCACTAACATTTATTTTATACTTTTTCCCTACATTTTCATGTATCAAAATCCCCTACTTTCTGTAAAACAGCATATTTCTACTTTTACTTGCAGTGTTATAACTATTCCAGCCAATAAACCTGTCAGTTCAGTTTCTAACAATCCCAATTCTAACTTCTTCCAGATATTTAATATAATCTCATTTGTCTGTTAATTTCATGAAAAAGTAAATTACAGCATGTGGTTTAGTTAGACTTCTCACCAATCTTTGGAGGGGTGGGTGTATATTTCTACTTTTTAAAAGAGCTGCTACGAGATCCTACAGACATCAGAACATGTTATTGACATGTAATCAGTTTATAAAGTTATGGTGAACGTGTTAGCAAACAGTTGCCTATTTACACATCCAGCAAACATGGAGCAACATTAGCATTCATTTGGAGTCATGTTTCTGACCAATAGTCCAATCCAATATTCACTCCTCTTTTAGCTCTGTTTTGCTCTCAAATGACTCCTGAGGGAAATATCTGGCTGTTAAGCTGCTAAATGCTCCACTGTGTTCACTAGCTAGTTGCTAAATTTGTCTGTCTGCTGTTTGGTGCTTGGAGGGTGGCATATAGTGGGTTTAACAGAGCTTTTCTGCTCAAAACAGCTTCGTATTGTGGCTACAAACCAGGCTGATGAAAGCAGTGAGAGTAAACCAAAAGAGTAAGGTTGTAGGCTATCAAACCAAAACAATTAGCTGAAACAGGCTAAAAGGCTCAGTAGAGCTAAGGGGAACTGCAGAGTTGAGAGATCATTCTCAGTGTCTTCACACAGTATAAGCAACACCTTTCAGAATACATACAATCATTTGATTCATTGTTGATATAAAGATTGATTAATGCAGCTTTAAGGAAGAATACTCAAATTCCACAGCCACCAAACTGTCTGTTTCAGTCCCACATTAGAACAGAAATCAAGCTATTTCCCCTAAAAATGAAAGCTTGTCCTTGACCTTGGTCACCCAACTACAAGTGACCTCTTGGTGGACAGTAGAAGCCATATCAGACAGTAGACAGGCAGGGGGGCTTCGCTGGCCTCTAGATGCACCCTGTAGCCTGCAGCCTTGGGGAGTCCTGGTAAAGAGAGATTAGCAGTGTGTGTATGTGTGTGTGTGTATGTGTTTGTTGGGGAGGAGCTAACAGAAGCCCTTGCCATTCTTTCTGTCCCCCCTTTTCTCTCTCTTTCGACCGCCCTAATCCTTAAAACCTCTAAATCCTCCCTTCTCTCCCTCCTTCTGTGCCCCAGGTCCTGATTTCTTCTTCTGTCCATCTGGTGTTAAGGAATCATCTCTGGCCAATTTGCACCTTGTACTGTACCACAGATCAGAAACGAGTGTTGTTAAAAATAATCTCATAAACTCATAAAGTCTCAGCTGTGAGTGCCAGTGAATCCAAGGAGTACTACTACAAACTCAAACAGTGTTTACTTGTATTTTGGCCCTGCTTTAACATCCATTAACCCCACCCACCACTCCAACTTTAAGGCCCTGTATTGTGCATCCACCCCCGTCTGAAATGTCTACAACCTCTCTGCTGAGCACATCAATATTTTACACATTATTTCTATATTTACATTTTGGAAACCTCAAAAACCCCCAGGGGTGGATGGGAATTTGGAGTGATGGGATGCAGAGAAAAGATTTCTGTTGTGCTCAGAGGAGATTTTTTTTTTTTTTAACATCAGAGCGTCAGAGAGGTTGGTCACTGCTGCGTTCAGCATTTCGCTCATTCTCCACAGAATGACAGCTCCCCTCCACTAACATCCTCTGGATTAGGAAGTCAATGGAGGTTTAGCAAGTCAATGGAGGGAGTCTCTGAAGTCTATAGTGTATTAGATGTGTACAAAGCATTCGTTAGCACTGTGAATCTTTAAAGGAAAGCCCAGGTGCAGACTTCTCACGGACAGATCAGAGCAAATTATTAGCCCAGAACCACGTCTTCTGACAGAACAACAGATCAGGACACTCCACTTTCTCCCATACTGGAGGTTAAACTCATGACAGATAAAGTCCTGTATCAGTATAACCTTATCACCAGCAGCTGCTCAGGTCTCAGGCAATGCAGCAACCAGATAGGACAGTGCTGACCAGGTAGAATAGTCTTGACGTAAGATACAGAATGTTCTCTTTTTGGATGTGAATTTTCACTGCTGCATTAGGGATGTATGATTCTCTTTTATTTATGGCCACCTCTGTCAATGAACATGAATTTGTTCTGTAAATTTCACAGGTAGGGAGGCTGCTTTGAATTATATTGAACTCTAACATATGGTTTAAAAGCACATATTTTTGGCAATAGCAAAATGATTTGTCAAAATACAGTGAAAAGAAGACATGACTGCATCAAGAACATAAATGGATAAATTAACCATTTAACAATAGCAAAGCAGGGCACACATTTTTGGTATTCATTTAAATTTTGGATTTTAGTAGCTTCACTTCATTTGTTCAGCCTGACATTGTGCAATTTCAATCAAGACAGAAGTTGCAGTATGGGTTGCTCAGATCTCATCTATGCTTGTTGCCATTTTGTGGCCATATTTCGTCATTGTTGTTTCTACTTATCATAGATGTAGATAGCTAGGTAGCTAGCTATGTAGGAAGATGTTAATCACACCTAAAAAGCTATGATTAGTCAATTGTCTCTCAAGAAATAGCCGTTATTGAGCACAATCAGACGTATTTGAATGGTTGAACAAATCAGAGATGTGAGCAGTGATTCAGAGACTTTGAACCAGGCAGAGAGACAGGGGTATGATTTCCTCCTCATTGTTATCATGTGACTTACATGATAACACCGGGGCACATTCCATTTACTGAAGAAGGCCATTGGATGCAGTCAACAGCTCTGGAAACATCTGAATAAGAAGATCTTGCATATAGAATATTTACCTCAGATGAATACATGTCATTTGCTCTCAGATCTTTCAAGAAAAAAAGTAGTAAAAAAAAGTAAAACAAAGTTTAACTAACTGACTAACCAACATGGCCTCTGAATTAGATTGGTGTTGGTCTGTTTTTGAGAGGACTGGTAAACATGCATAGGTGTGACATCACATCACTTGAGGATGTATCTTGTCTAAAAGAGGTTGACATTATCATGTGAATTTCCTGCTAGTGATGCCAGCAATCAATCAATCAAAGCTGTAAAATAAAAATAAAAATTAAAAAAGGGCAATCCCAATTCTTGTGTGCTATAGCCGGAGGGTTTTTAAACTATGGGTGTAAAGCTTAGTTGATCTACTTGTCCTAACCCAAAGCATTTCGCCCAACAAACCACAATGTACAGACGAAATAGTGACTCCTGATTGTAAAGTCCATGTGGTGCATTATTATCTTGCAAAAACATGCTGTAGTAAATATTTTTTGTCCATGGTGTGCTGGTCCCCATCAATGATTAGCCACATGATGAAGGCATTATTGACTGAACCTGAGCTGTGCCTCATGGAACATTAAATACATCACTTCCTCTCAAGGGGCCCGACGATGCTCCCTTCCCTTCAGGCTGCAGTCAGGAAATGAAAACAGCCATTAGAATTGAAGCAAGCCAGAGTGCTGGGATGCTGCACGCCTGCAACAGCAACATCCTTCATTAGGCATCTCGAAGTCAGAAACAGGGCCCTCACATGTTCCAGTGCAGGTGTGGATGCAGCAGATTAGCATATAGGCCAGGCTCCATCCAGGCTCTGGTCGTTCAAATTGCCATGGCTTGTGTTGGAAACCCCTGAGGCATCAAACTGCAATGTAACCAGCCCTTTGTAAGAGGCAGCTGTAGCACACCCAGCCCTCATGACAAACCACTGTAATGTTCCTCTACCATCTGACACTGTGAGTGTAAAGTGACCTACAGCTATCTCCTGTGATCCCACATAATTTTCCCATAATGCTCCTTTAGTAGTTTACAGCCTCTGTATAGCCTCTATAGCATCTATCTGAGATAGATGAGATAGACCGCTAAATTCTTATTCTAGCTGCTTAACGATTCGGGGTTTTTTTGGTGATGGATGACTATGTCATCAATATACAGAACGTTTCCACAATATACTCCGTCTCTTTACTAATCTGTATCGTGTCCAGTTCAGGCCTGCTAATATTCCCAACCACACCCCATCTTCCTCTCTCCGCCGAAGGGAGCACAAATGATCGCACACACCGCCTCACCACCGGCTGTCTGTCGGGCTTATAAAACGGTTTGTGTCGCTCCAGTGCTATGGGCTATAATGTCATTGTTGTTCCCATTATTGTCAAAGCGATCACACACACACTAAGACACACACACACACTAAGACACACACACACATATACACACGTCCACTCAGCGGTTTCAAAAGCCTTAACTGATAAAGCCACTCCAGCCTGCATGCGTGCGTAAAAGGAAAATGAGAGCAGTGATCTGTGGTGGATTTGTAAACTAAGGGATGGGGCGCAGTCCCCCCATTGATGAAAAACGAGTGGGTGAGGGATAGATGATGCTATGATTCATCCCTAGCACTACCCCCCCCCCCCCCCCCCCCCCCCCCCCCCCCCCCCCCACACACACACACACACACCACCACCACCACCACCACTGTCACACCCCACCCTCACAGCGCTATCTACACCTGTAACACGTTTGACCGTGTTTTCGGGTCATCTCGATTGACTGTGTTGTTTTAATGTATTGATCGATTCCAGCAGCAAACCGTACGAGGCTACCGGCTGTGCTTATAATGATACTGACTTCTTTTGCAAATACACAAGAATATCCTGAGCTGTTACTGCTCAATCGTGCCTTTATATTGGTGGGTACATATTTGGGAACACACCACCACCTCCTCAAGACTCTATACGGAAATATATCAATCTATAAGTGCAAAATGATGGCTGATAAGGGGAAAAGCATCGACTAGTGGTGACTGGATGTGATGGGTGTGTGACCATCACAAAGGCATACTGGTAACACTGGGTTATAATGGGCAGCTCGGTGTGTAGGGACGTGTTTCTAGCGGTGATTGCTATGCGTTACGCATTATAACTTCCACGGAAACGGAAAATGTTGCCCTTACTTTAGCATGGCTTGTTCTTTCTCCTCTTCCTCCTTTTGCCGAGCCATCACTGCCATGATGATCTTCCTCTCCTCCTCAGTGAGGTGGCTGAGGTCCGGCAGATCCGGCATGGATGGCGGCGCGGTGGGTGGGCGAGGGCCGCCCTGGGGCCCCACCGAGGCGGACATCTTTTCCACCACCACCACCCCACCACCACCTCCTCCTCTTCCTCCTCGGCGTGTCGTTTCGGCTGACAGGTTCCCCGGAGCGTTTCCGAGCCACACCTCACGACATGGTCCGCGGGCAACGCGGCAGCGGCAGCGGCAGCCGCAGCTCTGGCGAATAGTGCAAGCCGGTCATAGTTGCAGGCACCCTCGGTTGTGCTTTTGTTTGTCCTCTCAGGGTTTTTCTCTCCCACCACACTCTCGTCGTCGTTCCCCCCCACCCCCCGCCTGCCCACCTTTCCCCTCCACCGCCCGGATTCACGGGGAGCCCATCTCCGTTTTTCACGCTGGGTGTTGAGTCGAGCTGATGGGACCCCTGAATCACTCGGCTGGTCTGTGGTGCCTCCGCCGTCGTCGGACTGGAGCTGGATATTGAGGCGGTATAGGTGGAGTCCGTGCTCTCTCTCTCTCTCTCTCTCTCTCTCTCTCTCTCTCTCTCTCTCTCTCGCGCTCTCTCTCTCTCTCTCTCTCTCCCAGTCAATGGAAATGCAGCCCTTCCTCTCCCGTTTTTGCGGAGGCGCGCTTACTCATGTGAGAATGGGGTCCTCACCATCATCACATGCAAGCGCAGCCTTTACTGTGGCTACACACACACACACACACACACACACACACACACACACACACACTCCAAGTGTTTTATCCACCACAAACACGAACAGATACACATACACACACACACACATACACATTGGCACACAAGTTCTAAAGTGCACAACGGCTTTATAGCCTTAATTGCCCATTCTCGCGATACTGTATCATTTTTTAGTATTTTGTCAATTCTGATTAAGTGCATGTTAAAGCCAGTTTCATAAACCATGTGCTGCAGTAGCTGTGCAATTACTTAGTTGTCCCTGCCTCATTGAAGACATGTTTGAGCCATTCGTCTATTTCAGCACCATGGACAGCAGCTCTTCTCAACAACACTGTCTACACTCCCAGATCTTATTTTCCAACTTTCCTAAATTTCTGCTGTTTTCTCAGAAATTTGAACATCTAATCTGCTGTTTTGACTTCATGGTTATTTGTTACTTTTTTGTTTGTTTGTTTGAGCTGCTAATCCACCTCATTTTGGCACGACTGCAACTTGCACAAGTAGTTTTTACACAAATCCTGATTATCTTACTTCATTAAACATAATCTGTATGCTTGTTGCCTGTGTGCTTGTATAAACTCAAACTGTATCAATTTGTCACTTGGTATTTGTTTCATTTCTTGTGAATTTGCTTGGTATGTCATAGCATATGTTTTACATATTTTTATTGTATGTTTTATTATCTTATGTCTGTGTGTATTTTGTCTGAATGCAAGACTAATTTTCCCCTGTGGACATTAAAGGTAAAGTTGAAAATTGAGACAGTTTTGTACCATAAGACAAATTCGAATATCTTTTTTTTTTTTTTTTTTTTTTTTTTTTACATTTCTACATGGATGACGCACGTTGATCAACATGACTCTATGTGCCAGTGTTGGCCGAAAGTTCTCTACTGTTTTGTCCCTTGGCCAGATGTTAAATTAGCTATCTTATCTTATCTTATCTTATCTTATCTTATCTTATCTTATCTTATCTTATCTTATCTTATCTTAGGAACTCAAGGGACCAAGAATAATGTTTTATTTAAGTTCCAGAGTTTTATATTCCTATTTGTTGTTTATATTGCTGTCAGCTAAATGCAGAGAGGTTGAAGCTCCGTGCTGGATCAAACAGTTGGTGTCCAATAATAGCCTTACTACAGGCCAGCCCCCCTCTCGGCTCGTTTTGCATTCTGATCCAGACTCTCAGGCTATACCGATCCAGAGCTGGCACCGGTTTCTACCCGATGACGTAATGCCGGGTGAGTAGCTGAGTCCATCCAGCAGATGGCAATAACCCCGACTGCTTCTGCTGCTGCCACCCAGCCTCCGTCAAGTTACGTCACCGAGATGGTGACTGTATCGCGATGACGTCAACTTCCCGTGGTGCAGAATTTTGTCATCATTTAGGTCGTGACTAGGGACTACCAGCCCTGAGTGACACAGTCGTGCAACAGCAGAGCAGCTGCTTGCTGCAGACCTCAGACTGTAAATAAACCCTGAGTACAGTGTGAAGGAGAGCACAGTCAGTCCATGATTTGCTGCCTCGTTTCTTCTTTTTAATGATGCTTGCTACTGTACATGGTGGGATTGAGCTTTGGTAAACTCAACACATACAGTTAGTGCACGGTTGTGAACTAATTAATGCCTTAAATCAATGCATGAGAGGGATTAGCAAAGTTTTCACAGTTTTTATTGCAGCTTTAATGTAAGTTTAAGTTTATTACATTTCAAACACAGAGGTCATTCAAAATGCAAAGAATTTATTAGAACAATATTAATAGGAACATAGATAGAACAAAATTATATTAAAAAACAAAATAAAATATAAATGGACAAAAAGCACTGTTATAGTGCAGTTACACTGCAGTAATACACTGTAACAAATTTCCCTGTAAAATTACAGTAAACTGCTGGCAGCTGTATCTACCAGCATTTTACTGCTTTTTTACAGTGTCACTACCATAATTTACTTTAACAGTTAATTACTGTTATAGTATTCTGCTGTAGAATGTGAGGTTTAGAGTTTGATACTGTCGCCAGGCCTGCAGTAATATATTGTATTTTTACAGTGTTGAACAGTTTCTTTCTGTAAATGTTACAGTAAACAACTGAAAAGTTTCCTTCTTATTCATATCAATGAAAAAAAAGTATACATTTCAGACATTTACTGTAAATAAGAATGTTTCTTTAATCTTAATGGTCCAGTAATGAGAGCAGCTCAGTTTTACATTTAAAAATGCATAATTCTTAACATCTCGCACAAAAGAGGATGAGACAAGCGACAGCTTTATGGAACTGAACATTTATTCAGAAGCTTTCAAATATGTCAAGTATATTCAAGTATACCTGTTTGAAAAAAATAATTCTCAAGGTTCATGCCCTTTCAAAGGGGGTCAATGTAAATCTATTAATTATAATATCCTGAGCTGTCAGCAAAACTTAGTCATGAGTCTAAACAGCTACTGCTTTGCAAACTACTGTTTAAAAAATATAAAAGCACAGATAAAGAGATTGCATGATACACAATTTGTAATGCCTTCAAATGTCCTCTGTTATAATTGGAAGACGGTCGGCATCCAGGCTTCCAGGCTCATAGCTCACTGAGTGAGAAATAACCAAGAATGAAAATCAAGCACAGTAAGAGACAGATAAGTGAGAGAAACACTTTAAACAAGATGGAAAACTTACCTTTATGAAGTGACATTAGGTTCTTCACAAGAGTGGTAACAAGGACTCACTGTGAGCTTGCCTGTCTTCTTAGGCATTACTTTCTCCGGCTGGCCTTTGTTCCCCTCTCAGGGTTAATCACAATGAAGTACCTGAAAACAACATTTAACAAATCACCTATTATGTCCCAGGTTTTAGTACAGCTTGGCAACAAACTACAGTATATTTGCAGCAACCTAGCTACAGCTTAAAAACACACTTGGATTGAGCTAAAATAACCAATAAGACCACTCTGTCTTTTGGGGTTCAGCAGCAAACATATCTTAATCAACTTATTACAATTCAAATAAACTTCAATTGTTAACTTAGATAGTAGGCTATTATTAGTTATGAAATGCAAGTGGAATAACAAGGTGTAGGTATAGACCAGGACAATCTAACATTAGCATTCACTAATACAGTATGTAGTTCAAGAGAAAACAGTCATCCAAAAATAATCCTTAAACTAGACTTGCAAGCAGCAGTGAAAATAATGTTTAAATACCGGTAAACTAAATACCGGTAGAACACTACCTGAAAATGCTCTCTTGTGCTTGCCAGGTGCTACTGTATTGTACCATCAAATCTTATAGTAGCCTACTGTTAATGTCTGTTCTTGGTTTTGGCTCCAAAAAGCATCAAAATTTACAGTATTTTAACATATTTAGAAAGAACAGTACCTTACTGTTAGAATTTGGCTGTTTTTTACAGCAGCTGCAAAATCAATAACAGAAAATGTAGTACAGATATTAATCAGTCAAAGGGAGTGGACACACATAAAACACAATACACCTATTTCAGCATTTTTTTTGCACATTCACATGTCTTGTCAGGGACAAGGAGGATGAAAAATGACTCTGGACTTTTGAGCCCATCAAAACCCACCCACTCATACACCCACATCATTCAGTTGAATTATGGAAAGGCTATAAATAATTGTAATAATAAATGACCTTATTCTTCTGTGTGAGTGAAAAGGGGAAAAAAAGATATAGCCAGATTTACCTATCTTCAGCACAAACATCCAAAATTTTTTCAGAATATGTGCTGTGTCATTCTCTCAGGGGAAACTGAGATAATATAACATGAGTCTTTGCTGTGCAAGCCAATAATGTTGGAAATAAAGGAGAATCATAGAGGGGATTGTTCATTTCAGTGATTTTGTTGAGAGAGCCCTCTGCTGGATATCGGTGGATATGAATTGTGGATTACATTTATTTTATTTCATGAAAAACTTTGATTAAATTGCTTTATGTGGAGAAGAAAGATTAGGTGGTCAGGTTAACAGCATTCTCTGCAGGGAAAGGTTAAGGTGATTTACTGAATTTTAAAGGTTTGAAGTACAAGTACAAGTACAATACAATTAATTCAAAGTTTTTCTATGTTTAAGTATTTAATTTGCTTGTTGAAACTGCTATCAAAATTGTGCAACAACAGAAAATAAACACTAATTTTTTTGTGAAAAGGAAAAACAAATGTCTGGATATTTCTAAAATGAAATGCCAAAATGAAAAATTAATGTTAAGTCAGATTTTATTTTGTATCAGGTTTAAATGTATATACACCAGAGTATATTTCTCATTTGCAAGTAACAAAATCGAAGTAAGACAAATTTAAACAAATGTACATACTTTTTTAAATCTCCCACCAGCTAAGACACACGAGGACTCCCGATTATATCCCAGATGTAAAAACAAAGAAGGAACATTTATGCATGTGTTTTGAATGTGTGAACATTTGAAAAACACTTTTGTTGGAAAGTTATTCGTGCTTTCACCAGAACAGTGTTAGACACTGAAGTTAAGTTTAGTCTGTATCTTTTAAACACATGCCTGATCTTTATTTAGAAAACACAAAATGTAGAATACTAATTATGATTACTTCGGTAATGTATTTCAGTATGTTATCTTGGAAGGAAAATGAGCCTCTAAAATCATATTTAATTTGTTTTATTCTATTCAAATTCAACTACACTAGCAAAAGAGTAGACACTGAGCTAAGTTTTATCACCATGGGAGGAACTCCAAACCTTATGTCCGCTATAATAAAAGTCAGAGATAAGATTCAAACATTTCCCTATGTTTTGAATAGTGTCACGAATACTTGGAACTAATTTCAATAATATTCAATATTTACAGAGTATTTTCTGTGGTTACATTCTGATCATGAAGTAGATCTGAACTGAACTGCTACTGTATAAAGAAGATAATTTGCATATATTCAAGACTTAAATGAAGAGTCAGGATTTGACAACACTGACCTCATCATTGTGAATATACCGACATCTAGAGGACAGATGAAAACACTGCATGTACTAGGGAAGAATGTCTCATTTACTCAGTATCATTAAAGCTCTCCACTCTTCACCTCTTCCTGGCTGTGAGTTACCACACTATGTTTGACTGATGATCTGTCTATATCTGTTTTAATCAGGATGTGAATATGTCTCTACTGTTATCTTTTATAGAGGGAATGTATGTTTTAACAAAAATAAACAAAGGATATTGAACACAATAGTATATAACCCATACTTAACAGCTTTCATATTTTTATTCAAAAGGAGATGAAACAAGTGTAAGGCAAAAAAGATGCATCTCTTTCAAAACAAGACACAAACTTTATTGTAAGTGTGGTCTTAATTTTAAGAAATGATTTGTTTCACAGAGACTGCCAGTCATCTTAACAATGGTCTAATTTGTTTATGTAATTGTGCTTGGATAACATCAGAATTGGCAACAACATTTCCTTATAAAAATGCTACATGTAACACCTTTAACAAGCAATATTAAACCTCATTATTATTAGACACACAAATATTGTTTATGACCTCTCTATCTATAAGCTAACTCTTTCACACTGATAATGACAATAACCCCAAAATTATCACTCCATGTATCCAGTTAAGCCAAGAAGCAAAGAAGGAAAGACCTAAATTCCACTATAGTGTATTTCCTTTCTAAAATGATCAGACTCACAGCGCCTAGAGGCAGGTTGGAGGGCACTCTGTACAGTTGTTTTCTGTGGGATTTGGATAAATGGGTGATATAAAATGAAGAAATATATCATTTAAATATGGTAAAATGTCTGGTTCTATCTCCAAAAGAACAACAAAAGTCATGTTTACACATTGGTCTTACACATTTTAAAAGCATTGTATTGGCTTTGCTTATTTTTTCTGACAATATGTCCAGGAAGGCCTCTCGAAGCTATGGGCTGACAACCTCTGTGTTCACATCTTCTGTGCGGGACACCACTTTTCCATCAACGATCTCCTCAATCACCACCTTCCTCCTCTGGGTGATAACTGGTTGAGCTGCGGAGGGAATCAAATCAAATTTTAATCTATGGGGTATTTCATTTCAACTTGAAAAATGAGCCAAAATAAAGTGGTGATGTGAACTTACGTTTGACTACCTCTACGACCTCAACCACCCTAGAAGACAGACAAAAAGTTATTTTTTCCATTCAAACCATTTGAGACTGATAATACAAATGTTAAACAAATAGCTCTACATTTTGGGAAATACGGTTATTGACTTTCTTGCAGAGAATTAGATGAGAAGATTGATACCTGTGTCTTGTCTGTTTACCAAATATGAACCGTACAGACATGAGAGTGATATTATCAAACTCTTGCAAGAAATATATACATGCTAAACCAGTGGTTCTCAAACTTTTTCACATCAAGGACCCCTAAACTGGCACAAATTAGACCACAGACCCCCATTTGATAAGATTTTGTCCCAGGGTCCCCCATCTGATAAGATTTTTGCTTTTATTTGTTTTATTACAGAGAGTGTATGAAATCCATGACCAAAATGCCATACATTATGTCATTGTAGTACTTATGGATGGAATTATAGTGAAATAAATTATTCTCCTTTTTGCTTGGGACCCTGGGGGTCCCAGAACCCCACTTTGAGAACCACTGTGCTGAGCTAGCGATAAATAATATGTCAAGTTAGATGCTTTATGACAAACAGCTCACTTAAGAAATCCCTTACTTTACACTCTCTCCATCCAGCAGTCTTCTGTACTCAGCAATCTCCATCTCCAGCCTGGTCTTGATGTCAAGGAGCATCTGGTATTCCATGGACTGCCTCTCAATGTCCACCCTCACCTGGCTGAGCTCGCTCTCCAGGGTGTTGACCATGGTCTGGAGCTGGTTCAACTGCTGGCTGTAGCGGGACTCTGTCTCTGCCAGCTGGCCCTCCAAGGCAGATTTCTGCACAGGAGACAAGTAAATATGAGTTTATTGCGCACTAATTGCTTCATTTCTAACTCATCTCTACACTTCAGTTTCCTGAGGTGTTTAAAAAAATCTTCTAATTATAGTGTGTATAGTCAAACATTTCTATAATATGTCACTATGGTATTTGTATTGCACTAAGAGGTGCTAAACTGATAACTATAAGCAAAAGGTCAGCAATATAACAGATAGCCTATATGTTGTACTGTAGTGAAAAATTGTTGCATGAAAATGTGTACCCCACCTTCCCACTATGTACATGTACATCTGTGTATATGGGATCTGTCATTACCAGGCTAAGCTGGGACTGCAGCTCAATCTGCAGGGCCTGCAGGGTTCTCTTCAGCTCGCTTATTTCACTGCGGGAGGTCTGGAGGGTCTCTGTGCTGGTTGCCACCTGCTTGTTCAGTTCGTCAAACTGGAAGAAAGTTGAATGAAAATTGTCACAAGGCACAATATGAGATGATATGAACATGGTTTTATGAGGTGAAATGTGTCATCCTGCTGCCCTTACCTTGGTCTTGTACCAAGCTTCTATTTCTTGGCGGTTCTTGTCAGCGATGCCCTCATACTGAGATCTAATATCGCCAAGGATCTTGCTCAGGTCCGCCTGGGGCCCAGCGTCCACCTCCACATTCACAGAGTTGGAAGAAACCTGGCCTTGCAAAGCGGCAAGTTCCTACAGCCAGACCCAAATTAAACCACATTAAAAGGCAAAAGAAGTAATGGGATATAACACATTCTTCCTATTCAAAATCAAATGTTTAGTTTGTAAGTAACAAAACACACTATTACTCAGTTCAGTACATTCAAGTTTGCTGTTACAGCCTTATTGGTCTGGTATGACCAGTGGTTTATGGTGGCTAATGATAATTAACGTTAACTAAACAATGTAGGATCTAAACAACTAAACAAGTAAATGATCATTTAGGAAGGCTTTTAACAGCACTGCCTTAAGTCAATAAATATTAATCACTGTCTTATCATTTTATCTCTCATGACTCATTGTTTTTTGGCACCACCCTGGGGCTGGTGGCAGCTCCTACCTAGAAGTACACAACTTGAAGGCACAGCAGACAAACCTAACAAGTTTTGTATTGACTGTTGTTTGTATAAGCAAAAGATAACATCTCTTGGAAGACATTAGGCAAATAATGGACTGTTAACTGTTTTATGGAAAACAATTTTAATCATCTGATTTCTGTCAGCAACTGTATCCATACTTTTCAGAAAATATGATAGGAACACATAAGTCATATTTCCCTGTGGTAATGTGAAGAGACTATCTATCCACTAAATAAGGATTATGTTTGGTTTTCCACTGTAGAAAAGATATCAAGGAGGAATGAGCTCCTGGGCTCACTTTTCCTAACAGCAGAACTCTCACCTCAGCATGGTTCTTCTTCAGGTAGACCATCTCCTCCTTCAGGCCCTCCACCTGCATCTCCAGTTCAGAACGAGACAGGGTCAGGTCATCCAGGACCTTGCGCAGTCCGGCGATGTCCGTTTCCACTGACATGCGTACTGCCAGCTCATTCTCAAACCTGTTAGCAAAAAGGCACAGAGGTTCATGTTACTGCACCCACTGAATTTGATGTAACTACCAACAAAAGATAAGACGAAGCTCCACCAAAACCAGTTATACCAGTTTTATCAGTCAGTTGACCGTTACGCCCCTGTGACAAAATGTCCACAAAGTCTGAACAAACACATTATGCCATGTTAAATGCTTTCAAGTGTTAACATCTGTCAAGTGCCAGACTTCTGCCATCATAAAACTCAGGGATTATAACTTCTGACATAACCTTTCCACTCACTTGATTCTGAAGTCCTCCGCTGCCAGTCTGGCATTGTCAATCTGCAGCATTAGCCTGGCATTGTCCTGTGTGGCAACACCGATCTAAAAAAAAAAAGAGAGAGAAGCATTGTCAGGGGTCTCTTATCCACATATAATACCACCACTAATGTTATTGATTCACCATCTACAATGTGGGTTTGTGTGTTTGTTGATCTTTAGAATTGTCATGACTTGCATTCCACTGCAATAGCATTAGATGATCCACACATTTAATCATCACGTGTTACACATTGCTCTTAGCAGTGTTCGTGGGTGGTAGTGAGAAATTAAAAAAGAATTATCTTTCATTTCAAAGGTCAACTGTCCTTCTGAATTGAACCCACACATGCACATACTGTATATAAACCATCACTCATGGATTAGGTTTTAATGTAACACACATGAAGAAATGATTCATCTTTATTTATTGGCTGTGTTGGTGTTCACGTTTGGTCGTAGTTTCACCACAAAAAGTTTAGTTTAACAAGAGGAATCAAAAGGAACATATTGTTAATGTCAACAAAGGCTGCTGGAGACTATGAAACATTCCCTGAATAACATTATTTAAGGGAGTCAATTTTATTATAATGATAATTATTAACGTTCATTTACAGTAGCAAAATAGAGATTATATAACTCAAATATTGTGACATTTTGGTTCTTCGGTGAGACAGTGGGGAGGGGGAAGCTCACCTTGTTGCGCAGGTCTAGGATGATTGCCTCATACTTGCTGTAGTCCCTGATAGTCGGTTTCTGATTCTCGTACCACTCGCGGATTTGAAGCTCCAGCTTGGCATTGGCGGACTCCAGAGAGCGCACCTTCTCCAGGTAAGAGGCCAAGCGGTCGTTGAGGTTCTGCATGGTCACTTTCTCGCTGCCTGACGATGAAACGGCGATGCTGCCACCTCCGCCCCCTCCGAGAGCGCTTGACAGGTCAAAGCCGGCGCCGAGGCCATTGGAGACGTGGGACACCCGGACACTTCTACCACCTGCACCGCCATAGACGCTTGTAGCCCGCCTTGAGCCTATGGACATAGAGGACAGGGACATGGAGGATAATCCAGGGCGGAGTGAGGTGGTCATCATGACTTCTGATCTGACTCAGGTGCAGCGTTCAGTGAAACTTGTCAAACTCAGCAGGTGGTGCGGAACAGATGGTGCTGAGGCGGCCTGGAGGATGGACTTTATAGGCTCCTGCCTGGAGGTGGGAGCGGCCGAGCAGGTAGGTGGAAAGATGCTGCTCTACCATCACAGGTGTGAGTACACAGGGCGTGGTGCGTTGGCATTCAGGTGTGCTGCTGGCGGTGTGTAACGGCTGTCAGGGCGATTTAGGTGAGAGGCATTCAAGCTGCCACCTTTAATTAAGCCAGGCTGATATCTCAGGCGGAAATATGAGCTCACTATCAATTTTTCTGTGGATAATTTGCCAGGACCTTCAACTAAATAACTTCACCTACAAATTAATTTTCAAAAACTGTGTACATTTAGTTTTTAGTCTATTATTAGTAGTAGTATTAGTA